>NC_067398.1:332686253-333306462 GCF_016432865.1 Antechinus flavipes | reverse complement strand
TTAAGCTGTCAGAGAAAATAGGAAAGCAAAGGCAATGTGGTGAGGGGTTGGTGGTTGAGTCAATAGTTGGGATCAAAGGAAGGTTGTTGTTGCTTGTTTTGTTTTTCTCTTTTTACAAGGATAAATTGTAAGCAACAAGCTAGTAGATAAAGAAAATATTCCAGATGGGAGGAGGAAGTTATATTCCTAAATCCTGATCAACTCTGACCATTTCACACACATTCCCACCCCTACCCACAGTCAGTAAACTCTAGTGACTCCCTATCATCTCCATGATCAAATATAAAATCCTCTGTGTGACATTGGCTTCCTTACTCTTGACTCCAAGGCCAGACAGAAGACTGGCCCTATCTATTTTATCTTTCCCTATCTACCTACTACCAACAATCCCTAATCTTTTTGAAGCACATACCATGTGCCAGGAACTGTGTTAGAGGATGGAGATGTAAAAACAAAAATGAAACAATCCCTGCCCTTGAGGACATTAAATTCAATCAGAGAAAGACACATGTACCATGCTGCCTCTTTAATGAAAAATACAAACATAAAATCAATAACTTGTATAACCAACAATTATAATCTGATCCCTGTAGATATGTGAAGTTATGGATTACTAAAGTTTCAGACATCTATCTAAATATTAACCACTACAAATTATAAAGAGACAGAAAGCTGAATTCCTATTAACAACTCTTTAGGTCTATGTGAGATAGCTGTTTTCTTGAACATCCCACCTTGAGTTCTATGGTCTTTGCCAAACCCCAACAAAAAAAAAAAAAAACCTCCTTATTTTCTGCTTTCTTTGCTCTTCCTTGCTGTTCAATGGTCCTGACTGAAATAACTCAATCCAGACTTTGCTGAGTGGATCTACTACAAATTTATTTTGTCTAACTCAACTTGGCTCTTACTACTGAAAAGAAATAATTTTACCCTTCCCTAATTGATTTTCTATGCGCTCTCAATTATTAACTTGGAACCCTCTGCTCCCCTGTAGTTCTATTGACATCATTCTCCATTCTCTCCTTCATTTTCTAATAAAGAGCCTGCCTCACTCTTCATCAAGGTCCCTGCTCCCAGTGAAGTTCAAAGTCTATTAAGAGAAGCAATATACAAGCAATTATGTGCAATTAAGCTATAAACAAGATAAATCTGAAATAATAAACAGTAGTATTAAGGATTATGGGGACAGAGTTTTTGTAGAAGGTGGAATTTTATTTGGGATTTGAAGGAAGTCAAGATGGCCAGAAGGCAGAGATGAAGAGGACAAGAAATATGTGGGACAACCAGAGAAAATGCCTGAACTTGGGAAGTAGAGTAGTTTTTGAGAGGAACAGTGTCATGGGATCAAAAAGTATAAGAAAGGAAGATTTAAAGTGTAAGAAAACTGGAGAGGTTGGGGGAGAGGAAAAGGACAAAGATTGGGAAGGGCTTTGAATCCCAAATAGAAGATTTTCTAAATGATCATGGAGGTGACAGGAACCCACTAGACTTTATTGATTGAGGGAAGACGTGTGTGTGGCATGGTCAGACTTGAGATTTAGGAAGATCACTTCCCTTTCTCTCATCTTGAACCTTACCTATTCTTACTGGCTCGTTCCCTGTTGCCTACAAACAATATATCTTTGAAAAAACCCTCACTTGATCCCAAGTATTTACTCAGCTATCAGCCTTCAAGATTGGCTACAATTTACATCTTTTAAGAAGGAAAAAGAAAGAAGAAGAAAGAAAGAGGAAGAGGAGGAAGAAGAAGAGGAAGAAGAAGAGGAGAAGGAGGAAGAATTCCCAAGCTTCAGGGTGTTGAAGTATACATGGAAATGATCAGAGAGAAATATTATACCCATTGCTGGCAGTCATTTTGTTCCTCCTGAGTGTGGTGAGAAGTAGTTTGAGACTGCTGTCTATTGTAATTGTCTTGTTACCTTGCATTTCTATTTTAGAAAAGATTCTTTTGTATTGCTCTAATATTTTAAAATAAGCTGGTGAGCAACAAAATAGGGATACAAATAGGATGATAGACACCTGAAAATATTATTAAAGGGGTACTACATTTGGTAGGATTTTTGCAAACATTACTATTTGAATTTTTTAAATTCTTTGAAAAGCAAGACTGCATTGAGTGTTGTGTAAAGCTTGGGTTATTGATTCTAGCTATGCAAAAACTCAGAACAAAATTTTTTTGTTTTTATTTTTTTCTAGATTGTGAAAGCCCTGCTGATAAAACCAATTATTTCATTATAACCATTACATTTTTTTTGTCAGTCAAAGCATTATTGAAATTCTATATTTCTACATCATTGTACTGAAGTTTAAGGGCGAGGTGTTATTGCTGAAATGACAATTAATTTTGCGCATTGAATATTTGAACTGAAACTTTTTTGGCATTATTAGTGAAGTCATATTTTACTCAGCATATTTGACTTGTTTAAGCTATATAAGGAAGTGGTTTTCAGTGATGGAACATGTCTCTCATCCAGGATTGTTAGTCTGTAGATTATCTGTTCTATTAAATGTAATATTGTTTGATGGTGATGATTTTGTAAAAGTCCTGTGATATACTGTGAATACTTTGTGGGAATATGGAATCAAGATGAATATATATATATATATATATATATATGTATGTATACAGTATATATGTATGTATGTATGTATAAGATGTACATATATGTATGACGGAATAAATTGTCAGTCAACCAAAACACATCAACTAAGAACTTATTATATGTTAAGCACTAGTGTTAAGTGATAGAAAAACAAAGAATGACAAAACCCAGACTCTACCTTCCTAATTTCAAAAATTCCTGCTAGACTCTGTATATGAAAGTGCTTGCTTTATTTATGTTAAATTCAGAATTAAAAAAAAATTATGTGAACACTCTTATATGGATATATTCTAGCATCTTTGTTCATCAGGCTGCTTGGAAATTAGCTATGAAAGTCTCTACTCTGGACCAGGAGAGATGAGACAGTTAAGAGAGGTTTTGGTGAGGGCAGAATAGACTGAGGATGAAACAAGCGGGGGGCACCACCAGCAGCTGCTCATGGTCCTCATTCTCATTAGCATTTCACAGCACACTGATGTCATCACTTTCAGCAGTTCAGGACATAAGAACAATATTTTAGGACAGAATGCACACTGTAGGCCTGCCAGTGCAAATATAAGGGACTTACTGTGGAAAGCAATGATCCTTTTCACAGGGCATCCCTACCCACTAAACAAGGAACCTTTTGAGTCCTGACTAGGAAATGTCATTGAAATAATGTAATGCAATGGTGACAAAGAATTGAGGGAAGAAACAGAATAAGCTAATGGAGAGCTTCAAGGGATCTGCTCTTGACCTCACATGCTCTCTAGAAAGGGAGTATTCTGAGATCACTGTGTTGGAGGGCCTGCAAAGGCCATGTGTACAATTGGGTGTACAAAGAGTGTACAGGAAGCTTATGTTCAGTTGTTCCGTACCCTTCAGTGTGAGGGCAGAAAACGACTGACCATATTGTGTTTGAAGAGACTCCTGCCAAAGCCAATAGTCAAAAGAGCAGTGATTCGAAAGCAGATGTACATCCGATGTACCAGAGTGGCCAGGAAGACCGGAGTATGACAAAGACATGGGATCATTTGTAACTATCTGAACAGCAAGAACAGTCTCTAAGGTATTTAGCATTTATTTAGCTGGGACAGCAGATCCCAAGTAATGAATGTAATTCTATTTATTTTATGAAAGGACACTTGCAAATATATATCTTAAGCAAGGGTGTCAAACTTAGAAATGGGGGTCATTAATTCATATATAAAGATTCCTGCGGGCCACCTATTGACTTAATTTTTAAATGTCATATTACCTTTATTGTATTTTTATTTCTTAAATATTTACCAGTTACATTTTAACCTGCTTAGGTCACACCTGCGAGGGTTGTAGGCTCATGTGGCCCACTGGGCTGCTTGTTTGACACTTCTGCCTTATAGCCTCTCTGGAGCTAGACCTCTGTGAAGTGAATGAAAGAACTAGCTCTGATTGGACTTACCAGAATGAATTTGAAATTCCCTAAGGAAGCCTTATGGCCTTGAAATATCCAGACTGGCAAACATTTCTTGAATGTTAAAATTATTTAGGACAAATTAAAGCCCATTCAAAGCTCTGGAAGGACCCTGTGGGCAGAAAGCTGTGCATAATATCTGATCACTGACAATTCATACACCCTGTGTAGCAGTGTAGTTTTAGTGGAGAATAAGCTCAATAAATCAACAATGTGATATGTCAGCCAAAAAAAAAAAACCCAAACCCCAAATGTAATCTTGAGTTATATTTAGAAAGGCATAGCTTCCCTTAACCCCATTTACCTCAGTTTCCTCATCTGTAAAATTATCTGGAGAAGAAATGGCAGTTTCTCTGACAAGAAAAGCCTAAAAAAGAGCCATGAAGAGGAGGGCACAACTGAAATGACTAAAACACAAAACCTCAATTATCTAGAAAATTCAGAGATGGGATTGACATCATTCCATCTGAGGCTGGATAAATGGAGTGTTACTACATAAATACATCTAATAATTTTCTAGAACTACTGGATATTGAGGTGCATTTATGATATCCAGTTGCCTGCCATGATATCATAATATCTCTCCCCAGATAATTGGCCATCTTAAATGAGCATGCAAAATGCAAAATGGGAGATTTTCCTCTATACTTTGCAGACCCTACCCAGATTTTACTATTTGCTCTAGTATATTGTTAATGAGATACTGTAAGACTACAGATTTTACCACTTCAAATTCAAATTTTTCTATTAATAATCAATTACTAAATTAGGATTCAAGGCTCTTTTCCTTTGTTTCTCTATCAAGGCCCAACTTCTCTGGAAGATCAGCTTCTGAAGCACATGACTAAGTGAATATAACTAATAGAATATATTTCTAACTTTCAAGAAACATACTCTTTGATCTTGGGCTGGACCCTACCCAATTAGGAGATCCTACTTCTCTTTAGAATATAAACAGAATCCAATCTAGGTGAGTTCTTTTCCCAAAAGAAATGGGCTTTCCCTTGAACCCCTCATTAGAGTTTAGAGTAAGTGAACAACTCATGAAGGAGAAAACCAATGAGAATATCTTAGATGAAAATGGATTCTCCTAACCAGATTGCTGGAAGCAGCTGAGTCTCATGATCAAGCCATGTTCTCAGAAGGAGGAGCTGAAGACTTCCTTATTAAATATCCAGCAATTAAGATTGATTTTCAATTGTCAAGGAAATTCTTTTTCAAGAATTATTTAAAGCTTTCAGATTTTCTATGTCTTTTGTCTTTTGTTGCCAAGAAAAACTGATCGTCAATTTGCTGATTATTAGCTAACCTAATTAATACACTTATTATTAATTATCCACACACACAAAAAAGAAAGGCATAGCTTCCAGGAATAAGAGGATAATAATCATCTTATGTTCTGTCCTTGTTAGAGCAACATTTCTAATTCTGGGCTCCAAACTTTATGAAAGACATTGATTAGCTGAAGAGTGTCCAGAGGACGGGCAGTCATTATGACAAAGGGCCTTGAATCTTTCATATAAGAATCAGTTGAAGAAACTAGTAGTGGTTAATCATGAAGAAGCAAAGACTTGGGATGAGGGTAGAACTAGACAGTTGGCTTGAAGTATCTGAAAGGCTGTTGTATGGAAGAAGAATTAAGATATTTTCTGTTTGACCCCAAAGGGAAGAATCAGGAATAATAAGTGGGGGAAAACTTCCTCCTAATTAGTTATCCAAAAAGTTTAATGGCCACACTAGAGGATAATAGTTTCTCCTTCTTTGGAGGTCTTCAAGTAGAGCCTTGATGACCACCTGTTTGGGTATGATGCTGTGTGGATTCTTTATTGGGTGTGGGTTGGTTTAGATGGTCACAAAACTCCATCCTAACTCAGTTTCTGTTTTGGGAGCAGAGAGCAACAAAGACACTGAATTTTCTATCTCAAGGGTTAATCTAGGAAAGTTCAATTATGGTGATTCTTTGTAGTACGATACACACAATATACAAAGCCATATTGATGCTTCCTGATCTTTTCAAGAGCTGATTTGAAGATGTCACAGAACTTTGAACTGGCTGGAGTTAGTCTTAAACAGCACTCTAGAAATGTCTGACACATCTGAATATATACCAGGGCTACCATCTTCTTATGGTATGGGTGATAACCCACATCTTCTCTAGGAAACCCACGTTCACTCTGAGAAATCCAATAGAGATAGTCCTTTCATTCAGTTCATAGAACTCCACCCCTATATAGGCAGTAAGTTTTGACACCGTGTGGCCTATCTATTCAGACTTCAATTCCAAGCACTGAAAGACAGTAGCCTGCCCAAGATGGATCACCGCACTAACCATAGGGCCATCATGCATTACTAGCCAGGAAATACTAATATAAATGCAGAAATCTTTACTCCCAAAGATACCTATAAAAGACTATAGAGGCAATCCATGAGCCACAAGGAACCAGACCACTGATACCTAAAAATGTGGCTGAATGTGTCTTCAGTGAATATAAATTTGATGCATTGGAACCATCCCTACTTCTTGCTTCAAGGGCCCTTTGATGACTAACAGTGAAAGCAACTGCATGAGAGGCAATATAAGCCCCAACCTTCCCTCATGACCCTTGGGCATCATTTCCCAAAGGGCACTAAGCCATTAAGAAAATGGCAGAAATTGGAATTATGCAATAAAAAAACTCTGCTGGATTATAACTGATCCAACCCAATCCATCCTAGTGTTTTCCAAGGCATACCACTCCATGGTTGGCTATGAAAATGATTTTGAACACAAGTCAGTAAGCCAGTAAGCACAAAATGGCAGCAGATTCTCTAAGAAATGTGAGCTGTATGCTCACTGGATTCAAAAGAAAGTGCTCCCAAAAGAAAGTGCTTACCTGGCAAGTAGAAGTACCAGCAAGCCAGTGGAGTTTGTGTGGGTAGCCTTTTTTTAATTTCTGGAAGAAGATAGGGAAAATATAAGCAAACACCTGTGGGTAATAGAGAATTTCACCCAGTACGTACAAGCATACTCAACCAAGAATGTAAGTTCTTAAGGGCAGAGACTTTTATTTTTGTCCTCATAATTCTCAGTGTCTCAGCATTTAATAAATGATTGTTGAATGAGTTCAAAGAAACCAGATAGTTCCTACAGTTGCCAAGACATCGTGGGAAAAGTATTTCACCATGTATGGCTTCCCTGTAAGGATCCAATCTTGCCAAAGTAGAGATTTTGAAAACAAGTCATTCAAGGATGGATTGATTTTGGTGGAACGCAAGAAATCTGGGAGCACACTTTGACATCCTTGAGTGGATCCTATGCCTGAGCATTTTCATTGTATATAACTGCACATTTGGGGGACTATGAACAGAAGGCTTAGTGGTATCTGCACATCATTTTTAGTACATAAATATAATAATGCTACCAAGAATACACCACAGGCTTCACTCCATATTTGCTGATGTTTGGATGAGAGCCACAATTACAAAAATGTTACTTTTGTGCTTAGGGGTCTCAAAAGATGGAAAAGATGGAAAGAGTCACAGCTAGCATGTCTCACTTATAAAAGTTGGATTGAAGGAGGACCATAGTCCAGTTATGTCCTTAGATAAAAAGAAAGATCAGAGAGAAACAAGAGTTAATACGATGCTTGAGTTTGTGGTCAGGAATTTCCACCATAGTTAAAAGAGACAAAAAGATAAAAATCCTACAAAGAAATCATGGTATCCAAAGAATATATAAGCTAATGGACTGATGGTGAGTTATCTTATTCTAAGTAGTTGAAAGATGGAGCAATTTAATAGTTAACAAATGACTAGCCTGACTTCCTACTGATAAAGAGGAAACTGCAATAAAGAGTTGGTCAAGCGGACTCTAAGAAGGGCCCATCTCTAAGAAATAGATTGTTAGTTCTGGTTGAAGATGCTTCATATGAAGAAGAAATTGCATGCTCGCACCTTCTGGAGACTGGAGGCAGGAGGGGAAAAGGGAGAGGGACAGAAAAGTCAGATGAGACTGTTCAAGTCCAAAAAAGGCTGAATATAGACAGCTACTTTTCTGCTGAATTCTCCACCTAGGAAGGCCCCGAGGAAACAAAAAACACATGAGGTGCTTGACTCATTGGAGACTAGAAACAGTGATAACTTTCCTGAACTAAATCACAAAATCAAAATTAGAACGATAGACCAGTAAACTTGAGGATTCTAAGGGTGCAAAGGTCACTATGAGAGTATTGAGACTGGTGAGCAGACTGATTTTTTTATGCTTCAAGAGTAGTGGAAGAGGAGGTCACATGTGGAACCAGATGATGCTTAGTGATGGGTTGCATATTTGGTGCTATGTATGTGATGTTATATGTACTACATGACCTACGTATTAAGTTTGTAATTTACCTCTCTGCTATATAAGCTATTATTCTAGGTGCACGTATTGTGTTTCTGCACGTGCTCTATGCTGCTGCAGATTTTTACTATGTATTTGAGATAATGGCCAATGAGATAATTGATTACACTACATGGCAATTAACGTTTATATGTGTACCTTTGTCCTCAGTAAAAAGTTTTAGGGACTGCAAATTATTTACTAGGAGAGGGTAAAGTAACAATAGCTCACATATATGGAACAATTTAAAGTTTGAAAAGTGCTTTACATATATTATCTCATTTGATCCTGAAAGCAACCCCTCAGAGGGAGTCAACTAACTTTCCCAGCAGACAAGTATCTGAGTTCAGAGTCACACCTGGGTCTCTGTGACCCCAGGTCTAGTGCTTCATCCACTCTGACACTCAGGGGAAGGGGCTCCATTCCCCAAGAGCCAGTATAACGTGCAACAGGAGACAACATCCCTGAAGTCAGACTCTACTTGTGTAGAAGCATCTGCAGTGTGTCTTGTGAGAGACAGCAGAGTTTCAAGAGAAAGGGGACATGAGAAGATCTGAGCCAGGGAGAAAAGAGATATCCAGGGTGTGTATGGTGTGTGTGTGTGTGTGTGTGTGTGTGTGTGTGTGTGTGTGTGTTAAAACAGAGACAGAAAGAGAGACAGAGAGACAAGGAGAGAGAGCAGAGAGACAAAGACAAAGAAAGAGAAAAAAGAGACTCAGAGAGCAAGAGAGAGAGGCAGACAGACAAACAGATGGAGACAGAGGAGAGAGAGAGAGGAGACAGAGACAGAGACAAAAAGAAATAGAGAGAGTGACACAGAGAGAGAAAATGAGACAGAGACAAAGAAAGAGACACTCAGAGAATGAGAAAGAGAAAGACAGACAGAGACAGAGGGAGACAGACAGACATATAGAGAGACAGATAGAGACACAGAAATGGGGGGAGGGAGGAAAGAAAAGAGGGAAGAAGGGAGAAAAGGAAGATGGGGGAATAGCAGCTTTTCCTTGAACTCTGACATTGTAGCAAGATCTATTTCAGGTCTTAGTTGAGGTTGTCATTGCAAGTCTGACTTCCCCATATTGCTGATTAAACGTTTCTAACCTTGAGATTCTATTTTAGTAAATGTTCACTTACTTTACTATGATACCCTGAATGTAAAACTCTTAACTGGTATCCTCATCAGAATATGGACCCAGATGGATGCTTCATACATCCAAGTCTCACACCAGACAGGAGAAGAAACGCTTGTGAAACCAGAGGCCCCAAACAGGCAGCACCTCCCCGTGATTTTGCTGTGGTCCCAGTTAGCAACATCAGGGTTAACCCAGTCAGAGGACCAGATGCACTGAAATGAGCCCTGTGCCTTATAGAGACAACATCCTTAACCCCCTTGTAAATGGTTAGACTTGTATACATCATCTTGCTGTTTGCTCCCCCTGCTTCAAGTCTCTCTCCACCCCCCCTCAGCCGTCAAATTCATCTCTCCAGAGTACAAGTGTGACCATGTCATCCCTTCACAGTCAATAAACTCTAGTGGCTCCAAGATCAAGGAAAGAGGAATGAAACAAGCATTTATTAAGTGCCGACTGTGTTCCAGACATGATGTTCAGAACTTCACAAATATTTGATCCTCATGACAAACCTGGGAGATAGATGCTATCATCCTCATTTTACAGCAAAGGAAACTGAGGCAGACAGAAGCTAGATGGCTCGCCTAGGATCACACAGTTTGGAGTCAAAAGATAAGGAATGGTAAGTTGTAGTGTCACTGGCTCACAGCACCTATGGGGGTCATGAGGATTGCACATTTGATCCTGGAGATCCTTCCTTCTGGATTCTCTCTGTGATCACATCACTGCCACCTTCCCATTCAAAAAACTCTAGGATCTTCAAGATGAAATTAAAATCCTTTCTTTTGTTTTATAAAGGCCTTCATAATCTGATCCCTTCCTACCTTTACAATCTTTTAAAACTTGACCCTCTCCACACTTGCTGCTTCCACAGAACAATCTCCCCACTCTCCCCATTTTCCCACGCTTGGAACTGTCTCTGTCATCTCTCTCTCCTGGCTTCCCCAGGCTTCCTCCAGGCATTAGCTAAAGTCCTGCCTCCTCCAAATAGCCTGTCCCAGCCTTCTCTCCAAGACCGGCCCCAACTTATTCTGCCTATATCTTGTCAGTACAAATGTAGTTCTTGCAGGTGGTTTCCCCCTTTAGATTTGAGCCCAGGGACTGTTTCTTGCCTTTAAGCCCAGAGTTTAGCTGCACCTGCCACAGGAGCGAACTAGCATGTAGATATTTTCCCATAATACCCCAATAGGTAGTTTTTTATTCACATAGTATGTTTCCTATGTAGGTTAGGATAAATTTTTTGAGTGGTTATGATCCTCATTTGGAAGGGGTTGATTCAATCAGCATAAATCATCCACAAATAACATCTGGAAGACCTCACCACATATAAGAAATTTGTCTTCTATCAGAACTATACCTTCCTCTTATATTTTATTCCCCTCCATGGACTGTAATTCACTGACACTGGCCTCCTTGCTCATTTAGGACACTCAGTCTCCTGACCTGGGATATTTCATTGGTTTTCCCTTCAACTGGAATTCTTTCTTTCCTCTTTTATGCTTTCTGGCTTCTGTGGCATCCGTGAGGTCCCAAGTAAAATCCTGCCTTCAGCAAGAAGCCTTTTCTGATCTGCCTGAATGCTGGTATCATCCCTCTCTTTAATGCAATTTATCTATATCGTCTATCACAGATAGTTATTTTCATGTTTTCTTCCCATTACATTGTGGATTTCTTGGAAATCAGAACTATTAGCAGGTAACAAAAGGCCCAGCACAGAACAAGCACTTAATAAAAGCTTGTTGACTTAACTTGATATGTAAATTCACATCCAAGCTTCTTGAGTCAACAACTCAGGTATTTTGTATGAGAGACTGCAGCCCTAAAAGCTAATATACTTACTCCAAAATTTCCAAGGTCCTATTCACAGCCAATGCATCACCTAGTGCTTGGGCCCCAAGTACTCCAATAGAGGCCACCTGAAGACTACAAGAAATGGTGTAGTTAATAAAGACAAGCCTGCCTTCTCATTTCTTGCCCCAAATCCAAATTTTATTTATGTCAGTTATAACAAATACTTAGTTTTTTATCTAATTACCAATAATGTACAATGATGGAAGACGAAGGTATGCTGAAACCAGCTTGTCCTATGTGGAGAGAGCTTATTATTATTATTACCAATTGGCAAGCTCTACAAACCAAGGCTTGATCTATTATTTTATTCATCTCACTAGACTTAAGAATGTGATGGATTAAATGTTTATAATGCAGATTAAAATTAAAAATATGTCATACATTTTTGGAGATTCTGTTAAACATTTATCAGTACACTCCTGGTTGATTCTCCCTCTCAAATTTCTCAGGGCACTTTGGTTTCCAATGCATTTATTACCTTCTTCCTGTACTGAAGTTAGGTGTGTGCATTGTGCTTCCCCAAAAATAGATTGTAAATTCCTTGAGAACTGGGTCTATATAACAGCTATTTTTATATTTCCTCATTATCAAGCACCGTGTAGGGACTTGATTTGGGCTGAACTGAATAATAGCTCATTTTGTTCAAAGACTGTTCTTACTGCTACAGCATGCTTGAATCCTTATGATTCAGATCTTCAGATTTGACTTCAGAATCAAATAGTCAATTTGCATTTATTATGGGCTAAGCACCGAGGATACAAAGAAAATTTAAAGTTGTTCTCCGGCTTTCGAGGAGTCCACAGTCTAATGGGGGAAACAACATATTAGGGGGGGAGGCACTAGAATTAAAGAAGAAAGACTGACCAGAATCAGTCTCCAAGAAAAGTTGGGGGAATAGACTTTTCTTCTCCCTTCTTGATACTCAGTGATGTGGCTGATAGAGATACCAGATGATGGTAGGCACCAAATGTTGGCATCCGGTCATGTGAAGAATTCAGAATGATCCTTCTCTTTGGCAAAAATTAGGTTTATTTAGGAGAAGAGATTACAGACAAAAATATGTTTTTCCACTTCTTTAATTTATTCCAATTGCAAGAAAGAAAACAATTTCTTTGACTAGCAAACAAAAAAAATTGTGTAAAAAGAGGGAGGGATGGGATTGGCTTCCTCAATGAATAGCTTATGTAACCTACAGACTTACTAGAGAGCCGTGAGACTTGTGTTCATCTTCAGTGCCCTGGCGAGGGCCATCATTCCTTCATCTCCAATTGCATTTTCCTGCAAACTGTAACATAGTAAGTCCCCCCCATTATTTCCAGCCTCGGTCAATACCATGCCACTTTAGCTAGTACATATAGTCCATATTGGATGTATCTACCAGAGCATAATGAGTATGTATAGTAAAAAGTCAGTTAACCAGAATCCAATAACCTTAACCTTCAATGGAAGCTCAAAGGTGCTCTACTTTTTGGAGAAGCAGCAAATGACAGTAAAAAAAGCTAATATAAAATTGGGCTTTAGTTATACATTTTTTTAATCCTCCAAAAGATGTTTTGAGTAGCATTTCTTATGCTGTTAACTCTATACCCATAGCAGCCCATAACTATAACTGATTTTCAGAATGATGACCCTTGGTGCCTTCAAGATCTTGAGCTATCAAAGGAACATTCTATGGTTCACTATATTTAATAAGATAGGGAAGGATTGAAGTAAAATGAATTTTTTGGTCCATGCTTCTTTTTTGTTAATCATATTCCCCAGAAAATTAAGTTTAAAAGAACTCCCAGCTCCAAATCATTCTAATGAATCAGCCACATCTGTCTTTTTTCCCCCCTCAACTTAGAATAAAGCAATAGAGATCCTGGTTAATTTCTGTACATTTATGTGAATAATAATATACAAAAATTGGACCTTTAAAAAGCATTTTTTTTCAGCTTCAGGGCTAGAATTTCTTGTACTGTTGACAACCATTGGCATAATCCCACCCCCCCCCACACACACACAACCACATGGTTTTCCTCTCTAGCCATAGTTAGCCTGTTTCTGCCTATATACATCTTCCTCGGCTGCCCAGTGCGAAGGGTCACGTACTTACTCTAAACTGGTCAGGCTTCGGTTGAATTGTAGTGCTTGACCCAGGGCCTTGGCAGCATTGACCTGGATGAAATTCCATTGTAAGCTACAGAGGGTAAGATACAGGCAAAAATAAGTGATAAAGTAGTCTTGAGAATCTGAGCTAAGAGCAGTAGGGGCCAGGGGAAATCCTCACCTGAGAAGATGAGACATTTCTCACAGAGGGTTGAAAATATAGCATAGATAGATAGATGTAGATAGATAGTTAGATGCAGATATAGCTACTGTGTTGATGTGTTTTGCCTGACTATATGTATCCTACCTCAGGACTTGTATTGGGGTAAAGAGGAAGCTAGAGAAGCCAAAAAGGAAGGGAAGGAAGGAAGAAAAAAAGAAAGAAAAAGAATAAAACATTAAAAATATATGAAAGAAAACAAAAAGTTTAGAAGGAACATAAACCAGGCAAGTTTAATGACCTTCTTAAATTTAATGTATATTTAAAAAAAATTGTACCTATTTGAAGTTCAGTTTCATTAAAAAAAAACCCAACAAATTAATGAAGTTAGTATTTGCATGGCAGTCTGTCACCAGATGGATAGATATAGATATAGCTTGATAAAACTCAGAAGAACTTTGTGCTCTTTTGGGACAACCTTTTGAGAATTCAGTAATATCTCCACCTTATAATGAATTATCAGAGTAAAACTTTAGCAAATTTTTCCAAAATTGTTACTAATGACAAAGTTTTGTTGGCCCTGCTTTCATTTCCCAGGCTAACCCAATCCCTCCTTGCTTCCAAGTTCATGGAACTAAAGCTGGAAGGGTTCTGCCTAAGATTCCTAGTTGAACCTAATAACCTCTGTAGCAGAGAGATATATATCTGGTAAATTAATGAAAGTGGGAGAAGAGAGTGGGAGAAAGAAAGGAGGAGGGGAAGCAAACTTTGTCTTAAGGACTACAAGGTGGTGGATAGGCCTCTATGAACTCAAGCAATGTCATGTGCACTGTGTATAAAGTAATAGCAATGTTGAGGAATGATCAGCTGTGAATGACTTTGCAATTCTCAGCAATACAGTGATCCAGGACTACTTTGAAGGACTTAGGATGAAAAATCCTATCCATACTCAGAAAAAGAATACATGTTTCTTTTGCAATATCACTTTTATGGAAATGTTTTGCATAACTTCACATGTATTTTCTCAATGGGGTGGTGTGAGGAGGAAGGCAGAGAATCTGGAAGTCAAAGGTTTTTAAAAATGTAAAAAAATTATTTTACATGTAACTGGGGAAAATTAAAAAATATTAAATGAAAGAGGAGTAGAATATGGGAGTGGGTTGGATTAGAATGTTCTCTGGACCTTTGTTTACTTATTTTTTGATGATGATGAAATTGTGGATTGTGGGTATATGGAAGAATTAAATAATGTGGGTAGGGGAAAACTCACTGGAGTGTTCTGAGCACTCGATTCTCTTTCACCGCTGCTGCAATGGCCTGTGCACCCTGATCATGGAGAAGATTGGCTGTCAGGCTAAGTAAGAACAAAAGAACACAAAATGTGAATTGCACAGTCCAGGGCTCTGTTATTCACTACCTACTAGTACTTCTTCTAAACACAGGATTTTCTCCCCTTGAACCTCCCAGTCTTGTTGTGAATTCTAGACAATAGACCTTTAGGAGAGAGTAGTCTTAGGAATGGATTATATATCAGTTTAACAAGACCAAAAACCTGGTTTTGAGCCCTGGCTTTAACATTCATAAACTGTGTGGCTCCACCTTTCTGAGCTTCTTTCCCCATCTATAAAATGAGGAAATAGCTGTACTAATCCACCCATCTCAAGACTGCTGTAAGGAAAGCATTTTGTTAAATAACTATTTGTCATTATGACTGTATGGAGCTTACTTACTTGAAAGACTATCCCCTAAGCCCTTCTAGAGCACTAGATTGATGTGTTATTTTAGAATTCAACCGGAAAAAAATGATTTCACAGCTTCCTCTACTGTCTTATTCCAGAGTTATTTCTTTTATAAAAAATTTTTTTTTACAAAGTTCTTTTACAAAAGTTCTTTTTTAGGACTAAACTAAATCCCTCTTCTTTTAGGATTTTCTTTTCATCAAATCACCACATTCTGCATAGATATCAGATTCATTACTGCAATCTGCAAAACTCCAGAGTGCAGCTAAACCAGATTAAAATGGAACTGGGAAATGTTTAACAAAATAAATGAAAACATGATGTTACATATTGTTAATTTGTGGTATGACTATTCTATTTGAGTTTGACATCATTTTACAATAACTTTTATGACTTTAAAAGAATGCTTCAAGATTTCTCATTTACTGTCACAGTGATCTGAGGTAGACAAAGCAGATATGATAGCCATTTCACATATGAGGAAACTAGGGCCAGACAGACCCATTACCTGCCAATCCCTGTGCTTGGTGCTAGGGAAGAAGGAGAGAAGCAAATACAAAAGTGACTTGCCCACAATAATACATCTAGTTAATCGCAGAGCTAGGGTAGAACCGCATGTCCTGTCTTGAAGCCTCAGGACCTTTCCCTGATAGTGTGAGATAAAGTCAGGGAGGAACACTGTTCTCTTCTAGTCTCTTTTAGGCCCATCCAGAGGGAACCAACTATTGGAAAGACCAGGGAGGCTGACCATTTTAATAGGGAGTTTCTTTGTTCTTATGCTGATACCAAAATAATATTAACCATCTCTAGGAAAAAACAAACCAAGGGGGCCAATGCCCTTTGCCTTATACTACCCACTCCTCACCAAGCCCTCCTCCCCAGAGAACTGACTTACTCCAAGTTCTGGAGGGCCTGATTGCTGCGCAGAGCACTGGCGATCTCCTGAGCTCCATCTGGACTGATAGAGTTTTCTCGGAGGCTGAGGAGAGAAAATGATCCCCAGTATTCCAAAGTGAGAAGTGGAAGCCCACTCGAGGAGACCATAACAGACACCTCTTCCTTCTCAAGCCCAGGAAATCTTAGGTGCCCATAGGACGACCAACAGTAGACACCCCTTTGCAGAAAGCCCTTCCCAAATCTGTGCCTACTATCACCAATTCTATATATCACCATCATCTCCCTAAACTCCCCAGCCTGAAGAGTTCTGAAGTCCCTGGAAAAGCCCCCTCCCTAGGCACCTGGTGAAAGGAAGCAGGGAAGGGAGAGAGGAAGAGAAAGAGAGGGAAGGAAGAGGAGGCATAAAAGGAAGAAGAGGAGGAGGAGAGGGACAGACAGAGAGAGCAAATACACACATACACACAGAGAGGGGGAGAGAGAGAGAGAGAGAGAGAGAGAGAGAGAGAGAGAGAGAGAGAGAAACAGAGACAGAGAGAGAGACACAGAGACACAGAGGGAGAGAGAAAGAGAGAGAGAAGGACGGAAGGAGGAGAAAGAAGAATAAAAGGAAGAGGAGGAGGAGACAGACAAGACAGACAGAGAAAGAAAGAAAAGGAGACAGAGACAGAAACATAGAGAGAGAGAAAGAGAGAGGGAAGGAGGAGGAGAAATGAAAGGAAGAAGAGGAAGAGGAGGAGAAAAAACAGAGAGAGAGAGAGAGAGAGAAGAGAGAGAGAGAGAGAGAGACAGAGAGAGAGAAAGAAAAACAGAAAGAGAGAGAGAAAGAGAGAAAAAGAGAGAGAGAAAGAGAGAGAGAGAGAGAGAGAGAGAGAGAGAGAGAGAGAGAGAGAGAGAGAGAGAGAATGAGAATAATGTGCAGTGGCAGCAGAGGAAAATGGTACCACAATAAGATTTTGATGTTTTGGGGGTGATGATTTACCACAGACTTAGAACTGAACAGATTCTTAATGATTATATAATCCAACCTACTCATTTTACAAACAAAGAAACTGAGGGGTAGAGAGGTAATGTGACTTGCTCAAGATCCCAAAGGTAGTAGGGTGAAGATTTGAATACAGGTCTTCTGACTTCAAATCGAATGCTCTTTCCATTGGATCACACTATCACTCAAACAACTCAGGCCATAGTACCCTTCTCTTTTCTGGATCAAAGGAAGGGATTTGTGATTGCACATGATTACTGGGTCCATTTCTATGGGTACTAAAGAGCTTTTTGCCAGGGCTTGGCACAAACTTTGGCCAACCTTGATCTCCTTCTATGGGATGTCCTGAATGACGGCTCCACAATGATAAATCTGTCCCTTTCGTTCCTAGAAAAGACTTTCTTTGGAAAATGCGAATCCACAGTTGGAGAGCAGGAAACAAGACTTACTTAAGGCTGAGGAGAGTGCGATTTGTACAGAGAGCACATGTCAAGGCAGCCACCCCAGCGTCACTGATCGAATTGCTCTGAAGGCTAAAGACAGAGAGAGGAAGGAAATCATTACATTCTTTAGCCTCTGCCTGGCTTCTAACAGGGGAGTCAGTGTCCCATCAGGAGGATAAGTGAGTTTTGCTTAGCCTACAGCACTAACAAAGCCAAATAATGCATGTATCAATCTAAGATTCCATCGGGTAACTGTTCCAACCTGGCTGCTCCTCTTGAGTGTATCCTCAGAGCTTGGCACAGATTTTTGGCCCATAATAAATGCTTAGTAAATATTGTTTCATTCATTTATTCCTGCACCTACTATGTGCCCTGTGTGTGGCACTGGGGGAAGCTAAAATTTTGATAAGACAAGATGCCTCCCTCAGTTCCCTTCCCACCTCCACCCTGAAATGGCTTCAGATAATTTTCCCCCTTTCCACACCACGGTTATTGTCCAAGGAACTGATAGATTAAAATATCTATCTCTTTTTCTTGCTTCCTAAATTTACATTTGGTTCCTCCCATCAGCAGCTCCCCTTTTCACTCCCTGAGATTCACTGCATTGAGGCTGCAGAGTATAGAAAATTTAGCTATTTGACAAGCCCATAGTAGAACTTGGATTAGGAAACTGTGGGGTAGCAGGATCCAAGTGGTCACAGATGACCCCTAATTTTTTCCTTCCTTTGCCTCCAACTTTAAGGTAAATTCCATCGTTATATTTCAGCTGCTTCGGAATAGATGGATTTGCTCAAAGATCCCCAGTGTTCTGACCCTACTTGGAGAACTACTCAGTTAAGGTCCTTGGAGAGAATACACTGGATATAGGTTTTAGGGATTCTTATGCAGAAAAGATTGGGCATTTAAGGGCTTCATTTACCCTCTTTGCTTTCTTTCAGAACCACAGTTGCCCACCTGAATCTTTTCAAAAGTAACACCCTTTGATCTCCTCTTGACTGATTCACATTGCAAAGGAAGAGATGGTAGATACAAACAAGAAGGGCGAAGGCATTGGATGTACAGGCAGGTTGAGGGACTGCCTAATGTTTTCTAAGTTATGTTTGGTTAGTTTCTGGTAATAAAGTATGTGATTTAAGAATCCAATCCTCCACTCCCATCTCTCTCTCTTATTTTCTCTGTCTCATTTTGTTTCTCTATCCCTGTCTCTGTCTGTCTGTCTCTTTCTCCCTCTCTTCCTATTTCTCTGTCTCTGTCCCTCTCTCTCTGTCTCTCTCCATAGCCCAACATAACCCACGACTCACAATGAACCTGAAGAAGTCCTAAAGAAAACAATTGGAGCCCCACTTGGAGAATATATGCTTTATGCCCACTACCAGCAGTGAGCATGGTCCTGACTTTCCATCAAGCACACTTACTCCAGGGTGATGAGGCCTTGGTTCACCTTCAGTGCCTCTGCCAGGGCTTTGGAGCCATCATTTCCCACACTGTTACTAGACAACCTGAGAACAAGCAAATAATAGGAGTGAGCCCAGAGCCCCATCCCCTCCTCCTCCACCCTCCGTTCCAGGCATGTGTTTCTGATCATATTTCCTTTCATTTCCATCCCATGACTCGGGGAGTCCTGTCAGTGTAAAACACAAAGCCAGCAAGACGGTCTCCATTCCTCTAAAGAGTTTCTATTGGACCAACTAGGGACAAAAGTGATAGTTTACTTGTCTTTGAATCCCTGGAGGCTGAGTCTTTGAGTACTTTATTTATAAAATCTTCGACTAAAGGCATTCTCTGATACTTTATCAGATTATGGAATTAACACTATGCACTTAAAAACCATGAAAAGTCTTGGTAAGTCATCTCAAGGGGGCAAAGCTTCAAGTATGAGCTAGGTAACAAATCACATCTGTTGCCCAAGGACCAACCTAGCTAAATTCAGAGGAGTTTCATCCTCACCAGAAGGTTGCCCAATAGGTAACTAATCTCTTTAGCCATAGCATATCTAGGAAAGACCATCTTCTAATACACAGAAGGGTTTCCATTTCTGCCAGTCGAGAGAGTACTGCCCACTGAAAACATGGATCCTAGAAATAGATGTGAAAAAATCAGGAAATATCACTTCATAGCTTGGGAAATAGAGGCTTATAGAGCATCACTGAGGGAGTCAGAAGTCACTCTGGGCTTGGTGGTTCCCAGGTCTTCAGACTTTCATTCTGGTTCCCTGGTCACTTAGCCTGATTATTTTTCACCAGAGTCCAACCTTTCCTCACCCTGATACCAAGGAAAGTTATAGGAAGAGAGGCATTCTCCGGGATTCCTTACATGAGTTCTTTCAGGCTCCCATTTTTCTTCAGCGCATCCGCAATTGGCTTGGCTCCAAGAGGCCCGATGGAGTTCTTTTGTAAGCTGTGGAAGAACCAGTTACCCATAAATGCCATCCATCAGCCATTCTCTGGGCAAAGGACTGAGCAGGCAGGGAGTGGGGTTGAAGGGTAGAGGTCAGGGGATGACTGCCTTCTTTCTGCAATCATTCCCCTATGGTTCTCTAGGAAATACCTATGTGTGAGTTCCAATGTGATATCCCAGTGATGAGTTGGGAGGAAGAGTAAAGCAGATTAGGCAGCTGGTTCATAATCAAGGGGAGGAAAGACATAGGGCACCAATGTACCTAGGATAAGGGTGCAGATAAGTTACTGAGGCTGTCATCCTACCTCGAATAAGGACCAGGAAGTGTGTCTTTATACAATTGTCTCTAGTAGCCCAGTTAACATTTGTTCCAGATCTAAGTATCCACCTAATCAATGTATTAATCTAATCAATCTAAAACCATCTAATCAATGGTTTTGCTGATTCTTAAAAACTTATGCCCGTTTTCCTTTAAAAATGGCATAAAATTATGATTATAGATTATAACTAAAAACTAATTTAAAGAATAATATACAATATACATTCTATAATAATATTACAATATATAAACATAAATTTTTAAAATCATAATATAATATATAGAATTGCTTTCTGGGAGGAGAGGCTGGGAAAATTTAGCCAATGTAAAAATAAAATATATCAATAAAGAATTTTGTTTTCTTTTTAAGAGTCACTGTGAACCACATAGTAATTCTCCCTCAGTTGGGATCCAAAACCCAAATATACCCCATTGTGGAGGCTGTATTTCATAGACTTGGTTTAGACCTCCTCTTTACATTTAATACATTCTGCCTCCAGGGGGCAGCATAATGTAAGAGTGTGGACGATAATCAAAATGGCCTAGATTCTAATCCTAATTGATATTTTTTGACTCCTGCAGGTCATTTAACCTAAGATTCAATTTCCTGGTCAATGAAATAGGGGTAACCCCCGTACCACTTACATCACAGAGCTATAGCCAGGATCAAAGGAAATAACGAATGTAAAGCACCTTGCAAATCTTAAAGGGTTTTATAAATATCCCTTGTTATTGTATCATGGTTACTAGTATATATATATTTTCATCCCTTTTACTGAGTCTTTGAGGAGAAGACCTGAGTATTTCTATCTCTGTCTCCTTGGCCCTCAGCACCGAGCCCTGTCCATAGTAAACTCTGCCTTTATTTCTCCTCAAAAAGCTACATTTAACTCCTCTGAGTACAAAAGTGCAGAAAGAGTGCAGAAGTGCCATAGATGGATCAAAAGTGGATCCTGAACCATTTTAATTCCTCGTATTTTCTTGTCTTTCTATCCTAACTTTTTTTTTTTTTTGCTCTAGGGAAATGAACCTTGGGAAAAACCAGTTATTCTGGTCAAAAAATCTTGAGGACCACCCAACATGCTCCACTCTTTATCCCTGCTCACAGGAGTTGAGCAGAGAGATCTACAGAAGACAAAGGCAGGAAAGGAACACATTTAGGGGCTCCCAGCTGACTCCAGGACACTCACTGCAGCACAGAGAGCATGTGGTTCACCATCAGGGCATCTGCAATGAACTTGGCCCCCTCATCTTTGATGACATTATTTTGGAGACTGAAATACAAAAGAGAAGCATAGAAACAAAGATTCAGAATAGTGGTTGGAGATCTGCACAAAAGAGCTGGGTTAACATTCTTCCTCATTTACATGTAAGCTATATGATCCTGGACAAGTCACTCAGTTTTCTTACTGGAAAACTCCCTCACGAGGAAATTGAAGTGAGGCTTTCTCTGTCTCTCTGTCTCTCTCTGTCTCTCTCTGTCTTTCTCTCTCTCTCTCTCTCTCTCTGTCTCTCTCTCTCTCTCTCTCTCTCTCTCTCTCTCTCTCTCTCTCTCTCTCTCCATATATATATGGAATAGAGAGAAGATAAGGGGACCAGACTTAAGATCTCATTAGTAAGGGGATCTCCGGGTGAGGAAGCTCCCTTTACTATTATAGATCATCACCTTTTCTGTGCTTAGTCTTAGAGATCTGCTTAGCACACTGAAACTTATCTAGTTACAAAGTCAGTGTGGGTCTGTGGCAGAATTTGAACTTGGGTCTTTCTGGCTACAAAGTGGTATTCTATTCGTGTTCCCATGCTACTCCTCCATACATTAAAGACACCCTATAAACATTCCCTATTATTCTCATTCCTTTGATTTTGCTTTGAAATAGGATCATCTAGCCAGTCTGGAGCAGAGCACCCTTTAGGAATCCAAATGACCCCATGAATAGACTAGTCTAGCCATTAGAATGACTTTTAGCCTGGTCATCCGATGGGATTTGGGCTGATATTGTGATATCTATCTTAGTGCTCTTTGTGGCTCCTGAAAGGACAAGTTTTCCTAAGTCCTCTCATGACAGAAATTTTGGCAAAAAGAACCATTAACACTCACCTCAGAGATATCAAGACCCTGTTAATCTTCAAAGAATCTGCCAGGGCCTTAGTTCCTTGTGGTCCGATGGAATTATTTCGAAGACTGATAGAAGAACAAGACAGCAAGAATGATATGGTTAACCTCCTCTGTTTGCTGAAGGAAGCTTATGATAGAAGGATAAGATGTGTTTTGGTTATGTCAGAACCGGCTTTATCCTCTAAGTCACTGAACTCTCTGAGGGGTGGTTTGGTGTTTCATGTCTTGGTGCTTGTTTGAGGGAGAAAGGAGGTGAAGGTCAGGGAGGGAGAGGACTCTGGAGAATGAGATTATTGTGAAAAAACTCAGGGGTCCCCTAGGACCACACACACATTTGGAGAAAGAAGCCCAGGGACCTGCCTCCTTTGTAGGGTGTGAGAACTGACTAGCAACAACCATAAGTAAAGAATGTGCAGGAGCAGGAGCCATCTCTTGACTAAGAACCAGATATCTTAACAAGAACAAAAAAGTATCTTGTTCCCAGAGGAAGACAACTAACACTGTAACTGCTGAGGAACCACAGCAGGAAGGATGGGAAGCTTAAAAGCTCCACTATCTGCTCCTTACTTTGGAGGATTCAAATCCCTGAGATAGGTGGTTGTTGCTTCTCGGAGGACCATACATCAGGAATGTGATTCCATGACCTTCGAGTGAATTGGATTTCAGTGAGGGAGGGCTGGGCAAGGTTAACAGCCTCCCTTTCTCCTCCAGGGCCATCAGGTCCAGTGGCAGATCAGGACAACTGGAGATGACCTTTTAAACTAAGGTCTTTAACAGGTCTCAGTTTGACTGAAGTAACATTTAATCAGTGATTAAGGCTAAGTAAGAAATGAGAAAAAAGAAAAGAGGCAGAGAGTGGCTTCTTGTACTTATTTAAAAAAATAAGTAAAAAAAAATATTCTGGAAAGGAAAGAGGCTATTCTAGACCATTCTAGGTAGTGAAGATCTGGGGATCCAGTGTGTGATAGGCCTAATAATTTCCACCAGAATTCCCTGGGAAAAAAAGCAGAGAATGGAAGGTCTTTTGCTAAAACTCCAGCCCTTGACTACATTCATTAGCACAGGAGAAACGGAGACTAGCTTTTGTTCCCCAGTTGTTCTGAACCCAGAGGTCTGGTTTTATGTGGAAACCCACCCAACTTACTCCAAGACAGTGAGACTTCTGTTGACCAGGAGGGATCTGGCTAGAGCTTTGGTCCCTTTGTTGTGGATCTGATTCTCAGCCAAGCTGCCCAAGGAAGAAAAGAGGAATTATCATTTCCGGATTTTCAAACTTCTTTGCCTCTTTTTGTATCCTCCCCCCTGCCACCACCACCTGTAGCCATGTCCATAGGCTTTTGGACTCTTGTCTGTCTCACTCATTTATACTTTGTATTTGTTGCCATTTAGTTTTTTATGTAATTATATTCAATTAAATAATTATTTCCTTTTAAAATATATTTAGAAAATTTCCTCAATTACATGTAAAAACAATTTTAGCATTTTTTTTTCAAATTTTGATTTCCAAATCTCTCCTCTCCCTCCCCCTCACTGAGAAAACAAGCATGTTTTTTCACTTTTGTCTGCCTCAGTTTCCTCAATTGTAAAATCAAGATAATAATATCTACCTACCATGAAGTGATATTTGTAAAACACTTAGCACAGTGTCTAGTACATAGAAGGCATTTAATAAATGCTTATTTCCTCCTTTCCTCACATTCTCTTTCCCTCCCTTCTTCTCTCCCTCCCTTCCTCCTTCCTTCTCCCTTTTCCTTCTTCTTCCCTCCTTCCTGCCTCCTTTCTTCCCTCTTTTCCTCCTTCCTTCCTTCCTCCCTCCCTTTCTCCCTCCCTTCCTCTTTCCTTCCCTCCCTCCCTCCCTTCCTTCTTTCTTTCCTTCTTTCCTTTCTTGTTTCCTTCCTTTCTTCCTTCCTTCTTTCCTTCTTTCCTTCTTTCCTTCCTTTCTTCCTTCCTTCCTCCCTCCCTCCTTCTCTTCCTTCCTACAAGGGGGGGACGACTTCGAAACTCTCTCTCTGAAATTCCTTCAAGGAGAAAGTCTCCTTGAATTCTGGCCTCTGTAAAAGACCCCACCTGAGGGAAACAGGATAAACAGCTTCATTCTGTTATCCTGAGAGAGGGCACCACTCTCATTGATAACACTCACTACTGATTAAGCTTCCCATTGGAGAGAAGTCCAAAGACACTCATTCATTTCCAAGATTCCTTATTCTGATTCCAGCTCCAACTGTACCCAGCCCCCACCAAGAGCTGCCGCCAGTTTCTATTATAAAATGAGCCAATTTGGGGCTCAGTCCTAGCAGAGGACCTAACATGCCATGCCAAGGAACCTCTCTCCCCCTGGTATAGCAGCAACCCTCTGCCCACTGAAATGATATTCTCTTTCAGCATTATCCTCTCTTTATCTCCCTCATCTATTTCCCCAACGAGACTTTATATCTCTCTGTTGGGATTTCTCTGCTAGAAACTTTACTTCTCTGTCAGGACCTTGCCACCAAGAAATTTAGTCTTTCTATTCATGCATTGCAAAGGCTGATTTTCCAATGCCAATAATAAACTTCTTTTGCCAGTCTAGCTTTTCAAGTTCGTAAATTCCTTTATGTAGGACTTCTGCCCTGCCAGAAGGAGGTTCCCACAACTCCCTGCCCTGCACCAAATCCTAGAGGAATCTAGGGGAGCCAAACATCTTTATTTGGTTCCCTGAGCCCTGAACCCTGCCACTAACCTCATTATTTAGTTCCTTGACCACCAGGAACCCAAAACATTTAGTTCTATAACCAGGAATCAAGGGGAACTATCCTCATCACTTCCTTTCCTCTTTCCTCCTTCCTTCCCTGTCTCTCTCCCTCCTTCCCTTCCTTCCTTCCTCCTTTCTTCTTCCCTCTCTTCCTCCCTTCCTTTCTCCTTCTCGCCTTCCCTCCCTCCTTCCTTCTCGCTTTCCCTCCCTCCTTCCTTCTTTTCTTCCTCCCTCCCTCATTTCCTCCTTCCTCCCTCCCTCCTTCCTCCCTTACTCCTTCCCTCCTTCTCCCCTTCCTTCCTTCCTCCCTGCCTCCCTCCCTCCTTTCTTCCTTCCTTCCTTCCTTCCTTCCTTCCTTCCTTTCTTCCTTCCTTCCTTCCTTCCTTCTTTCCTTCCTTCCTTCCTTTTTTCCTTCTTTCCTTCCTTTCTTCCTTCTTCCCTCCCTGGCTGCTACTATTGTTACCTGATTTTCTGAATATGGCAATCCTTGCTGCTCAGTACACTGCCCAGCAACTCCATCACATTGTCTTGAAATTGGTTGTTATCCAGCCTGATGAAGCAGAGCAGAGAGCAGGTTTTTAATAGCAGGAGAAACAGTTCTCTTCACCCCTTTCCTATCCCTCAATGACCAGGTTCATCTTAAGGAACTGAGAATGCCTGGTGGCTGGACAGGGCCTCTGGAGTGACTTAGAAAGAGTGCAAAGCAGAGTTAAGGAATGGGTCAGAGACACAGAAAATCAGAGAGTTTATTTATAGTAGATCAAGGCCAAAGTCTAGGTCTTAACCTTGGATTTCTGATTCCCAGGCTGTGATCCTTTCCCACCTATTCCACCCCAAAGAACCTCAGTGATCTCTCTGCACAGCTAAGAATATCCAGCTCCTTCTTGAAAGAATATAGCAAAGACAATTGACTGGCAATTCCTAAAGGGTATTGCCTGGGTTCTCTGGCAAGTGACCATCCTTGCCTCTCTCAGGCACCAATCCTTGGATCAATTAGCAATTGCTTCCATTTGATCCATGTCTAGACTCTTGCCAAAAGCTATGAGTGACATGACAAACACCCTGATTGCTTGCAAGAGCTCAATAGGCATGGATCACAGGATACTGCCATGTGCCCCTAAATCTTGGGAAACTTTAGGAGTTCTTGATGTAATTATTGAAAAGGAGACAGAAGGATTCTGGGAAGATGGCTGAGTAGGTTAGAAAATTCCAAACCCTCCAGATTTCCCCTACAAACAAAACAAAATTGTACCTCAGGGTTAACTTAGAGGAGTGAAAAACAAATAAGAATTGGGACAGAACAAGGGTCCTTCAAGGACAACCCTAGAAGATCTGAAGAAAGACTTTTTGCAGGTGTGAAGTATAAATACCTTCAGGCTAATTCAGTTGAAAGATCAAAAAGCAAATGGGGAGCCCTGCATTTGGAGGTAGCCCCAGCCCCAACCACAGGAACTTTCATCTCTAATACAGTGTGGGGAGTTGGAATTCTGAGCCCAAGAAGATTGAAGGAACCTCTGTTGATAAGGACACCAGGGCCAGCTGCACTTTTGAAACAAGCCCTGGGACAGAAGGAACCAGCTCATAGTTGGTGCAGAAGCTCCATAGGTGCTTCCATTTGATCCATGAGTGCAGAAGCAGTGGAGTGGGGACACTGATGGCTGTGAAGGGGGAGTTCTTGATTTGGGGTTCCAGGACAGAGGGAGAACTGAAGGAAGACCTGAAGCTAGAGGTACTATCTTCCCACCCCAGGACTAAAAGTGATTACACTAACAATTTCTTATTTTAAAAAAATGAGGCCAAGGAGAAACGACCCAACCTTAGAAAGTTACTATGTGAATAGGGAAGAATAGGGTTCATCTTTAGAGGAGGATACTGAAACAAACAAACAAACAAAAAAAGCCTCTCCTACCCCAGAGAGTAACATTAAATGGTCACCTGCCCAAAAGAATTCAAAAAAGATTTAAAAAATCAATGGAAGACACTGAGGGAAAACTAAAGCCCAAGAAGATTATGAAAAGAAAGTTAGTCAATTAGAAAAGGAGATTCAGAGTCTTAAGGAAGAAAATGATTCTTTGAAAATTACAATCAGGCAAAGAGAAGCCAGTGAAATTATGAGATCAAGAAATAATTTTTAAAAATAAAGAATTGAAAAAATAGAAGAGAATGTGAAACATTTCATAAGACAAATAACAGATCTGGAGAACAGATCAAGAGGAGAAAACATAAGAATAATTGATCTACCTGAAAACTATCACAAAAAGAAGAAGAAAGAAGAAGAACCTTGACACAAGTGATAGAAAAAAGAAGTGAAAGTGGAAACAGAAAAAAAAAAATCCACCAATCAACACCTAAAAGGGAACTTGCAAGAAAAACATACAGGAAGATCACTGCAAAATTTTGAAAGCCACAGATCAAAGAGAAAATTTTATAAGCAATAATAATGACAAAAAAATTCAAATATGCTGGTGTTAACAGTTAGAATTTCACAAGATCTATCAGTGGCTACAATAAAAGATTGCATGTTTTGGAATACTATATATTAACAATCAAGAAAACTAGGATTGTGTCCAAAAAATAGTATAACCAGAGAAATTAAGTATAATGTTGAATCAAAAAAAAAAAAGGACATTCAATGAACTGTCAGATTTTCAGAATTTTGTCACAAACAAACCTGAACTCAATAGAAAATTTAATATATAAGAGATGACATCAAAGACTAATTTCAAAGGACTCGATAAGGACAACCTATAAAATGTAAACCATATATCTAAGATTGTTATTGATAAGTGAGGAGTCAAAAAGAAAGATTGAGGTAGAGCTTAATATGATGACTCTAAAAAGCAAAACCATGTAGAAAAATGATAAAATGGTAATTATGCTATATGAATAAGGTTTGAGAGCAAGAACTGAAACAGAAGAATTGGATAGAGGAGGAGGACTAGTAGTTCTGAAATCATACTCATATTGGGAATGTGTTAAAGAGGGAACAATGCATAAACATCTAGAAGGGCATAATACTCTCCAAAATCTACAAAGAAATAAGAGGGGGAGAGGTGTGTAGATGAATGGGAATAGTATAAAAAGGGAAGGAAATGGGGGGAGAAGATAAGGGGGAGATCATTGGGAGGTTGGGGGTGGGAAGTAAGTAATAGTAATGCAAATCAACCAATTGGCTAAAATAAAGTAGAAGAATTAACAGAGATAGATAGGAAACAAGAGATACACACAAATACAATAACAATGATCAGAAATAGAATTCATTTTTTAAAAAGTTGAGATAATAATCATTATCTCCGACAAAGTAGAAGTTAAAAAGATTCAATCAAAAGAGTAATCTATATTATATACCAGCTGTATTAATAGTGTTTGGTTTAAAACTCTGTGTGTGTGTGTGTGTGTGTGTGTGTGTGTGTGTATGTGTGTGAGTGTGTGTATGTGTATGAGTGTGTGTATACATATATACATACATACACATATATGCATATGTATGTATATATAAATATCTGTGCTTAACTATAGCCTGCTTGAGATGGGGGGAGACGAAAGGGGGAAAAAAGAATAAAGTAAAAAGTGCATAGCAGAGAACAAAGAAAACCTATAAGAAAGCAAAGTTAGACAGTTCTGAATATAATGTTTTCTATTATTGTATATGCTTTCTTGAAATGGAAATTTATTGTAATGTTCTGGCACAGTTCCCTTTTATTGTCCTGACTCAGTTTCCCTAATTGTCCTGACTCAGTTTCCCTAAATTGTTCTGCCTCAGTTCCTAATTGTAATGCTCAATCCTGCAGCACCACTCCTCCCTCCTAATCATGATATCATCAGAATGTTTGACAGGATAAAGATCTTATATCTTAGAATGTCTGGTGCCTCTCCCCATTCTGTAATCCCAATTTATCAGAATGTCTCCCCACCCTGTCAGAACCAGAATAATAGTCCCGTTCCTGTTTTTAGGGCTCTGATTCCACCCTTGCTTTGATTTACCCCTGTAACTGAGCCACGTGTATATATATATATGTCACTGAGAAGTCACATTGGTACAATTGCATTCACCAAACCATAGATCCATTTGGTCCTATTAAATCTCTCCCTTTCAAATAAAACATTAAAAACTCTCTAATCTCTATCTTGCCTCAGTTTCTCCAGCATTAGTTATATATTTTAAATCTTCCCTTATGTTCTCCTGTGGACATGACAATTTTTTTTTCTTTTTCTATTTTGCATTTAAGTTTTAAATAAATAAATATATTTTAAAAGGCGGCAGCCCAGAATCTGGGAGGACAAGGTTAGAAATTGCTTTTTTTCTGAAATTGTCACTGAATAAGAACTACATGAGGAGTATGAACATTTCTAGGGCTCTTCTAGCAAGTTCAAACCCCAGAACTGAACAAGACATTCTGGAGACTTTTCTGGAGGATCCTGGACCCTCTGAAAGGATTCTAAAACTATCCCCCTTCCCTCCTATACACCAAACAAAAGACTCTGGATCTGAAATCAATAGATCTAAAGTGGAATCAATAGATTCCTAAAACACAGGTCTAACAAGTTATCACCCTGCTCAAGAAGCTTCAATGGCTCCTTATTGCCTCTAGGATCCAATGTTTGGTGTCTAAAGCCCCTGACAATCTGTCACCAGTGGCTAGTTACACATTACTCTTCTTAAGAATGCTACATTTTATCCAAAATCAATCTTTCCTCTATAAGATATTCTGTCTCCTGTCTCTGTCTCATCTCTGCCTCCTATGCTTGGGATGTTCTCCCGCTTTTCCTCTGTCTCTTAGACCCCAGAGCTCTCTGAGGCTCAACTCAAATACAACTTCCTTCAAGAGGCATTTCCTGGCTTCCCCAAGAATTCTTCCCTGACAAATTCCCCTTTTACTTCTTTTGTAGGTATACTATATTTAGTATCTACAAACATGTTGTGTTCCCCCTATTAGAATGGAAGTTTCTCCAGGGCAGAGGTTTATATCCTCAGTACTTAGCACAGTGTCCATCTGGTACATATTAGGTACTTAATAAATTGAGAGAGGCAGAACCTCCAAGAGGAGGAGCTTTCTCATGGTCTGTGCTAGAGCTGCCCAGTGGCTACTCTTGCCTCTCTCAGCTTTGTGAGGAAAGGATGGGTAAGAAGTTAGCATGGCTAGCAATTCCAGTGGTTTTGTGATGTAGAGAGCCATCTGCACCCAGAGAGTGGACAGTGGGAATGTGGAGCACAACACAACATTTTCATTCTTTTTTCTTGTTTGCTTGCATTTTGTTTTTTCCCCATCTTTTTCCTTTTTGATCTGATTTTTCTTGTGCAACATGATATTTATGAAATGTGTATAGAAGAAGTGCACATGTTTAACATATATTGGATTATTTGCCAAGTAGGGGAGGGGGTGGGGAGAAGAGAGGGAAAAAATTAGAACACAAGGTTTTGCAAGGGTGAACGTTGAAAATTATCCATGTATATATTTTGAAAATAAAAAGCTTTAATTAAAAAAAAAAAAGAAGAAGCTAGCATGGCCAGAAAGATAAAGAATGGGGGGGGGGCATTCTCCTTTTGGTGTGGGAAAGGGTAAAACTATTTGTGTTCCCCATTTTTCCTCTGCACCTTGAGCTCGCCGTGCATCTGTCTCACGCCTCCCACCCCACACCCGAGCCCCCCAGGAAAATGCCCACACATCCCGCATGGGCACCTGAGGCTCCTGCAGTAGAGGAGCTGGGGCAGCAGGCTCTTGAGGATGGCGTAGTTGAGGCACCTGGTGAGGCTGGTCTCCTGGGCGCAGACCTCAGAGACCTGCAGGAGGTAGGCCAGGGCGGAGCGGCGCATGGGGTCCAGCTGCCCAGCCAGGCTCTCACTCTTGAGGGCCTCCTCCACGGCCCCGGCCAGCTCCGTGTGCTGCAGCTCATGCAGGCACCGCAGGGCATTCACCGTGCCCGAGGAGACGGGGGCGTCGGCCCTGAGCTGGCCCTGCAGGTGGGCCACGGCCTGGGCGCGGTAGCTGCAGTGCTCGTCCCGCCCCAGGAACCAGCCCGCCAGCAGCGAGTTGACGCGAGGGGAGAGGAGGCCTGAGAGGAAGCGTAAGAACACATCCAGTTGCCCGTGGTCCTCCTGGAGGGCCCGCTGCACGGCGCTCTTGAAGTGGGTGAGGAAGCCAAGCTTGGGCCAGGACATGCCGTTCTCCGTGAAGAGGTCAAAGATGGCCCTCTTGGCTGCACTGTAGTAATAAGCAGCAGCTGCAAATTCTTGCAAGGTGAGGTGCACGAAGCGGTAGGCGGAGGACCCCGCGGTGTCTTCCCGCAGGAGGAAGCAGCCACACAGGCTGCTCTGCAAAAGGGGGAGGTCAACGCCAAACGCTTTCATATCCTGCTCATAAAAGACATACTTCTTCCTGAGGAGGCCGTGGAAGGCCATTCGGCCCAAGGTCCCCATCATCTTCCTCCCGCTGTGGACAGCCTGCTCAATCCTTGGGCTTTCCCTCAGCCTGTCCTGCGCCTCCCCACACAGGGCCATCTTGAAGTACCACGCGTAGATCTCAGAGAGGGTCCTCGGAGGCGCCAGCTCGGAGGTCTGGCATCCCAGGCCGTTCCTGACCAGGTAACCCAGCACTGTCCCGCAGAGCTGGCAGAAGGAAGGGACCGTGCACATCAGGTACAGGGCTTTGTTGGCCTGGACCTGACTTAGGATTTGGTCCGGGAGGCCGTGGCTATCAGGAAACATCTGGCTCAAATAGCTCTGGATCTCCCCCTCATTGAATCCCCGGATCTCAGTCATCCGGTCCACCAACCCTCCTGGAATCTGACTGGCAGCCGTCGGGCGGGACGTCACCCAGACTGAAACTTCTGGGAAGAGGTTCCCGCGGATGATGTTAGTGATAAGATTGTCCACGGGGATTTCTTTCTTAGGGTCTGTGCAAGCCAGCGTGTTGGAAAAATCCAGAGGTACTTTAAATTCATCCAGCCCATCTAGAATCATCAAGACCTGCCCGGAACCTAAGAATGTCAGCCCTGTTTCACTGATGTGGGGAAAGGCTGAGCGAATGAGTCTCTCTGCAGACAGCTTCTCGTAAATGTTGAGTTCCCGGAAATTCAAAGGCAACACTACAGAGATGTCCTTACTGATCTCCCCTCTGGCCCACATGGAGACGTACTGGGTCACCAGTGTGGTCTTGCCAATGCCAGCCACCCCAACAGTCACAGAGATCCGGGGAGGAATGGAAACTCGGGAGAGAGGTAAGAAGAGTCGCTCCAGGGGGATTGTTTTGGACACGTGCCTCTGGCCCCGAGTGGTCTCAATCTGGGTGAAGTCATGCTCTTTTAGTTGGAGATCTGTCAAGCCTTCAATTAACAGTAAGTTGGTCAATCTTTCTGGGGCAGTTTTCTCTGACAGGAGGCCTAAGTCCACACTGACTCCATATTTGCTCAGGAGAACTTCCAAATGCTTCTGCATCCCAGAATCTGCAGAGAAAAGAGGGGGGATGAATTTAGGAATTGATCAGAAAGAGAAGTTCTCAATGAGTCCTTTTCATTCCAGATAGATATGGAATCAGAAAAGCCTATAAAATAAACTTTCTGTGAATAAGGAAAGGGAGAAATAAAGAGATCAGGGCTGAGGAAGTGTTTACTCAATAGCTCATGGAGGCAACAAGAGACAAGGAATTAGGAGGGATAAGGAAGAGAGATGGAGTGAAAGGAGAGCAAAGCAGAGAAAATAATGAGGGCTATATCTCTCCCCACTCTTTTTTTCAGGTACTGCTTACCATTGGCAGTACTGTGGAGGCTAAGCTGGGCAAGTAGAATTCTCAATGAAGTCCTGTCCAGCCTGGGAGCCTTGGCTACCCTTACTAGCCAGCAGATCAATGAGCACTTTCATCTTCTGGGTGGGAAAACTGGCTCCCTGAACAAGGCTGAATTCCTCCTCTCTCTGTATTTCCTGTTTCCTCATGGAGCCCACGATCTCTTTCAGAGTGGAGATGACCTGAACCAGATATTTATGAAGCCACTGAACCCAGATTCCTGTCCATGGGAGAAAGGAGATAGAGAGAGAGAGACGAAGGGGGGGGGGGGGAGAGAGAGAGAGAGAGAGAGAGAGAGAGAGAGAGAGAGAGAGAGAGAGAGAGAGAGAGATGGAGAGGGGGAGAGAGAGGAGGAGGGGGGGAGAGAGAGGTGGGGGGAGAGAGAAAAAGAGAGAGAGAGAAGAGAGAGAGAGAGAGATGGAGAGGGGAAGAGAGAGATGGAGAGGAGGAGAGAGAGAGATGGAGGGGGGGAGAAAGAGGGGGAGAGAGGGGGGGAGAAAGAGAGAGAGAGAGAGAGAAAGATGGAGAGGGGGAGAGAGAGAGAGAGAAGAGAGAAAGAAGGAGAGAGAAGAAAGAAAGAAGGAGAGTGAGAGAGAAGAGAGAAAGAAGGAAGGAAGAGGAGGAATAAAAGGAAGAAGAGGAGGAGGAGGAGAAGAGAGAGAGAGAAAGATGGAGAGGGGGAGAGAGAGAGAGAGATGGAGAGGGGGAGAGAGAGAGAGAGACGGAGAGAGGGAGAGAAGAGAGAGAGAGAGAGAGAGACAGAAAGAGAGGGAGAGAGGGAGAGACAGAGACAGAGAGAGAAAGAGAGAGAGAGAGACAGAGAGAGAAAGAAAGAAAAGAGAAAGAAGGAAGGAAGAGGAGGAATAAAAGGAAGAAGAGGAAGAGGAGGAGGAAGAGAAGAGAGAGAGAGAGATGGAAAGGCAGAGAAAGGAAAGAGGTTAGGTGAAGGAACCTGGAAGGATAGACTTTGTCTCTCTTGTACAATAGATGTGAGGGTACTTGCAATATCAGGGTTCAAAGAATAACCCCAAAATACTTGGGCACCACCCAGGGTCCAAGTCTCTTAGAGGTAAACTTGACTTACATATGGGAAGGTTATACCTCATTTCCATGAAAGTAGCTCCCAAGTACAAAGGCACTATTTTGTGATAGCTAATTCTCCAATATATGTTAGGAATTTTATAAAATCCAAGGGACCTTAACTCCCATGAGATAAGTGATTAAAATGATTTCTGTGGGAACCCTAGAGATTTGAATGACTGGGTAGGCAGTACTAGGGAATCTCCTCCTCCATGCCTTCCATTCCAGCCAAAGTAGACTTAATTAGGGAATCTAGCTCTATTTTAAATTTTTTTGACAGTATTTTATTTTTCCAAATATATGTAAAGATAGTTTTCAACCTATATTTTTGTAAAACTCTGGATTCTAAATTTTCTCTCTTCCTTCCTTATCCCCCTCTCCAAGAAAGTAAGCAACCTGATATAATTTTTTTACTTGATAGGTAAATATGTGCAATTCTTTTAAACATATTTCCATAATTGTTATATTGTGTAAGAAAAATCAGACCAACAGGAAAAAAACCCTCGAGAGAAAGGAAAGAACAAACAAACCAAAAATACTATGCTGTGATCCACATTGAGTATCCATGGTCCTCTCTCTGGATGCAGATGGCATTTTCCATCCTAAGTCTAATGGAATTGCCTTGGATCACTGCATTGTTGAGAAAAGTCATTACAATTGATCATCACATAATTTAGTTTCTGTATACAATGGGAACCTAACTCTAACCCATTCCCCAAACAGGCAATGTAGTATGGTAGGAAAAGTCTGAAGACTTAGATTCAAATTTTAGCTCTGCTATTTACTTCCTGTGTGACTTCAGGAAAATTATTTCACTTCTTTGTGCCTCAGTTTCCTCTCTATAAAATCAGGAAGTTAGCCAGATGTTCTTCAAGGCCCTTTCTAGCTCTATTTGTCATGATCCTTAGCCATGGCATAAGTACTGGCACTGTTGGGGACTCGACTTACCTTCCATCAAAGAAAATCCAGGTATTTTGCAGAAAAGATAGCTCTAGTCCTGCAGCGGAAGTAATGACGCTCTTTCCAGCAGGGACCCTCCCCAATAGCGTCAGGGTCCCAGGAGTTGGGTATTAGCAAATCTCTGTCCATGGTTCTAGGAAAGAGTATGAAGCAGTGACAAGGATGTATAGGAATTGTTGATTAGTTCTCAGACCTGCTCCCCAGAAGAAGAAATCAATATCAGGATCCTAGATTTCAAGCCAGAAGGTACCTTAGGAACTACTGAATGTTACTCCTTCACTTTACATATGAGGAAACTGAGGCACAGAGAAATTAAGTGACTTTCTCAGGATCACATAATCTAGTCTGAGGTAAGATCTGAACTCAGGTCTTCTTGATTCTAACTTTATTTCTCTTTCCGCTGTTTACAATGAGAAAAGAAAAGCAGCATAGAAAGACACTAATAGGAGTAGAGACACTCCTTATTGAGACTCATTTTGGAGAGGCTGCTACAGAAATCTTTCCTCACAACCAGTCAGACAATGGGCATCACACTGAGTATTAGTCTCAGGTGGGTCTCACTGCCTTAATGTCTCTGCACATTCTGGTCTGTCCTCCATTCATTTGCCAAAATGAGCCTCCTAAACAGCACCCCTAGTTCTGTTATTTTTCTACTCTATGAACTCCAGTAGCTCCCTATTGCCTCCAGGATCAAATATCCTCTGTTTGGTTTCTGAAGTCCTTTTCATCCTATATCCCTCCTACCTTTTCAATTTTCTTATTCTTGACTCCCCTCCATATAATCTATGATCTAGTGTTCTGATTTTTTGTTTTTGCTATGCTTCACACATTTTCACTGGCAGTTGTATCTCTAAACTCCTACACCCTTTCTGGGAATGTTTGCCCTCCTCTAACTTGCATCTCCTAGCTTCTCTGACTTTCTTCAAGATCCGGCCTTCTGCAGAAGATAAGAATGGCCTCTCCCTCTAAAATGATTTACCATTTGCATTGTATATATCACATACCTTTAATTTTTTGTATCTTGTTTTTCCTGTTAGAATGTAAGTTCCTTAAGGCATAGACCATATTTTTATTATTCTTTATTCCTCCAATTTTCTCTACAATGCCTGCCACATTATATATGCACTAATAATAACAAATAATGAATATATTAATCAAAAAATATCAATTAGATTGATTAAAATTTAATAATAAATATATTATATTACTATATTATATTAAATTTATTATAAGTTTATATATTATATAATATGTATATAATTATATATATAAGAATTTAACAAATACTTATATATGCCCTCTGTTTGTAGAGCCCTTGACTCAGTAGGAAGAGACTAGTTCACATATGCATGTCACTTTACATTTATTGTTATCAATAATAATAATCCCCATTTTTACAGCACTTTTAAGATCTGTGAAGTGCTTTCTTCATTACAACCTAGAAGGTAGGAGCAGGCAAGCATTATTATGACTGTGATTATGATTATTATTACTACCACTTTATAGATGAAGATACTAAAGCTTCTGCTGATTTCTATTAACTGCAGCTGCCCCTCTTCCCAAACTACCTTGTATTTAGCTACTTTCCACATATTCGTATATATTAACTTTGTCCTGTAGATATTTTTATATGTCCTCATTGTTTCTTCCCATTAGAATGTAAGTTCCTTGGAAATAGGGGAAATTTCTTGTATGTGCTTATATGTGCTTTCAGAGTATCTGATCCACAGGACATGCTTAATCAGTTTTTGTTGATTGATTAATTATAACTCAGAAAGATTAATAGTTCCAAAGAGAACTTGATTTCTAACTTTGTGTTTCTAAAACAATATGTCTATATTTTCAAGGAAGCTTATGATCAATTGGAAAAGATAGGCTGCCCATCCAAATTTGAAACTATTAATGATGGCTTCATAAATACATATACCCAGTGGTGAACGTAAGCACAATGTCTTTTTAAAAAGCATTAATAGCATGGAGGAATGCAGAGAACAAGGACAAGTATATGTGTTCCAAAGGCAGAATGGGACTGAGGGCAGTGAGGTGAGAGGGGGAACAGAAAATGCAATTAAGCCTAAAATGTTTCAGAATCTATGGGGTTAGAGAAAAGGAAGATAAGATAATTCCCAAAGTAAGGCAGAAAAGTAGATTTATAAACCTAAAGCAAGAAGGGGCTTTGGAGAGCATCTAGTTCAATTTCTTCGTTATGCAGATAAGAAAATTGAGGATTAGTTAAGACCCTTGCCCAAATGCCATGCAGTTGGTAAGCAGAAAAGTAAGGTTGGAAGTGACTGCAGATTCAATGCTCTTTCTACAGAACCATGAATATGTGCTAGTCACTAAAAGAGATGCATTGCTAAATCCAGACCGGATAAGGACAGTTACTTATATATACTGGGTTAACACCCCGACCACAGGATGCTAACAAAGAGCTACATACAAGTACTAAGTAAAGGAGGAAGTAGATGGGTAGGGTGGGAGGGTATGGCAGGGGGAGTTGCTATAAAGACTGGAATAATCAGAATCAGGTAGGGTTAGCTAGGAAAGGCTTCTAAAAGAGGGTTATGAAATCAGAACTGTCCTTGAAGTCCTGTTCTGATTGCTTATTCACTATGATTGGTGAACTTGGCTTTTCAAAATGTTATGCTGATCAATACCTCAGATCAAACTCCAAGATACATTCTAAATGGATATGTGATCTTAATACAAAAAATATTATTAAAAAAATAAATTAGAAGAGAAACTGTTTATATATTTCTCACAGTTATGGGTAAGAAAAGTGTACTTTGAAAAAAATTTTTTTAAATTTGAATTTCAAATTCCCCACTTCTATCTCTCCCACCCATTGAGAAGGCAAACAATATAATTCCCATTATATGGGTGATTTATTTTAGCATTATTATTTTTTTTTGATTAATAGATGTAGTCAATCAAACAAGAGCTAGATGAAATTGAAGCAGGTTGTGATTCCTTTAAGAAACTATTTCCGATTGATCTGTGATTCCTTTCAGATTCCCAGCCCCTCCTGGCTGGGACATATCCTTCCCAGACAAGTTGCCTTTCCAGGATGCTCTCAGAGCCTTTGATTCAATTACAAATCCTAGTAAAAAAGCATCCCTTTGAATTCCAATAGGAGATTTGGGCTTGTCCCAGCCCCCATTCTGACTTGCTTGGGTTGCCCAGTCCCCACTGGTTCTAATCTGCTCCGGCTTCCTAACCCCCGCTAAGATCGCCAATATAATAAGCTTCCATCAACTAAAATCTTTACAGAGAGCTCAGTAGCTCTCTCAGCTGCCAGGACTTTCTGTCCACTGAGAACTGCATTCTCAGTGCAAAACTCTATTTTCCATACATCTGCCACTATAGAAGTCAGTCTCTGGATAAACTGATTTCTATCCAACAATAAACTTTCATTTTGTAACTAATATTCGGGGATGAGTGAATTCTTTCACTCCTAAAACCTGCAGCCGGATTTAAAGGGGATTCTTGATAACTCTCTTATAGCCACTAACCTCTAGACCACCAGGAATCTAGACCACTCTAAACCTCATCTAAATCACAAAAGATAAAATAAATAACTGATTTTTTGAAACTGAAAAACTTCTACACAGACAACATTAATGCATTTAGGAGAAGAAGGAAAGTGGTTGAATGGGAAAACCATCTTTGTATCAAATTTCTGTTAAGGATGTGGTATGAACAATTAACAAATAGCCCCATTCCTCAAGACAGTTAAAAGATATGAATAAACAGTCTTTAAAAGAACTTCAAATTATTTACAACCACATGAAAAAATGCTCTAAATCACTAAGAAGAAAAATATAAACAAAAATAATTTTGAAGTTTTACCTCAAACCCTGAAAATGTGCACAAATGACACAAAAATGGCAAGTCAGTGTTGGAGGTGGAAGAAGATAGGTGCACTAATACATTGGTGGTGGATCTCTGAAGTGCTATAGCCATTTTGGAAAGCAATTCAGAATTACACAAATAAAGTGACTGAAATATATATACCCTTTAAATCAGAGATTCAATTATTGAGTCTATATCCTAAGGAAGTCTTCAATTTAAAAAAGTTCCCATATATTTAATATATATTAGTAGATCATAAATTCTGGTAGAACATGCCAATCTGGAGATGTTTTGTGTTTTGTGTATGGGTTATGTCAATTAGCATTTGTTAAGAATTTATGAAGTGCTTGATCCTGGAGGCAATAGGGAGCTACTGGAGTTTATAGAGTAGAAGATTAACAGAATTTAGCACTGTGCTAAGCACTGGGGAGACAAAAAGAGAAAAGGCAATTCTTGATCTCAAGAAGCTCATAATCTAGAATAAACTGGGGGTGATCTTGGGGAGAGTAGTCTCAAAAAAACTAACATTAAGAACTGGGAAAAGTGGGACTTCTTATAAAAGGTGGGACTTCCACTAGAACCTGACAGAAGCCAGAGAAACCAGCAAAGGAGATGAAGAGGGAAAATATTCTAGGCATGTAGAACTGCCAGTAAAAAAAAGTCAGAGACAGAAAATGGAGTATTGTTTTCAAGGAAAAGCAAAGAGACAATGTCACTTAGCGTTTGGAGGGAATTGAGATGAAAGAAGGTTGGTAAGTTAAAAAGGGTGCTAAAAGCCAAACAGAATTTTATATTTGATCTTGAATTTATATTTGATCTTGGAGGTAGCAATGAACCACTAGAATTTTTTAAATGCTATGTGGAAAGGGAGGGGTTGATATGCTTAGAACATTGATTTGAGAAGATCAATTTGAAACCTACTAGATATCAAAAGGTTCACCAAAAGAAAAATTGTCAGGTGATAACTTTTTTAGTCACCAAAAGTCATGAAGGAATATTTACTAGCTTCCAAATGATAAACCATCAAATGATATGAATAGGCAGTTGTCAAAGGAAGAAATCCTTTGATTTGAAAAGATGATCTAAATCATTAATTAGAGAAACCCAATGACCAACCACAATTCTAGAGGATTCATGACAAAGTATATTCCTCACTTCAGTACAGATAAGTGATAGACTCAGTGCAGATTGAGGGGTGTGTGTGTGTGTGTGTGTATGTGTGTGTGTGTATGTGTGTGTACATATTTGAGGAAATTTGTTTTTCTTGACTGTACATGTCTGTCACAGATTTTACTTCTCTTATTTTCTTGATGGGTTGGGGGAGGGTGGAAGATGGCGGTGGGAGGGAGAGAATTTGGAACTAAAAAGAAAAAGAAAATTGAATTTTTAAAAAATAGTATATTCAGATTTATCCATGAATAAGTTGATTCAGTAGGGACAGCATGCAATAAGTAGAAAGAGCGTATACAGACTTGGAAGCAAGAGAGATCTAGATTTAAATTCAGTTTCTGAAATTTACAGGCTGTATGACCATGGTCAAGTCACTTAGCCTGAGCCTCAGTTCCCTTATTTATAATGAGTAATACCTGTGACCCTAACCTCACATGGTTGCTATAACCTCACATATATTTGCTATAACAAATGAATTAATATAGGTAGATTGCTATTGAAACTTAAAAGCATTTTATAAATAAATGGTGACTGGCTAGTTACTGTATGCATTTGGTTGAGGCAGGATACATAAGTCTGATAGTAGGAGGAGATATATGACATTCTGAACAGAAATTGAGGTAAGGGAATATACTATTAGGGAGCTGTTTATAAACAAAAAGTGGTTTTTAAAAGTAGAGAATGAATGGAGCAGCTAAACAGCCATCTACTACTACAGCCCAGACGCCAGCATGCTGGACGGATCTCTCTGTTTAATCAAGATATCTTGGCTAGCCAGAGGATCTCGAACTATAAACCCTAGCATGTTTAGGAAAAAACTAGTTCCCCCAAGAAGTCCTCAGAAGAGGACCTGAAGAGTCAGTCTAAATAGTTATTATTTAGTCCACCTGATCATGTTAGCAAGGGAATATAGAGTTTGAGGTGATGTGACATCATGAGTGACAGAGATTTATTGAGCTCTTAAGGAAAAAGATGAGGGAAAGGCAAGGGACTGTGGGCTTCCTAGCAAGGAGGAAGAAACAGTCATCTGAACCCTTTTCTAACCCTAGATTCCAACTTCAAGAATAACTTGTATTTTTATTATAACTGGTCTTCATTTCTCTAGACCTTTCCACTGGTACTACCTCTACTTTTTAAAATTGAGTACCAATAGCAAGTGAATGTCTTCTTCTCCTTGGTTAGATAGGCAGAGGAGGAAATCGTGAGGATACAAAATGACTGCGGTTTCTCAGAAAGATCAAATGGGTTAGGTTGGCCCCAAGGTTTCCCTAGACGACAGTGTGAGGGAGGGAATGTGTTTTGGCACTCACTGTCTGATTAGTGAAAGCACTGAATGAAATGGGGGGAGGGGGAGGGAGGGATCTAAAAGCTTTTTTTAACCTTTAAAAAGATGTCTTAATATCCCCCAATGTAATAAACCTCATATCTAGTCCAACTCTTTCATTTTACAGAGAAGGAAACTGAAGCTGAAAGTAATTAAACAACTTACCAACTACTAATAAATTTGGAGATATGGAGTACTGTGGATAGTGGTCCCTTTGGTCCCAGTTTAGCTATGAACTTTTTACATAGTTTTACACAGTTACTATTGTTAACTATATTTTGTTCATTTTTAATTAAAAAAAATTTAAATTTAATTTTATATTGTTAACTGTATTCCATTCTATTTCTTCCCACACCTGTTTATTCTCTCTCTCTTTTTACCCTGTCCCTCCTCAAAAGTGTTTTACTTCTGACTACCTCTTCCCCAAATATGCCCTCCCTTCCTATCCCCCCTTTCTCTTATTCCCTTCCTTTCCTACTTTCTTGTAGGGTAAGACAGCATTCTCTACCCAATTAAGTGTGTATATCATTTCCTTTTTGAGCCAATTCTGATGAGAGTAAGGTTCGCTCACTCTTCCTTGCCTCCCCTTCTTCCCCTTGTCAACTGGAATGGAACTGGCCTCTAATTTGTGGGTGGCCAGAACCAAATAAACAGAGCAAGCTAGTGACAGGAGAATCTGGACACAAAAAGAAGTTTAAGTAATTTCAGTGAGGAAAATAACATCTGCAAATGGAAGGCCTTCTCCCATTCCTCCAAGAAGAAGGGGCTAATGCTGCTGATACCAGGACCACTTGTATACTGAAAAGGGTTGGTCCACAATACATTCATTCATAGATCTTGAGATAGTTTTCATGGTCAGCATTACAAATACAAACAACAAAAGTGCCCAGTTAAAATGCTAATTTCAGTTGGTATCAAATATACGCAAAAGCAAATGTGTAAGCAATTTTTACACAAATGCAATTTATATGTGCAGAAAATGAAAACTGCAATCCACAGCTGGACATGAATTTATAAAAGATAAGATACATACAAATGCCAATCTGTGTACAAAAACAGACTTTACCAAAATGAAACAGGTCAAAAAAAGGGACCCTGGAATGCTTCTCATAAAGAAAAATCAAGCACAATCAAGTGTGAGTTGAAGGATTTAAGTAGGAAAAGGAGGTGGAATCACTAGATAAGGAGAGTCAGACTTTAGAGAAATAAATCTCTACCCTCAATAGTATCAGAAGGTCCACTTAGCTCATGTCAAATCCCACTTCTGACACCAATTAATGTCAAGAATCAAACAAACAAATTCTACTAGAGACAGAAGAATCAGACACAAATAGAAGTTTTAATTAATTTCAGATTGAGAAAAATTATTTTTATAAACAGAAGCTTCCCTTCCTCAGGAGGGGCTAATGCTGCTAATGCTAAGGCAACATATACATGAAAGGGGTTAATCTATAACACAATCATTAGATCTTGAGATCGTTCTCATGGTTATCATTTCTTGGGACAATACAGGTGTTCTTGGATCCCTTGGGGACAGTCATTGTCTCAAAACTTAGGGATTGTGGCCACTCTGTGGAGCATAGAACTTGAGTTCTGTGATGGAAACAGGAGGGCGGTAGCTGTCAGTGACTAAGAATAGGGAATGTGGTTATGCCAAACTCAGGGTACATCCTGTTCACTGGGCATTAGCTCTGGCAAAAAGGGTATCTTCAAAATATTTGAATACCCTCTACTGCAAAAGCTTTTTTTTCTTATTTCTTTTATGTGAGATAATCCATCTCATTCTATCTCTCCCTTTCCCTTTCTCCCAGTTCATTCTTCTCATCCCTTAATTTTATTTTATTTTTTAGATATCATCCCTTCATTTTCAACTAACAACTGTGCCCTCTGTCTATATATACTCCTTTTAACTGTCCTAATAACAAGAAAGTTCTTTACAAGTATCATCTTCCCATATAGGAATGTAAATAGTTTAATCTTATTAGGTCCCTTATCAATTTCTATCAGCTCTGGTATTTTCATCAAAAATACTTGAAAATCCTCTATTTCATTGAATTTCCTTTTTTTTTTTTTCAGTTGAAGGATAATTTATTTATTTTGGCTTGGGTAGGTGATTCTTGGTTGTAATCCTAACTCCTTTATCCATCATATTTTAAACCCTCTGGTTCTTTAATATAGAAGCTGCTAAATCTTTTGTTTTTCTGACTGTGGCTCCAAGATACGTGAATTGCTTCTTTCTGGCTACTTGAAATATTTTCTCTAGGATTTAGTTAAAATATTTTCAGGAGCTTTCATTTGGAGATCTCTTTCAGAAGGTAATTGGTAGATTCTTCCAGTTTCTATTTTACTTTCTAGTTCTAAAATATCAAGGCAGGTTTTTTGACAATTTCTTGAAAGATGTTTTAGCTGTTTTAAAAATCATTTTTATTTAATGGAATTGAATTAGAGGGGGAAGAGGACAAAATTTTATCTCATGCTCTGAAAAAACTGAGAATTACCTATTTAGTCCAGCTATCTGAGATAGAGTGAAAGGTAAAATATTTCTATTCAGAGGAACTGGATTTGAATTCTGACTTGGCTACTTCTTGTATGATATGGAAAAATTATAACTGTGATCTTCATAATTATCAAGATGATATATGTAATGAATATTAATAATTTGGATTTCTCAGAGCTGTCTCTTCTAGCCTGAGAGTCAGTCTGACATCAATCACTTCTTGACAATATCTCCAATGTATGTTGGAGTAGGAGTGAAGTGAGTCAAAAATTGTAGAACCTGTTCCTATCACAGAACTTCCTGTCTACCACCAAGTAACAATTCCTATTATTTGAAACAATCACTTAAGAACTATTCCTCCAGACTGAAGAACATCCATTTTGTCCTGTACTTGTGGGCTTGTCATGGAAAACCATTAAGGCCCTGAAAATGATTGCCTTGTAATTCACTTTTCCCCTCCTTCCCCATTTATAATTTCTGTATAACATTTCTACCTTTCCTGAAACAAGAAGAGACCTCCTGCCCAGAAGAACTTCCAATTTGCAAACTTTACTCTTCACTCTGAAAGTGATTAATTAAACCACTACTTGATTTCTAAAACTGTCTCTAGGCCTGCTTTGTGTGACCCCAGCTAGTCATAGTTTAGAGAACAAGATAGTAAAAGTCAGTTGATAATAATAGTGAGTTTTTTAGGGTTTTATTTTCCCTGAATGCAAGATGCATTAGATTTAAACTCCTTGAAGGCAAGGCTTTTTTTTATACCACTTTTTGTATTCTCCAGGTTTAGCACAACACTTGGGGGTTTTCTTGATAAAGATCCTGGAATGGTTTGCCATTTCTTTCTCCAACTCATTTTACAGATGAGGAAACTGAGACAAAGAGTGTTAAATTACTTACCCAGGGTCACACAGCTAGTAAATGTCTGAGGTCAAATTTGAATTCAGGTCCTTCTGACTTCAGGACCAGAACTCTACTGTGACATCTAACTGCCCATGCCTGGCTTTTAGTAGTTCCTTGATCAGTGTTTATTGTTTGACTAAGTGACATCTAAAGTCCTTTCAGCTTTAAACCTTTAGGTTTAGAATGATTTTATCATCCCTCACTTTAAAAAGAAAGGCACCGAGGACTCCTTAACTCAGAGAGTTGGCTAACTTGCTGCAGGTCATCGAGCCAACTAGAAACAGAGTTGGACTATAATCCAAGAAAGGTTTCCTGCATCCCATTGCATCATTCTTCACAGTACAGTGGGAAAAGTTCTGCATTTGAAGAAGGTTCAAATTGCTTTCTGGACCTCAGTTTTTCCACCTTTAAAAATGAGAGGGTCAGGCCTCTGAGGTACCTTCCTATTCTTTGGCAATGATCCTTTGAACTTCACATTTCCATGAAACTTCTGCCTATTCTTGTACAGCGAGACCTGCTATCTCACACTCACTTTCCTTGGTTGTCTTAATTCTTTCCCTTTGCTCCCCTATAACAACAGCAGCCCTTTCCTCAAGCCTGCCCTGAGACTTGGCCACAGTGTAGTGTGGGGTAGACTGACTCACAGGAACCGAAAACCCCAACCAGGCAGCTCTTGAGATGCATCTGTTTGCAAGGAGGTGCAGCTCAGGTTGTCTCTATCCTTCCACATCCCCCCAATCTTCAGTCAATTTCCCCTTGAGAACTTACACCAGGAAATTTGGGGTTAACTCCTCCTCTAAACTGAAAATAAGGTCAGCTATACCTTGATGGGTACAGATAAATTAGGGCAGGGGCAGGAAAGAGAACCTCCTTGTTGGAAAGGACGTCAGATCATTTAGTCTGACCCTTACCTGATAAATAATCATTTAGCCTCTGTTGCAGACCTCCAGTAACAGAGAACATACTGCATTACCATGCAACTTTTGGTTGCTCTTTGTTAGGAAGTAAGAAGAAAGGAAACAAATAGAAAATAAACATTTGTTAAATGTCTAGTTTGTGCTAGGTAATTGTACTAAGTACTTCACAAATATTATCTCATTTGGTTCTCTCAAAACACCTGGAGATAGGTACTAATATTTTCTCCATTTTATCAATAAGGAAAACTGAGGCAGACATAAATTAAGTATCTGATCTAGGGGTCATGCAACTAGTAAGTATCTGAGGCTGCATTTGAATTCAAGTCTCTATCCATTGTGTTATCTAGTTGCTGCATAAAGAGAGTAGAATAAAAGTAAATATCTCATGTAATAATTATGGAAAAGATGGAGAGATATAGGTTATATAATAAAATACCATTATATGGATTCAAAGAAAGTAGTCATTAATGGTTTTATTTCAACTTGTAATCCCCTGTGAATCTGTGCTTGGTTCTATGGTATAGAGGTAGATGGTGACACAATAGGTAGAGCTCTGGATCTGGAATCAGAGAGACCAGAATTCAGATTTAAGTTCATACACTTACAAGCTGGGAGATCTTTGGCAAAACTCTGCAGCCTCAGCTTCCTAAACTGTAAATGAGCATAATCGCAGTGTCTATCTCACAGGGTTCCTGTGAAGATCTAAAGAGATGATAATTATGGAGCATTTAGCACAGTGCCTGGCACATAATAAGCACTATAATTTACTCCCTCCCTCGCCCCCCTTAACAATTTTATTATTGTCTTTGATAAAGGCCTGGGTAGTTTGCTTATCAAAATGGCTAAGGACATCAGATTGAGTGTTGGCTAATTGGTGACAGAAACGGGGCCCAAAAAGATCTTGATAATCTTAGAATATTGAACTGAATCTAAAATGATTAAATTCAGTAGCAGAAAATGCAAAGCTTTATACTTGGGCTCTAAACACTGTTGCCACAAAAATATGAGGTCAGGAGATATAGTTAGACAAAGTTTGTCTGAGAAGGATGGGGTGGGAGGGCCAGGTTAGTAAAACTGCAAGTTTATGAGTCAACAGTATGACATGGTGGCCCAAAAAAACCTAATATGATTTTGAACTGAAAATTCAGAGATGCCCAGCTTCCAGAAATAAGGATGTGGTTGTGCTTCTGTTTCTTGCCCTGATCTGCCATGAAACAGGGAGTTTTGTGCTCATTTCTAGGCTCCACAATTTAAGAAGGACATTGATAAACTACTTAAATATTCAAAGGAAGACAGGATGGTGAGTCTTGAGTTCATACCATGTGAGGATAAGGTGAAGGAGCTTGGGAATTTTAGTTCAGAGAAAAGGAAACTCAGAGAAATATAGTGATAGCTCTTCAAATACCTGGAGCTTCATCCACTGCACTTGTTGAAAAGTTTTGAAATAGGTTGCTAAGCAATTTAATATTCATGTTATCAAATATCAAATAATATTAAATCCAATTTAATAAGCATTTATTAAGCACCTGCTGGATGTAATAATAATAACTAACATTTATGTAGAGCTTCATGTTCCAGGCACTGTGCTAATTATTACAATTATTATCTCCTTTGATCCTCACAATAATCCTGGGAGGTAGGTGCTAATAATAATAACAAATCTTTATATAGTGCTTACTATGGAGATAGTTGTCATTATCTCCATTTTACAAATGAGGAAACTGAGGCAGATAGTGTTTAAATATCTTGCCCAGAGGCCACATAGATATTAAGTGCATGTTCTTTATATCTCTTTTCTTTATATCTCTTCTACTTAACATGGTCACTGGCATGTAAGGGCTTAATAGATGCTTTTTGATGGCAATTACATCTCATTCTTGACTGTTTCTATATTTCCACAAAATGAATTAGAGACTGATGCATGGTTCCAAAAAGTAACTCCTTTGTCACTGATGATAAATATAATTGTTAAAGAAACAAACAAATCTGTCCCATTTTACATTTATTTGTTGACCTCTTGTCAGGTCCACCCATCTTAAGGACAATGGGGTTCGTTTAGATCTCATGTCAAGCTTTTATCTTTGCTTCCATTACTCTTTATGGTTTTAAAATTCATTTATAATCTTCTCTCACACTACTTCAGAGTGTTTTGCAGATGAATTTGCATTATATTGCCTTTGGCTGCTATGCCTCTGCTTGAAAAGAGGAAGTGTTTTCTGACTAAGGAAATTTCTGGATTCTTTTTGAGAATTTAAATGACTTGCATAAGATCACACAGACAGTAAGTGGCAGTTAAATCTATGAATCAAGATCAAAATAGGATGCTTTCTACTGAATCACACGACCTGCCAACATAAATTGAACTTTTGTAGGAAATTGTTATTACCGAAGTCAATTCCTTTGCCTAGAAGCAGTGTGGTGGGAATAAATACTAGACCTAGAATCAGAGGACCTAAATCTGAATTTCAATTTTCTCACTTGTAACCTGTGTGATCTTTGGTAAGTAAAAACCTCTTTGGAAATTATTTTCCTCATCTGTACAATAATAGACTAGACTTTTCAGTTTCCTTCTAGCTCTTGATCTATAACCCTATTTTCATTTTCCAATTTTTGGTACTGACAATTTATATGAATAGCTTAAATTGAAATTGTTCTGTGTCTTCTTTAGTCTTTTTTTTTTTTTTTGGTCCCTGATTTTTGAAGGTTTATAAGAAAATGTTATTTTATTTTATTTGAGACTGAGTCTCCCAATCATGCCCAGGATCCTTCTTTGCTTGTCTTCTTTTTCCTTCTCTTCACTATATTGGCTCTGAATTTAGTATGGATACCAGATTAGCATAGCCAGTGAAGCTCAGAACTCTGTTATTTTAGAGAAGAAATATGTTGGAGAGGCAGAGTAAAGACAGGGATTTGCCTGAGCTCTCCCCCAAATTCCCTCAAAAAACTTTAAAATAATGACTCAACAAATTCTAGAATGTCAGAACCCACAAAAAGATAGAGTGAAACATTTTTCAGCCTAGTACAATTTGGAAGATGGGCAGGAAGGGTCTGTTGAACCAAGATAAGAGTGGAGCACTGATCAGCCCAGGCTGTGCCAACACAGTCCCAGCACAGACAAACCAGAAGACTTTAGGACTTAGTCCTAATCCAGCAGCAGCAGTATAGGTTTCTGGAACACTCAGCTCACAAACGGTTAGGGGGTTGAACACCTAACTCATCACAAGGACATTATAAGGGTCCCCTTGCTAGCACTGAAGCAGAACTCTGTTTCTTTGCCTATATTTGGATTCAGGTTGCAGTCCTGAGTGGCAGTTCCAGGATGAGAAGGAGCACTAGAACATCAGAGCTTATGATCACAATGGATCAGGGACCTTCTTCATAGTACCAGGGAAGAAAAGAGTGCCTCTCATAGACCAGGATACAGTCCAGGAGAAGAGTAAACACCTCTCCTTAGATCAATTCATCTTGGAAGAATTGAAAAGCATCTCTGAAAATAGCTGCACAAACTCCCCTGAAGCTTGGGACAGTATACATTCCACCTTAGAAGTGGACCCCCACTTTAACAAAGAGCTAAAAGTCAAGAAATGGGCTTAGAAAATGAGTAAACAACAGAAAAAGATTCTGTCCATAGAAAGGTACAATGACAACAAGGAAGATTAAAACACACACCAGACAACACAGGCAAAATGTCTACATCCAAAGCCTCCAAGAAAAAATATAAAATGGTCTTAAGCCTGGAGGAGCTCAAAAAGAATTTTGAAAATCAGGTAAGAGAGGTAAAAAGAAAATGGGAAGAGAAATAAGAGTGATGCAAGAAAATCATAAAAAAGTCAATAGTTTGGTAAAGGAGACACAAAAAATACTAAAACAAAAACAAAAACAAAAACAAACCCAACAACAACAACAAAAAACAACCCACCTTAGAAAATACACTAAGTTAAATGGCAAAGGAAGTACAAAAAGCCAACAAGGAAAAGAATGCTTTAAAAAACAGAATTAGCTAAATGAGAAAAACATTCAGTGAAGAAAACAACTCCTTTAGAAGTAGAATAGGGAAAATGGAAAAGGAGGTACAAAAACTCACTGAAGAAAATAATTCCTTGAGGCAGGTAGGTGGCACAGTGAATAGAGCACCAACCCTGAAGTCAGGAGGACCTGAGATCAAATCTGACCTCAGACAATTAACATTTCCTAGCCATATGACTCTGAGCAAGTCACTTAACTCCAATTGCCTCAGCAAAATAATAATAATAATAATAATTCCTTAAAAATTAGAATTGTGCAAATTGAAGCTAATGACTTTATTTAAAAATTGCTAAACAATAAAACAAAACCAAATGAATGAAAAAATATAAAACAATGTAATAAATATCTCTATGGAAAATCAACTGATCTAGAAAATAGATCCAGGGGAGATCATTTAAAAATTGTTGAACTACCTGAAAACCATGATCAAAAAAAAAAAAAAGCTGAAATATCATCTTTGCCCTGATATTTTAGAACCAAAGAGTAAATAGAAATTTATAGAATTCATTGATCACCTCCTAAAAGAGATCCCCGAATGAAGACACTTAAAAATATTATAACCAAATCCCAGAATTCCCAGGTCAAGGATAAAATATTTCAAGTAGCCAGTAAGAAACTATTCAAGTATCTTGTAGCCAAAAAATGGGACAAGATTTCTCAGCTTCTACATTAAAGAATCAGAGGATTTTGAATGACCCTTTGATCCAGCAGTGTTTCTACTGGGCTTATACCCCAAAGAGATACTAAAGAAAGGAAAGGGACCTGTATGTGCCAAAATGTTTGTGGCAGCCCTGTTTGTAGTGGCTAGAAACTGGAAAATGAATGGATGTCCATCAATTGGAGAATGGTTGAGTAAATTGTGGTATATGAATGTTATGGAATATTATTGTTCTGTAAGGAACGACCAGCAGGATGAATACAGAGAGGACTGGCGAGACTTACATGAACTGATGCTGAGTGAAATGAGCAGAACCAGGAGATCATTATATACCTCAACAATGATACTGTTTGAGGATGTATTCTGATGGAAGTGGACCTCTTCGATAAAGAGAGCCTTAATTGATCAAAGATGGACAGAAGCAGCTACACCCAGAGAAAGAACACTGGAAATGAATATAAACTGCTTGCATTTATGTTTTTCCTCCCGGGTTATTTATACCTTCTGAATCCAATTCTCCCTGTGCAACAAGAAAACTGTTTGGTTCTGCACACATATATTGTATCTAGGATATACTGCAACCCATTCAACATGTAAAGGACTCTTGCCATCTCGGGGAAGGGGTGGAGGGAGGGAGGGGTAAAATCGGAACAGAAATGAATGCAAGGGATAATGCTGTAAAAATTACCCTGGCATGCGTTCTATCAATAAAAAATTATTAAAAAAAAAAAAAGAGGATTTAGAATGACTTTCTGTAGGGCAAAGGAGCTAGGATTACAATCAAGATAACCTATCCAGATAAACAGAGTAAAATCCTTTAGGGGAAATTGGATAGTCAATGAAATAGGGAATTTTCAAGGATTTTTGATTAAAAGACCAGAGCAGAATAGAAATTTTGACTTTCAAACACAATACTCAAGAGAAGTATAAAAAGGAAAACAGGAAAGGGAAATCATAAGGAATCTAATAAGGTTAAATGGTTTATATCCCCACATGGAGAAAATGATACTTGTAATTCATTAGACTGTTGTCATTATTAGTTAGAAGGAGATATATATATAGTTAGGAGAAGTATATATAGATAGGAGCAAAGATGTTAAATGAAAAGAGATGATATCTAAAAAAGTAAAATTAAGGGATGAGAGAGGAATGTACTGGGAGAATGGGAAAGGAAGAGGTATAATGGGGTAAATTATCATATGAAAGAGGCAAGAAAAAGCTTTTACAAAGGAGAGTAAGAGGGGAAAAATAAGGAGGAATAAGTAATTGATCCAAAAATTGGCTCAAAGAAGGAATAAGATGTACACTCAATTAGTTATAGAAATCTATCTCATCCTACAGGAGAATAGGAGGCAAGGGAGAAACAGCAGGTGACAAAAAGGAGAGCATATTAGAAGGGAGAAGTGGTGGTCAGAAGCTAAACACTTTTGAGGAGGGACAGGGTGAAATGAGAGAGAGAATAGAATAAATGGGGGGAATACAGCTAGCAAGAGTATTTGAGAAAAAAATTTGAAGCAAGTTTCTCTGATAAAGATCTTATTTCTCAAACGTATAAAGAACTGAATCATATTTATAAAAATAAGAGCCATTCCTCAATTGAGAAATGATCAAAAGAAAAATTTTTTTCAGATGATTGATCATAGCTATTTATAGTCATATGGAAAAAATACTTTAACTCACTAATAATTGGAGAAATACAAATTAAAACAAATCTGAAGTATGGCTACCTATCTCTTAGTTTGGCTAATGGGACAGAGAAGGAAAATGCCAAATGTTAGAGGGGGTGGGAAAGATGAGACATTAATGAATTGTTAGTGGAGTTGGGAACTGATTCAACTATTCTGTAGAGCAATTTGGAACTATGGCTATAAAGTCATGCATACTCTTTGACCTGGCAATACCACTTCTAGGTTTGTATCCAAAAGAGATTAAAAGAAAAAGGAAAAGGACCTATATGTACAAAAATATTTATAGCATCTCTTTTCTGGTGGTTAAAAAAAATGGAAATTGATGCCCATCAATTGGGGAATCATTGAACAAATTGTAGCATGTGATTATGATGTAATATTCTTTTAGAAGAAATGAAGAGCAGGATATTCTCAGAAAAACCTGTAAAGACTTACATGAGGTGATGAAAAGTGAAATATATTGTGTTCTAAGTAACAGCAATATTGTAAGATGATCAACTGTGAATGACTTAAAAACAATGATTTAAGACAAATCTGAAGGACCTATGATGAAAAAAGCGATCTATCCTCAGAGAAAAAATTGATAATGTCTGAATGTAGATTGAAGCATACTGTTTTCTTACTTTATTTTTTGAGAGTTTTAAAAAATTTGGTCTATGTTCTTTTTCACAACATGAGTATTATGGAAATATTTTGCATGACTACACACGTATAACCTATATTGAATTGCTTACATTCTCAATGTGGGGGGGGGGGAGAAGGGAAAGAATATGGAACTCAAAGTTTTAGAAACTAATGTTAAAATTTGTTTTTACATGTAACTGTGGAAAATAAAATACCAATCAAAAAAAGAAATTTGTCTTTTGTTACTTCTAAGCCCTGGAATGAAAAGTTGAATTCTACATATATACATATACAAACATGTTCATATATATGCCATGTTGTTAGAAGTCACTACTTTAAAAATTCTCATTTGTAGGTCCAATCATTAGCAGAAATATAGTAAGCCAGTTCTTCAGGTTTACAGTATAGGCTGATTTCTTTCTCTACATTTTTTTTATTATATCACTGCTATCACTGATGTTCTGTGCCCTGAAAGTCTGATTTTAAGTCAGCAGGCATGATTTTCCCCAACATTCTGTCCCTTTTTTTTAAAACCATATTCAACCCTAGTAGACTTCACAAGTCCAAGAGAGATTGACTTATGCTTTAAGTTAATGCAACACTGCTTAAAATCTTCCTCTGTAGTTCTGTGAGGAACTTAATGCCTTTGAAGAGTTATCCTTTGTATATAAATAGAAAGTTTTCAGAGTTAGAAATAAATCTATTAATAGCCATTGGAAAAAAGTTCTAAATCACCAATAATTAGAGAAGTGAAAATTAATAAAATTCTGAAGTACTATCTCACATTCATCACATTGACTAAGTAGACAAAAATTGGAAAATGACAAACTGACATTTTCAGTGTCAGGGATGTAGGGAAATAAGTACACTGATGTACTATTGGTGGAGTTGTAAACTACTCCAACTATTCTGGAAAGCAGTTTAGTTTGTAACAAAGATCTTCTTTGAAAAACTTAGCTACTCAGATCAGTGATTCAGGACAGTTCCAAAAGACTCATGATGAAAAATTATTAAACACCTCCAGAGAGAGAACTAATGAACTGAAGTATACTTTTTCTTGTTTTTTTTTTTTTTTGCTTTGTTTTGTGATATAGCTAATATTGAAATATGTTTTGCATGATTTTACTCGATAATTTTATCTTGGGCAAATCATTTAAGTCTGTTTGCTTCAATTTCTTCATTTGTTAAATTTACTGGAAAAGGAATGGCAAACCACTTCAACGGTTTTGCCAAGAAAATCCCAAAAGGGGTCATGAGAGTTGGACATGATTGAAACTAACACATTCATCTTGCATCATGAAGCCAGGGTTTGATACTTGGGAAGGGAATGAGCCTGACCAGTATCTCTGAAGACTATATTTCAGAAACATGGATGAAAGATGGCTATATTAGAAATCAGGAGACCTGGATTCTATTTTCTACTGAATTTACTTTGGGATTCTGTTTTTTCCTCTACACAATGAGAGGGTTGGACAAGGTGGTTTCTAAGAATCTTTCAGCTCTCACAGATGTCAAGTTTGTAGTGTTTGCTTCTCTGCAAAAATTCTTTTTGAATTATTTTTCTATTGGAAGTCATAAAAAATCAAAATTCTATTGTTAAACTAAATGAAATTTAATTTCATTGTCAAAGAACAAGCCAGACACCACTGAGCCTGTTTAAAATGCCAGCTGGGCAGAAGACGTGCTCTTTTGACAGTCTGATGACTTGAATCTAACCATGATGCTGGGAACTGGGAGGAGAAAGAAGAGAACCAAAGGAGGCATCAAGGATGGGCAGGAGAAAATGATGTTAACAGTGAATGATGAAGAAAAGTACTCATGAGAATGGATGGAGCAGTGGATGGAGGGAAAACAGAGGAAGGAAAAAGGAAGAGGATGAGTGGCAGGACCAAGAATGCGGTGGGGACTTTCTTTGTTCTGTCTTGGATGATCACTGACCTGTGAGAAAGATCAACTCCCTTAGGAGATTCTTCATCTATGAGAGCTATATATATTTTTCCCCAAGCCAGAGGAGAGAACCAGGATGGTTCCAACTATATTCTTGGTCCATCTATCCACTCTCACCTATTCTATCCACCAAATCTCTGATATTTTTATAAGATCATCACCACATTTGACAAAAAACATCAGCATAGGCAAGGGGGAGCATTCGCTAAACTGAGATTCATTCTGACTATTCCTCTCAGATCCTCCCCAACACACCTGAGTCTCTTCCAGGGAAGTTGCCCTAGCCTTAAACTTAGACTCTACCTGGAACCAGAACTTCCATTTACAGCAAGAGGCCTTGAGAGATTGTTCTCTGGTGGAAAGAATTCTCTCAGTGTTCCCATGGGAGTGCTCTAATCATTATAATAATGGTGCACATTTCTATGGTTTTGTATAAAATTTTTCTTATAACACCACTGTGAAGCACATAGGCAAATGTTATATTCCGCCTTTACTACTATTACTACTACTACTACTAGTGTTATTGCTATTATTACTACTATTACTACTACTACCACTACCTCTACTAAAACTACCATCACTACTACTACTACTACTATCATTACTATTACTACTACTACTACTATTACCACCACCACCATTACTACTACTGCCACTGCTACTGACAACAATAATAATAGACATTTACATATTGATGTCACAGTTGCAAAAATACATAAAAATACATTTTATGATCACATTCAAGCATTACAATAACTCTCTGACTCCATTGACACAAAAGGATGTTATTATTCCCATTTTGTAGTTAATAGAACTGATTTCCTCTGAACTATTTGGCTAAAACAGCTGAGCCAGGATTTGAACCCTAATGTACTTGTTCTTAGTTCAGTGTTCTTTCCATGATTCCATTCATCACTCATAAAGGACTAGATCTCTGTGCAAACCTAAGCCTAGCAAACTTCAAAGGCCCATTCACCCTAAACCAGAGAGTTGTGGACCCCTTTGTAATCCTATGACATCTTCATCAGTTTAGATGGATGCTCTGCATTTCAACAGGTCTCTGGAAAACAATATTCCAGACCAGATATATACAAGCTGACTCATCTACTAGCAGGACTTGGGCTTTTGAAATAGGCTCCAAAAACTGCATCTGGACTTTTAAATACCATTCTCAAATTCTTATTCAACAATGATATTCCCTCTCTAACCCCTCTTCTCCCAGGCTTTGCCAAAGACCCAAACTGGAAGAATCATAGAACTTGAGAGTCCAGGAACTCAAAGATCATTTAGTCCAATCTCTCACCCAATGCAGAAATCTTCCCAAAGTGATCTCAGAAGTGATCATGAAGGTTCTGTTCAAACTCCTCTATTGATGGGGAACTCACTACCTATTAAAGCAGGCTATTCCATTTTTCAGACCACTCCAAATCCACTGTTACTAATCATTATTACTGTTCCACTAACTAAGAACCAGAAATAGCTTTTTAATGGGAAAGCAGCAGAAAAGTAGTGGAAAGAGAACTGAATGTGAAATCAGAAGACTTGAGTTTTAGTCCTGCCTCCAATGTTTGAATCATATCATCTTGGGTAAAACATTTAATGCCTTTGAGTCTCATTTCCTTATCTGTCAAAATATTGAAGATCCCTTTCGGATAGAATAGTCTGTCATTATGTGGGATGGAAGCCCAGAAGGCAACTGACTTGCTGAAAAATTTCACTCCCACCCCAATGCTTTCAGTCCCCTTTTACAGAGATGAAAGTCACTAGATGCAGACAACCTTCATGGAAAACAGAACTTTGTGGACATACGTGTCAATCAGTCAACATATATTTATTAATCTAGGCACTGTGCCAAGCACTGGAGATACAAAGGGAGACAAAAGACAATCTCTTATCTCAAGAAGATCACCATCTAATGGGGGCGGCAACAGGCAGAGTGACTATGAGCTCAGAAGATCAATAATTATCAATTCTCCAATTGAAAGCTAAATCTTCTCACTGGAACTCCAAGCCTTAAATGTCAATTAGTTCTCCAAGGATGACACATTTACCTCTGAGCACTGATGTAACTGATCCTTCCCAATCTAATCCCATACCTCACCAATCCCCCATTTTAGGTGAGAATCTGGCTCAAAGACTTTAGGAAATTTCAAGATGCAGCACTACCTAACCTACCCTAAAAGCCAGAGACTATTTACCTTAGTAACCTGTAAGAAGAGACTATATTTATGTCCTTTTAGGGGAAGGGAGGAAGGAGCAGAGTATTATGGAAACATACTGGATGGTGGGAGATCTGAGTGCTATTGTTGATTTTGCCAACAAGTAAATGTGTGAACTTGGACAGATTATTTTTCAAATCCTGTTTCTTCTGCTATAAAATGAAGTTAGATGATTTTGCAAGATCTTTTCTAAGATTAGAAACAGGGATCTGAGGGCATTGGTAATAGCCTGTCAGGCTGGTGACAAGAGCCTACCCTGTTCCAGGAAAATTGCCCCATTTTGGTTCTGAGGAAATTGGAAACCAAGCCTCATTGATCCACTGGGGAGCACTGGTTCACCTTACCCAAGGCAAATGCCTAAACAAACAGCTCTTGGCTGCTGGACAACATAACCCTCCCAAAGGACGGACTGTGGGGAACCAGAGCACAAATCAGGCAGGAAATGAGGACCTTGTTGGTCTATACTTAGCATAAGTCTCCCAGGGAACATGCTCTTTGGAGTCCTCTGGTCTCAAAGATAGATTTTGGGGAGTGGATACATTTTAGGGTCTCAGAACCTTCCTAGATATGATGGAAATCAGAATGCAGGTGGATATGCTCAGTAGCATGGGTAGTATGACATTATGGAGAGCTGGATCTGGAGGCAAAAGATCCTAGTTTTGTCATCTACTACTTGTTTGACCTTGCAAAGGCCATAACCTCCCTGGGTCTCATTTGGCTCAGTTCTAAAAGGAAAGTGCTGAAGTAGAAGAACTTTAAGGTCCATTTGAGCTCAAAATCCATGGCTCTATGCTTCTAAGAGGCTACCAAGCACAAAGCAGTCACATATCTTCTGTAATTATGTCTTTTTGTTCTCAGTTCTCACAGGACTGGTGAAGAGAAACTGGGGGGAGCTGTGTGGTACAACCCAGAGTGCAGTAATCTGAATGCACCTGACCTGATCAGAGCCCTAGGGGCCACAAACCAGATCATGCTTGTCACCTCACTACAGGAAGTTCCTGTATGAAGGCTAGCTAGAGTTCCCATGGCAAGCTACATCCTCTAGCTTCATCCTCTTGTTTCGTGTGTGTGTGTTGTGAGACAACTAGGTTAAGTGACTTGCCCAGGATCACATAGCTAGTAACTGTCAGGTCTTCCTGATTCCAAGGCCAGTGCTCTATCCACTGTGCAATCTAGCTATCGCTCTCGTTTCTTTAAATCATAGTTCCCTATTATTGCCTGCAAAAAGCCTTTTCTAATTAATTCCTCTCCATTCTCTACATTGAAACATAATTCTTACCCTACTCTTGTCCCTCAAAATACTTTAAAAATAACAATATTGAGCTGTATGCATTATTATCTGCCTGGATTACATACTCCCTGTGGTGAGAGACCACTTTTCTATATGTCTAATAGTCTAGCACTAATCTAAACAATCAATATTTATTGGTTGCAAGTCCAACTCCTCACCAACTAGGCCTTCAGTGTTAAGTAGTCAAGGGAGAGAGAAAAAAGGAATTTCTGTTTTCTAAAAGATAGTATGAAGGTCTGTTTCCTCATCTATAAATAAAACAATTTTTAAATGTATATTCCTTCTATAAAACAAAAAAAATCTGTCCTTCTTTCCTCATATAGTTGCTGTAAGGATGAAATAAGATACAGTATATGAAAGCATTTTTAAAATTGTAAGGCTCCGTAAGGATGGAACATGGTGGTATCATTCTCTATCTCCTTCCATGCCAAGAACAGTTGAGGAAGTTTAGTTCTCCTGGAAGAGTAGCTCTTTATCTAGCTAACATCATAGCAGCAGACTGGAAGTCTGGGGACCTGGGTCTAGTTCCAGCTCTGCCACTGACTTGTGGCATGATATTGTATCTCAGTGTCTTGAAATGAAATGCTTGAATTAGATAATATTAGTAGTACCCACCTCAGAGGGTTGTTGTGAAGCTGAAAGGAAATACTATTGATAGGTAAAACACTTTGCAAAACAAAGTTATACATACACACACACACACACACACACATATACACGTATATATGTATCTATATCTGCCTATTTATATATCTATATCCAGGCAAATACACATACACAGTTACACATATATATCCAGCCAAATTTTTGCCTATTTTTTCCTAATGAATATTGATGCAAAAATCTTTTTCTTATCTTATTTGAAAAAACAGAATAAGAAAAAAGAAAACCAGAAAAGGAATGCAAAACAAAAGAGAATATTCTCATGTATCCAGCAGAACATCAGGGAAGGTTAAAAATATAAAACAACAAATTACTGGATCAAAAGAGGATGTGTGTGTGTGTGTGTGTGTGTGTGTGTGTGTGTGTATGTGTGTAGAAGAAATTATATACATGAATGTCCATTTTTTTCTTTACTTCTTTGTAAATTATTCTTTGGCTGTGTACTTTATTTACTTCATTTCTCCCGCTTTCATTTCCCCCACCTCTAAGCAAGCTACAGTTAAGAAAAGATATATTAATGTATATACACACACACACACTACATACACACACATCTTTCCTATTCATTCTAACTTTGTTTAAATTCTGCTCCATAATTTCCCTTGCTATTACTTAACCTCACCCCCACTTAAAGATCCCTACCTTGTCTTCTTTCCTCACCCTTTGCTTCCCCATCCACCCATCTCTCCCCTCTTATTTCTTTATAGACTTTGGAAAGTGCTATACCCTTTATGTTATGTATGTAGTGCTGCCAACCCATTCCTGATATGAGTAGGTTTTCAAAACTATGAGCCCTCCTCCCTCCTGTAATGCCTCTGTATCTACTCTTCCTCTGCACCTCATTTGTATAACAGGACTACTATTTTTAACTTAACTCTGTCAATCTTTCTTTTGAGCGACTCTGTTTTTGATATGAATCTTAAACATATAGTATACATTTCCTATGTTTAAAAAAACACAAACAATTTGTCTATGTTTAAACAGTTTGTCCATGTTGAGTTCCTTAAAATTGATCTTTGATACTGGCTCTTAAATATTAAATTTTTTGTTAAGTTCAGGTTTGGTTGATAAAAAATCTTGAAAAATCTGCTTGTTTGTTGAATATCCATTTTTTCTCATTCAAAATTATAGATAATTTTGCTGAAAATTTTTATATTTTTGTATATATGTATATATATCTGTGTGTACACACATGCATATCCCCAGTTTTATATAGATAGATAGATAAATACATGTATATATATGTAGATAGATAGGTATGAGGATTTGACTATATGTAGGTATAGGGAACTCCCAGTGAGAAAACTTTCTATTAATGCAAAAGTCAGAACTTTCTCAGGAGCCAGAGAGTTATCTAGAACATTGACTTGCCCTGGATGACACAACCAGTATGTATCAGAGGAAGGACTGAACCCATGTCTTTTATGCAGACTCTGAAGCTGGCTCTCCATCTATTTAGCCAAAAACTATCACTTGTATTCATATCTTACTATATCTAATCACCAAGAAATTTAAGACATCAATTTCATTAGCTCCCTAATTACTGTGCCACACAGTGTTTTAAAGCACAGTATAAATGTCAAGTTATGGTTGTTGCTGAATGCTTTTTAAGATTTCTTTGCACACATATCTAACATATATAGGACTGCTTGCCATCTAGGGAAGGAGGTGGAGGGAGGGAGGGGAAAAATCGGAACAGAAGAGAGTGCAAAGGATAATGTAAAAAAAAATTACCCTGGCACGGGTTCTGTCAATATAAAGTTATTATAAAATAAAATTAAATAAAAAAAAAGATTTCTTTACACTCTTTCTCTGTTCCATTCTAAGGTTCCTTCTAGCTCAAAAGCTCTGTATGCTCAGGCCCTTGAACTCTAACACTGATTCTGTTTTCTTCCAGAAATGCTGTTAATGATGCCATCTTTGTACTCTGTAGGCAACCTCAACAACTTTGACAGTTTCAGGCATAAGGCTAGGACCCTGAGTCACATCCCACCCTCATTTCCTACCAGGAAGTTCCCCGATTTCTTCCTTCTCCCATTTTCCAACTCTAGAAATGATAATTTGGTAGGATAAATCGGCTATCATCTTACCTTTGAGATCTGAGCTTTCTCACGAAGATATCCCACTCAAGGTCTCCATTCTTTAGCCCCTCCTGGGGCCCAAACTTAAGAACGAAGGAAGGAGAGATGTCACAGTTTAGATGCTTTAAGTTCCTTTGCAAGGAACTAGAAGGCAGATAGATGGACAGAAATGCCTTTGACTCTGGAGAGATCCTATCCTACTTCAGTGGTGACTTCCAAGCATCTTCATTGTTCAGTGATCATGAGCCCTCTGTCTCAAAGACACAAAAGATCTTCCCCCATTACAATCATGCAATAGTTTGAGCTGAAGAAAAAAGATATTGGTGGATCTTCTGCTCTAGTCACTGTCAAGTCCCTGTATGCCATTCTCATCTTGAACTCTTCATCTCTTCCTGTGTTGGGGCTGTAACTACCTTCCTGTAAGATTTCAAAAGCCAACAGCCTCAAAGACAAATAATTGAGCTGAGTCTGCCCCGACTCAGCTTCCTGGATCAGCCACTAGCTTGATAAGTTGAGAGGGCAGATGGTAATGCTGACAGATAGATGGGATGTTTCATTCTTAGGGCCAAAATCCATACAAAGTCAACCAGGTTCCAAAGAGGAATCACGTAAAGCTGCAGTCCCAATGAAAGGGAAAAAAGAGCTCTTGACTTTCCTCTTTCCCTGTCCTAAAAAAAAAAAAAGTAAAAGAAAGCATCAATGTTAATATTCACTCTGGGCAATAAGTAAAAGCACTGAAATAGAAATGTTGAAACTAAAATCCCAGAGTGCAGTTGAGCCGGGATAATCTTAAACCCTGAATAACTCCTAACACCTCAGACTATCATATTATTCCTCTATCTTCAGCACTGGTTGAGTTGTTATTCTAGAACTGGGCCTGGCTCAGATTCTTGGCAGTCATGTCTTCATGACAGGGGTCCTTAACAGTTTTTTTTTTTTGTTTTGTTTCATGGACCCATTTGGCAATCTGGTAAAGCCTATGAACTTATCAGAGTAATGTTTTAAATGCATAAAACAACCATAAAGAAAACCACATATTAAAATAAAGAGGTAATTTTTCCCTATTTGTAAAGTTCTCTTTCTTGGTTTTCTTGGGATTCTTTGGGGCAGCCTTCTTTTCAGTTCAGTAATCACACAAGTACAGCCAGGTGTTAAAGTCCAGATAATAAATAAAGGATTTCTTTATTATCTCTTTCAAAGTCTTGTCTCCTTTCTTGGGGGCCTTGTTAGCTTTCTTAGAGACCTTTCTCTCTCCTTGGTTCCAAGAGCTTGAGCTCCTGCCACCAGTCCTTTGTGTTCTCTGCCTCTGTCAGCTTCTTGAGGTCCTCCTAAATGTGTCTTGGTTTCTGTGGGGGAGGCAGGAGGACTGCTCTCAAGGTCTCTGTTTTCCAGGTCTGATTCTGGCTGAGTTTTTCTTATCAAAGGTGTGAATCTTGTAGAACTATAGTAAGTACTAAGTACATGTACTGAACTAGAGAACTGTTAACCATTGTCTCTACCAATTCCACTGACTTAGTACCTTGTTTCAAGTTCTGGCCCATAACACCCATTCATATTCAAGGACCCTTAAAATCTATGCACAGACTTCTTAGATGGGGAAGGTGTCTGCAAATCCCAATTTAAGGGGTTCTGCCTTGGTAAGTTACCAATATTGTTTGTCAGGCCCACAAGAACAAAGGAGACTTTCTAAAATGCCAGCTTTGCAGAGTTTTGGATGGCTACCTTTGAATGTGCATTGTGGGCAAGGGAGCACATTTATTTCTATCTAATAGCTTCGTTCTAATAACCTTTTCTGTTCTTATAAGACAATATAATTTCTTTCTCTCCCAATACAATACAATTCAATAAGTGTTTCTTAAATACTTAGTGCTTAGTCATTTCTCTGTGGGGCAATGGGAATGACAAAGTTTAGATAAGATATGATCCCCGCTTTTAAGTTCAGAGTCTAGGAGAAGATAAAATACCAACAGAGAGGGTTATAATACACATGATAAGTGCATCTAGATCATAAATTAGGGGGAAATTATGGGGAAACCAAGAAACAGGGAAATTTAGCGGTTTGCCCAGAATTACTAGGGAATATAACATAGAACCAACCAAATATGTGAAGAATGAGAGGGAAAGGTGTTAGGAATGTGAGGTGGAAGTGTAGAAGTCTCCAAGAATTCACTATAATCTTGGTCATTTGTTGAAGTCCAGCCCCAGTAGTGAAATAAAGATGTGTGCAGGGTCCAGGTGGAGAGAATTCAATATGAACTCTTCAAATTTTATTGATCAGAGAGACAAATATATATGTGTGTATGTGTGTATGTGTGTGTGTATGTATATATGTACGTATATACATACACACACACACTTCCAATGCTTATAGACGATACAAAATACACTCTTTGATATTCCTATATCTTTTCCAGCATCTACCACTGAGATGCAAATAGAGATGTAAATAGTTGAGATACACATCAGAGTAAAATTATCATACCAATATGTTCAAGTACCTTTCTCCCAAATGCTTTTAGTCTTCATTGTGGGTTGCTTTTCTTGTCCTAAGTTCAAAGGTATGTCTTTGATTCATTATATATCCGAGTTTGCATTTGCTTCAGTCACCATGTTTCTTATTAATATAATAAGTATGTTTCTGCTATTGTACATAGAAAAGGGAAGTTAGTGAGCCAAGCTATTGTAAGTATCAAAAACTGAATGGATTCTTACCTCCTGGCTCTCTACAACTCCTCCCTTTTAAAATTAAAAATGAAGTCTGTGGACTTCAGTTCTCATAGTTGAGAATGATTGCAGAACATACTTGACAGCACAAGGGGCTAAGCCAATCAGAAACAAAATATAACATGCGAGAAGAACAAAATGCAAAAGTATAGAACTCAGATATTTACAGGATTTCTCTTTTTAACCACTGGAATATTTGGTTGCTATGTTGTCAGGATCAATTCCATGGACACTACTTCTTGTCATGTTTTCTGCAAAGTTAGCTGTAACTGAAATCAAATTGTTTATATGATTCCCTAATCATATAATAATTGTTTCATTAAGTTTAATTCTTATTTTAACTCGTTATCTATATTAATTTGTTTTAAAAAGCTTATGATATATTTTTTACTAATTTATCTATGAATTGAATAGTCTGAACAGATTTTGTAAGAACTGTAGCTGAAACAGCACGTGTTATAGTAGTTGATATCTCTGCTAGAATTCCAACTGTGAATAATCCTAGAAAGCCCTTTTACTACTACTATTTTCTAATTTTCCTTAATGTTGTCTCAAACCTGTTCACCTACTGACCTGTACTAATTATGATTAATCTTATTAGACATTATCACATAGGATGGATGTTCCATAATAACAACCATAGGTAATGAATTTGAAAAACATATGACAAATGTTAAACATCAGGATAAAACACAATTATAACATTTTACAATTTATCCTTCTAACACATTCATGATTTGGATTCTAATGCCATTCCTTAAAACAGTATTTGTAGTTAGAAATATCTGTAGTTATTTTTTAAAAGATGCTGTACAGTATATTTTTGAGTGGCTTGAAAACATTATGGAATTTCTTATTTGAGATGTGAAAATTTGTGCCATTCTAATTCCCAAATATATTGTAATAGGACATCCATCCAGAGACTGGATAATTTGGGAGTCCATTCACTAATCAGTTCTAGTTCTCCCCCTTTAAATAAATGGGTCTCAAAGTCCTCTGGGAGCAGGGGGGGGGAGAAGGGAGAAGGGGGAGGGAGGAATGATCTCATCTTCTGAAACTGTTTGCTGCTGAGAATGGGCATAGATTTGAGTCACTTGCAGGGTCCCATCTTTTTATGGAAGGGGTGGCAAGCTAGAGCTGATTGAAGTGTCCAGTGACTGATTTAATTCCTTGAAGTTGGCCAATGTAGCTGTAACTGACCAAAATCTAGAATACAAAACAAATCTAACAAACAAAGGTTAAGATGATCTGACATAGAAAGACAAATCCACAAGGACTTCTATAAGATGTAAAGAGATCAATTTAGACTGGGCAGCAATTTTTCATGTAATGAAATATATTTGTGTCACAGGACATACAGTATATACAAAATTTAAAGATGTTTCAGTTTTAGTTTCAAATGAACAATAAAATAACAGTTCATTCTTATGGACAATCATGTTGATTGTTCTTACATTATTTTGAAAACCTATAAAGAATTTATTTCACCAAACATTTATATATATATATAAAACAAATAGATGACTAGGTCAAATACTCATTCATCAAATTATTTAGGACATAATGACTACATAGTTTCAGATTGAAAACAACAAGATATATACTTGAATTTGTGTTGACAATTTGCTCTTATCATAAGAATTTGTCATAAAAGGAAAATATGGGGGTATAACAATACCATTAGGCCTCAGCTTGAGCATACACACATGACAAAATAAAACTTCCTTAGTTTAGATTGATATCCAATTATAATAGCTTGACTTTATCAGTTTCAGGAATGACAAGAAGGAAACAAAGAAACAAAACTGGGAAACTGAGTCAGAAGGATCTCAATTTTGAGCAAAAGCTCCCAACTCTTATCTTAATACAGACCCTTATCTGTTCAGGGTCATATTGTTCTGAGTAGCTTATGAAAATTCTCTCAAGTGGTGGGTACTGACTTAATGATCAGGATCAAATTCAAAACTCAAAAGTAATATATAAGTTGCAGTCCCTAGAGTTTTCATCTCCAATATCAAATTCCACTAACTGTAACTTAAGGCTACATAAAAAATCTCTTTTAAAACTTAGAAACATAAAAGATTGTTTAACTTGTTTTGTATATTAAACTCATCCTGGTTCAAAGGATTGATCACTAAATGAACTTATGGAATTTTTGTATATAGTTTCCTTGTTACATATGTTATTATATCTCTTAAAAAGGCTTTTCTCTCAGGGCTGATGCCCTTACCTGTCCTGAAAGTTTAAGAAAGCTGAAAAGCTTAAAATTAAAAGGTTGGACAGTGGCCCCAGGGAAGAAGCTGAGCTGTTTGTTGCCCAATCCTCACCATTCCTAGTCTTTTTATGGGCTATGCTGTACATAGTAATTATTAGATTCAGGTTTAACATGATGACAATAGCTTCAAATAACTTAGTTAACCATTTTTGATTTTTTTTCTGAGAATAACCAAATAGTTTTTGTTGTGATTTTTCTTTTAATTTTCTAGCAACAGTTAAACATACCTAATTCCTTAATTTACATTTATAAAAAATATGAAACAGGATAAGCAAAGCTAAATAAATTTTTCCCCTTCTTAATAGTTGACAAATCTATTCTATCTCCAAACTGCTGAACTGAGTTCTCAGAGATGATTTTAATTGCCTTAAATAATTTTATTTTTTTGTTTAGAGAGAAGACAAGACTACACACACACACACACACACACACACACACACACACACACATATATTTTTTATTATAGTTTTTTTTTTGTTTACAAGATATATGCATGGATAATTTTTCATCATTGACAATTGCAAAATCTTTTGTTCCATTTTTTCCTCTCCTTCTCCCCACCCCCTCCCCTAGATGTTACATATTAAATATGTTAAATTATATGCACATATATTTTTTGTTGAGCTAAAACAGATTTTTGAGATTAATTTAACTTTAGTTCATGAAATTTCCTAAATATCAATCAAATGTTCCAGAAAAACTGAATCTCCATTTGAAGATTTTTCAATTTTACACAAATTATTGATGAGCCAAGAAAGAGTTAAGATGTAATTTTTTTTGTGTCTGGACTCTGAGAAGTCTGATTCTAGATAACTCAAAAGCAGGCTGATCTTTTGACAGTTTTTAAGGAACTTGTGGTCTAGTTGGGAAGATAAACAGACTGCAATCTATGGATTTAATTAAATATTTATTGCACTGCAAGAACTGGCAAATATAAAAAAGACACTGTGAAACAGGAAGATTTAAATTAACTAATACAAAGGTGAAGTAAGAAGAACCAGAAAAACTTATAGATGATTACAACATAAATGAAAAGGAGGGAAAAAATGAAATGGAATGTTGCCTAATCATAGTGATCAAGTTAATCCCAAAGAAGAGATGAGAAAATAATCTCCCTTTATTAGAAAGGTGAAGGATAATGGGTGTGTTACATTATAAACTGTCAAATAAATGATGTTTTGTTTAGTTTTGCAGAATATATTTTCCTTCTCTCTGTTTCTGAAAAGAAATGATTCTTTGGGAGAAGAGAGAAGAGAGGGCTATCCTTGGAAGTGAAAGTGATATAAGAAGAAGATTTTTTTTTAATGTAAAGAGATATTTTGAAGCTGGAATTTATAGGATTTGATTTGTGTCTTGTGTATCTCTTTTATTAGTAAGCTCCTTGAGAGGAGAGATTGTATCTACTGTTTCTCTCCTATGTATATGATTCTGCCACAGAGTGGTCATTCTGTTTGAACCAAACTATTTTGACCATTGCTAAGTATCCTCTTCTCAAGAACAAATAATTCCAATCCACAGATTGAAAATGTCAGGCTTAGAAGAGACCTCAAACCTCAAAAATCTAGTCTAAAACCCTTAATTTTATGGAAAGGAGAACTAAGACTCAGAGAAAATGACTTCTTCAAATTCACACAGATAGCAGCCCGTATTCCTAAAACATTTTGTAGTTTACAAATGGCTTTTCTTGACAATCAGCTTGTGGGATAAGCAGGAGAAGTACTTTTATCTCTGCTTTTATAGAAGAAAAACAAGGAAGACACCAGTATAGTAGCTAGAGAGCTGCCTTAGAGTGGGGAAGTACTAAATTTAAAACTCATCTCTGGTTTTGTGATTCTTTTAACCTTTTGTTTTTAGGCACTTCTAATACTATTAAGTTGCAGAGAAGATATATTAGGGACAGGGAACAGTTCCCTCACCTGGAAGGTCCTTATACTAATGAAAACAATAGATCTACTCCCCATTCCTATTTTATATATGGGGAAATTGAGGCATAAGGAGGCTGAATGATCTGTAGTTGAGCTAGAATTTGAAGTCAAGCTTTCTGATTCCAAGAGCTGTGCACTTTTCCATTATTAGTTGCTCTAGTTTCTTTTCCTTATTGCCTTATAATTCAACTCTTTCTTTTTTCTTTCTTTTTTTATTTGTTATTTCATTCAGTAAATATTTACTGAGTATATAGCATGTACAAGATACTGTGCTAATTAACATGTGGGAAACAAAGTTGTATAAAACCTAGCTTTTAAGGACAATCCTGCAACTTTTATTTTGTTGGTAGCACAATTTGAACCCACATTCAACACTGAAATGGAATCTTTTAGAATTGACTGTGATATACAAATGAAGACATATGAAACCGGGCAGCCTAGAAGAGGCAGGAAACCACAAGTCTCTGGGCTAAGAATCTTGCTGCTATTTGTCACCATGATAGAAGAGGCCCACAAAGTCACTATTCATTCAGTTTTATCCACCTTGTTCTATTATTTTATTATACAATTTATACAATCACAAGCATATTCATGGCATGGCTTTATGCTTTGCTGAATTTTGACCTCTCCTTCCCCAATCAATAATGTGAGAATTCTGGGAGCTAGAGAGAGAAGATGATCTATCTGCACTGGAGTTTCTCGATTCTTCTTAGATCCTTAGGCAAATTGTCTTAGTTGTATCTCTCAGCTGCCGTTTTGAGGGACACAAGAAGCCCAAGATGATTTTCAGTTCAGGGATTTTCTACCTACTTCATAATTGTGGTCAGGACAATGTTATAATTATAATAAACCATTAAACTAATATTCTAAACTAATGTCCTCACTTACTTAAAGACAAAACCCCAATGCTCCTTCCTGCCTGCGGTGAAAGAGGCTTGCAGGAAAGTATCTCATTGACAGTATCCTGTATTTGTATGTGATTGTATACATTTGGTCCTGTCAGATTTCTTTCTGTATATATTTCTTCATCTCTCCATGTGCAAATTAATTTTTATTGTACTTGTTTATTTTATTGTAATAAGACTTTATCTTTTTCCTAGAGGAGATAAGAAGATGTTAATATTACTGTGTATAACCAGATTTCTTTGGTAGATTGAAAAAAAAAAAACAGTCTTCCCTCTCCCAAAGGACTTGGGTCAAAGATTCAGCACTATGAGGTAAGGAAATGATTGCAAGCAATAGCCGGTGTAACTGGTGATCAGGAACTTTTCCAAACCTGTTATATTAAGAAATAGCAAAACTCCAAGATTCTTTGCATCTTCTAATATTCTCTACTTCCCATAAGTGTCAGAGGAAGAAATGGATTTCATAAACAAACCTAAGTCCTCTGCTCCTCCCTGATCTCATCTCCTGCATCTCTTACATCTTATATGAGCCTCTCTCTCCCACCTACATTTTCAATCTTTCCTTCTCTACTGACTCCTTCCTCTATGCCAACAAAAAATGTTCATTTTTGCCATATTCCAAAAAAAAAATATACCCTTCATTTGTCTCTGCTATCTCCTCACACGAATGGATTCCTTCAACTTTCCTCCATACCTAGATTTCAAGAAAAAGAAGTCTATCTTTATTACCTCCACTTTATCACCATCAACCTACTCCTTAGCCCCTTGCAACCTGGCTTTGTTTTTATTACTTTATTGCATCTATTCTCTCAAAGGTCACTAATAAATGATTTACTAATTATCAAATCCAATATCTTTTTTTTACAATCTTCATTGTCCTTCATCCCTCCCTCATCTTTGATACTTTCTCCTCACTAGGCTTCTCTTGCAAAGCTTGATCCTGGTTCTTTCACACTTTCTGATCACTCTTTTCAGATTCTGTTACTGGTTTTTCTTCATTCTCCTACTTTGTGAGTATGTACCTCCCAAAATGTCATCTTTCCCCCTTTTTTACACACTCTTTCTTGGTGTTCTTATTCACTACAGATAGTTTTCAGAATAGGAAATCAAGCTATCTATGGTTATATGAAAAAAATACTCTAAATCACTATTGATTAAAGAAAGGCAAAATAAAACAACTTTAAGGTACTACCTGTCACCTATAAGAAATGACAAATGCTAGAGATGATGAGGGAAATAGATATATTAATGAATTGTTTGTGGGCTAGTGAACTGGTCCAACCATTCTGAAGAATATCTAGGAGTTATGCCCAAGGAGCTCTAAAACATGCATACCCTTTGATTCAGCAATACCATTACTAAATCTGTACCCCAAAGGCATCAAAGATAAAGGAAAAGAATCTATATATACAAAAATATTTATAACAGCTCTTTTTGGGATGGCAAAGAAATTAAGGGCATGCTCATCAATTGAGGACTGGCTGGACATATTGTAATAGAATATGGTAATGAGTAATTGTAATAGAGTAATTGTATTGTATTGGAGTATTTGTACTAGAGTACATTGTGCCATAAGAAGTGAAGGGTTTCATAAAGAACATGGCAAGACCTATATGAACTAATACAAAGAAGAGTGAGAAGAACAGGGAGATTATTGTGCATAATAACAGCAATGTTGTGGATGATGATGATGAACTGTGAAAGATTTGGTCTTTCTGATCAATGCAATGATCCAAGACAATTCCAAAAGGCTAATAATGAAAAAATACTATCCATCTTCAGAAAAAATAACTAATGAAGTCCAAGTGCAAATTTAAATATAATTTTCTTGCTTTTTAAAAAACTTTTTTTGCAAGATAGCTGATATGGAAATATATTTTACATTATTTTATATTTATAATTGATATCATATTGTTTGTCTTCTCAGTGGGTGGGGAAGGTATGGGAGGGGAGAAAAAGGATTTGAAACTCAAAATTTAAAAAGAAAAGAATGTTCAAAAAAATTTTTTTTAATCTTCTTCAAAAAAATTCCCGAGAAAATGATGTATGGTCAGTAGCAGAAAGAATTTCTTTTTCACTAGAGGATTCTTACTAGTAGGGAGCCCAGGGAAGCTGGGATCAGTATAAGTGAAATTCTAAACTCCCAACTGGCTGGGGCAAAAATGAAGTGATATTCTAGGGAGAATATTTTCTTGGTTCCCTCATCTTGGTTCCAGTCTACCACAACAAATGATTGGATGACATTGAACAGTTCTCCATTTTTGGAACATTTTAGATTAATTTTTTCCCCATGTTTGTATATTTAGGTAGCATCCTTTTAGTCTTTATTCCTTTTCTTTCCCCCATTAGTCACTGATGGATCAGCTGTCTTACTCTGGGTTCTATAGGTAAATACTATGTACTAACATTTCTTAAACTTTTTCCACTCATGACTCCTTTTTGCCTGAGAAATTTTTATGTGATCCTGGGTATATGGGTACATAAAACATATACAAATCAAACATTTTCTGATATTAAATCATAATTTTGCAACTTCCATATTTATATGGGGTCATAATCCACAGTTTAAGAAGTTTTGCTATATACTTCTATCACCCCTTACCCAAGGCAAGAACTCACTTTCTTGCTCAAGGTGCCTGGCAGTTAGTCATTAGAATATAAATAATTTAAAAACATAAATAATATAAAATGTATTATGAATATGATATAAAATAATATTATATAACATAAATATAACAATATATTAAATAATAATATAAAAATAACATTAAAAAGAATGTAATTTGTATGCCTCAGTCATAGCCCATGTTAACTACGAAGACTAGTCTAGTACAACAAATTCTTCCTTTATTTTCCTGTACACATAAGTCCTTCTCTCGAATGGAAATTCCTGACAATGTGCAGTTAAGAATTATGATTGAAATAAGTAGAAGCAAAAGGATGAGAATTGAGTTATGACTGAGATGTTGCTTTTTTCCTGTTATAATGTACAAACATTGCCACAACCTCTGCCTAAAAAGGACCATATATATATACACTGGCACAATCACTGATTAAATTCTTTGCCACAACCTCTGCTTAAATTCCCAAACTACTTACTCAAATAAAATATTATATTCCCTTAATTCAAGAGCTTTCTAGATGGAGTTGTTATGTGTACTTGCAATTTTTTAGAGCAAGGTCTACCTTTCCTAGGGTTCAAAACACTTTGAGTACTTGTTAATTCAAAATATTGAAGCTAGGCATAAAATTGCTATTTCCTCATCTCTGGAAGGAATATGGTACAGTTGAAAGAGGATATAGGTTTTAATTTTGTCTCTGACACTGATGACCTGTGTGACCTTGAACAAGTCACACTTAGCATCTCCCTGGGCCTCCGTTTCCATATTTGTAAAAAAAAAAAAAAAAAAAAAAAAAATTCCTTTGAGATTCTTCCCAGCTCTAAATCAATGAGCCTCTGAACATCTGCTTTAGAATTCTCCAAATGCTCCTCAGAATTAATTCATCTATCATACTTCCTGGGCTCCTGGCTCCTTGGACCCAGTTTTTATTGTACTACAATGCTGATTGCTATTAATGGGAGACGATGTACTGACTTTTTTAGAAGACAAAGCAAGAGGGAACTATATTTTATATGATCAATTTTAGGAGCTAAGGAAGATACAAAAATGGGTTATTTTCCCTCTCCTTGAGAAGTTTACAATTTTAAAATTTTTTGCTTAAGAGAAATCTAGAAAGAAAAAAAGCTATCAACTATCAAAATCCCTAGCTCTTCCTTTCTGGTCAGTAGCTATCTATTGGCATGCTCTCTGTAGTTTTGGAAGATTATAAACTCCAGAAAAGTTCTAAGAGGATCTTATTAAATCATTATGCTCTTATGATGCTTTGTACAAGGAACATTCTCAATATGTTTATTGAATTGAATTTGCAGGAGACACCAATCGTTGGTAAAGTAAAATGCTTAGGGCAATTTACATTTTTATTCCTGTCCTAGTCCAAAACTCCAATAACTTTGTATGGCCTAATTAATTTTAGTCACTGGATCTGAATTAGTTTATGTGGTATCAAAGCTCCTTTATTTTATACATTTTGTCTATGTTCCTGTTTGCTTCTGATATAATAGAATGAGGTTTCTATCATGTGGGACCAAGGACTAAAGCAGTAACTAGGGAATGGGAATTTTTCTTACTATATCAACTGGCCTCTTTTCATTCTTGTAGTATCAACAACTTAATTTTTCCAGAAAAATGAAATGATTCTTTGAATAGCTTTGAATACTTGTTCCTACATTGTAGAGCAGTTGTTAAATTAATAGGTCTTATTGTTCAAGGTACACCTGACACCTAGTGGCTATCAAGTACTGGATCAAATGACATGACTCATACTTCAAATAGTGCCTGTTTTCCCACAGCCTTTCCATCATTTGCCATTTAAACTTTTTGGCCAATTTTGCCAATCTTAGAGGTATAAGATAGAACTTCTGAGTTGTTTTGATATGCATTTTTCTAACTATTAGTGATTTGGAACTTTTTTTTTCATTTGGCTATTAATAGGTTGGATTTATTCCCTTGAAAAAAATTTTTTTTGGTCATTTTATCTGAGGAATGAGTTTTGTTTTTATAAATTTGGATTTATTCGTAATATGACTTAAAAATGAGACCTTTATCAGAGAAACTTACTGCAAAAAATTTCCCCCTCCAGTTTTCTCTTTCCTTTCTAATCTTAGCTGTATTGGTTTTCTTTGTACAAAAGCTTCGTTATTTTATATAATTAAAATTTTCCTTGTCTTCCATGATTCACTCTAACCTTGATTTGGAAATGGACTCTTCTTCTATTCATTGATCTGAAAGAAAATTTGTTTCTTTCTTTCTTTTCTAATTCATTTATGACATGACCCTCTATGTCTAAGTCTTATGTCTATTTGGAGCTTATCTTGATATAGGGTTAGGCATTGGTTAACCTAATTTTTTAATTGAAAAAAAATTAATTAAAAACCCTAAGACTATAAAAAGGATTAGCAAAATAATGTGACTAATTATTTCACAGAACCCTCCAAATGCCTATTTCCTGATGAAAGATAAATTCCGAATTAGAGTAAGAAGCTCAATTTTTTCTACTTATAAAGACTAACATTCTGGAAACAATATGCATAGCATAGCAAAAATTGTGCTAAATTTAAAATCAGGAAACCTGAATTCAATGTGATCTTAGGCAAATCACCTAATCCCTTTGAACCTCAGTTTCCTCTTCTGTAAAATGTGTATACTATGTGTGCTACACTACCTTACAAGGTTGGAGTTTTGCAAACCTTCAACTCATAGAAAGGTGAACTATCTATAGAAAAGTGTCTCTGGTGATTGAGTAAGAATGTATGTAAAGTTTTTAATGAACTTTGGGCTATAAAAATGTAAGCTATTCTTCAGAGACCTCTCTCTTTTCCAAATTTATCCCTCCATTAATAGTAGAATTTTAGAGTTATAAAAGACTTTTAAAGTCATGTTAGCTACTGGAAAATCTACTATTTTAAAAATCTTATAATATTGCTCTTTAAAAATAAACCTCAAAGCATCTTTGGCAAAATTGTAGCTTCTGCCTGAATATCTTGCCATCTCCTGAGACCACTCTGAATTTTAAAAAGTTTTTTTCTTATAATGAGCTGAAATCTGCTTCTCTAGGACTCAGCCTATACTTATATAGGTCTTAGCTTTGCAAAATGCATTCTATCAACATAAATCCAATTATCTATAACAATCCTTCCTTTGTACAACTCCCAGATCTTCTTAATCAATCTGAAAATGAGAGATTGAAACCCCAAGAAGACTTTAAAAAATAATCTACTGATTTTTAAATTTTGAAAAATTTATTTTATTCTGAACTTAAGAAATAAACAAACATTTCCATAACAAAGTGGGATACAAAAACAGAGGATTGCACCTGAAATTGCAGATCCATTATATACAACTAGCTATTCCTTTCAAATATACAAGAAAGTTTATGACTTTCTATATTTTTTTCTCTTCCCCCCAACCTAAACTTTAAGATAGTTTCCATTAGACACAAATGTGTAGGCATATATAGATAACACACACATATGCATATACATATACATACATAAACACACACACACACACACTATAGATATATACTTCTTTTTTCTGGATTCAAACAGCACCTTCCTTCATAGGATCTTTGCAGTTAATTTGGGTGTTTAGTCAGAATGATTTGATTGTTTAAAGTTGTTTTTAAAATAATACTCTTTTTTCTGCTCATTTCACTCGATTATTTTATGTAGATTTGTCCATGCTTTTCTAAAATCATTGAGCTCATCATTTGTTATAGCAAAGTAATATTCCATCACAAATATACCATAATTTCATTCCCCGATTGGCTGCCATCCCTACAATTCTAGTTATTTATCACCACAAAGAAAGCTGCTGGAAACATTTTATAACATGTAGGCTCTTTTCCATTTTCCCTAATCAATTTGAAAAATAAGACTTTATAGCTGTATTGTTGGATCCAAGGTAGGCAGTTTAATAACTCAGTTCTTTCTCAAAATTCAAAATCTTTCTCAAAAATGGTTGGATAAGCACACAGATCCATCAACAATGAATTGAAGTCCCAGTTTTTCCATATCCCTTCCAACACCTGTCACTTTTCCCTTCTATCATTTTAGCCAATCTGATAGGTGTAGAATGGTATTTCAAGATTGTTTTAATTTGCATTTCTCTAATCAATAATGATTTGGAGCATTTTTATGTGACTAAATTGTTTATATTTTATCAGAAAGTTGCTTGTTCGTATCTTTTGACCATTTATCAATTGGGGAATGATTCACATTCCCCAAAGTTTTTCATGAAATTGAGAAATGACACATTTATCTGAGGTACTGTCTATAAATTCCTGCTCCCTGCACCCTACCCTGACATCCATTTTCCTTCTGAGCTTGGCTACATTTACTTAATTAATACAATTAATACAAATTAATTAATTTGTAATTTGTAATTTGTACAAAACCTTTTTAACAATATAAGCAAAATTATTTAATTTACATCTCAGAATACTTTCTATCTCGTTTGTTCATAAATCATTGACCTATTCATAAGTCTGATTGATAGGTAATACATTCCAAGTTCTTCAAATTTTCTTCTAATATCTCCCTTTATTTCGACTTTATCTTAGTAAATGATGCAAGATATTGTTCTATGTTAATTTCTGCCAGACTGCTTCCTAGCTTTCTAACAATTTTTACCAAATAATGAATTCTTATTCCAAAAACTTAAGACTTTATACTTGTCAAATACAGAGTTACTATATTCTTTTGCTGCTATAGATTGCCTATTCTCTTCCACTAATCTATCTTTCCATTTCTTAGCCAGTACCAGATAGTTTTGATAATTACTGCCTCATAATTTAAGATCTGGTACTTCTAAACTTCCTTTACATTTCTCCCTTCTATCTTTTGATATTCTTAACCTCTTGTTCTTCCAAGTGAATTTTATTAATTTCTCTAGTTCCATGAAATAACTTTCTGATAATTTAATTGGGATAGCATTGAATACTATTTTTGGTAAAATTGTCATTTTTATCATATTGGCTCTGTATATCCATGAACAATTAATATTTGTCCATTTATTGAAATCTGATTTCATTTGTGCAAAAAGTTTTTTTATGGTTTTGTTCATACAGATCCTGGATTTCTTTTGATAGATGTATACCCAGGCACTTTGTACTGTCTAGTTATTTTAAAATGGAATATTATCTAGCTACCTCTTGCTGCAGAATCCTGTTGGTGATATATAGGAATGCTGTTAATTTATGTGGATTTACTTTACATTCTGCTACTTTGCCGAAATTATTATTTCAATTAAATTTTAGTTGAGTCTTTAGGATTTTTCAAGTATATCATCCTATCATCCGCAAGAAAAGAAAGTTTTATTATCTCATTCCCTATTCTGAGTCCTTTTATTTCTTTTTCTTCTTTTATTGCTATTGCTAGAATTTCCAATACAATATTGAATAATATTGGTGACAATGGGCATCTTTGTTCACAACAGGTCTTACTGGGAAGGTTTCTAATTTATCTCTACTACAAATAATGCTTGCTAATGGTTTTAGGAAAATGTCTCTTATCAACTTAAGAAAAAGTCCATTTATGCCTTTATTTTCATTCTTAATAGAAATGAATTTTAATGCTTTTTCTGCATTTGTTGATAATGATTTTTGTTATTTTTATTATTGATATAATTATGTTAAATTTTTCCTTATATTAAACTATTCCTGAATATTGTTGTAATAGTTTTATTTAGGATTCTTGCATCTATATTAGTAAAATTTCTTTGTTTTTGTCTTTCCTGGTTTAAGAATCAGTATCATATTTGTTTCATAAAAGGAATTTGCTAGAATCACTTCTTTGCCTATTATTTCAAATAATTTAATAATGAAATTAATTAGTCCTTAAATGTTTGATAGAATTCACTTATAAATCCATCTGCTGCTGGTATTTTTTTTTAGGAAGCTCACTTATGGCTTATTCAATTTCTTTTTTCTAAAATAGATCTATTTAGATATTTTATTTCCTCTTCTTCTAATCTAAGACAGTTTGTATTTTTGTAAATATTCTTCCACTTTACTTAAGTTGTTAAATTTATTGACATATAATTGGGCAAAATAACTCCTTATAATTGTATATAATTGCTTTGATTTCATCCTCTTTTTTGATACTAGTAATTTAATGTTTTCTTTTAAAAATTATTAACCAATGGTTTATCTATTTTATTGACTTTTTCATAATATCATAATACTAATTTATTAATTCAATGGTTTTCTTACACTCAATGTTATTGATTTTACCTTTCATTTTTAGGATTTCCAATTTAGGGTTAAATTGAGGATTTTTAATTTGTTATTTTTTCTGCATTTTTAAAAAATTGCATATCCAATTTTTTGGTCTGCTTTTTCTTTTTTTATTGATATAAGCACTTAAGAGATATGTTTTTCTCTAATTATTGCTTTTGCTGTATTCCATAGGTTTTGATATGCTGTTTCATTATTATCATTTTCTTTGATGAAATTAATGGGAAAAAAAGAAATTAATGATTATTTCTATTATTTGTTCTTTAACCCATACATTCTTTAAAATTAGGTTGTTTAATCTCTAATTGGCTTCCCTCCTCCCCACTATGTTTCCAGTCCTTTATTAAAAGCAATTTTTGTTGCATTGTGGTCTATCAAGAAAGCATTTAACATTTCTGCTTTTAGCCATGAAATTTTTGTGCCCTAAGATATGCTCAATCTTTGTTAAGGCACCATTTACCACTGAGAAAAAGATGTGTTCCTTTTAATTTTCATTTAATTCTCTCCAGATATCTATCATATCTAGTTTATCTAAAGTGTTAGATTTATCTGGTTCTGAGAGGGTAAAATTAAAATCCCCTACTATTATAGTACTACTATCTATTTCCATCTGTAATTCATTTTTCTTTTAAAAATTTAGATGCTTAAAAAAAATTTAGATGCTGTGGTATTTGGTGCATATAAGTCTACCGTGTTTCCCTGATAATAAGACACTGTCTTATTATTTTTTTGGACAGAAAAACACCAGAGGGCTTATTTTCAGGGGAGGGCTTATTTTAATGAACATTGACAGCAATTTTAATAAAAAAAAAGAGTTCTTCTTTTATCCTCCATCATGACCCCTCACTCCCGCTTACATACCGGGTTTTTATGTTGTCCTGCCTCAGCCCTCCTCCGTTTCATTGCTCTCAATGGCGCCAGCAAGCAAATCACTGGGGAAGAACAGAATGAAGTGCTCACTGCTGCAGCTCTGATTGGATGCAGCTCGGAGCGCGGCGTGCGTTTCACCAGGGGGAGGAGGGGACGGTGCATACAGAGGGTACCGTAATGTAGCGGGTAGCGCAGGGGATCACCTTCACTACGTAGCAATCTCAATAGGGCTTATTTTCGGGGGAGGGCTTATTTTAGAAGAATCTTACACAGTAAGGGGAGGGCTTATTTTTGGGATAGATCTTATTATCGGGAAAACACGGGTAGTATTGACATTGCTTCACAATCTACAGTATTTTTTAATTATGTAGCTTCCCTGTCTATCTCTTTTAATTAAATCTATTTTAGCTTTGACTTTGATATGATTGCTACCTGTTTGTTTTTTTTTTTTTTTTGCATACATTCTACTCCAAACCTTTAACTGTTTCTTCTTAATGTGTTTCTTCTAAGTAGCACGATGTCCAATTCTGACTTTTAATCTATTCTGCTATTCTCCTATTATCCTGTTCCCTTATCCTCTTTATTTCTTTATAAATTTAGAAGACTTTTTATATCCTTTCAGGTGTATATATTATTCCTTCTTTAATCTAGATCTGATGAGAGTCAAGTTCCAGGACTACTGGCCCTCTACCCCCACCTGAATCCAGTTCTTTTTCTTGCACTAACGAGGTAATGGCTCTTTTTATCTTTTCCTACACAATTTTGCATTTTAGAATCACATCATACTCAGCTCATCCCCAATCTTTCTTTTGAACTACTCAATTACTGACAGTCTTAAGAATACAGTTCATATTTCTGTATATAAAAAGTAAACAGTTTGCCCTTATTGAATCCTTTGTAATTAGTCTTTGATGTTTACCTTATATTTCTCCTGGATCTTATGTTTTAATTTTTGTATTAGGTTCTGATCTTTTTGCAACAGAAATCTGAAAGTCTGTCAATTCATTGAATATCTTTTCTTTTTTAATTGTTGTTGTTCAGGATTATACTTAACTTTGCTGAATAAGTTATTTTTGGTCATAGCCCTAGTTCTTTTGCTCTTTGATATATAGTGTTCCAATGGTCTTTTAGTGTGGCAGCTTCTAGATCTTATATAATTCTAACTGTGATCTGAATTGACTTTTTCTAGTTACTGATAATATTATCTTCTTAACATAGAGGTTTTGAGATTATGATATTCTTGAAGGCTTTCATGATAGGATCTCTTTCAGGTAGTCATTGGTAGATTTTTTTTTTCTATTGCTACTTTCTCCTCTTGTTCTAAAACTTTAGGGCAATATTCTTTAAATATTTCTTTTAATATGGTATCAAGATTCTTTTTCTGATCGTAATTTTCAGGTAGCCCAGGAATTGTTATGTTTTTTCTTCCTAATATGTTCTCATCAGTTATTTTCTTATGAGACGTTTCACATTCTCTTCTATTTCTTTCATTCTTTTTATTTTGTTTTATTATTTCTTGGTTTCTTAAATCATTCACTTCCCTTTGTCCAAGAACAAGTTTACAAAGAATTGTTTTCTTCCATAAGATTCTGGATCTTTTTCTAGTTGGTTGACTTTAAGTCTTGGTTTTCTTAGATTTTCTTATTTTTGTTCCCAATATTTCCTCAATTTCTCTTATTTGATTTTTAAAGGCCTTTTAAACTCCTTCCAAGAACTCTTTTTGGGCACAAGACTATTTGATCTTACTCTTTGGAGTAAGAGAAGCTTTTTTTGCTTCAGTATCCTCATTTAAAAATGAATCCAGTTCTTCTCTATCCTCATAGTAGCTGGCTATGATTCTTTTCCCTTTGCCTACTCATTTTTACTTTTTATTTTTAGCAGTTTGTTATTATGATCATCTCTAATCCCAGGCCATGGGAAATGGTGCCTCTGGCCTTAGATCTTTCTTACTGAGCTTTGTCCAGGGCTCAACCTTGCCCTTCTTTCCCTTCCTAAGCCACAGCTAGGGCCCTCAGTCACACTATGCTGGAAATGGTCTTGCTCCCTGAGGACATTCCAATGGCTATAACCTTCAGTTCTTTCCTCTGGCCTGGAAATGAGATCAAGAACTCAGCTCTTCTGTAAGTGCCCACAGCCAGTAGCATACCCACCCCACCACATCTGCAGTCACCGGCTATGTGCTGGCTCCTTCTTGCCTTCAGCTGCAGCAGAACCCAATCTCAGCAGCACAGCTGGGCCTGCCATCCCTCAAAAGCAGAGGGTTCTTCACTCTTTCCCAGCTCAAATGTCTGCCCTTCACACATACAGTCTGTAAGAAACTGAGGTTGAGGTTACCTCTCAATCCAGCTGCCTCCAGGGCTTGTAGGTTCTTTCAGTGGAGATAGGCTAGAGGTATTTGTACTTCACTCAGGCTGAGAACCTTCAAACCTTAAATCCAAATCTAAATACCTTTTAAAAAAATCTTTTGAGTTATAGGAAATGCCATGTAAGAGATAAAATTTGACTTCAAGTCTTCCTTGACTTGAGGACTCTGTCTACTACATCATCTCTGAAATCTGCTGGCTGTGTAAGTCTCAACAAATCACTCTAGGAATTCTCTAATATTCGAAGTTACAGAGAAGGTGTCAACCTACATTGGAAGTATTCTCATTTGGAGTTCCCTTTTAAGTCCAGTCACTGTTTCCTAATATATTAATTTGTAATTTCACTTTGAAGTATTTATATCATTGTGAAGGGGAGCTCCAAGAGGGAAGGGAAGTTGTTTTTTCTGAATAACAGAACTGACATGCACATATTTAATTATGATGTTCTCTGAGACCCTAGAACAAAAAACTGTTTTCGGATCTTTCCTAATGAGACCACAAAGAAATGTGGTGAGATGAGGCATTTTGTGTAGTGGTGAAAAACACTGAAGTTGGAATTGGGAAAACCAAGGTTAAATCCTGGCTCTGACATTTGCTATTCTGGAAAGTTGTAACTCTTTTAAGTCTCAGCATGTTAGCTACACTTATGATGAAGATTCGATAGATCGGAGAGGGCAGTGGGATAGACTCAGGGGAGCTCCTTATTACAAAAGCATGAAGGAAAGTTCCAGAATAACTTCCTATAGAAAGCAGAAAAGCCATAAGTTTGTGAGAAGCTCAACATCTAAACAATTCTTATAAAGCATTTTTTAAAATTTTATATCACACAAAATTCAAATTATGCTATTTACAAAACAGACAAAAACATTAATACTGATTACAGACATCAAATCTTCCCTTCTTTTCTAATCTATTATACTACATTTTTGTCTTCACCATTTTACAGGTCATAAAAAACCCCTAACATTCTCTTACAGGGGCTGATTCTATGGAGTCATAAACGGTCAACTGCTCAGCGCTGCTAGTCTGCCATTTACATGGAGTTCTCACATGCACAAGCAGGCAGTGCAAGGAGGTATCCCAAGCCAGTTTCAAAAATACCTCGAGTGAGAATGCAAATGAGTCAAGACCCACATTGAAAAAAGAAAGAGGAAGAAGGAAGAACTCTTTAAGATGTGAGCAAGGAAGCATTTGTATCCAAGAATGACCTTCAGGGATGGAAAGCATAAGGAACAAAAAGTTGCTAAAACACAAGGACAAAGAGATAATTCTCTTCATAATGAAAAAGGATAAAATCTAAGATTGGTGCAAATCATTATATAATAAGATTGTAGGTAGAACTAAAGCCTAAGACAGGAAGGGACAAGGCCTGGATCTGGAACACACATGTCGACCCTCCTGATTAAAGTCCTTTACCTGAAGTTCTGGTGATTCCATTCCTAAATGCAGAAAATACCCAGAAGTTGGAGGCAAAATTTGAGTGTAGGACGAGACAAAAGATTAAAAAGAAAGAGGACTGGATAAAAACAGTAGATCTAATGACAAAGTTACTGCAAAATGAGAAGAGATCCAAAAGGAAAGAAAAAGATAAAACCCAACAGAAGCAACAGATCATTCTGGATCTTACATTTAGCTTCTTATTTCTTCCCTTTAATTTTCTTTAAATTTCTTTCTTTCTTTCAATTCTTTATATTATGTCTCACATGAAAGAATCTCAACAGGTTGTTTTTCTTAGCCTTTGCCAGTTTGAAGACATTTTCAGCAAATCCATTTCCCAGTTGTAAAATGGTAATACGCAAACTTTCTTTTCTATACTGGAATTCCATTATCCAAAACAGTGATGAAAACATTTGAAAGCTTAAAAACAAAAAAAGAGAGAAAGAAAGAGACTTCTGGAGACAAGGCAAACATCACAAAAAGACAGACGGTCAAGAAAGGTTAGCATCTAAAAATGCCCCTTTGGGGGAGAAGGGAAGTGAGAAGAGAAGGTACTAAATACCAGATTAGAGGAAGAGTCAATTTGGGAGGAAGGATTCAAACACATGGCTTCCTGGTGATGAAAAATTCCAGTACTCCTCTGTGCAGGTAGAGTGACAGGGGAGACAAGAGATCAAGGCTATGTGTATACTCCAGAAAAGAGGATGTGCTAGTCTCCTCACTTCTCAACCAAATTATGAGATGGAATGAAATGCAACTACCTCTGACTTGTTCCTTTGCTGCTTACAACTCACTGGAAATAATAAAAGGCTCTTCTTGGATTCAAGTAAAGTATCTATTAAGAGATAAATCCAGAAGTCCAAGTGTATAATACTTCCTTTTGCTCTGCACTTTGGATAAGTCTCCAAATGAGTTAAAAATTCATGTCAAGTAGTCTGCTATTCCTTTAGAGAAATTTCACACAAACCAAACAAACTTGAGTCACAGGAATCTCAGGGGGGCTACTTATTATGCAGTGGGATATCTTGCTTTTCCAGCTGCTTGACTATCTGTGGGCAGATGAGCAACTCCCTGAGTAAGTTCTGACAAGAGACTCAGATCCCGAGAATTACGAGAGCTCCAGGCTAGTGATGGGCAAATGCAGAAGAGAAAGGGGTGGCCCCCATCAATAGTGTTTCCCCCTTTTTTTGGCACCTGGCTGCAATTTCTTCTTCAACTTTTCTTTTCTGGATCCAGCTGTGGTAAAAGTAATGCAGTGAGCATCCAGAAAATCTAATAGCTTTCCCATGGCAAATTTAATGCCATTCTGCTTCAGTTCTGCCTGAAAGTCAGCAAGCTCAAAGGGCTGGTAAAGGAGAATCTTCTGGTAAAGGGCTGGATGTGATCGGATGTAGCGTCTTACTGCCTCCTCTTTGTCGGCCACCTGAGCAGCAGCTTGAGAAGCAGTGATCCCTTCCTCTTCTTCTCCTTCAGATTCAAAGACTGTTTCAAACTCACTGGCAATAGAACTGAAAAGAAAAAAACCAACAAATCTAGGTGAAGAATTCTTCCCGTGTCCACCAGACAATACGATCCAGCAAATGGTAGAAAAATTCACAGTAGACATATCCCAAGTGGCTGATCTATCAGCATCTCCACTGCATTTCATCTAAGGCTGTCTAAAGTGTTCTGTAAACTACTCTTCATAATGCAAAGCAGTATGGCACAGTGGGATGGGCACAGGCCAAGAGACCTGGATTCTGCTCCACCATTCACTGCTAAGTTAGCTGCTTATCTGTCAAATAAGAGAGTTGGACTAGAGGAGCTCTAAAATCAGTGTTAATATCTATGATTTGACTGCTTCTCCAATGTTCCCCATATCATCTTTTAGTCTTATATGTGGGTTTCACATTAATTTACAAAATCTTTATTAGGCCACTTCCAATCACAAAGGACTAAAGATCATTGATGTTGCTTGACAAGAGCATATAACAATATGATGGGCATAAGGAAGTAATTCTCAAAGTGAGTTCTGAGAATTCTTGGAGTTCCCCAAGACACTTTCAGGGAGTTTGTGAGATCAAAACTATTTTCATAACAATAATAAAGTATTTTAATATTTAATTATAATTTAATTGATTATTAAATGATAATTCAATGATAAAGTGTTTTAATATTTTAATATTGATTGAAATGACTCATATAAACAAAGGTTCTTTGGATAGTCCTTAATCATTTTTAAGAGAGGAAAGGGTCCTGAGACCAAAAAGTTTGAGAAATGCTACACAAAGACAATGGTATTCCTGAATCCTAGAACTAAAATTCTGCTTATGGGTTGTGTTACCAATTACTAAAAATCTATTCAAATTTCAGACACCCTCAAACTTAGAAAGCAAGTCAGGGACTTTAAGTTTACCAGACAAAAAACCCCACCTCTGTCATTCTTACTCTTGGACTGTTCAAGTCATTTGAATAAGGACACCAGTGCTAAACCTGTTCTTCATCCATTACCTTTGTGAACCAAAGGAGTTTTCACTTTCATCTGTAGAAGAAGCAATGGATTTCTGAGACATTGAGAGATGATTATCACTGGTAGGGTCTAGGTGTACATCTTCAGGTGGTGGCTGTGTTAGGGTTACGATGGCTTTATGTCGCCGCTTCCTTCTGCTTCGGATTTTAGAGAGATTCTTTAGCCTTTGGTGACTAATGCTGGATAAGTTCTCTGAAACTTCTGACTGACTACCCTCTACACTGGGCAGTGCACAGCTGGAGGAAGCTGGCGGTAACTCACTCACTGCTCCTGAAGTCTTGACTTGAGAAGTTGTCTGAGTCAGGCAGCAAGGCTCTGCCATCAATTTAGGGGATGCCTGCAAAGCCTGAATTTCATCCTCAGAGTCAGATGGCAGGATCTGGTGGGTGTACTGGAAAATCTCCTTTAGTTTCAGTACCATCTGGCGTTTGGGGAGAGGACGAACTCCAAATCTAAATTGGGAAATAGGTAATTTTTTAGTCCTCAACCAGATTGCTTGTATGTACTTTACACTGTTTTGCTTACTTGTCAGCAAACAAGACACAATTATTAGCAAACATTAATGGCTCTTGGCAAAGCCAATCTGCTTGCATTCTATGATTGTTAGAAGTTAGTGTCTGACTAAGTATACTTTGCAAAATCCTTACACGGCAATTAAAGTAAATTGTGTCTTTTGAGGGTGGGCTGATTTCTGCAAACATCAAAAGGCATATCATGTTCAACCTGATGAATAAGACTGAAAGAGTCAGGCTAAGAAAAAAGCCTAGGGTTAGAAACAGATCATGATATGAAGTTGTGAGACTGAGTTTCAAGTGTCCCAAATCTAGGAGTTCCAATAATGTTTGAAGCAATGGTGACACTACTGAAATAAATGTGCAGCACATCAGAGTCTAATGGCATTTCTATTCCTATGGAGAAAGTGACTACTTAGAATGGGAACAACATTTAGTTGGCCATATAGAAAAAGAATCTTTTTAATATGTACTTAATAATTTTTAATATGTACTTTTAATAAATGTATTTAATAATTATTAAGTACAGCTTTGATAAGTCAATTCATCAAAATTCTATTAATTCTAAGATTCAAAAAACTTAGATTCAGATAAAAGTATTTATTCTGTGAAAATATTAACCAAAGGAAAGTTTGATTAAAAAAAAAAAAAAAAGGTGTGCAAGTCACTCAGATTTGTGAAACAGAAGCACATTATCTTTTCGCTTTGAGCCAATAGCTACAATAAAATAAGGAATTTTAAATTAAAATTAAAATTAAATATTATACTGATAACTGACAAGTTATAAATATGTCTTTAAGATAAGTTGGATAGTCATTTTGATGTGATTTATTTGTTAAGTAAAAATAAAGACATTCTCTAAGGATAGAAGGGCTCTTACAATAGGCCCCTTTCCACAGATTGAAATTTCCCATGCTCATGAAGATTCTTACTCTCACAGAAAGTAACCTTAGACCTTCTGACTTTTCAGAAACTGCAGGCAAAATCTAGAATAAGTCTGTCGGACTACCTCATAGTAAGGAAACTAGGAACTCAGATGGGGATGGCACAAGAAGCCTCACATCTTCAGCAGAGTCTCTTAAGAGTCAGAAGACTGAATCTCTTCACAAAGAAAATTCCTCTAAGACTGAAATGAATATGAACTTTTAAGAGAAAAATCCAAGGTACTTTACTAAACCCAAATAATGAGCAAACAAGTAAAATGAAAACACCAACCTATTCAATTCTTTCTTTAATTCTGGTGTTTCCATGATAGAATAACTTGGCATTGGAGTTATAGGAACTTTGGGAGGTCTATTAATCTTCTGATTAGCAACTTCTGTGGGAAAAAAAAACAACATAAATATTATAAAATGGTTGGAATAAGAGGTACTTGATGTAATAGCACTACTTAGCATCTTTTAATTTCATTAACTTGAGTTTCTAAGCTCTGCTCCTTAGCTTTCTTTATACTGAAGACAATGAAACATTAAAATAGTTAATTTCCCAATTCTTTGGTGCTGTGACAATCTATCAATGTTTGATTCATTACACCACCATTCTCCCTTCTAAAAGTATGACAAGGCACACTTCATGTGTAACAGGTACAGATAATATTTATATGACACACTGACAGCACTGACAAATGCTGGGATCTCTCAAACCAGTCAGGACATACTGTATTAAGAAGAAAATAGAACAATTAAAAGGAACTTTTATGAAAGATCACAATTCACTGCAATCAGTCCACACCCATTTGAAATGGTAGTCCTATGGCACTTCTACTCCCTTGGAGAAAACACTGATTTAGGAGTCAGATGACTGAGCTTATATACTTGGATTCTGCTGCCCATTAGTTATGTGAATGGCTAGGTCACTTAATCTTTCTGGGTCTTAGTTTCCTCATCTATAAAATCAGGAGTTTACACTAACTGGCTTCTAATGTCCTTTCCAGTCTTACATCTAACAAGTCTCTGTTTTCAATATACTTTTACTTGGCATAGAAGAAACCACATGCTGAGTGAAATGAGCAAGACAGGAGATCATTATATACTTCAACAACAATACTATATGATGATCAATTCTGATGGATCTGGCCCTCATCAGCAAAGAGATGAACCAGATCAGTTCCAATGGATTAGGAATGAACTGAATCAGCTACACCCAGGAAAAAAACTCTGGGAGATGACTAAGAACCATTACATAGAATTCCCAATTCCTCTATTTTTGTCTGCCTGCATTTTTGATTTCCTTCACAGGCTAACTGTACAATATTTTGGAATCCGATTCTTTTTGTACAGCAAAATAACTGTTTGGACATGTATACTTATTTTGTGTTTGATTTATACTTTAACATATTTAACATGTATTGGTCATCCTGCCATCGGGGGGGAGGGGGTGAAGAGGAAGGAGGGGTAAAATTGGAACAAAAGGTTTGGCAAGTGTCAATACTGTAAAATTACCCATGCATATAACTTGTAAATAAAAAGCTATTAATAATAAAAAAAAAGAAACCACAAAACTAATACTGTAAAATTTTTCACTCAAAGGACACCAAGGATCCAATCAACAAACCCAATGGTCTTTTACTCAGTTCTCATCCAAGTTCCTCAAGTGTAGAAATAGTTTCATTTTTCTCTGTAGTCCCAGGACTTAGTAAAGACCCTGGAACACAGTAAGTTCTTAACAAATACTTGTTGATAGACTGTTTGATTGTCCACTTTATGAAATTTGACACTTATCAGCAATATGGTTGAGTGGAGAATGTTGGGCTTGAGGTCAAGATATCTGGAATCTTATTCCAGCCCCAATATTTGCTAGCTTCCTGACCATGGGCAAGTCACTTAACTCCTCTGAACCTTGGTTGTCTCATCAGTAAAATTAGGGTGATACTTGCAATAGGGTGATAACTACTTAAACAGATACTTTTTAAACCTAATATGCTACATATGTGTGAATTACTGAAAATATTTTCTTCTTTGCCTTACATAACACCATACTATGTTGGAGGGGAGGGGTTTTCTGTCAACTTCTCTCTCTCTTCCTAACTCTCCCTTTTGCTGACTTCTTTTCTTCCTACCAACTAAATGTAAGTATCCCACAAAGTTCTGTCTATGACCTTTCTTTCTCTCTACTTTCTCTTCATTATCTCATATCCACATCAATTGCTCATTATGGAGATGGTAATCTAATCTATATTTCTCCAAGATAATAGACAATAAAAATATGAGACCAAAAGTCATTTGCCTATAGAGAAGTAGTCAAAGGATCTAAGCAAACAATTCTCAAAAGATGAACTGCAAAGTATTAACAACTATCTGAATTTCCAAATAATTAAGAGAATCAAACAACTCTGAAATTTTACTTTGCACCTGATAAAGTGGCAAAGCTATAAAAGATGGGAATAACCATCCTTATATAAGGTGTGGGGAAATGGGCACACCAATGCATTAAAAGTAGAGAATGGTAGAACCATTCCAGAAAGCAATTAGGAATAACAGGGAATAAATTACTAACATGTCTGTATATTTTGACCCAGAATTTTCCTATTAGCCATAGACCCCCAAGAAAGTTATTAGCAAAAAGAAAAGCTCCATATACAACAAAATATTTAAAGACTAGAAACTAAATAAATGCTCATTGACTGGGAAAATGGCTAAACAAACTGTGGTACACTAATGCAATGGAATATTATTTTGCTTTAAGAAAAAACAAATATTAGGAACAGAGAAGCTTGGAAAGACTTATATTACTTAAAAAGTGAAGTAAGCTGAGCTAAGAAAACAACATACATGATAAGTACAATATTGTAAATGGAAATAATCACCACAAGCAATCCAAATTGTATGCTTCAAAATTATATATAAAAAAAGTTTGGTTCCAAAGAATAGATGTGAAAAGACATCCCCCTGTAAAGATCAGGATTATGGAATTTTACATATAGAATGTCAGCTATGCTGATCAGCTTTACTGAATTTTTTCCCCTCTTCTTGCTTTCAAAAAAAGTCTTTGTACTTACACGAACTGATGGTGAGTGAAGAGAGCAGAACCAAGAGAACATTGTACACAGTAACAACAAGATTATGTGATGGTCAACTGTGATGGACTTGGCTCTTCTCAACAATGCATTGATTTAAAAAAAAAATAAAAAACAAAACAAAAAAAACAATGCATTGATTCAAGCAATTCCAAGAGACTTGGTATTAAAAATGCCATCTGCATCCAGAGAGAGAACTATGGAGATTGAATATGGATCAAAGGATAGTACTTTCATTTTTTGTTTGTTTCTCATGGTTTTTTCTCTTTTAGTCTGATTTTTCTTGTACATGACAAATATGGAAATTTATTTACAAGAACTGTACATATCTACCCTACATCAGACTACTTGCTGTCTTAGGGAAGGCAGAGGTAAGGAGAAAAATTCAGAACAAAGTCTTTAGAAAAATGAATGTAGGATACTCTCTTTACATGTTTTTGGAAAATAAAATACTATTGAAAAACTTTTTTAAAAAGTGTTATAAAGAATGACTTTCTTAGAGGGAGAGGGAGGTGGGGAAAATCTGGGTGATGTAAAAATAAAAGATATTAATAAAAACTTCATACCATTATGCCTATTTGATTTACCTCATGCTATTTATGCTTTGTCCCTGTGAAGCATTTTAATAATGAATAGTCTTCCATCCTTGAATCCACCTCGTTAATCCTCTACCACTTACCTTTTCAGCTCCTATTTTTGAGCTATTAAACAATACTGGAAATAAAAAATCCAAACTAATTTGGGCCACTATAAACATGCACTACTAAACCTTGCAGGTAACCTACCACTACACGGCAATCCTTTTATGGCTTTGATTTGACTTCCTCTCACTTTCTTCACAGTGGCCATTTCAAACTTTTTCTACTAAAATCCCTTAACTCTACTATTCTTAGTCGATGGCATAGCCTCCTATTTTTACCTACATGTTTACATAGTATTTTAGAGATTATAAAGCTCTTTCTCCACATATATTCTTTGGGGAGTGTGTATATTAACTCATTTTGCTGATAAGCAAATCGAGACTTAAATGTTATATGGAGACTTGCCCATGTCAATAAAATAGCAAGAAAAACAAAATTTCAATCAGTGCCCAGCCTACCTTTGCAAGTCCCACATGCCTTTCAATACATCACACTGCACTTCTAGCTAAAGCTTGTATTTGTGCTTTTAATCTGGTGCCTTCATATTTCCTGTGCTTTTCAAAACATTAAAAAAAAATTTTAAGACTTCTCATTCCCTATAGGATAAAATCAAAACTCCTTAATATAGCATTGAAAGTTTCCAAATTACCTTTCCTGCCTTATTTTATTCTATTTCTCTTTTTATGTACATTATATTCTAAGACTCAAGTTTAACCTCTGATCTTATCCTGCTATTTCCCATAACCATGTATTTGTTAGGATATAACAAATTTCTTCCACATCTATGCCCACTGAAATCATTTTCTTCCTTCATTGCTTTGTTCCAAGAAGCTTCCTCTAAGGCTACAGCTGAAGATGATCTCTTCTCAAACTTCTCAGCAACCTAGACTGCTCCTTTGTACGTAATACACATCAAGAAGTAGTACGATAGGGGCAGCTAGGTGGCGCAGTGGATAGAGCACTAGCCCTGGAGTCAGGAGGACCTGAGTTCAAATGTGACCTCAGACATTTAACATGTCCTAGCTGTGTGACCCTGGGCAAGTCACTTAACCCCAATTGCCTCAGCAAAATTTAAAAAAAAAAAAAAAAAAAGAAGAAGTAGTACGATATTGTGGAACAAGTACTCTGTTCAGAATCCAATGGACCCTCTCATTGTGACTTTGGATCAGCTATCTATCTCACCTCTGGCTTTCCAGCTCCCTCACAGTAAATTGAGAAGTCTAGATTAACACCCTAACTACTAAAGAAATCAAAAGACAAAAGGAAAGTAAATTGAAGCTAAATGGGAGGAAAACTTCTTCTTTGCATATGCAAATAAAGGTGCTAAAGGTAGTTTTATTGTGTGTCCAAAAATAACAAGGATATCACTTCATGGGATTTTGTGTCATCTCATATTATATTACTCATACAGTAAACAACTGCAAAAAGAGACCAAAAAGATAATTGCAGTTTACGGAAGCATCTGTTGTAGAGAATGAGGAAGTAGACAAATTATGTGAAGACTTGTACAGATTATATTATCAGCGATATCAAATTTTAGGAGTCAGAAGCAAGACAGGTAGGTCAAAGGCTTAGCATCCATACCAAAATCTCCTACATAGTACAGTGGAAAGACTACAGGCACTAGGGTTGGAGGGCCTACCTTGCAAAGAAGCTTTTCCTAACCCCTAAATTCCAGTGCTTTATTATTTTTTTTTACAGTTATTTGCTATTTATCCTGTATAAATCTTGTTTTGTATATATTTGTTTGAATGTTCTTTCATTAGACTGTAAATTCATAAAGGGCAGGGACTATCTTTGGCCTCTTTTTAATATCCTAGCACAATGCTTAGCACAGTGCCTGGCACATAGTGTAGATATTTAATTCATTGATTAACTACTTGTTCTCTGAAGTTCCTTCAAGCTCTGATCCTATAGTCATAGAAATATGCTTATTTGTGCAAGTATTATTTTCTATTAGATTACAAAATTCTTTAAAAAAAAAAAAGGTACATTTCTTCGGGGCAAAGATTGTGTTATTTTTTAATTTATATTTCAGTTTCTAGAACAATGCTTTGCACATGAAAAGTCTTATTAATATTTACTGAATTGAAATGGGTGCTCAAATTTCTGTCATCTATCTCTAGACCCCCCACCCAAACTTGATTCCTCCTGAGGCTTCAGGTCAAGAATCTATTTACTTCAGTGAAAATATTTAATATTAGACTTTCTCAAATAGAACCTTCCATTCTTCCTAGTGTATCAGGGAAATTTTTTTTCCCCATTACTCACTAATAGCAGTCAACTAGGCTTGAAATCTTGACTTAGCTTTCATTCCTCACCCTCATTTATCACATATCTATTCACTAAGTCCAACCAATTCTTCTTTTTCACCATCTTGTGTCCAGCTTTTTTTCATATTGACAGTAGCCCAGCTTGCACTATTGCAAAAATCTTTCCTTATCAGTCTTCCTTTTCCCCTGACAATCCATTTTATACATGGTGGCAGGACAGCTGTAATAATGTCACTTCTCTGCTTAAAGACTGGCTCTCTACTGACTTTTGAATAAAGAGCAAATTCTTTATCAAGGCAGCAATTAGACTAGAATTCCTAACAATTCCTCCACAGCTTCTATTTTGTCTTTGTTCACTTAGGATTGTTTTTATCCATTTCCCGCTGGGACATTAGGCTTCATCTAATTTTATAGCTTGAATAATGCCACAGGTAGCCAGATAAAGATTAAAAATGCATATTAAGTATCTATTTACTTGACAGAAATTAATGAGAACAAATGATCTACAAAGTAGGAGATATGCAATGGCAACTCTAACCTATTCTCTTTGCAAGACTGTGTGAGGTCCAAAGATCAGCTTAAAGGCAAGTGAGTTGTAAAGCATTACTGGAGTTCAATATTCATTCCAGTAATTAAATTAAAAATATAATTCTTGATTACTCATATAAATATAATACTTAGTTACTTACTTGGAGTCTTTAACATTTCTAATTCTTGACTTGATTCCTCATTTGACAATCTTTTAGCCAAAGGAAGAATTTCTGTAGATTTTTGTTCTCCATCCCAATCATCCCACAGAGCTGAATTCAAATAGCTTACATTACTATTTCCAGGTGAACCTGCACAGGAGGATCTCTTTTCATTATAATGTAAAGATCTTCTTTTGTCCATAGGACTTCCACAAACAGAAGTGCTGCTCAGGGTTCCAGGGGAGTTTCTCTCCCTGTTTAGAGTTTCACACACTTTATTGTTGGGACTACTAGTACTTGGGTGGCCAGTCCTCTCTAAGTTCAAATTATCAATTGGAATTGGTGAGAGAGGTTCAATATTCCAGCAGTCATCATCAACTGGAATTGGGGGGTCACTGTTTAGTAGTAAGCTGCTACTTAGAGGACAAGGATCAAGATCTTGCTCTTCTTCACTATCCACAACTTCTACCACTTCACTACACACATTTTGGATCATTACAGGTTTGTCATCAGCAGAAGAAAGCCTTGACTGGGATGATGGGCTTTCCAGAGACTGTTTAACTAAATCAGCATGCTCAGGTGAAATCTGAATTGGTTCTACTGTAGAAAGGTTCTTATTAACATTTGAATATTGAATTGTAGGGCTTCTATAAGAATATCTCTCATTGACTGAGGTTTCTGAGAGTGATTTGGTTTCTGAAGTAATGGATATCAGATGAGATGATGTCATAGGTCCATTTATAGAGTCTTTGTCTGTTATTTCATTAACATCTTTATCTTCTATTAGGACTTTAGTCTTGCCCTGTAAAACTTTATCCTGAAAATTAGAAACACACGGCCTAGAGATGATGCTTGTGATTCGCATGTGGGATGAGCAGTCATGGCTTCTGTTAGTGAGAGGAGTGGCTGGAACCAACCATGAAGTGTCTGTGGTACTGCTTTCCTCATGTCTGCTGACTGGCCTAAAATCCAACTCATCATCCAAACAGCTCTTCTCCTTACTGTGTGACTGCATCTCACTGAGAACATCTGTATGTATCCCAACTTCTGTGGCTATTGAGCCTTGAGAATACCTTGGAGGATCACTATCAATATCAATTATTAGAAAAGGTTTAGATGCTTTGAGACTATGCTTCACTTCCTTGCCTTTGCCTACAAAGGTTCTGGGTGTTTTTCTTTCTCTACAGGGACTATCAGAAACTGGTTTCATTTTGGTCTGTTCTAGCTCCATTTCTTCATCTGAATCCAACAAAAGGATAACATCATCATCTTTATTCACTTGTGATGGGGAGTTCTGAGATCTGATATTCGACTGAGACAGCCTTTCGTAAGATTTTGGTTGAGTTAGATCAATGGATGGAGGCGTAGCTGGAGAAATCAGGACTGCTGTATTTTTATGGCTTGCAATATAACCACATTCACTGCTGTCCTTGCAATCTGGGTCTTCATATAAAGTGAGGATATCATTGTTTTCCTTTTGTTTTTCCATTAAAATTGGAGAAGAGACTATCTTGGAAAATTTCCTTTTTAATTGAGGAGACAATGGGGATGAATCATGTCTACACTGAGAAAAAAATTGTGAACTGGAAGGACTCTGACAGTGGTTATGTGATGGAAGAAAGTCTAGCTGCAATGGAGGTGTCTGGCAAAGAATGGGAGAACCAGAAACTTCTTTCACTGGAAAAGTCCCTTTTAGTTTCTTTGGATTGCAGTGTTTTTGGGAGGGTTCATGATACTCTCTTTCAGTCACTGAAAAAAGTTCATCACAACTCTTATCAAGATCAAAATCATGGGTTGAATCTAGAGATGTGAGTTTTTCTTTTAGGTTATCTCCTCTGTCTTCTACCAAAATATGAGAAGTACTAGAATGAGTAGCAGTTTTAGTTGGCTTTGGTGAACAATCTTTTTTAGGAGACTTTATACCACTCTCATCATCTGGAATCTTTTTCTGGCATGCCACAGGAGTGAAATGCTTAATATTTAAATTGTTGTTTACACTTGGCTCTTGATCATTAACTTGTTCAGAAGAGTCTATTTTATAAGTATCATCCATCTGTTTTTTAAATGTGACACTTGCTGGTAGACATTCAAATACTGGAATTTCCTTCCTTGGATGGCTAGCTACCGAATCTTCGTTTGTCTGACATTTCCTTTGGAGCATTTTTTGCTGAGTAGCAGCAAACGCATAAATTTCATCCATTTCCTCTTCATTTACTTTCTCTCTGTCATCTTCTTCCTGGTCTTCCAATTTAGGCAAAAGCTCTGATTCTTTATCTTCATCTACCCACATTGACCTCAATAGTTCTTGGAAATTTTCTGCTCTACTTTCACAATCTTCTTCTTCTTTCCGCACTAAAAACATACCATCTTCTGAATTAGTATCAGTAGCCTCTAGGCTACTTTCACATAGATCAACAAGTTCCTTTACTCCAAACCTACAGAAAGGAAATGAAAAGGCATCAGTTTTCCTTTCGCAGAAGCCATGTTTCTCTCATTCAAGGATGAGGACACAGCTAGAAATGGAATTCCTATATGAAGAAGGCTGAAGAGAGAATAATCAGGGAATTGTTGAAAATACCATATTTTTGTCCTTTCTCCCATCCTTCTATGACAAAGACACTCTTCTTCAAGATCAATCTTGCTGAAGTTTGCCTGGTCAATAGGAGATTTTAATAAGAGGCTTGTAACTAGTTATTCAAAGTGTCTCAAGGCTATGTGATTTAAATAATACAAATTAATATTTAAAATAAAGCATTCAAAAATATGAAGATTCAATTGCCCCTAAATTTCTTAAGATAATATCCTTTACAGGATACATGTAATGCAAACTTTTATCTATAGCTTACCCTGAACAGGCAGGTGAAAGTCACTCAGCCCTACCAGATAACTATTGTGTAGCCTTAAACTTCAGCCTGAGATTCCTAAGAAAATATGTTATTAAGGGCAGCTAAGTGGTGCAGTGTATCCACTGAGCCCCAGCCCTGAAGTCAGGAGGACCCGAGTCCAAATCTGTTCTCAGACATTTAACATTTCCTGGATGTGTGACCCTGGGCAAGTCACTTAACCCCAATTGCCTCGGGGGTGGGGGTGGGGAGTTACTATAAATAACTAACAAATTCTACCTGAATTGTTTGACTCCTGCAAGGTCATCATTGGTGATAAACTTCTGCCTACTAATGATAACTGATATTAATAAGGAAAAGGAAAAAGATAAGGGAGGGGAAAGGAATAAGCATTTATATAATGTCTGTGCTAAGCACTTTTTATAAATATTGTCTTACCTAAAAGGGGCAGAAAGGGATAGAACAATAGCCCTGGAGTCAGCTAATTTCAAATCTGGCCTCAAACACTTACTAGCTGTATGACTAGCAAGTCACTTAACCCTATTTGCCTCAGTTTCCTCATCTATAAAATGAGCTGGAGAAGGAAATGACAAACCACTCTGATATCTTTGCCATGAAAACCCCAAAAAGGGGGTCACAAAGAATTGGACATAACTGAACTGAATGACACTGAATGACAACAAATCTGACTTGACCCTAACAACAATCCTACAAAGTAGATATTATTATTCTCATTTTACAGATGAGGATCACACAGCTAGTGTCTTTGGCTAGATCTGAACTCATATCCTGCTAACTCCAGGCTCAGCCCTCTGAAAAGCACTTTGCCCACTTTTCTCGTGATTTTCTCAAGAATGCTGTCATGTAGGCTTTATGGATATCGTAGTTAGGGCTAAAAAAGGTGAGCAACTTGCCCACAGTCACAGAGTTTCAAAGTGGCATCTCCTATCTCTGAATCCAGGGCTCTCTCTACAACATAAATAAGCTAAAAGCAACATAGCAACCTGAGGGCTAGTGACTGCAAGTCCGCAAGCAGATGGGCAGGAATGTCAGGATCAGCTGTGTACAGGTACTGTAGAAACATGTGAGCTGTTTCAGTGCTCACATCATTCAAAAGGACCCTTCGTGTCCTCAAATTCTCATCTTCCACTACAAAGAAACCTTCATTGTGTACCTAAAAAGAAAGAGAACCATTTTTTAAAAGTTTTGTATCAATAAAGACTTAAGTATATAAGGAAACGGACTAGATATTGGCCTCATGCATACTAGAGCTAGTATACCCCAAATATAAAGGAAAGCGATAAACAGGTAATTTATTTTTCTGATAAGATCTCTAGAATAGTAGGCTCTTCCTTGTCTTATTTATTAAGCTAATAATCCAATATTTTTGGATTATTCAATTCACAAACTCTGCAATTTGCTGTGATGAAGGAAAAATTAGTTCCTAGGATTTTGCATCATGTGCAAAGGATAAAATTCCTTATCACTTCAATGTCAGAAGAGAAGAATTCCTAAAGTAAAGTTAGTATCTCAACCTACTTTTCTTTTCACAAATACATGCTCAAATTATATTATGGGAAAAATAAACAATTCTGGTGGAAAAAAAAATAAACAAGATCTTAAATCTAATGATTCCCTGCTCTCTTATCAAACTATTCCTCTTTGTTCCATTCTTTTTTTACCAAAGAATAAGCATTACAGCATTTCAGAAAAAAAAAAAAGAATAGAAGACTATTGATATTGATACTTAAAAGATGAAGAAAGAAAAGAGTACAAATGAATCATTTAAAAAAACAAGAGATCAAAAGGAAGTTTGGAAGAAGACGAGGGAAACTAGAGCACTGTTAGAATACATAAAATCTGAAATATTATTTCGCCACCTTGAAAAAAATAACCAAGCTATACATAGAGAAAATTCAGTTTCACATGCTCTTGTAGCAGTTTTCAAAAGAAATCAAAGCTTTCAATAGTTATATGAAAAAATGCTCTACATAACTATGGATTAGAGAAAAGCAAAATAAAACAATTCTGAGGTACTGCTTCACACCCAAAAGTGTGGCTAACATAACAGAAAAATAATATAATAACTCCTAGAAGGTATACTGAAGTTATGAAATAACCCAACCATTCTATAGAAAAATTTGAAACTACCCCCAAAGCGCTAAAAAACTGTACATATTCTTTGACCCAGAAATACCACTACTTGGTCTGTATCTCAAAGAGAAGAAAGAAAAAGGGAAAAACCTATATATACAATGTTTAAACCAACTCTTTTCATGATGGCAAATAATTGGAAATTGAGGAGAATCAATTAGAAAACAGCTGAACATACTGGAGTATATGATTGTGATAAAAAAAACTCATGCTATATGATGGTTTTAAGAAAACCTGGGAAAACCTATATGAACTGATACAAAATGAAGTGAGCAGAACCAAGAGAACAATGTATACAGTAACAATATTTTCATGATAATTAACTTTAAGATCAAGACAATGATCTCAGACAATTCCAAAGAACTCATGATGAAAAACGCTACCTATATTCAGAGAGAACTGATGAACTTTGAAGACAGATTGATGCATATTTTTTTTACTTTATTTTTCTTGCCTTTTTTTCCTATAACTTAAGTAATATGAAAACATATTTTGCATGATTTCACATGTACAAATATATTGCTTGCTTTCTCAATAGGAGGAAGAGAGGCTTTGGGAAGAGAATTGGAAATTCTAAATTTTTCTTAAATCTTAAAATATAATATTTTTAAAAAAGAAAGAGTATTTTGGTAGTTGCGTATGTATATTGCCTCCCTTATTAAATTATGAATACCTTAAAAAATGCTTGATTTTTGCTGACTTTGTATAAAGTTTGTATGTATAAAACATTTTTATAAATACCTCATAAAAATTCAATCTTTTATTAATCTGTTCCTCTCTCTCTATTCCCTATTGAGTGGGGACAAGGCACTTTAAAATGCATAGATATGCATATTTTTTGGGGGAAATTTCCTTATTGGGAACTACATAGTTATATGTACAGGGGTGTGTGTGTGTGTGTGTGTGTGTGTGTGTGTGTGTGTGTGTGTATAAAATTAAGAAAGCAATAATTTTTTTCTTTTTTGTGCAATGCTTTCTTAAATTTGTTTTTCTCATTGCTATACCTACTAGCACTTCTAGTACTATGTTAAACAGCAGAAGTAATCATCAGTATCATTTTTTTACTTCTGATTTTATTGGAAAGTTAAGTATTCATCTATTCCTCTAAATTATCAATTATTTTAGCAAATAGCTAGGCAAAATTGTTTCTAATAATTTCCTTTATATTATTGTAAATTCTCCTTTTTCATTTCTGATGTAAACAATATGGTTTTCCTCTCTATTTTAAAAAGTCAGACTTCCTCTTTATTTTTTGCCTTCTCTCCCTTCCCCCCAAAAAACCCCAGCTCCTACTTTTAAAATTTATTAATCTTTTATTTTCTTGCACTTTTTATTTTCTTTACTCCCACCTCCCACTTTAAAAATAAGGTAGTAAAGGATTTATCTCTTCATACTACTCCCAACATTCAAATTTATTTTATGACTATTCCCTTTCCTATCCTTCCCTGTCTCCTTAGACATATCTGATAATTCTTAGATTATCTCTCTTTGATTTATTTATAGGTCAGGATTTTTTTTTTTTGAGAGAGAGATCAATTCTTACATTTTCTTCTCCCCCTACCCTGATTTTTTCACTTTTGTTTCAATATTTCCTGTTGCCTTATTGAGTTGATGTGTTCTGTGTCACCCATCCTAATTTTATGAGTATTCAGTTCTTGAATGAGATTTTCTACCATCTGTTCTATGGTGTTAGTTTTATTATTTTTTTTCCTCCCTAGCTATTCTTCTTAGTATCTTTTGCTTTTATTTCTTCTAGATATTCCTACAGGTTCTTTAGCCAGCACATTTTTTTCTTCAAGACTTTACCTGGGGGTGAGAGGGAGGGAGGCAGCTAGATGGTGCAGTGATAGACCACCAGCCTTGAAGTCAGGAGGACCTGAGTTCAAATATGATCTCAAACACTTAGCACTTCCTGGGCAAGTCACTTAACCCCAATTGCCTCAGCAAAAAAAAAAAAAAAAGAAAAGAAAAGAAAAAAAAAAAAAAGACTTTACTTTTGAGGGTTTATCCCTCAATTGTCTTTTAAACCAAGTTACTTCCTTATGATATTTAGCATTTTTCCAGGTTTGCTCAATTCATCTGTCTTATTATCTAAGGTGGAGGCCTGCACTTGTGTCGATCTCCTCAATTGAATGGCATGAGCAGAGCTTTCTGGTCCTGTTTATGGAAGCCTGCAGCAGGCCCATCCTTCAAACAACTCTGGAGTTGTTGTTGCTGGGCTCTGCCCAAGGAAATCTTCTTGGCACTGGACACCAGGACTTCCCCTTGCTTTAGGCTCTGCTTGACATTCTCTCCCTGAGTTCAGGCTCAAAGGTTATTCCTTTATTATACTCCTTCTACAAGATTCAGGCACTCCTCAAGCTGTATACTATCTGGGATCATTCCCCCCAAGTTGGGCTTGGATCATCAATGATTCAGTGGGGACTGCCTGGTACTCCCTGGATCTGCTCTCTGCTATAGGCTTCAGGAGTAGTTCACGATGGGCTGGGGTCACTACCAGACTCAGATTGCTAGTGTCAAGTGGCTTAGAAAGAATCTCCTGGGGCTCTATTTTCCACCAGGGTCCTGATTTCCATCTTTTTATCCCAGGATCTCCAAAGAACTTTCCCTGTGTTTTCCTAGGCAAGGTCTACAGTTGATTCTTCATATTTCTTTGTAATTTTTAGAGTGATGCATTTCTAATTCCCACTGGAATATTTGCAGAAGACCTCAGTTCTTACATGTATTAGCAAGTCTTCATCTTCCCACAATTCTCATTCAAATTTGCTGATATTTATTAAGTTCATAATAAAAAAAGGAAATTTTTTTTAAAAGGAAAGAACAAAATGGAAAGAACATGAAATTAAAGAGAAAAATGTTTGGGACTAGTAAGGGAGAGAGGTAGTATGATGGGAAAAGGAGAAAAAGTTAAGGGAAAAAGGAGAAAAAAAGGTAGAAAATAAAAGAAACAAAAAAAAGAGGAAGAGAGAACACTAGTCAAGAAGAGGAGGAAAAGGTTGATAAAAGGTAGAAAAAAAGGAGAAAAAAGATGAAGAGTAGAATGTACCAAAAAATGTGGGTACATTAAAATAAAAACAAACAGCCTTTCATCTCTAACCATACTTACAATCTGAATGAGTTGTGGACATCGTGCATAAAGCACAAACATGTGAGCATACAGCACATCTCCAGAGTCCATCTGAAACTGCACATCACTGAGGTGGGGGTTGTTGACCATTGCACCAAAATCAGCAGATAGCAAACTAAGTGACAACTGAAAAAATAAAGAGGATAAAAACACCCATTTTCTACTACAATTTACTCAACAAAATTATATCCATTATGATAAATGGAAATGTCAAATCTAATTAATTTGTGTTATTTATGATAAACACTGCAGAGAATAGATATGCTAGCTCTTTCAGTTAAGAAAAACTGGAAATTGTTCACAGACAAATTGGTCAGTGGTGACCAAAATGGAAAGAAAAATAAACAGCAATGAAAACCCTACCTTAGCTCGTCAAGCCAGTGTCATAAAGTCATTCCCATAAAAATCCACAGAGCAAATACATGAAGAAACAGATTATGTAGATGAGTAAATAAATATAACAAAAATTAAACAAGTACAAATGTTTTCAGCCATATGTTGGAAGACAGGACAAAAACAATTCTTTTTGGCCTTCTTTTAACTTAGGGCAAAAGCTATCATAGTTATAACTTTAGATGAAAAATAGTGAACTTTTATAGTGGGGATTCTTAATCTGGGGGATCTACAATTTTTTTTAAAAATGTTGATAACTGAATTATATTTGGTTTCCTTTGTAAAATCTTATAAATTCTATTTTATGCATTTAAAAAACATCATTCTGAAATGGCATCCATAACACAACAGCTTAAGAACATCTGTTCTTTAAATAGCATCAAGAGAATAAATGTAAACTAATTTAGTAAGCTCGTTTTACCATACACATGAAGCAACTGTAGCTAACAGTAACCAGGATAAACCAAGGAAAATGTTAAACTAAAAACAACCATACATTGTATTAATGTAGCAGTTTAAGATTTTAAAAAAATATTTGACAAATTCTCTCATTTGATCATCAAAGTAATTCTATAAGGAAGGTACTATTATTAACCCCATTTTATATACTAGAGAGCTGAGATTGGGAGTAATTAAGTGACTTTTGCCTAGGGTCTTACAAGTACTAAGCATCTAAGGCACTTACTAAAAAGGTACTGTATGTAAGAGATTTACAGTTTCATTTACATCACTCTTTTTTTGGTCTTCTTTATATATCATTTGGTCATTTTCTAGTTCATAATTTTACAAATTAAGAACAGCAAAAAAGAAGTATAACACTTTGAAAAATAAATCCTTACTGCAGAATTGCTGCTTCTCTGGTATTTCTTCTCTTTGGATGACAAGACAAATCCAGTCAATGGAAGATCACAGGACTCCAGATCTTTCCCTTATGGAAGTGCAGATGAAAAGAAAAATCACATTCTAAGCAAGAAAAAATAGCAAAATCAAATACTAACACACACAGAAACCATCCTAAGCTGAAATAAGACTGGGAAAGCCTTGGGTGCTTATAAAGATCAGACTACTTATTCACTTGATTTTTAAAATCACAAAAATGAAAAAAATTATGTTATATGGGATGGCTTTCTGGGAGAGAGAAATAGAAAAGATAGAGGGGGAAATTTAGGTGACACAAAAATAAACCTATCAACAAAAATTCATTTTTAAAAAACTGCTTTACATAAAGTGTCATTTGACCATTATAACTACTTTATGAAGTTTTCAATGTACACATGATTTCTCCCATCTTAATGAAGGAGAAACTAAGACACTTAGAGGTTTTATGGTTTGCCCAAAAGAGGTTAGCCAACAGCAGAGCTGAAATTTGATTCTAAAATCAGTGCTCTCTTTGCTATATCACATTTCCTCATGGATGAGATTTTCTTACTACGAAAAAAAAAAAAAATGAACATCTCATAAGCCATTTTTGACAACCTGCCCTCCAACAAGCAAGTATACTTTTAGAAAAATCACTAAAACCATTCTAAATTATTATTTAACCTTGGAAAATGTTTTATTTTGTTTTGTCCTCCAGGTTGTAAGCATAGCCACAATTGTTCATTTCATATTTAACTGTGAGGTTAAAACTCAAGCAACTACAAAAACTAAATTCCTCTTGTATGTAAGTATAACACACCTAAAATTTTAAAGTAGTTTAGAACTCAATAAATGAAATCATCTCCATAGGCCAAAGTCAAATGAATAATACATTTCTCTGGAAGGCTGTGGAAAATGAATTAACTCCAAGTATCTTACCTGATAGACTTCTGGAATGAGTTTCAGCACTGTTGCTCCACTGGGTGAGAGTTAGCCCTTCTCCTGCCAGATCTAAAAGGACCTGCAGAGTCTGATGGTCTTTTTGGCTACAGGAAAGTGACTGCCTCCTGGAATTAAGCTCTTCTGGAGTTTTTAAGTTAAAACCTTCAGAAGTAGAATCACTGAAAGCAGGCAGCTCTTGCACATCTGGTTTGGATTGGCTAAATGCCATTAATGGAAGCATAGGCCCCTTTTCTGAATTCTAAAATAAACCAAAACCCAATCCAATTACATTATTATATCCACTGATGTTGGATGAGCAGCTATATGGAACAGGATGTAAAAGATAGGTACCATAAGTATCATCCTTATTCTATAGCTAAGAAAACTGAGTTGTAGGGAGGTAATTTACAAAAGGAAGACTTTATAGGTATTAGGTATCAAGGGAAGATCTGAACTTAGTTTCTTTTGAATCTACCATCTCTAACACCAACTATCTAAACATCAGCTTTTATTTATACAGAACTTTAAAATTTACCAAATTTATCCTGTGAGCTATGTGATACAAGCATTCTTATTTTATGCATGAGGAAGCTGAAGCTCAAGAGAGGTTAAATGACTTTTCCCCAATTATACAATTAGTGAATAGGGCCAAGACTAAAGTCTTTAGATTCCAACTTCAGGAAGCTTTTTACTATACTCTAACTTCTTTTAAGAAGCTAATAAGTGAGAAGAGAAGATGATTAATGCTTTATTCCTTAGATTTTATTTTTCTTTTTTGGTTTCTCACCTTCCTTTCCTTCTGTGATTAGATTTTAATCACAAAGCTTTTTATTCTTAGTATAACAGGGGCCTAGGGTTAAGTAAGCCACAATAATGATATGTCCTAATGTCCTTAGATAGGGATTTAGTTATAGGGAAAACACCTGAAAAGAACAAAACAAATTTAAATGACCCCTGGGTCATAGGGCTCCGGATTTTGAAAGGACTTTCAGGGAACTCCTGTTCATCTTTCTTATTCCATAAAGGATTATTTCTAATGATTATCAAACTTATATCCAAGAACATTCCTGAAAGGAAGATATAGTTAGGCCACATATTTGCAGTGATATTGATTTAGAAAATCCAAGGCATACCTACTTGGAAGAAATCAAGATTGAGGAAGGAGGGAAATGAAATCTCATATACTTACTTCTTTTGGTACTACAAAGTAATTCTAACTGTCATTTCAAAATAAGGTCATTAATATATCATAAACCCTACTCACTTCAGAACCCTTTTAAAATGTTAACCTGTTGATTATCTGTGAGATAAACAGGTCAGCAATCATCTAAGTAAATCTTTTGAGTCTCAGTGTCTTAACTCTCAAGTATCAATCTATTTACTATCCTATTTATGTTTGTTCTTGAAAATTTTTGTATCTTTTTTTACTGGTATCATATACCAATTAATGTTAGGTCATTATATACATATGTTAACTGGAATTATACATATAGTCATTTTATCTGTAATTGGGACAGGAACAAGAGTCAAACTCATCTTATAAGTCCTTATTCTATAAAATAAGCACTTTATAAATAAAAAAATCTGATTACTAAAATAAAGTGTTTGATTCCAACTTCCAGTCAGTGGCAGAGCCAGAAGCAATGTCCTGATCCCCTGTAGAACTCTGCACCTGTTAATTCTATCCAAACATCTCAAGAAGGTGTGGTCATGGGGAAAAAAATCTCACCTTTGGAGGTTTCCAAGGTAAAATAGGAGGATCTAATCCTTTAGCATAAAAAGATTCCAGAGGCCAAGCTCCTGTCAAGGAGCTGCCCTTCCACAGAATGCCTTGTTGCTCCTCAGGCTGCAGCAGACACCAATGTGCTTTGCCCATCTCTTCTTTCAAAATTTTGCTCAGTGGAAGTGTTGGAGTGCTAGATAACTCTAATTCCTCTGTGAGTAGAATAGCAACTCGATCCTGTATCTGTTGAAGGTAAGTCTTTGAATCTTGAACTAACAATGGAGGGGGGGAAACAAGTTTTCTTTTGCGACCTTTCTTCTCTAAAGATAAACAGAAAATAATTTGGATCAGTAATGAAATGAATCTACTGACACTGAAACCTGTACAGCAACAAATTCTGAATAAATGAAATGAAAAAAGACCTAGAGTCTTTTATGTGTCAATGTAGCACTACTCCCATGTACCTGCTCCTGGCCTTATGTTGTTTGGAACCACATTTCCAAGATTATCGTTTGTCACAGCATTTGATTCCTCCATCAGAGAATGGGACATTGCCATTGCAACAAGCAGATCTTCTGACACAGCCTCTGTCCTGGATATCTTCCGCCTTTTTTGTGGTTTCTTTTCCTTGGTTGACCCTTTTCTCTTTGATTCACCAGTTGGCTTGCTGAAAACAATGAGCCATAAAAGAAGAGGTAATAAGGATTAGAGTAAATGAACTATTTGATAAAATTTAATCCAAATTTTAGAAGGCAGCAAAGCCTATTCTTTTAGGGAAAAGAAGTCAAATGTCAAAACAGTAACTGTTGTTTGACAACAACAAAAATTGAATTGTTTTATTTAATTCTTTAAACAACATCTGAAACATGTTTTTGCTGTACTATTACTTTTTTTATACTCCCACTTTGCCCAAGATTCTAAAATCTCAAGGAAAAGAAAAATGATATTTCTTAACACTAAGTAAACATTTTATGTTAGTAAAGAATATTCTATGTTTAAGGTTACTGGTCTCAACCCAGGTTTTTTTAAAATTTTCTTTTTTTCAACTAACATTTCTTTTCCTTTTCCCTTTCCCCACTATAAACTTGGAGGGGTGAAAAAAAAACAAAACCCAAACAAACTTTCCAACAAATATGCATAATCAAGCAAAACAAACTTCTACCCTCATCAAGTCTAAAAAATATCTTATTCTGCACCTTGAGTCCATTACCTAATCAGACCTGTGGAAAAGTGATTGGTCATTATAAAGATCAGAGTTAAATCTATCAAAGTTGTTGTTATTGTCTAATTGTTTTCCTGGATTTCATCACTTCATTGTGTATCACTTTATCCAAGTATTTCCAGGCTTCTTTGAAATCATCACTTTCATCTTTTTGTTGTTGTTGTTGTTAAAAAAAAAAAAAAGCAGCATAATGATAATTCCATTACATTCCAAAACTACAATTTGTTTTGCCATTTCCTAATTGATGGACATCCCCATCAATTTCTAGACTTTTGCCATTACAGAAAGAGGTGCTGTTAATATTTTTACATATTTGGGTCTCTTTCCTTTCTCTGATATATTTGGGTTTTGATATCCATTAGTATCAATGCATCAAAGATATCAAGCTGAACCAATCCAGAGTTCTACTAATAAAAATCTAATTAATTATTAATTAGTGAGACTTTTCTCACAGCCCTTCCAACATTTGTCATTTTCCTTCTTGCTCAACTTTGCCAATATGATGAGTGTGAGATGGACTTTCAGAGTTGATTTAAGTGTGCATTTCTCTAATTATAAGTGATTTAGGACATTTTTTCCATATAGATATTGATAGCTTGGATTTTTTTCTTTTGAAAACTGCCTGTTCTTTGTCTTTGACCATTTATCAGTGGGAGAATATCAGCCTACCTTTTGAATAAACACAGTTAAGGATGATTTATAGTAATTCTATATCAAATGAGATGTGATCATATCTAGATTTCAGTTTAGAATTATAGATACACATAACAGCCCAATTCTTGCTTTTCCTATATTCAATCAATTATGCTCTACAGAAAATTCTGATGCTTCTTTGGAGAACTCCTTCATGGATAAGTAAGAAAGGATTCCTTTCTGCATGCAGATGTACTTAATACCCTCCCAGGCCCAATGAAAATTACTTCGAATAACTGTATTATAGACTTCCTGCCAAAATCCAAAATTTTTCATCAGATCAAATAATAACCAAAAAATATAAGATAATTTCTTTTATTCCAGAACTTTGCAAAAAAAAAAAAATTAGTCTGAGCCTTCCTCTCTCAGAAAATCAACCACCAAATCAATAAGACAAACATAGAATGTATGGCTCTATGTCCAAAGATAACAAGACTTGAGGGCTCCCAAGAAAGTCTCAGTGTCTAGAATTGTCAAAAAGTTTCAAGATAATGAATGTGCCCACCTTTTTTCTTCTCCCCAACTTACCATGAGGAGCCTCAGACTCAGGGGCTCACAGGTTCGTAAGAGTGTGCCCTGAGATGCTATAAAAGGTGATGAAAATCTAGTCCTTGGAACCTCAAAGATTTAGGAAGGTTTAATTCAGGGAGTATAGGTAGGCACAGGAACCCAGACCAAGGGCAACTCTAAAACAAAGGGCAATCATTCTTCGACAAGTACAGCAGAGACTGAAGTCTGGCTACAGTACAAAGCCCCAATTCAAGAACTAAAGCTAGAGTGTTCATTTAAACAAGAAAACAAAACACAAAACAGTATAAAACACTATTGTGGACATAAGATGCAAAAGAAAAAATGGTTGTCCCAAGAATTATATGAATACTTAGAGGAAATGAAGCAAAAGATCAAAAAATGAAATTAAAGCTTTGGAAGAAAGAATTAAAAGGAAATAAGCAGGTTAAAAGAAAAAGTGGCCCTTTCCTAAGAAAAGGACTCCCTGAAAACTAGAAGAGATCAAACAGAAATCAATTACTCCACATACAAAGAAATGTTAGAACAAAATTAAAAGATTAAAAAAAAGGACAGCATAATATATCTGATATCAAAAACAAATGACTTGGAAAATAGGTCAAGGAGAGAATTTAAAAATCATCAGACTTCCTGAAAGCCATTATTTAAAAATAAATAAATAAAAAAGACTAGGTATCATATCTCTGCTATCATATAGGCAAAGTGAAAAAAGAATCCAAAGATTACTTCCTGAAAGAAACATCAAAAGGAAAAGGTTCAAGAATATGATAGCTAAAATTTACAATTTCCACAAAACTCTAGACAAAACCTCTGCAAAACAAAATTTAGACTTCTATACAGAAAGGAGTATAAGTACTATGGACCAAGTCAAGATTACTGAGAACTAGAGGAAATCTTAGAATATGTGAATTCCAAAAGGGAAAAGATGTAGCTTTATAACCAAAAATAATTTACCATTTAAAAAATATATTTTGTTTTTCCTAATTACATGTAAAACAATTTTAATATTTGTTTTTAAAACTCTGAATTCTAGATCTTCTCCCTTCCTCCTTCCCCCCCAAGAAGGTACATGTGAAATTATGCAAAACATATCCATAAAATTCATTCTGCAAAAGAAAGCTTAGATTCCCCCCAAAAAAACACTTAAGAAAAATAAAGTAAAAAAAAAACAACAAAAAAACAAAACAAAATAAAAACAAACAATTCAGACAGAATCAGTTCTTTTCCCAAGTTTAAATAGTATTTTTCAGCATAAGTCCTTCAGAGTAATTTTGGACCATTGTATTGCTGAGAATAACAAAGTCAAGAAATAATTTATCTTGTAAAATCAAGAATAATCTTAAAGGGGGGAAATGGACCTTTAATGAAATAGAAGACTTTGGAACTTTGAAATACAAACAAAAAGTTCAGAGAAACTAAGAAAGGGGAATTTAACTGAACAATTGGAAGAAGGTGTATGATGATGTAATACTAATATTCTAATAGCTGAATAAGACATAAGCAACTATTCAGACTTTAATATCTTCAAAAGGTAATGAGGAAGTTAAATGAGAAAACTAAGGAGGTGGAATGGTTCTGTTTTGAGCCTCTGAAGGGGGGGGGAGGGGAAATGGGAGGGTAAAGAAGGAATGCACTAGTACAGAAAAGAAGAGCAAGACAGTAGAACTTGGTAATTTCCCTTAATTATGATGGGAGATAAAACCAATGTGCACACTTAGAGGAAAGAGTGCAGGAATGGGTATAAGTATTATTCTTATCTGACTGAAACAGACAAAAGGAGAAGTGATAACCACAAGGTGCAAAGGCATATTTTTACTTTTTTTTCATTTCTTTCTTTTTGTTAATAATAGGGAGGGGCTGTATCAGTAAAGCCTAAAAAAAAAAGAGGATCACTGAAACATTTTTTTTAAATGCATAGTTCAGACGTAAGCACAAATGATTAGGAAACATTCAAAAGTGACAAGTAGAAGTATACGTTTTTTAACTTCTGAAAATATGAAATAAGAGATGAAGATTCAGTTAAAAACAGAGTCTTCCTTATATGTTGTGATACATACATAGAAAAACTCTTTTTTTGGTGTTTAAGTTCAGAATAAAATATAAAATTTAAAAAATTATTTTAAATAACTGGATTTAAAGCTTTCAAGCTAGTACTCCCTATACCTAAACTTAGTAACATTGGAGCATAATTCATGGGATTTTCTGACTGAAGAGGTTTAGAATTTAGAATTGTTTTGGGGGTGTCAAATCCCAAAACCACTTTCACTACAATGAATTAGTCATTAAGCATTCTGTATGGCTGATGTGAATGTTTTTGAGCTCTCTAGATTGGGTGGATGAGAGAGTCTCTGGTCTATATCTCTGGAGTCTGGGGTGACTTTCAAAAATCCCCTGGATCACCTTGAAAGATCCTGGGGAAGTTCTATGTACCCTAAATCCAATGAAAATCCTCTAAGCCAATCAGAAACGTCAAAGGTGACCTGGAAACTCCCTGCCTACTTATTTTGGGTGTCCTATTCAAAAATTACCCTGTTGAAAGATGCAGAAGGAAGCAAATAGGCTAAGAAACTATAACCTATATATAAAATGCAATCTATAGCTGTGGAATTCTTCTCCAGAGTATATAACTACCAACTAGATGGCATAGAGGATAAAATATCAAGCCTGAAGTCAGGAAAATTCATCCTCTTGAGTTAAAATATGACCTTGGACATACTTTCTAATTGTGTGACCCTGGGCAAGTCACTTAATCCAGTTTGCCTTGGTTTCTTCATCTATAAAATGAGTTGGAGAAGGAAATGGCAAACCACTCTAGCATCTTTGCCAAGAGAACTCTAAAAGAGGTCACAAAGAATCAGACATAACTAAAATGATTAAGTAATAACAACAAATAACTGTACCCTTACTGGAATATACAATAAAAAGTATAATGTTCCTTCAAAGACATGAAAATTAATAGTTTTTTTAATTGATAATGAAGCATTACACACACACACACACACACACACACACACACACACACACACTTTTTATTCTTTTTTGTATTTTAAAAAATGGGACATTTTTATCTGTGAGACAGTTTAGGTGTTCTCTTATTAAATAAAAGGATGACTTAGATAAAAACTAAAATGAGCAATATAGGCAAGCCCATTCAAACCTGCTTCTTAAAAAAATCATTCTTTATTGGTGTTGGCAGGGGCTAGACATCATTTTTATCAATACCAATATATTGGTGGATAGAAAAGGTCAAGTGCCTTTGGTTCCTTATCCCCTACAACCAATTTTCCCTGATTTTTGTTTGACCTTTCACAGGAAAAAATTCTCAAATAAAAATAATTCTAGGAAGATTTAGCTATATTAACCACTGAGACCTAATGATAAACAGGATACAATAGGGAGAAACCCTTACCCTGTTCTCAGGTTTAGTGGCCCCCTACTCCAGAAAACAGAACTTATTTTCCTAACTGTAATCAAACTATACTATGCTAGCAATAAAGCATTTAATTCATGCAAATATCTTTTTAAACGGTTCCAAAATTCTATTTAAAACTGAAGAGCTTGGGAGTTATTGACACATCTGGTTGCTCTGTGATTTTGATAATTTGCCTAGTATTAATAGATGTGAAAGAATGGTTGTTTCTGTTGATGGTAAACTTTTTATTTTAACAGATAAAGCTGAAAACCCCATGAATTATTTGTAATTTACAGACAACTATATAATTAGAGAAATTCTCATAAGAGTGCCTATCATACCTTTACAAAGGGCCACCATTAAACCATTCCAGATAAATGATTATTCTAATATCAAAATCCTCAAGAGAAAGAAAATCTATAATATGCTATTTGCTTATTATGAACAAAACTTATCCTCTCCTCAATTCCTTTACTCTTCAGTAGGAATTATCTATCAACTTAATACTTTAACAGGAGAAGGAGGGAAGGGATAGGGTGTTTGGTTGGTTGGTTTCTCAAAAAATATGAAAAGCCTATAAAATAACAAACCACACTTCCAGTTGTAAAAAAACAAAGGACAACATCACTGCAATACTGAACTTCTTCACTATTCCTCTGACTCACCTTGATGCTGATGGGAAGCACTCATTGGATTGAAATGTCTGCATTCTGACCGCCTGGACCAGTTGCTGAGGAGACACTTCCATCTTAACCGCACACTGTTTCAAATGACTATTTCTGCTTTTTGAAGTAGTGAATGGCTTGCCGCAGATTGGGCACTCTGGGATCTTAGGTGTAATAGAGGCAGGTTCCAATGACTTCTCTGACTCATCTAAGCATCTACAGAAGAAAATCCCAAATAAAAAATTCCTTTATAAAATGGTATATTATGCCAACGATTTACATACGCCATGGGTCAATTAGTCATGAAAACATTTCACAACAAACAGCATAGAAAATATGTGCCTAGTTATAGTTTCTGCACAATTAGTATTTTTGGATTAAGTCCTTTGGATTAAGAAGCACACAGCAAGTATGTGAGGAAAAGGTTGGGAAAGGGAAAGCAGAGTTTCAATCATTGATGTTTTTATTCTTTTCAGCAAAAAAGTACAATAATTATTATTATAAAACTTCTAAGATTAACATCATAGCAAAAAACTCATTTTAATTCTAAACAACACTGATGTGATCATTAAACTAGATGGTGACCTAGCGATGCAACAATATAAGCTGGACTAACCTGTTAACATGTTGTTCCCTTCGAGTGGCATTCATGGCTGAGAGATCTTTCTGACAAATCTGGCAAAAAAACAAACCTTCCTGTTCCAGACTCTCTGAATTCTGGGGGGTCTCCTGACCAAATTCCTGCTGCAAAGCCAAAGCCAGAGCTGCATCACTCTCTGTCAGAGAAAGCCCTGGCATGTTTCCTAGGGGAGAAAAAACATAAATCTTCTTAAAGGGAAAATTTCTTCCTGGAAATTTATGTTTTAAAATCATGGCATAATAAAGCAGGAGGGACCTTGGAAATAATTTAGTCCAACCTTTCATTTCTAAAAGATTTTCCTGGAGGAAAAAGAAAAAAAATTTTCTTCATTGGTCAGAATACTCACTGAAGAACATTAGAATCCAACATTAAGTTCACTGACTAAATTTCTTATGAGTTAGATAAGATATTTCACAAAATAATAAATAGCTCAATCTTGGTCCCAACTTAAAGAAGAGGAAACATATTACCCTCCTCTTAGTACAAAAGTATGGTATTAAAGATGTAAAAATGATGGATATACTGACAAAGATTACTATAATTATTAAGGAGGAGGGATGTGTGTGCAAGCTAAAAATAAATTTGATATAACTAAAAAAAAAAAAAAACTGAAGAAAAAAATGCTAAATGGCTCCCTCTCACTTCAAATATTATCAAATGATAGGCCAGTGAGTATCTTCAAGTAGAAAAGAATCTATATACACCAAACCAAATCACTAGGAAACTTGGCTATTGAATATTAAGGTTCCAATTTTCTAAGGCCTGCCAAGAATTTAGTGAGGGCAAAAATATGACAACTAAAGCACTTGCTTTTATTTTCCCTATTTTGGCTGAAAGGTAATCCATCAGATACCATATTTACTGGGTTGCTGAGAGGGAGGTAACTTTTCTCCAAATCTACTTTTTTCCCTTGAATCTCAAACTTTAATATTATAAAATGTTTACATCTCAGTCACAAAGAACAGAACTTTGAATCTACTTGGGCAAATGCTGAAGTTCTTCCCTTATTTAAAAGACAAAAAAATATGATTGATGTCTAGTAGCCAAGGACATCTTCTGTATGATGTATACATCAATTCAGCAATTTCTCTTTGTAGTTCCCCTTTGTATTCTGTGAATGGATTCACACTGCCTAGGATGTAAAGAAGAATGAAGACTTGCTCAAAGAGCTTGAGAAATAATGTTAGGAATCCTACTTCCTATTTCCTAGTTATAACCTCTTGGCTCTTTCCAAAAGATACCTTACCATTATTCAGTGTATCCTCTTCCTGAATGGATTTTGGGACATTTTCTTTAAATATACTTTCTACTGAACAACCTTCAGGAGCATGTTTCAATCTCTCTGGATCTGCTCTCTTGAACTGCTGCATTTTTTGCAACACCAGCTCTGCTGTCCGAGGTTTGGAGACACTTGGTAACAGAGCACTCAAAGAGTGTGATGCTGATTGAGAAGAGTCCTCTGGAACACCTACTGACAAAGGAAAAAATATCTAAAATCCATTCACCTTATGCAAAGTAATACAATCCTATTCTAAAATACAAGATGAAACAGTCTGTTTTAAATAATGGTCTTCACTGACATATTCTCTGATTCTTAAGTCTGAATAGGATTTTTATTGTCAAAGGATTTGAAGATTTACTCAAAGACTGTATTGATATTAACAAAGCCTTTTCATTTCTAGAGTTCCTTTCCTCCACAGATGGCAAACTATATCATGACACTACCTAAACTTCATGACATTAATATATGAGAAGTTAAAAAAACAACAGCAGTAAAAACAAACAAACAAACAAAAAAACAGACACTTATCTAAGAACAATAAAGGTTAGAGGCCTTTACTCCTTGTGCTCTATTCTAAGAATGCTACAACTCTAATTTCCTAGTTATATATGATTACATGTGTACACATGCCTGGATACCAAAGGCATCATGATAAGAGAAAAATTACAGAATGGGAAGATATATAAAGTCAAAATCAAGAATAAGGGGGATGTTTAGGGATTTCTAAAAAACATGATGTCCTGGAAACATTCATTTGACATGGTAGAAACACTTCCTCTAGCCTAAATATATTGTTGTACTACACTATTTGAAAATAAATTAGAGACGTTATGTTAAAAAAAAAAAAAGCTTATCTTCATAAATACATAACTTCCAAGTAGATGTGACATTTTTGAATATAATATTACAACAGCAGCAGAAAGTCTAGAACAAGAAGATTCTCAAAGATAAAATTTATATGAAGCAACATTATTAGCAGTAGTAATTAAAGTTATAGTACTTTGAATGCAATGTTAAAAAAACAGGAGTTTCCTAAAGCACTACCTTATACTTATCAGATTGGCTAATATGAAAGAAAAGGAAGATGATAAATGAGGGAGGGGACATAGAAAAATGGAGCACTAATGCATTGTTGGTGGAGTTGTGAACTGATCCAACCATTTAACAATTAAGAACTATGCCCAAAGGACTATAAAACTGTGCACATGTTTTGACCCAGCAATACTACTATTAGTTTATGCCCAAAAAAATGGGGGAAAAAAGGGAAAAGGATATATATGTACAAAATATTTATAACAGTTCTTTTTGTGGTGACAAAAAATTAAAAACTGAAGGGATGTCCATCAACTGGAGAATGGCTAAACAAATTGTGTTTCATGACTGTGATGATACTATTGTGGTATAAGAAATAATGAGCAATTAATGAAAAAAAGGAAAATGCAGTACCAGATTTTGTTATTCAATAAAACAATAATTATCGAAGATATATGGCTAGGAAAGGTAGATAAGTAGAACAGATAGATATACAATATCCAGTAGCAAATGATTATAGCCAATTTGTGTTTGAAAAATGTAAAATTTTAAGCTTTTGAGATAAGAATTCATTATTTGGTAAAAAAAAAAAAAAAATTGTTGAGAAAGCTAGAAACCACTGTGGCAGAAATTGGGCATAGAACAATATTTTACACCATTTACCATGATAAGGTCAAAATGAATACATATAAGAAAATTAGAATATCATGGAAAATGTTACTTATCAAACTTATGGATAGAAGAACAATTTATGAATAGACAAGAGACAGACAGCATTGTAAGGTATAAAATGGATCAATTACATTACATTGAAAAAATTTTTTACAATTAGAACCAATATAGCCAAAGATTAGAAGGAAAACAGAAAATTGGGAGAAAATTTTTATAGACAATTTCTCAAATAAAGATCTTATTTCTCAATTATATGAAGAACTCTGTCAAATCTACAAGAATATGAGTTACTCCCCAAATGATAAATGGTCAAAGGATATGAATATGCAGTTTTTTGATGAAGAAACAAAATTACATGTAGTCAAATTTAAAAATTCTCTAAATCATTATTTGAAAAATGCAAATTAAAACAACTTCAAGATAAGTATCTTATACCTACCAGATTAATTAAAATGATAGAAGGGGAAAATGACAAATGTTGGAGGGGATATGAAAAAAATGGAATATTAACTCACTATTAGTGGATCTGTGAACTAATCCAATCATTTTGAAGTAGAATTATGCCCAAAGAACTATAAAACTTTGTATATCCTTTGATCCAGAAATATCACCATTGGGTCTATTTCTCAAGAAGTTCAGGGAAAAAGGAAAAGAATAGCAGCTCTCTTTGTGATGGCAAAGAACTGGAAATTGAGGGGATACCTATCAACTGGAGAATGGCTAAATAAGTTGTGGTATATGATTATGATATCACACGACTGTCCTATGAGAAATGATAAGCTGGTTGAGTTTAGAAAAACATGGAAAGGCTTGTATGAAATAATGAGGAGTGAAATAATCAGAACCAAGAGAATGTTGTGTAGAGTAACAGCGATATTGTTCTAAGAACAATTATGAATGACTAAATCATTTTGATTATTATAAATACTTAAATCAACTACAAAAGACTTATGAAGGAAAATGTTATTCACATGATAAACAGAAATATGCACAGTATGGTTTTGTGCACATACACACATTTATATATGCATATACACAGAGACACATTTGTGTTCAATGGTAGACTTCTCTAGGGTAGTGTTATGAGAGAAGGAGAAAGGGAAAAAAATAAAAAGTATACAACAAAGAACCAAAAAAAAACTTTGAAAGTAGAGAAAAGCAGAGTAGTTTTGAAAACAATGTACAGTGCATATGTTTTTCAAAAAAAGTAAACAATGTGAAATGGAAATTCAGTTTTATATTGAATACTCTTTTTATGTTGTACTGTGTACATGGAAATGTTTTCTTTTTTGTCTTTTTGTTTTTAAGTTGAAAATAAAATTTTTTAAAATTACCAAAAAAAAAAGAAAGAAAGAAAGAAAGAAAGAAATGATGAGCAGGATACTTTCAGAAAAGCCTGGAAATACAAAAACTGGTGACAACAGAAGGAAGCAGAACCAAAGCACACTGTACACAGTAACAGCAATATTATATAATGATCAACTGTGAATGATGTAGCTATCATCAGCAATATAAAGATCTAAGATAATTCTGAAAAAATGATGATGAAAAATCATCTCTAGAGGAAGAACTGATGGGCATATGAATGCATATCAAAGCATATTTTTTTTACTTTTATTTTTTGGTCTGTTTTCTTTTATAACATAAAAAAATGTGTTTTTCATGACTCCAATATATAATCTATATGAAATTGCTTGCCTTCTCAATGGGGATGAGGAGGAGGGAATAAGAAAAATAATTTGGAATTCAACATTTAAAAAAACAAAAAACAAATATTAGGATTATTTTTATATGTAAGTGGAAAAATTAAATGTTAAAATCAGAGAGGAAAAAAACCCAGAAATTTAATTTGGCTACCTGTCCAGTTTTTTGGTTGACTTGGTTGTGGCACAGACTCTTTTTGAGCAGCTGCAAGCACATCTTCCTCTCTTTTTGAAGTGGGAGCCACTCTACTTTGATGGGAAGGGTCTTCATATTTTCCTTCATTCCCTGGTGCCAGACCTCTCTTGCCCAGCTCCGTTTTCTTTTCTGTGGAGTCATGGCTGACTTTGGTCTTAGTTGAAAGCTTGGTCCTTTTCAATTTGCTTTTTGTTTGAATGCTACTAGCCTCCTTCTGAGTCCTTGTTTCTCCTAGGCCTTCTTTGGCCCCTTTCTTCCTCACTCTCCGAAGAAGTTTGGAGCATAGCTCATTAAAATCATCATCCGACTCATCCATCAACTGGTTTTTTTCTTTAACACATTCAGATTGATATCCAGAGGAGAAGCAGTATATCCATGCATAGAGGAGAATTTGAGCAAAATTGTAAGTATAAATCTATTTAAAACTAGGATTTGTCTTTTTTTTTTTTTTTTTTTTTTTGTGCCTCTGCTTATTCCACCAGGACACTTTCACAGTATGTATATCTATGTTTTAATGAGAGCAAAATATATTTCTTTGCTTTCCACAGTAGTTTAAAACATTTCTCTTCAGTCTGGTCTCTTTAGTTAAATACAATCTTTTAGGCATCCCTCTGTAAAAATTCACAGTTTTGAAGAATTTCTTGTTTTTCAACATGAACTTCTAAAGCAGAGTATGTACCTACTTGGAATTCAGGTGATAATCTAAAATCTTCATAGTAGTGAAAAAAGCTTGGTTAATTATGGAGAGTACTTCAGCATCTGTAGGAAACAAAACAGCGAAACTGAGAAGTTTTGTCACTTTATGCCATTCTTTTCAAACAAGGATAGAAGCTTGAGGGGGAGGCAGAGTCTTCATAGAAGCAATATATGTTTCCAAACACAGGTACTGCCAATGGAATGTTACAATTAGCACTAACAACAAAACTACAACTGGAAAGCAGGCTGGCAAAAATCTGGTTTGGATTAACATTTCATACCATATACTACAATAAGCTCCAAATGGATTGTTAAGACCTTGATATAAAATAAACTAGAAAGGCAGAAAAGAAGATACCTTTTACAACTATGGACAGGGGAAGAATTCTTGACCAAAAATGGAATATAGAGGATCACAGTGGACAAAACAATTAGGATTATATAAAAATGAAAAAATTTTTGTAGAAACAAAATCAATGCAGTTAAACATGGAAGGGAAACGCGTGGAAGAAAATAGTTGATGATAAAGATCTGTTATGCAAAATCAAGGAAATAAATATGAATATACATGAACAAGAGCCATTCCTGATAGTCAAAGGATATAAATGGGCATTTGTCAAAAGAAGAAAGGCAAACAATCAAATGAAAAATCATTAATTATAAGAAATCACTATACAAATCACTAATCATAAGGAAAATGTAAATTAAAATAATTTAAAAATTCTATTTCACACTCATCAGATTGGCAAAGATGACAAAAATGGAAAATGTTAGAGATGTGAAAAGGTAGGCATATTAACATCCTGTTAGTGACCAGTAAAACTGGTCATTCTGGAAAGCAATTTGGAAATACACACCTAAAGTCACTAAACTGATCTAGTTGCCTTATTAAACAAATGTTAAAACAAAACTCAAAGGAAAATTGGGTTATTTTTATCTTTATAGCTCCAGAAACCAAAACAGTATAAGGGCACATATTAAATTACTGTTTGTTGAACTGAGTTAACTGAATTAAATTAGCAAATTTCTTTAGCATCGATACCTTCACATAGCAACAAAACTTGGCTCAAAAACATTGAATTTAAGTGCTAACTTAAAAGGCACAACAATGTCTTAATAGACAACCCACTGGCCTTTTCTCAAAATTCATTCTTCTTGACTTCGCTGTTGCCTTTGACACAGGCTCTCCTTGCTAGTCGCTTTCTAGGTTTTCAGGACACTGCTCCCTCCTGGTTCTTTTCCTAATAATCAAACCATTTCTTCTCAGTCTCTATTGCTGAATCCTCAGGATCCAGGAGAGCCTGTTAACTATGGATGTCTCAGAGGGCTCTGTTCTAGCCATCTTCTCTTTTCCTCCTTATATATGTCACTTAATGATCTTAACAGCTCCCATGGATTTAATCATCTATGCTGATGATTTTCAAATCTACTTATCCTGCCCTAATATCTTAAACTCAAACACATCCAAATCTGAATTCATCTAAACCTTTCTCCTTTCCAAACTTTCTGATTATCATGAGGACTCCATCATCCTCTCAGTCCCTCAGGCTCTCAACCCAATTCTCATCTTCCATTGTTATTATCTCTTAGCCATATTAAATCCAAAGCCTGTCAATTTATTTTTGCAGCATCTCCAGAATAAAACCTCTTTTCTCTGCTACTGTTACCATCCTGATGTAAGCCTCCCTTATACTACACCTACCCTATTATAATAACCTGTTGACTTGCTAACCTGCCACGTTTCTCCCTACTACAACCTATATTCTATTTAGCTGCCAAATTAACTTTCCTAATGACCAAATCCAATCATGTCACTGCATTACACTCCAGTGGCTCTTTATCATTTCCATAATTAAATATAAAATTAATTCCCTGTTGATGTTCAAAGCCTTTCATAACCGATTGCTCTTCCTGCTCTCAAGTATATATCCTTTTTGGACCTATATGTGCAAAAATGTTTGTGGCAGCCCTTTTTGTAGTGGCTAGATGCTGGAAAATGAATGGATGCCCATCAATTGGAGAATGGCTGGGTAAATTGTGGTATATGAATGTTGTGGAATATTATTGTTCTGTAAGAAATGACCGGCAAGATGATTACAGAGAGGCTTGGAGATATTTACATGAACTGATGCTAAGTGAAATGAGCAGAACCAGGAGATCATTATACAATTCAACAACAATACTATATGAAGATCAATTCTAATGGAAGTGGCTCTCTTCTACAATGAGAGGATCCAATTCAGTTCCAATCGATCAGTAATGAACAGAACCAGCTACATCCAGCAAAAGAACACTGGGAAATGAGTATGGACCACAACATAGCATTTCCACTCTTTCTGTTAATGTTTGCTTGCATTTTTGTTTTTCTTCCCAGGTTATTTTTACCTTCTTTCTAAATCTGATTTTTCTTGTGTAGCAAGACAACTGTATAAATATGTATACATATTTTTTTTTAGTTTATTTTTTCTGATTACTTTCTCTTTTTTTAATTTAATTTAATTTTATAATAACTTTTTATTGACAGAACCCATGCGAGGGTAATTTTTTACAACATTATCCCTTGCACTCACTTCTGTTCTGATTTTCCCCTCCCTCCCTCTACCCACTGGCAAGCAATCCTATATATGTTAAATATGTTGCAGTATATTCTAGATACAATATATGTATGTAGAACCGAATAGTTCTCTTGTTGCACAGGGAGAATTGGATTCAGAAGGTAAAAATAACACAGGAAGAAAAAACAAAAATGCAAATAGTTTACATTCATTTCCCAGTGTTCTTTCTTTGGGTTAGCTCTTTCTGTCCATCATTGATCAACTGAAATTGAGTTAGATCTCTTTGTCAAAGAAATCCACTTCCATCAGAATACATCTTCATACAGTATTGTTGTTGAAGTATATAATGATCTCCTTGTTCTGCTCATTTCACTTAGCATCAGTCCATGTAGGTCTCTCCAAGCCTCTCTGTATTCATCATGCTGGTCATTTCTTACAGAACAATAATATTCCATAACATTCATATACCACAATTTACCCAACCATTCTCCAATTGATGGGCATCTATTCAATTTCCAGTTTCTAGCCACTACAAACAAGGCTGCCACAAACATTTTGGCACATACAGGTCCCTTTCCCTTCTGTAGTATTTCTTTGGGATATAAGCCCAGTAGTAACACTGCTGGATCAAAGGGTATGCACAGTTTGATAACTTTTTGGGCATAATTCCAGATTGCTCTCCAGAATGGTTGGATTCATTCACAACTCCACCAACAATGCATCAATGTCCCAGTTTTCCCACATCCCCTCCAACATTCATCATTATTTTTTCCTGTCATCTTAGCCAATCTGACAGGTGTGTAGTGGTATCTCAGAGTTGTCTTAATGTGCATTTCTCTGTTCAATAGTGATTTGGAACACTTTTCCCATATATTATATTTAACATATTTAAACATATTTAACATGTATGGAACTACCTGCCATCTAGGAGAGGGGGTGAAGGGAAGGAGGGGGGGGGGGAATTGGAACAGAAGTTTTTGCAAAGGTTAATGTTGAAAAATTACCCATGTGTAATGTTTTGTCAATAAAAAGCTATAATTACACAGACACACACACACACACACACACACCCTTTTTTTCTTACACTTTATAATCCACTGATCTTCTCCACACACATCCCCTCCAAAATAGACACACACACACACACACACATATTTCTTTACACTGACACATAGCTTTCTTATTGTTTCATAAACAAGCCATTTCACCTCTCAGCTCCAAGTATTTTAATTAATTATAGCCCAAAACTAAAATTCTTTCTCCTCTCATTTCTATCTCCTAGCTTCTGTGACTTCCTTTAAGTACCAGCTAAAATCTCACCTGTCCAGGATGCCTGTCCCAATCCCTCTTCATTCTAATGTCTTCTCTCTGTTGATTATTTCCTATTTAACCTGTATGTAGCTTGTTTCTATATAACTGTTTGCATGTTGTTTCCCTATTAGATTGTGAGCTCAAGAACAGTCTTTTGAATTTCTTTGCATTTCCAGCACTAAGCACAGTGCCTGGTACATAGCAGATACTTAATAAATAAATGTTCATTAACTGAGTGGCTGACATTTTTTTTAAGAAAAGGAGAAATATTTATGTGTATGACTGAATATAATATCAGCATGTGTGATGATCAACTATGAAAGACTTAGTTCTTCTCAGCAGTTTAGTGATCCAAAGCAATTCCAATAGATTTTGGACAGAAATTGCTGTCTGCATCTGGAAAAAGAACTCTGGAGACTGAATGTAAATCAATGCTTTGTTCACTTCTTTTTTTCTGTTTTTTTTTTTTTTTTAATCTCTCCCATGGTTTTTCCCTTTTGCTCTGATTTTTCTCTCCCAACATGTTTCATAAAGCAATATGTATTAAAAATATTTTTTAAAAATGCACTCACTTTGAAGTATCAAATTATGAATATAATGGAGATTTGAATTATTTGTTGAAATTAAATTCAACTAGCATTTCTTTTTTTTTTTTTTAATAACTTTTTATTGATAGAACCCATGCCAGGGTAATTTTTTACAGCATTATCCCTTGCACATACTTCTGTTCCGATTTTTCCCCTCCCTCCCTCCACCCCCTCCCCCAGATGGCAAGTAGTCCTTTACATTCAACTAGCATTTCTTATACTGCTATATACAAAGCACTCTGCCATTCTATAGAGATTACAAGAAAGATGACTCTCTCCTATAAGGCTGAAATCTGATGATACAATACACACATACATACAAAAAGAAAATAAAGTGAGGAGGGAGAGTAAAAGAAACATTGAATTTTCTAGCAAATGCTACCTCTTCCCAAAAGCCAAGGCCCAGATCCAGGTAGCTCCTAATGTATTGGAAGAACAGTAAAGAGACATACAATTTAATTCTGGTTATTAGGGAACCTTCCTTAACTCTAGGTCTAAGGACACATCAAGAAGGCAGAGGAAGTAATGAAGGAAGAAAGGAAAGAGGGAAGGAAGAAAGGAGGGAGAGAGGGAGGAAGGTGAGGAAAGAGGGAGGAAGGAGGAAAGAAGGACAGGAAGGGAGAGAAGAAAGGAGGGAGGTAGGGAGGAAGAAAGGAAGCAAAATTGGGAGAGGGCATACAAATGACATAAGAAAAAGACTAGTGGGAGAAAGGACAAGAAAGAGAAAAGACTTTTAATATAAATTTTGCATGCCTCTATATTCCCTTAAACCTGTTGAAATTCTACCCCTTCAGGAAAACTTTCCTTAAACACCACAGGCCTTTGGACACTTAACCTTATTGAAGTCAGGCTGGGTATTCTTTGTATATGTCATCTCATTCTTCGGGTACCCACTATTATTCAGTAAGCCCTTCCCACTCCCACTCTCCCCCACATTCCCCGGGTGCAGGGACATCTCTATAACCCTCTCGGGCTGATCAATAAGGCACAGGAGCACATCTGTCAAATCAATGATCAATGAAAGACATGACACATAGAGTAGAAAGAAAGGGATCGGAGAAGAGGCATTTAGCCCGGTGATCCGAGTCTTCTGCTTATACCTTACAAAGCATGATGTACAGTGAGCAAAAACGGGGGTAGTGGAAGACAGTTCCCCAAACATACAAGTTAGCCTCAAGCTCCCTGGAAGCAGGGCGTGCCAGTGAGTCTCTGACAGGCCCCAAAGCCTCTCAACAGCCTCCTCACACCGGGAACACAGGACCCCTGCGGCTGCCAGTGACAGCACCCATGCACACCGAGAGGACCGGCTGACAGGCCATATTCCGGGGTCGTACCGGGTTCCATTTTCCGAATGCGGCGCTTCAGAGCACCAACTTAACCCCCTGACCCTTCCCCTATTCTCCAACGCCCACACTTCTCAAACCCACACAGGGTCTGGCAGCACAGGGACGTGCCCGGGCGCGCCAGGGGGTCCGCAGGAAGATGTGTGCAGACCCAGGCCACTAGGATAAAGAGAACGGGAAAAAAGGACTGCCCGCCTGCCTAGCAGGGGGCAGGAAGGGGCCCAATGGTCCACGTCACGAGGTCAAGGAGTGACAGCGACTTCTACCACGCAATCTTCCCACCCCGTCGTACCGCTTCTCCTACCCCAAAGGCTCCGGCAACAGAGACTCGCTCCTCCGCCAAGGGCCGTGTCCTCGCCCGCGCAGGCGCAAGCTCACTACCCCAGGCGCACGCGCGCCATTCCCCACCCCCTTGTTGCGGGGCACGTCGGCGCAAGCGCATTCTTGAGGATGACAGGCGTCTCCCATAACCCTTTTCGGAAGCGTCACTGGAGCTAGCTTCGAAGCCGCAGTGCCCAGAGCGAGCCTCCAGAGGTTTGGGGCGGTGGGGAGCCATCGAACGTCTGTGATTTAGAATTAACCCACACATTTTAACTCCTGGAGAAAAAAAAAAGGTGTTAAATGCTAAGGGAAAAGACAAGGTGGGCCAGGGGAGGAAACGGAATTCTTTAATAGGGGAATCCGAGGCTTTTTTTTTTTCTATTAGTCTTTAAGCCCCTGGAGGCCAGCCCCTCCCCCATTCCCGGATTTGGGAGTCTTTTACGCTCGTCACCTCGACTTCCTCATTGGCCATTTTTCCACCCCTGAAATCTGACTGCCGGCTCCCTCACACAAACACACCGAGATCTCCTACAGTGTCACCTCCCTGCAATCATAGTTCCTGTCCATCTCCTTCCCTTCAAGTTGATAAGCACTTCTCAAGCACCTACTATGTGCCAGACACTGTACCAAGGGCTAGAGATGCAAAGTAGGCAAAAAGACAATCCGCATTATGCTCAAGCTCACCCTGTAGTAGGGAAGATAGCAGAAAATCTGCTGTGGATAGACAAGATAAATTGGAGATAATAAATTTTAAAAAGGCCTTAAGGGAATAGGAAAATGCCTCTTATAAGGTGAAATTTTATCTAAGACTTCAGGACAGGCTGGAAGTGGAGGCAAGGAAGGCAATTTTTCTCAAGACTACCACTCCCGTATTCAATCAGTTGCTGAGTCTTAGAGATTCTTTATGACTTTCTTGCCAGTCTGTCCCTTTCTCTCTACTCTCCACTCTCCTCTCCTAAAGCCTGGACTTTAAATGAGTCTCTGCTTTCCCTGTATTCCTCCAGGCATCCGCTAAACTGATTTTCTTAAGGCACACATGTTACCATGACACTCCCAAGCTTAAATAGGGAGCAGTGGTTTCATAATGATCCCAAAATATAATTCAAACTCTCCAGTCTGGCATGTAAGACCTTTCACAATTTTATACTAATTCTTTTGGTTTAGGTGCTACATCCTCCAGGAAGCTATTTTTCTCTCTTCCTCTCCAAGTTTTCTCTCATTGCTTTGTATTTGTTATTGTTGTTCAGTCATTTCAGTTGAATCATAGGCTTCATGATCCCAGTCAGGGTTTTCTTGACAAAGATGGAAGTGGGGTTTTTTGTCATTTTTTTTTTTTTTCAGTTCATTTTACAGATGAGGAACTAAGGCAAACAGGGTTAAGTAACTTGTCCAGTCTGAGGCCAAATTTGAATTCAAGTCCACCCGACTCTAGGCCAAGTGTTCTCTCCACTGTCTACCAAACTGCCCCGCTTTGTTTTTGTTGTGGGCAGCATCAAAGACCTAGAATCAAATTCAAGCTCTGCTACTTACTTAGAACTCTACTACCTTTGGAACCTAGGGCAGAGGACCTGGGTTCAAAATACATTATCTGTCATTTATTACCTCTGTAATCCTGAGCAAGTCACTTAACATTTGTGGGCTTCTGTTTCCCTACCTACAAAGGAAGGGGTTAGAAAAGATGGTCTCTAAGGACTCTTCTAGCTAATATTCTATGGTCCTAGCTCAGCAAGAAAAAATTATGAAGAGAAGCATAGGATCTGAGCACAGCTGATCAGATGTCAAATAAATTGTATAAAAAGCAAAATCAGTGTCACAGTGAAGAGAACAGGCTCTAATTGGGACCAGGAAGAGCTGGGTTCAAATCCTCTCAGCCATCACACTATAGATATGTGACTTCATCTTTCTGAAACTCATAGAATCATACCTCTAGAGCTGGGAGGATCCAAGTAGTTTTAGCCTCTCTCATGGGTTTTGTGAGGCCTAAATGAGATGATATATATAAACTGCTTTGCAGTTAAAGAGTTATGTATCTACATATATACTATCTATAGTATGTATAGTATAGTATAACTATGTATCTACATATATAATTTAGAAATCAGAAGCTGTGGTGTACAATCATTTAGTAAGCATTTCCTGTGTCCTAGACAGATACAAAATGCATACAAGATAAATAGAAATTAATATTTTTTGGGAAAGACATGAACATCCACAGAGATCAAGAAAGGACTCATGTAAAAGGACTCTTCACCATAATTTTAAAGGAAAAAAGGATTTCTGAAAAGCAAAGGTGAAAAGGGAAGGTATTCAAGGCATAGAGAAGATTATTTTAACTCCTGGAGGAAAAAAAAATGTTTTTATAGAGATGCAGACTCTTTTTAAGAGGTGGAATGTAATGAAAGAAAGGACAATAATACATAACAGGGTTAGAAAGGTAGATTGGGACCAAGAAGAAGTATTAAAGGCTAAACATCTTATATTTGATCCTAAAACCTTTTTTTGTCATGAACTTCTTGGTAGGCAGGTGATGCCTATAGATTCCCATCTCATAATATTATTTTTAAAAACACAAAGTCAAATGCAAAGAAATAGCTTAAAAATACTAAGGAAAAAAGTTCATTTGTTGAGAGCCCCTTTACCAGAAGCAATAGAAAGCCTCATTTTCATTGCCAATGAAATCAGAAAGGCCTTTTTCTTACAGCCCTTGCACTCCACTAAGAAAAGTCTTGGCTTTTGCTGAAGCAAAATGAATTTACTGCAGTATAACATTAACTTAGTAAATATATAATATGGACTTTTTTTCCTTTGCAAGTTCAAAGATGATCCTGGTTACCATTTTCTTCAGCCTATGCTGTGATTTACTATTCAGGTATGTGTGTTCAAATCATTTTATCTCAGGAAATAGAAAAAGGTAATTTGATTAAAGCATATATCCAACTTACTGCGTGACCTTAAGATAATCATTTTCCCATTTTAAAATAAAAGGATTGGACTGGATAATATTTAAGGTTCTATACAATTCTAATGTTACATGGACCATGATAATCCATATTTAAACACTAAGTTAAAAAGTCATGATAACCTCATTTTCTGTGTTTCTAGAAGCAGAAGTCCATATGGGAATTAATAGATCATTCTTATATAACATTTTACAAAACACTTTCATTGTGACTCTACCTCATTATGATGGAAACAAGTATTATCCTCATTTTATAGGATAGAAAACTGAGGCACAGAGAGGTCATAAGGAAATTAACTGTCAAAGTTCAGACAAACTACAACTAGGATTTTCTAATGCCAGAAAACATTTTGTATCATATTATTGAAATTTCAGCATGTATAGAAAATTCTGTAAATCTTTTTCTTTTCTGACTAGTACATTTCCTTTGATGCGTTGTGTTTTGCTTGAAAAATTAATGATTAGATTCCACCAAGCAACACTTTGCTTCAACTGTAGCACTTGCTTTTTAGAGTTTAAATATCCAGCTTCACTGGAGGGTTTATTAAATGAGATATGAATGTGGAAGTCTTTGAAAGTGGTGAACAGTGTGTAAATGTAAAGGATTAATATTCGAATGGCCATTTGTCTTATGTCAGAAATCTCAATACAACTTCAGGCCCAGAGAAGCAAATAAGTTTTGTCCAGGGAGAACAGTGTGAAGCTGACTGTCTCTTCTGACTATTTCTCTTTTGGAAAATGGTGGAGAGAGAGTTAAAGTTTTATATGGTTACTAAGAAAGAGGGTCTCTGTTTTCTCATGTATAAAATTAGTTGGATTTGATGATTTCCAAAGTTCTTTCAAGCTCTGAAATTTTATGATTTTAAGTTGAAAATATATTTCTGGACTGTAATTTGTCTATAAAGTACAAAGTCATTTCCTTCTTACTGTTTTTGGCAGGCATATTTGAGGACTCAAGAAAAAAGGAATTGCTGTCTGGATACATGGAAAAAAATTCCGTCTGCTGCTGTAGTATTGCTACCTAAACTAGTAAAGTTGTTGTTAGGAAATGAGGAGGAAAACCATTTTGTATTATGTTATTGAAATTGCAGAGTATATAGAAAATTCTTTAAATCTTTTTCCTTTCTGACTAGTATCATATGTCCTCTGATGGGTTGTATTTTGCTTGAAAAATTAATGATTGGATTCCACCAAACAACACTTTGCTTCAACTGTAGAACTTTCTTTTTTAGGATTTAAATGTCACCAAGTGACAAACTTCTGTCTGCTCTTTAATGTAAGTGTATATATAGTCAACTGTTTCCCTAAATGTTACTGTGCTAATAGACACAGCAGATACATCAGCGGTTTGAATCCATGGATAGACCCAAATTTGATTTTTATTAGTTTCCATTTCCTTCCTTCCAAAGTTTTTACTGGCAAGGGTTGAGGAAGGGTGGGACTGTGGATTGCTGGTACACATACATACACACACACACATACACACACATACACACACACACACACACACATTCTCTAAATCTCTCTATATGTACATGTGCATGTATGTTTGTATGCATGTGTTTATATAAACATACATGCACATATGTGTGTTTAAATACAGACACATGTAATTTTATTTTCAAAGATTTTGCTTATGATTATATTTTTCATTCTTTTAAAAAATATTCATGGTTAAATTTTAAAAAGCACAGAAATCATAAGACTTTAGTTTCAAATTTCAGCTCTGACACTTAGTTACATCACTGAACAATTCACTTCTCTGAGTCTCAGTTTCTTCAGATTTGAAATATGGATGTATGTATACTAGCTATATCACAGAGTTGTAAGAAAAACATTTTTATGCAGTAACATTCTTTATAAATACGAGATATTATTTATATTCTGTTAAAGAATCTTGTGGCTGAAGAAAATAGGATATTTTACAATTAAGAAAACTTTTCCTATTTCTAGCCATATGAAAAGATGCTCCAAGTCATTATTAATCAGAGAAATGCACATTAAGACAACTCTGAGATACCACTACACACCTGTCAGATTGGCTAAAATGACAGGAAAAAATAATGATGGATGTTGGAGGGGATGTGGGAAAACTGGGACACTGATACATTGTTGGTGGAATTGTGAATACATCCAGCCATTCTGAGAATGATTTGGAACTATGCTTAAAAAGTTATCAAACTGTGCATAAGGGACCTGTATGTGCAAGAATGTTTGTGGCAGCCCTGTTTGTAATGGCCAGAAACTGGAAACTGAGTGGATGCCCATCAATTGGAGACTGAGTAAATTATGGTTCATGAATGTTATGGAATATTATTGTTCTGTAAGAAATGACCAGCAGGATGATTTCAGAAAGGCCTGGAGAGACTTACATGAACTGATGCTGTGTGAAATGAGCAGGACCAGGAGATCATTATATACTTCAGCAACAATACTATATGATGATCAATTCTGATGGACGGCCCTCTTCAGCAATGAAATGAACCAAATCAATTCTAATAGAGCAGAAATGAACTGAACCAGCTACACCCAGCGAAAGAACTCTGGGAGATGACTATGAACCACTACATAGAATTCCCAATCCCTCTATTTTTGTTCGCGTGCACTTTTGATTTCCTTCACAGGCTAATTGTGAATTACACTATTTACACTATTTCAAAGTCCAATTCTTTTTGTACAGCAAAATAGCTGTATGGACATGTATATATATTGTATTTAACTTATACTCTAACATATTTAAACATGTATTGGTCAACTACCATCTGGGGGAAGGAAGGGGGGAAGGAGGAGAAAAGTTGGAACAAAAGGTTTTGTAATTGTCAATGCTGAAAAGTTACCCATGCATATATTTTGTAAATAAAAGGCTATCATTAAAAAAAATTAACAAGTTACACATAATTAGAATAATGTGAATTCAGTTTTCTATATGATCTTATTTTTCATAACATAATTTTCACCTTCCTTCTTACCTGTTTCACCTGAACTAAATTGTACAACTTGGCAGATCTTAGAGGATCTGACCTTGAATTGTTTATAACTTTCTCTTTAAGAAAAGGTTAATATAGTCAGAGACATAAAGGGCCTTGGTATTATTTATTGTTGGAGGGGATCATAAAGGTGTCTGATCTTGCACATGATAAATGTTATATAAATAGTTGTTGAATGAAGGGCTTTCCTGTACAAAACAAAAATCCCATTATTTAAAGACCATAGGCTTTTTTCATTATGCTATGACTGAAATAAAGTCATAAGTTTGGAAGCTTTGTTTACTTTCCATCCCTTACAGATGCTTTTGCTAACATATCCTTATATAAAAATTATATCTACATATATCATAATAAATATATCCTATTTATATAATACTAATCTATATACCTACTTTTTCCCCCCTTACCAATTATAGTACTGTTCTCTAGATATCATTCTAGGTATCTTAGGCATATTCAATATTATTATCTTTTCTAGTCACATCCTCTTAAGTTTACCAGTAAATTTTCATCTAGGAAATGTTATCATTTGAAAACCTTCTCCTGTCCTATTCAAGTGTCAGGAGTAATAGACAATTTTATTATGGAGATAGGAGAATCCTGAGTAATTTCACATCCCAGTTAGAAGGGACTGGACTCCCAGATAGAAGGGGATGAGTGATTCTACTCAGATACATTTCACCTAAGGAAAGGACTATGCAGGGCAGAAAATCATTTAATGGGGACCAATGTCTGATATTCCCAATATTACAGAAACATTTACTTCAGTGACATATATCTTGTGGTTCCAGAAAGACATTTGCCTCTATTTTTTTCTGTCTCCAGCATCTGAAATCACATACCAGGCATCTTATGCAATATCCCTCACACTACCCTCCTGACTCTCCTACATTTTTCTTATCAAGATTTTCATTTCGGTACTAAGAAGAGGATAGTTGGCTTTAGATTGTCCAGATAAATAGAGCTAGGAAGTTGAGAAACAAATTTTATGTCTGAAGATATATTTTATAATGACGGAAAACAGTAGAAATCCTCATTTTCTATTCTCAATTGCCAAATTTGATGTCTTTTTCTTAGTTTTTATATTGCCTCAGCAGCATCTGACACTTGACCTGTGTACTCTTGACTTCTCTTTCTAGGCACTCCTCTCTGGGTTGTGACACTGGAGACACTATCCTGTCTGATGGCTCCATAGGCTTTTTTTTTGTTTTCTTATTCCTCATTCATATCTTTCTCTTTGGCTCTGCCTTTGTTCTTTTTCCTCTCACAGTGACCTCATTAGCTTTCACACATTTAATAATTTTCACTGGTAGGTCTGTATATTCATCCCTATTCATCCCTGTTCTATTCCAGGGGTGCAACATGTTCAATTATCATTTTAAACCCACCCATCTTTCAAATTTTCCTATTTTTCTTACCTAGTTTCAAAACCTCAGCATTATCCTCACTTTCTAGTTCTCTCTTAAACTTTATATGTAGTAGTTTCTAAACTTTGTAATTTCCATCTCCATAACATCGTTCACAAATGTCTCCTCTATTCACATAGCTATCTCTCTATTTCAAGCCTTCATCTCCTTGAATTATTACAGCAGCCCTTTAATTTCATCTCTTCCCCTCCAACTCCAAAGCATCTTCCATATACTGCTAAGTATAAGTCTGACCAAGTCACTCTCCTCAATAAACACAAATGGCAACTTTTTTTTGTTTAAAATTATAATAATAAACTCTCTTTGTTCACAGCCTTCCTTTATGACCTAGTTATTTATTATGCTCCTTCCTATATTCTCAGCCCAACTGAACCAGCCTTGCTTTTTCTCATATAAAACTTTCAACTTCTTGTCTCAATGCCTTTGCCCTATTTATTTATTCCCCATGTCTAAAATTCATCCTTTCTTTCAAACTCATTTCAAATGCCACCTTCTACATGAAGTTTTTTTTTTGATACTCTTCCCCTGATTCCTAAAACCCTCCTTTTAAATCACCTCAAATATAGTTTGTATATTTACATGTTGCCTCTCAAATTCTATAAACCTCGTGAAGAGGACATTGTTTTGTTTTTGTACCTCTGGTGCACAGAGGTATCTCTGATTTTATAGTGCCTAGAATTTAGTAGATGTTTAATAAATGCTTGTTGTTCCTGTGTCCTGGTTTTTATTTGAGAAAATATAGTTAACAGGAGCTAGCTAAGTCCAAAGAAGAGTCCTTCACCACTACTCAGGAATATAGGAATTTTGCCATGGTGGAAGATTGCCTATGTATGCTCCATGAAGGTCACTGGTGTGGAGATGACTATGCAGAAACCTGCAATTAGCACAATCTAAAAGAGGAAACCTATTGAACCAGAGGCAGAAATCATCACGAGAGAGCCTGTTGGACCAGAGGCAGCAATCATTGTTTTTCATGGCAGGATTGTTATTAGGCAAATTTAACTATTGCTACTAGAAGGCCCTAAAGGATAACCAGAACAAATGGATAGCAAAAAGAAGGAGTAGGGGTGGGAGGGAGTTACAGATGTTTATCTCCAACAATTTCCTCAAGTAGTACTAGTACCTTGTCTTACCTTTTGCCTTTGTAGGAGATCATCCTTATATATTCCAAATACTTGCTCAACTTGTGATGCCACATAGTGTGGCACTGAATTTGGAACTAGCAAATATAAGATTGTGCCTAGCTCTTTTACTTAGTAGTAGTAAAATCATGGTCATATAACTCAATTATTTGCTCTGAACTTCTGGGTTGAAAATTTTCCTGATCTGTGTGATGCAGTCACTATTTTGTGATAGGAAGTATTTTGTACTCCATAAGGAACCATGTAAATTTATGTTATAAGACAATGCAGTATTAACATTCTCTTGAGATAAGAAATCACTAATTACATTCTCAGTAGAAGAAAAATGGAGGGGAGCAGCTATGTGACCCAGTTTCTTCATCTATAAAATGAGCTGGATAAGAAAATGGCAAACCATTCCAGTAACTTTACCAAGAGAACTCTAAAAAGGGATCATGAAAAATCTGACACACCTGAAAAAACATTATTCTATTTGATGAAGGATCCAATTTATTATTTTTCTTATTTGTGTAGGAAAGCTTAACATGAAGTTTCAGTCAAAAAACCTGAACTTTGGTCACTGCATTCCATTATCTGTAGACTCTCATTTAAGCTAAATAGAAAGGAAGGAAAGAAGAGCATAACTTATATAAGCAGTTAGGTATAGTTAAGATATGTAGGATTCACCTACCCATTTTGACCATTCCTTTGCCTTGATATTTTTAACAAATAGTTTGAAATAAATAAATTTTGTGTTCTAAATACTTTCTAAAAGTCAACATATTTGGTTCTAGCATGTTCCTAACCCACAGTTCAATTTAATCTGGCTCAGTGCAAGTGTTATATATCTACATAAGCACAGAGTTGAATTAATCCAGCCATTGGTATATAAAATTTGAGATCTAACCAAGAACTATCATACTATGTAGAAAACTGGGAAGGATCTTAGCAGCCAATTACTCTAACTCATTTTTCAGTTGAGGAAACTGAGGCTCAAAGATTAATTGACTTATCTATGATCACACAGCTAAGTGTCAGAGACAGTACTCAAAAGTCCTCCTAACTCCCAAGTCTAGCACTCCATCTATTATAGTTTCATCCTTCATTCTTGCCTGGAAGTCAAAAAGTCTGAGATGAGATTTGAACTCAGGTCCTCTTGACTTCACTGCGCCACCTAGGTGCCTCAGAGTTGAAAAATTTTAAGGAGAATTTGACACAATCCTTCAAAACAATTCCAACAATATATACTTTAACCCTCTGTAACATCAATGTAAAGGTGGGTTCCAGACAGAGTCATAAAAATATTAGAAAATAAAGTTCATACTTGAGAAACAAAAGAGACCAAAAGTTTATAGGCTATAAGGGAAATTGAACTCCTGTCTCATGAATATTTTCTCCTAAAGAGAAAAGATAATAAATGAAGTAAGAACTGAATCTTGCCAAAAGTATGAAATTGACTGTTTTAGTGGATAGAAAATTCTTACCAGTGTGGAATTTTTCTAAATGAATCATTTACTGCTAAACATTCATACAAGCATGTACTTGGTGTACCCAGGCACATCCTAATATCTCCAAAAAAACAAAAACAAAAACAAAACCTTTACATATGTTTTGCCTCATTAAGTTTATATTTTTAAATAATTTAGTTGTTAATATTTTTTAAATTTTAGTTAAGTTTTAGTCTTTAAATTGCACATGTTAAACTATTTTGGATTACTTGCTGTCTAGGGGAGATAGGAGGGAGAAAAAATTTGGAACACAAGATTTTACAAGAGTGTTGAAAACTATTTGCATATATTTTGAAAAATAAAAGCCTATTATTTTTTAAAGTTTTAGGTTTTTTTGAAGAATAAAATGTCCTTTAAATATTAAATATGTTTGCCTTAAAAATAAATATAAAATTCTTAGATGCATACCATTATGAAATGTGCTATTTCATGATTATCCTAATAGGACTGTATGTAATAATATGATAACTCTTCATCTATGTAGTCAGACCATTAATAAATAAATTTACATTTTAAAAATATAACTCAATCAGACATAATAAGACATTACAACAACTCCAACATGCTCTATAATGGAACAAGGTAGCATATAGTGTCTGAAACATAATTGGTGTTTAATAAATGACTGAAGGAGAAGACACTAATATGGATTATCTCCATTTCCTAGAGAAATTCAATTGAACCAAATAAAAATGAAAAATCTAAAAAGGTCCAGAAACTATTTTGCCAGAAAACATTTGATCTCTTTGCCAACTGGGAGATGTAATCAAGAGCAGTCCTGGTTTTAAAAAATGTATTTGCAAAACTTTACAGAAGAAAATAATGGAACAGTATAAGCATCACGCCATAATACATCAGGAAGTATGCATGTGGTGAGAGACAAAACAAAGTAATAGAAAGCATAAAACTCAAGTCATGTCCTAAGAGCCAGGTGGTATATTTAATTACTTATTGTCTAGAACTAAGATTGATTATCATGATTATTCAAAGTTTAGTTGTTTCTATTTACTGCTATCATTGCAGTGAGTGTGCAAATGATTTGCTTACTGTACTAGGTATCATTCCATACAAGTCTTATTCTATTGTTTTGTCAATAAACAAGCACCATGCAAAGTACTGGAGATACAAAGAATGGGCAAAAATAATCCTTGCCTTCAAGGAGCTTACGATGTAAAGCAGGAAGCAGTATTCAAACAACTATGCTTGGTATGTTCAATAACTGATATATACACATCTGAAATAGATGGAAGATAATCTCTGAGCATTAAAGGATATCAAGAAAGGCTTCTTGTAAAAAATGAGATATTATCTGAAAATTGAAGTTAAGCAGTAAGGAGATGATTTCAGGCTTGGGAGAAGGTCTATGAAAATGCACTCAGAAGATTGAATGACCTGTGAAGGTGTCACTGGATAATAGAGTACATAGAGGGGAATAAAGTTTGAAAATACTGGAAAGGTAGAAGTTATGAAAAACTGTAAAAGCTAAAAGATTTCCTGTTTGATCCTGAATGTAATAAAAGAATTTCTGGAGTTTATTGAATAGGGATAGTGACATAGACCTGAATTTTAGGATGATCACTTTTATTACCAAGTGAAGGATGGTCTAGTTCAGGTGGGAAGACTAATCGGAAAGCTATTGCTCTATGAGGTGATAAGGGCTTTGACCAGATTAATAGCTTATCAGAGGAGAGATGGAACTTCAATATGCAAAGGTAGAATTGATGGTTGATGACAGGCATAGAACCAAAGAAATCCCTATAACAAAGAAAAGAAGCCTGAAGCCTAGATTGGAGTTGACAGGATGCTCTGAGCAGTTAGGACAAGCTGGATCTGGGGTGGTGCAAGCATGAATAGTGAGGGAACAAATGGCAGGCTGAATCCAGGACTCTCTTGGAAGTACCAGAGGGGCAAAACAAAGGTCCTGAGCCAGCCAGGGCTGGATCAGAGTGAAGCAGGATTCACTAGGAAGTTCCATTCTTAATTTTTCTATTTTTGTGGCTAGACCAATATTGTAGGAAAGCCAATGCCAAAGTTGGGCAAGCCAACTTCAAACCTACTACCCAAATCTAATTTTTGAGAGAATAGCCTCAAGTTATCTCCAATGGGTCCAACCCAGGATTTTTAGAAACAAAGGCTGAGGCTGACCCAATCTCAACAGGGCCCCAACCCAACCCTAACAGAAAAAAACCCTCCTCAAGTCATTCTGTGCAAAATCCAGTGACACTCCAATGGCCATAACAAAGCTTCAGAAGAAAGTTCCTTGACAAAATCCAGCCTGATTAATCCCTGAAGACTGTGATACAAACCTGGCATGGGAGCAGTTCCTTTCCCAAAAATCATAGGGGAAGGACCCCAGATGATGAGTACAAGGGAAGATTTCGGAAATCTTCCCAAGTCCTTTAAGTGGAGCTTAGTTTGGCTCACTATACTCAGGACCTGACAGTTATGGAACTTACAAATGCAAGGTCTCCTTCTCTTCATGAACAGATCAAGGAAAAGTCCAATCACAAGGAGGAAATATCTTGGTTTAAGAGATATCCAGGGAAGAAAGTCCCAAGTAAAGCTTCAGAAAAATGGCTCAAAATCAGAAACGGAGATGCTTTATTAATGGCTCATTATTATATTACATGAAAAAAGCCATATGACCATCTGCTTTGCTGTTGTACCCTAAACACTATGGTGCTTGTCTATCTGACTTTCATGTTATATAACTGTTAGAATGTGAGCTCCTTAAAAGCAGGAACTGTCTTGTTCTTCTACTCGAGCCCAGGTCTTAGCACAGTTCTGGTACATAATAAATGCTTAGCTTACAATCTAATTGGGAAGATAATACAAGTAAGAGGTAGGGCAGATGCAAAGTGTCCATGGTTCAATGGGCACAGTGACGGGGCAGGTAAGCAATTCCAGGAGGTATAGAGAATATACATCAAGGCATTAAGATACAATAGTTCTTAGGTTGAAAAAGACAGATGTTAATGCTAGTTGGTCTACCATCTTACTGTAAGGATTGTAATTGATAATTCCTTGTTAATTAAAGTAGTATAAATGACCCATAGTCGGGGTGATATGAAGGGATTGTTAGGAAGAGGGAAGCAGATTCAAGATTTGGAGTGCTCTTCAAAATCCCTCCGAGGTATAAATGGGGAGTCAAAGTCCAGATAAGCAAGGACACTATCAGAAAGGTTTGGGAGGAACAGGTGGCAGGTAAATCCCAGTGTGATATGGACTAGGGTACTGAAAGGTCTCTCCAAGGCTTGGTCCTCTCTGTGACATATGGATCTTGGCAGGAGGCAAAGAAAAGATCCCACAATCTCTAAAGAATCAAAATGTTTGGTTTCCCAGTTAGCAGTAGAGAGCAAAATTGTGGGTGTAAGTAAAAGCATATTGCTTGTCCACAAGAAGTGACATGGAAAATATCCATGAGATAAATGAAAAGCAGGTGGGCAGGAATTGAGAGATAATATCCCAAGGGCTAAAATTTCTAGAGGAGTCTTTCTTACATTGAGTTGGAAGACTTATTGGAAACTATGATCAAGAGTAAAAAATATAGATGAATTATAATCTGCACTATTAGGAAAAAAAATCCACACCATAGATCAAATGACATACCAGAAAAAGGAAGGAAAACAATATTGATTTCACATTAATTTGATATGTAGATAAATGTAGAATCAAATGATTTTAATTTAAGATCTTTTTTCTAAAACTAGAGATATGAAGTTGATTGTACTCTTTGAATTGTTTGTAGTAAAGAAGATAGATTGTGAGGGGCCATCTACATTAGCACCTGCTCCCCATTATAGGCGTTAGAGAACTGCTTGGAACTAAGAGTATAAAGAGCCAGAATAAAGTTTCTCTTTCTGCAAATCTAACTAGCCCCCACAGAAAGTGTTGGCTCATTTATTATCTGTACACATGGTACCATGCTAGAGAAAGATTTTTTTAAAATGATGACTTCTTGAGTTTACTGTCAAAAGAAAATGATATGAATGGGTTTCATTGTCCCTGTAGAACGCCAACTGTGTAACAAATCAAGATGAGGCCTCTTCACCTTGGCATTGGACCCTGTAAATAGGAGGAAACTGGTTTTTATGCATGAAAAGAAAACTATCAATAGGATATAAACCAGGACATAACATATTAGGTAATCTAATTTTTAATTGGAGGAAAGATTTGGGATTTTTCAAATTGGGAGGGAAGAAAAAACGAGTTAAATTCTTCGAAATCAGAAAATGGGATGTCCCATTCTCCCCTCCCTTCCCCCCCAAGTGTCTATTCAATCAAAGGAATTTGGAAATAGTAACTGACTAGGACAAGTTCAGTTTTCAGATAAGACATAAGGATTGCTTGAGATATAATTGTGAGAAAAATCAGTCTTTGGATCTGACTGAATTTCTGGTAACCTAGGTTCTTAGTTAAGATTCTCTAAGCAACAGATAGAAGTGCTCCAGCTTCCTAGTCACTCAGGGCTAGGTTCAAACAATGCAATAAAGTTTTCTCACAATTCTTATCATTGAATAAAGTATTCTTTATAGAATACAGCTTCTAGGAGAAATATAGCAGTAATTCTGAGGCCCCCAGATTTAGGAGTACTATTGTTCTAACAATCGGTTAATGATCCCAAAAGTCTCCTGGCTTTAGGAATACTGTAATATAGTCCTACTAACATTGCTGACTGCCAGATAACAATCTGCTGGTCAATGTAACAAGGTTTTCATAACAAATAGAGAGGTGCACACCAGACTACTCCTCAACCCCACCACTAAACCATAAAACTGGCATATCAGTGACATGAAGAAGTGAATCTGTCTTTTCCTACAAATTTAACTTCTTGCTTCTGGTTCTTTGCTAAATCCTTTTGGAACTTAGCCCACTTCAATTGGTGTTTCAATTATAATAAACTTTATTCCTTGACTTGGAGATGGGTTCAAGACTGCAAATTCTTTTGAGACACCTTGCAATAATAGTCTGCAATGCCAACTTTTTGGGGTCTCCTTTTGAACCTCACATTCTCATAGCTCAGAAATTGGACTAGATCTATATTTGAATAGAAAGGAAACTGAATTAGATGTAGATTTGAGACACAAGATGGAGTCAGTATAATTCAGTCAATTCCCACATTATTAGACACATCTCTGAGCTGTCATTGTTCATCTTATTGCATGTTCAATCTAGCACTTCCTTTGTCTCTGTTTTTTTTTTTTTTTTTAAGTTGCATCCAGATTCAAGTTGCTTTACAAAAAAATAAATTGTACTATATGGTTAAAATTTTGTAATACAAGAAAATTCACAATAAAAAATTCTAAATTTTAAAAAATGATAACCCTTACCTTTGTGGAAGTTTGCAATTTAAGAGAAGTTGAGTATTATACACACAGAAAGAAATAACTTACTAAAGCAGAGAAACAAAAGCAGGAACAAAAATGACATCTTATTTCTGAGATAGGACTGGTGAATTTTGACTAGAGGTATCAAGGAGGACATTTGCGGGGGGAATGGCTTTTGAACTAGGACAGAAGGCAAAAAGAGGAAAAAAACCCACATGGATCAGCTTGTGGACCTTTCCCTCACTAGCACTGTGTCCTGACCAGAATATAGTTAAGATTAAATGATTATAAAATGTACCACTTTTATGCAAACAGCTATTTTTCTTCATTAAATGTAGTTATTCTTCCATTGTCAATGCTGTAAAGTTACCCATGTATATAACTTGTAAATAAAAAGTTATTAATAACAAAAAAAAGAAATTTAAAAAAATGTAGTCATTCTTTGCTCTTTGTGGGAATTAGGGCTACAGGATGCCCACAAAGGTGAAAAACTACAAATAACTCTAGGTCTCATTTCAAATCTTTATTTTTAATCATTTTGTTCTTATTTATTTAACACACAAAAGAAATAAAACATTCTGTATCTATAAAAAAGGTTGTATTTTCTATGTGAGACAGATTGGTATCTTGTATACTATGCAGAGTTTTGGCAGTCACTGGAGTAACTGCAGCAACTGCTTCACTGATTTCCTTTTCCTACCAAAAGTGAAAGATAAAATGATCACTGAGGGAGAAAATCAGGTGACTAAGTCAGGACGATAGAATGACTTTTCAAAGAGGAGCCCTTCTCAAAGAGGATAACCTATAATAAAATTTAACTATAATAAAATATAATTTTCTATTTATAGTAATAAATTATAAAACATCAATAATATAAGTATGCATATGTGACTTACTAATTTTTAAAAATATTTTCTTTATACATATAAGTCATTTGCAATTTTCTGCAATATGCTCCAAATTTCCCAAACTTCCCATTATTGATGGCTAACCCCCAAATAACAAACTGAGAACATGAAATCCTTGAAGATCAGAGGATGATTGTAAATCCAGACTGCTTGATTGGTGATGATAATAACTGGTCTTGCACAAATATTTTCAAAACATAAAGGTTTTGGTTTTAGTAATATTCAGAGACATAGAACCAAAAGTCTAGAAAATTGTCCTTGTGAAAAAAATAAATCATAACAAGGTAAATGAAAATAATTATTTTAGAAAATTAAATTGTTTTTGAATCCCTCAGGACCTAGTTTGTCCTTTTTCTTATTGGGATCCATTGTTATTAAACTGGACTTCCCTCTCCACGTTGTTCAGTCTTTCTTCTGTGGAAATCCCACTCATGTCCTTAAGGTCAAATTTTTCCCTATAAAATCTACTTGTGGGCCATCCCATGGCTGCTACCTTCCTTTGGGATAGCCCATCACAGCATTCTACCTTGTGATCCCCATATCACGCTGTATCTCTCTTAACTCTACTATGCTTTTTTGTTAGGGTCTTTTTACAATGGGTCAGCCCAGTGCAAACAGGAGGTTGAATTTGAGTGGCCCAAAAGTAATTTCTGGGCCAGAGACTGCCTCATGGGCAGGACCCTGGTCATATTGAGATAGCTTTGTAATGGGAGACAACTCCTTCTCTGATTAGCTTTGTATGTGACCTCACATACTTAACCCTACTGGAAGTTGCTCTCTTTATCCTGGGGTAGCTGAGACAAGCTGATGGCTAGCCAAGAGAAGTAAGGAGCTCGCTAGTGAGCATGTGGGTCTCTCACAGACCTGGTGTTCACTTGGGAGTTAACAGGTCAGGGAAATATGGGAGCAAGTATAATAAAGACTCTAAGTTTACACATGGCTGTTCTTGAGTGTGCTATCGATTATTAAATAATCAATATTCCAAATAATATCAACTACAGTCTCCAGAGATTTTATCTCAAATAGCAAGTTTCATTAATCAAAGCTTTAGGTGAATTTAGCTCTCAAAGATCACATATCCTAAATAAGTATTGACTATATCTAAGTAGATGAGTTTTAATTCATCATTACACAAATCATTTTACTTTAAAATGCTCAATAACTCAATTTATATCAAAACATGTTCAGCTATTAACCATGTTCAAAGGGACAAAGACAGACTACTATTCTCAGAATCTCCCTAACAATGGGAACAACTTTAAAACGACCCAATACAACCAATTAAAATTCACATAGAATATGGAATATCCTAATTTCGCATTAAAAAATCCTATCAGAATTAACATTAATGATTTCTTCATTCTAAAAAATGTTAATTAACTTCCTATAAACTTTTCTGAAAATATAAATAACAGGTACAACACCAATATTGTTAAAATTTCTCTAAGCACAATTAATTTCTCCTCCCACCAAACATTCCTAATTGCAAATTCAATTTTAGAGGTTATAAATTGTCCTTTAACAGTCTATTCTTGAGATTCCTACACAGATCCTTTAAGCCTGGTGTTCTCAGTCTCCAGACTGTAGTCTCAGTCATGTGTAGCATCTGGTAAGGTCCTTCCACTTGGCTTCTTCAATTGTTTCCTAAGGGCTAAAAGGGGATAAGGATATTACCAGTATATAATTTTTCTCTCAATTTTTTGTCTCTGATCTGATTTTTCTTATACAGCATGATAATTGTGGAAATATGTATAGAAGAATTGCACATATTTAACATTTATTGGATTATTTGCGCCTAGGGAAAATGAGAGGAAGGAAGGAGGGAAAAAATAGAAAACACAAGGTTTTGCAAGGGTGAATGTTGAAAATTATCCATGCATATGCTTTGAAAATAAAAAGCTTTAATAAGAAAATTTTTAAAAAAGAATCTGATTCATTCTTTCCATGGAGGATGAGGGGCAGATGCCCAAGAGTATGGAATTACCTCACAATTTGCAATACCTACCCATTATTTCTTATAAAACTTTAGAAGTAAAGTAAGTTCCATTATCAAAATCAATAGTCTCTTTAATTCATATGTAGGTACAATTTGTTCCAATGTTATTCCCCTAACCTCTCTTACAGCAGCAGAGCTCAGAGGAAAGCTTCCACCCATCCCCCTATATATCAGTTTCCCCAGTGGTGTAATTTCATTAAAACTTAACCTAATATTTTGGAGCCAGGCTCCCTTTCTGTAGAGGGATACCTCCTCAATGCCTTCTTATTTATCTTTAGACATATTACACACCATTCAGATACAATTTGTTCTGCAATTACACATATCCCTATGCCAAATTTTCTTGCTTTTACTTATTTGTTAAAGGGAGAAAAGCAAGACAAGATTAATATTCTAAATAGCTTTGTACTAAATTTCACAAAATTTATATCACATATCCAGCTGGGCTGACAAAATGTTAAAATCAAATCAAATACAGATTTAAATTTCTAGTATCAATACTTCAATATCAATGCATATATTCCTAAAATCTTATACCAGAATTAAACAAGTTCACAATTTTAGCATGCACTAGTGTTGAGGTTGAGAAGGGGGACCCTAAAAGTCCCACACTAGTGTGTCAAGATAGCTCTATTTTTAGTGCTTTCATGGGCTATGCTGTTTGATACCTCCCCTGACTCTGTGAAGGAGGAAAAGAGTTCACATCCCATGCTTGGAGGTAAACTGGTAAGACTTAACATGATGACATTAACTCCAGTAACTTAGTAAATAATTTTAGAATTTTTCTAAGTAATAGCCAAAAGATTTTTAGCTGTCATTTCTATTTTTTAAAAATAAGTTCTTTTAAAATAGGTTTCCCTTTTGTTTTAGGGAGAAAACAAGCCAATTCTTAAAATTGATAAAACAGATTTTAAAATTGACTTAGTTAATGAGCCTAGATAAATGACAATTTGGTTTATTTTCCAAATCTACACAAATCATGTCTCTTTTATGAGCCAGGAAAAGGTGTCAGTTTTTACTGACAGTGCCCTGAGAAGTCTGACTCTAGGTAACTAGAGTTTTTAAAGTAACTGAAAAATGATTTTCTGTTTTACAAAATTCTTCTGCTAACATTTATCAATGCAAATAGATCCCTTTAGTGGACTTTCTTTTAAAATTGCTTAGAAATCATTTCTGTTGGTCACATTTTAAAAAAACTATGAAGTTACCAAGTATGAAGCAATTATATCCAATAAGCCAGTTAACGTTCATATAGCATGTTTTGACAAATTAGAAAACTGGGCAGAGATAAAATAATTTGCCATAAATGTATCCATAATTGAACCAGAATGATGAACTTACCAAATGCAGAAGCTAACTGACTTTCTGGGTGCTTCTAGGGATATCCGAATTCTTCTCAGGCAGTTCCTAGACAGAACCTGCTGAAAGCTGGGGTGACTAGTTCCAGGTCTCAGGAAATGCTGACCATGGAGCTTGATTCCCATTCCATCCCCATTCCCCCAAGATAGGTTGGGGAGGTGTGTGGGCAAGGTTGTGTGGGGTCCCCACAGTTTTGCTTTCCTTATTTCTGCAGATGAAGCAGAATCTGAATTTCCCTACAGTTCTGAGACAAGAAGAGTTAGCAAACAGACTTGGGCTATATTGAACTTACTAACAATCTTCCATAACTGAGATGTTTCAGAATTATTTTTGCAATTTTAAAATGACTAATTGCCAAATTTCTTGATCAATTCTTTCAAAATTTTGAAAATTTGCTAAGATGTTTGACTCAACTTTTGAGAATAACAAAATCTAGCTCACAGAACAAACATGACAGACAGTCTACACATAGCAGACACACACAGAACGACATGAAAAAGTGATATAATAGGACTCTTTGGTCCCCTTATCTTTGTGGGGGGTTCTGGGTCAGAAAACCCTAAATCTCCTGACACCCTTTTACTTGGCCTTGGGAAACTCCTAAAATAATCCCCACCATCAATTCAGTTGGAGATCACTCTTTAGTTTCTGCCCTTGGTAATAATCACCACCCATAATTGATCTGGAGATTACTTCCTCAATTCATCTAGAGATCATCCCTAGCTCCAGACCACAGAAGGCTAAAAGAAATTGAACTGTCCCCCAAATCTTTGCAAACTTCCTAATCAGGAACTAGCTCACTGAGAACTGCTCAGTGTAAATAACACTACCACTACCCCCTCCTTTTTTTTTTTTTTTTTTTTTTTTGCCAAAACCCAGCTTGGAGACTGGGACTGCAAATTCTTTTGGAAAACCTGCGAAACCGGCCTGGGGACATCCCATCACTAGTAAGGTATCCCACCCCTCAACAAGAGGACTATTTCATCTTTGCCAAAAAGCCATAAAGTTTTGCCAAAAGCTATCATATAGCACTTCTGTCTTCTCTGACATTCCAGAGAAAGTGGAAAGATGGCAAAGCTTCCTTAGAACCCTTGCCAAAAGTTACAAGAATTTCCCAGTCCAGGAAAACTTGCTGAGAGTGGAGCTCCCGATGACCCAGACAAGCCTTCTCCCAATGGGTTGGGGTGTCCCACTATATGATTGTGGGGAAAAAAAAAAAAAAAAAAGAGAGACTTACCTTGACAAGGAGGGACTCAAGCCAGGGGAGGCTAGCCTCTCTCCATACCGGGCCACCAAATGTTGAGGTTGGGAAGGGAGGACCCCAAAAGTCCCAGACTGGTGTCACGAGGTGTCTCAAAAGAACTTGCAAGCTTGAACCCATCTCCTAGTCAAGGGGCAAAGATTTTATTAAAGGCAATGTGATGCCATTACTGAGTGAACTGAATTCTAAAAGAATACAGCAAAGGGACCGAAGTAAGAAGATAAACTTATATAGCTTTCAATGATAGATATGTTAATTCAATGACCTGAGGGTAAGGCTAGGAAGTAATCTCCAGATGAATTAAGGGTGGTCCTCAGATAGATTGGGTGTGTTCAGTTTCCTGAGGCATACCAAAGCCAGAAGATCAAGATCTCATTAGAACAGAACCCCCAAGATCAGGGGAACCCCAAAACTACATTACATCACTATAGTAATTCTCTCTTGCAATTTCAGAATCAGAATTCCAATTTAAACACACACAGCCCCAAAATTTAAGGTGGCAGAAAACTTTTCTTGCAAGTCCATCTACGGGGCTTTAAGAAATTGGCGGACTTTGAGATCCTGAGGAAGAGGGTAAAAGAAATTTGAACCCAGATGTCCAGCTGCAGGTCTGTGGCCCAGTGACTGGCCTGACCTCTATGCCAGAAATGTCAGAGGGCCATGTTGAAGATGTTGGGGCACCAGTGCAAACCCCAGAAGATTCCAGGCCAGCCAGGGACATTAGCCTAAGAAGCTCAGGAAATCCCAGAGAGGGCATTTTTGTTTTTTTCCTTCTGCAGTTTTTCTGTAAGTCTGAATTATGGCCCTTAGAAAGCTTTTAGTCATGCAAATTAGACCTACTTAAAAACATAACAGATTAACTCAATTTAGCTGATAGATAGTACCAAGCAACTTAATGATTATTCTCAAAAACCCCAGAATCTGCCAAAATGTTTTTGCAGTTCTGTAGCCTTAACTATTTCTGCAAACCCAAATTAGCCAGTTCTAGATCCACATGATGTAAACTATGAGGGAAGGGTGGTCTTGGGTCTCAAATCCTCCCAGCCCCTGAGAGGAGCCCCACCCTCCTGTTCATAGGGGAAACTCCCAGATAGCATCTCCACCTACAATTCAATTGGAGATCTTGGCCTGGGGCATAATCACCACCCTGTATTGAAAATTAGTCCCCCAAATTGCTCCCTAGCTCAGGGCAACAAAAATCCAGTATAATCAAAAGCCTGTAAATCCATCCCTGCAAAAGTCCTAACAGGATTTTGCCTGCTGAGAAAGTTGTTTTCTCAATGTAGTAAACCCATTTTTGCCACAAACCTCACCTCATTCATTTAGGTTGCGAATTCTTTTGCAAAGCCAGGGGACACTGGCCCATTGCTGTCAGGGGATCTCTCCCCCTCATTTCTCACACCTCAATACACAGAAAAATGTCCGTTTTATTTTTCTTTTTGGTATGACAGTTAAAAACTTTCCTATCACAGATCTAGTCTTTCCTCTCTCTAGCTAAAAGCTATTTGCATAAGTCCAATTATGTACAAAACAAGCACTTTTAAAAATCCCAAATAGCCAGATCTTTTCCTTTGTAATTTGGTTGACTGAGAGAAGCATAGAAGACAAACACAGGCTCACACATACAGAAACATAAACTGCTTTTCTAAATCAGTCAAACTTGGGTTCTTGGCCCCACCTTGGGAAGGAAGTAAGGAGGAGAATTCTGGAGCTGAAATCTCAGGAGCTGGCTGGCTGGTACTGAAGGCTTTTTTGAATTTACACCCAGCTTTGGGGGGAGTTAGAAAGGGGGAAAGAATGGACAATTCCTCCCAGCACTAAGGCATCTGCCCAAACAAAAAATCCCCGTATTTCCCTATATATTTTGGTCCTTTATCCCAATTCTTCCTAAAGAACTATCCTTCTGGAACACTAGATAAGTTGCCTTCCTTTTCCAAGGTTCACAGTTTCTTATCCTCTCTATGGAGGATTCACCTGATTTTACTAAAGGAAAATAGAAGTCCTCTCCAAGGTTCACCGTTTCTTATCTTCTCTACGGAGGACTCACCCAATCTTGCCAAAGGAAAATGGAAGAATCCTTTCAGACTCAAAAGGCCTGGGATTTTACAATATCAAAGGGAAATAGGAGCCTTTTATGAACTTTAACCGTCTAAATTATCCCAACGCCAATCCCAGTCACTCAAATGGCTCACCAGTTATTTGGCAGAGGAAAGTCCTCTTAGGGATAGTGTCTCCTCCCCTCTTGTCCCCCCCTTCCCCCTCCCCACCAATTCTTGCTCATCTGGGCTGGGGCTGCACAACTTACCTGAATGATTTCAAGTTTTTCTTAGTTAGCTTATCTCCTGGGCTGAATTAATCCTCTATTTTTGGTAGCTCATTTCCATTTTTGCTCTTTTGGAGTGTCTCTCTTCAAGGAATTTACCCTATTAGAGCAGGAGTTCCTGAGCCAAGTCCATGGACCACCGAAGAACTCTCTGTAGGGCACATGCCCAAGGATTCCCTACAGGAGACTCCCTTCACAAACAGGAAATATCCCAGAATGAACCCCCAAACTGTGTGGGACAGTAGTGACAATCAAAACAATCAGAGACTCACAGAGTAAGAAAAAGCAAAAAGGAGTTTACTACAACCTCGGAAAAGGCATCTCCCAAGCAACAGGGTGTCATCAGTTAAAGGATTGCCAAGCATAAACTGAAAAATACAAAATTAAATAGAACAGAAGCACTCCTTCTTTGACTTGTGACCTTTTCTCCATTGTTTGGGGGAGTCCAGGCTTATACTCTAAACATGGAAATCTATCCCAGAAACAAAAGAATAAATTGTCTTTAAAAGAAATACTTAAATGCTAATTAAGAGGTGGTAGGAAACAGGAGGGTTATGTTCATTCAAGACAATTGAATACCTGCAGCTTTTTAGTTATAGCTCAACTTGTTCTAAGTCATAATTAGGGAGTAGTTTAAGGCCATATTCCCATGAGAGGATTTTCACTCAGTTCATCCCACACAATTGTTAATGTATGAGGTGGTTGTTAATACCTTGGTCTTAAAAACAGAAGTTATTCCCACTCTACAGAATGCATTTCTATTTGTTTATTATGGTCAATTTGGTGACTTGAAAATAAGCTAGAGATTATCAATTAAGAAAAATGATTGATATTGATTAATTTTTTCTGTGGGGTCTACAAAGAGATTGGCATAAGACTTAATGTGAGGACTAGATTTATCCATATGAACACACCCATATATAATTTAACTGTTTTTTAAAACATAATCCAGTGATTTTGAATTGTGGTTATAATACAGGCATGTCCAATGCCATATTACAATCATTTGTCATATTAAATATACATGTGAAATTTATCCATTAATTAATTCATTATTCACTATTTCCATGTCAGGTCAATCTGTTGGTAGTAGAGGTAAAAGTTATGATTATTTCAAGTTGAATGTAATACGGCCCTTAACAAAGGGCCTGGTACATAGCAGGTATTTAATTAATATTTATTGACTGCCTAATTTCCTCTAGCAGATATATGGATTTTAAAGGCAACTGCCAATTGCTATGCTTTTGTTCTCATCTCTGTCCTAGAATGATCTTTATACAGAAAATGCTGAGGAGTGGGAGTAAAGTGGGGCTCCTTGCCTCCTTTAGTATCCTAATGAGGGTCTAGGCTATCAGTAAAATTATTTATTCACACAGGGGGCACACTGAGTTAAATGAGAAGCACAAAATAAAAGCAAAAAAACATAAAAGAAAACAGGTTAAACTACCATGCCCCACAGTGCCAGCACCTGCCATTACTGATCTTTGGTGGGACTGAAAAATGAGTCAAAGTTAGTGTCTGGGAAGAGGAGCGTTCACATTTTAGTCAGTCAGTCAAGTAGATCTTTAACTAGAAATTCTGGTACCTGGAGCAAATATTGTCAAGGAGGAGCCCAACCAGTCTATGGCATAGATGAAATAATCTGGAGACAGAGGTCACTGGAGTTGGGGAATGAGGAACTGGGAATACAGGCTGTATAAGGCTGAAACACTGAACTTATTGGGTAAGAGAAAGTGATATGGAGGTCCACAGATGGCAGCAAAAAGATGGCCAGGATGGAATGAACCGAACCTTAAAGAAAAAGACAGGGACACTGAGTAGTCTGACTGAAGGAACTGAGAGTCACTGTTAGGAGCAGAGAGTATGCCTTCTCCTAATGGCCTTGTATTTCAGGGAGTGTGTGAGAATAGTCAGTCTTGGAGAGTACATCAAGGGATAGGGTAGCTTCAGGAGAAAATTAGTTTTCCACTAGAGGATTGAAGGACTGGGAGAATTCAGGATTTAGGGTTCATAGAAGGTTGTTAACAATCGAAGGGCACATTCCAGAGGAATGGGAGAATAGAAGAGGATAGCGACTGAAGAGGATTAGAGCTAAGTTGGCTAAGGATGAGAGTGAAGAGAGAGTCATCTAAAAAAAAGATTTCTCACCCAGGCAGAATCACTACAATTCCAGGAGTAGGTGGACAGGAGAGGGAAAGGATGATTTTTAATTAGGGGTGCCAACAAGAATAAAGGTATGAGGAATGAGCATGATTTGTTTGGTGGACAGATTTTTTATCTCACTTCAGCAGAGGAACTATCAATAGCCAAAGTATCCCCAACACTCCTCAGGGGAATGTTGGCCAAAGTGAGAAAAATCGCTCCCCCAGTGTCCCAGTTACTTTCACACCTAGAAGGCACCTCTTATCTGGGAGTATCCATGGTTCTGGACCTTCTTATTCACAAAGTGGAGAATAAAGGACAATACCAAAAGAAAGTTATGAAAGAGGTTACAAAATAATCTTACACCACTGACCTTACAAATATTTAAGCCCCAACAAGCTCTGTTAACTGCCCTCACTTCTACGTTTTACACAAGCTAATTTTAAAATTTAAATTTGGTGAGTTTCATGTTCATCTACATCAGTGTTTTTAGATATCTCCTTTTCCCAAAAACTTTTCCATATGATGGAATTTGTTTTTCATGATGTCTTCAGAATTTCACTCTTGAAAACCTTCCATCTCTTGGGCTGATTCCCTTGCAGAATTTTAATTTATGTATATTTTTGTTATGTTTAAAATTTCATAAGTAAAAAATATTCTGAGCTTAAATAGTTTAAATTTTACAACCATAAGAGAAAAAGGTTAAAAAAAGTCTTATTCTAATAATACACTAATGGTAACTCATTCTAAATCCCATTAAGGACAAGATGGCTTTTGTTTGGATTTTCCTGTGAGATAATCATCTTTTGTCTATCATCAGGATATACTTCACTAAAACAACATGTTTGCTTTTACTTGGTCTTACACTAAGCACTGTGTGACCTTGACCAAGTTGTTTAACCTTTCTGAGTTTCAATTATTTTTGTTAAAAAAGGGAACTAAGTCTTCACTTGCCTGTAGGTATTGTCCCTTTTAGCAATAAGATCTGTGATTCTCAAGACTTTGTGATCCAAAAGTTGGAAGTATCTGTGGCTTGGGACTTTTGAATGTTCTGCTTTATTTGAGGAATGTAAATCAATAAGCATTTATTAAGTGTCTATTATGCTGCAGGCACTGTGCTAAGTGCTGGTGATGCTAAGAAAGAAGAAAAGAAATGATACTAATAAAAAACCCAAATAACAACAAACCAGCCTCTGTTCTGAAGAGTTGACAATCTAGTAGATGTACTTGCAGGTCTTTAATTTTTTTCTTACCTTGATTCTTGATTTCATCTGGGTTGAAAATGGAAATTAAAACAAACTTTTTTATAATTCTTTTTCACTTTCTTACCAGTAAACTCCCTGTTGCTTCTAGAATAAACTATGATCCCTCATATTGAGAGCTTAGAGAAGATTCAAACATATATAGACTGATAGAATCTTAGATTTAGAGTTGAAAGAAATCCCAAAAAATATCTAATCCATTTTTCCTCATTTACAGATAAAAGGTTATATGACATATCTAAGATCCTATGGGTAAATAGCAGAGATGAAATCTGATCATAAATCTTCTGATTTCATAGGCAGTGTTTTTTCCATTTATTTTCTTATGCCATCGATATCTAATAATTGAATCTAAATCTAAATAATCTAAAGAGTAATTATCAATAAACATTTAAGTAATAATATAATAAATTTAAATAATTTATTGTTGGATTTATTATTATTAAATTAACAAATATGATGGATTTACATAATCATATAATAAAGCATCAATAAGCATATATTAAGCATCTACTATTTGTCAGCATTATTTTAAGCAATGGAAATACAAGAAGAGATTAAAAAAACAATCCCTGCTCTCAGAGAGCTCACAATCTAGTGAGGGAGACAATATGCAAGTAGATATAAATGTAGCAATAAATAGGAAATAATTAACAGAAAGAAGGCACTAGAATTAAGAGGAAGTGGGTTCCTCTTTTTAAGAGGCTTCCTTTAGAATGTGAAATATTAGTTGGGACTTAAAGGAAACCAGGAAGGTCAGTCCTTGAAGCAGAGGAAGAAGAGCATTTCAGGCATGAAGATAGCCAGAGCGAATGCTTGCAGCCATGAGATGGTATCTCTGGCTTATGTGACAGCCAGAAAGCCAGTGTCATTAGATCAAAGGCTATATGTTGGAAAGAAAAGTGTAAGAAGACTGAAAAGTTTGAAGACTGATAAGTTTTGAAGAGTTTTTCATGCCAAACAGAACATTTTGTATTTCTTCCTGAAGGCAATACAGGGAGTCACTGGAATTTCCTGAGCAGAGGGTGACATGATTGGACCTACCCTTTAGGAAAATCACATTAGTGGCTGGAGAATGTATTGGAGTGGGGATAGACATGAGGTAGACAGACCCAGCAGCTTTAGTCCAGACAGGAGGTGATGAGGACCTACACTAGAGTGGTGGATACAATCTCTTGCCAGGAACCTGCAACTGCCTCATCTTAGGTGTATACTTGTTAGTATTACCCTACTTCTTCTCTACCAAGTCCTGCTGTGATATAATATGTGTATTAAAAAGATGAGTCAGAGACTAAAGAATTTCTTCAAGACAGGGAGAGAACAGAAATATAATAGCCCATTTCTCTCACTACTAGTCCAGCAAGGATTTAAAAAACAATACAGGACTGAAAAATAATTAAGCAATACAAGAAAAATGGTAAATGCATTTTTCTAGCTGAAATTTTTGCAAAGAGACAACAGAAATGCTCAAAGGCACTAGGGAAAGGGATGAAGAAAAGCCATTGCTGAGAATATTGTATTTGAACACTTTCTGGCTCACAGACCAGAATCTAACTATGAATACCTAGAGAGTTCAGCTGTGTTGTTTTGGCCCCAAATTGGGAGTTCGGGGGAAAAAGTTAGGAACTTGTAAGATAAACCAGGAAAGCAAGAATCAGACTGAATTCTGGATTAGACCTTTCCTGCATAGCATACTGGCTAGAGTTATCCTTGATATCCTTGAATAACACAGCAAGCACTGATAAAAACCCAGATAATAGAGATTAGAACTGAACAAACTATTCCCTCATTATTTCTTCCAGAAATGTGAAGAGTTGATATAAAGTCCAATACAAGAAGTAAGGCTGGAAAAATGAATAAACAAACAAAACCCCATTAAAGAAATATGGAAACAAGGATAAACATGATAGAAATCCAAAATAAAATAATAACCATATTACCTGAAATCAAAGCCTCATGCAAAATCACAGATTTACAAGCACTACTAGAATTCATAGGTGAAATGAATCAAGAGTTTTATTTTAAGTGTTATAAATTAAAATAGGACTCATTAGTAAGGAATAGGAAAAAAGAATTTGAGCTCCAGAGTAAAGAATAGGAAGGAGAATAAACAGTATAACACAAGAAGGACAAAGCCTTTCTCAAATAACAGACTCTTTTAAAGTTAGAATGGACCAAATAGGATCAGTGATTGTATAAGAGAACAAAAAGTGTTTGAACACAATTGAAAGACAGAAAAATAGAAGAAAATGTGAGGCATCTCCTTATGTAAAAAAATAAATAAATAAGTTGATCTAGAAAACAAGCTATGAAGAAATAATCTAAGAAGCACTGGACTATTCAAAAACTATGACCATAAAAGCCTACATATTATATTCAAGAAATCATGAATGAAAATTTTCCAAAGCTATTAAAACCAGAGGACAGCATGAAAGTAGAAATAATCTACCAGTACTTTCTGAAAGAAATCCCCCCAAATGAGAACTTCAGCGAATTTCATACCAAAGTTGAGAGCCTCCTTATCAAAGAAAAAAAAAATCTCATAATCAGTCAAAAAGAAGGAGTTCAGTTACAAAGAGACCATAATCAGGATCATATAAGTCTTGTAAATTACCATATTAAGTGATCAGAGAGCTTGGAATGTTATTCCAGAAGGCAAAAGATATTACAACTGATTATAAATTACCAGCAAAACTGAACATATACTTATGGAGTTGAGAAGAAGAATACTTCCAAGCATTCCTGATGAAAATATTAGAGCTTTGAAATATAAAATAAAGGTGTCAAGATTTGAATAATTGGAGGAGACTATATAATGAGGATATATTTCCCTTCTAATAGGGGTAGAAGAAATTAATGTCCCATAGTAGCCCTAATGTTTTTCAGGGCCACAGAGAAAAAAATACAGAAAGTCTGGAGGTGTTAGAGGGTTTATTTATTTATTTTTTAAAATAACTTTTTATTGGCAGAACCCATGCCAGGGTAATTTTTTACAGCATTATCCCTTGCACTCACTTCTATTCCAATTTTTCCCCTCCCTCCCTCTACGCCCTCTCCCAGATGGCAAGCAGTCCTTTACATGTTAAATAGGTTATAGTATATCCTAGATACAATATATGTGTGCAGAACCGAACAGTTCTCTTGTTGCACAGGGAGAATTGGATTCAGAAGGTATAAATAACCCAGGAAGAAAACAAAAATGAAAGCAGTTTATATTCATTTCCCAGTATTCTTTCTCTGGGTGTAGCTGCTTCTGTCCATCATTTATCAATTGAAACTGAGTTAGGTCTCTTTGTCAAAGAAATCCACTTCCATCAGAATATCGTTGTCAAAGTGTATAATGATCTCCTCGTTCTGCTCATTTCGCTTAGCATCAGTTCATGTAAGTCTCTCCAAGCCTCTCTGTATTCATCCTGCTGGTCATTTCTTACAGAACAATAATATTCCATAACATTCATAAGCCACAATTTACTCAGCCATTCTCCAGTTGATGGGAATCCATTCAATTTCCAGTTTCTAGCCACTACAAACAGGGCTGCCACAAACATTTTGCCACATACAGGTCCCTTTCCCTTCTTTAGTATCTCTTTGGGATATAAGCCCAGAAGTAACACTGCTGGATCAAAGGATATGCAGAGTTTGATAACTTTTTGGGCATAATTCCAGATTGCTCTCCAGAATGGTTGGATTCGTTCACAACTCCACCAACAATGCATCAGTGTCCCAGTTTTCCCGCATCCCCTCCAACATTCAGCATTATTTTTTCCTGTCATCTTAGCCAATCTGACAGGTGTGTAATGGTATCTCAGAGTTGTCTTAATTTGCATTTCTCTGATCAATAATGATTTGGAACACTCTTTCATATGAGTGGTAATAGTTTCAATCTCAGTATTCTTTTTTTGGGTGTAGCTGCTTCTGTCCATCATTGATCAATTGAAACTGAATTAGCTCTCTTTATCGAAGAGATCCACTTCCATCAGAATACATCCTCATACAGTATTGTTGTTGAGGTATATAATGATCTTCTGGTTCTGCTCATTTCACTCAGCATCAGTTCATATAAGTCTCACCAGTCCTCTCTATATTCATCCTGCTGGTCATTTCTTACAGAACAATAATATTCCATAACATTCATATACTACAATTTACCCAGCCATTCTCCAATTGATGGGCATCCATTCATTTTCCAGCTTCTAGCCACTACAAACAGGGCTGCTACAAACATTTTGGCGCATACAGGTCCCTTTCCCTCCTTTAAGATCTCTTTGGGATATAAGCCCAGTAGAAACACTGCTGGATCAAAGGGTATGCACAGTTTGATAACTTTTTGAGCATAGTTGGAGGGTTTTTCTTTACATTTTAAAGATCTGAAGAAAAAAGAACACTAGAAAAGAAAGGGGCAGAAAAGTGATTAAACATGCTATCTCATATTTATCAGGGTATACAGGAAGATTATACAAACATGGAGAAAAGGGTTGGAGTGGATTACACATGAGCCTCACTTTCACCTGGACAGATCAAAGATGAATTGAACACACACATACAAACACACCTATATATTTAATATTGAAACAGGAAATTTAGGGAAACAAGTGAGAAGAAAAAGAGAGAGGGGAGATAAATTTAGTATTGACTTCATCATGAACAAAACTCTAGTTTTGAAAGGTCAAAGGAGGGAAATAAAAGGAAAAACTGGGATAAGAACTTTTTTTTTAAGAAGTGGGGAGAGGGCAAAGAGAAAAAACATACAGAAAGAAAAGGAGGAAAATATACAATTAACAATTATAACTATAAAATGGGAGAGGGTGCAGCCTAAAAGGGAATGCAAACTAATGATGTTCAATTTTACATAAAACATGTTTGAAACAGGAAGAATTATGCAAAATTGAAATAAGAAAATAGAGGAAATCTATTATACTTTGGGTTAACTAAAAAAATCTAAATAATCATGATTTCACATAAGGCAAAAATAAAAGTAGATTTGCAAAAATAAAAATAGACTTTTTTGAAAGACATAAATAAGGAAATGACATGCTTACAAGAACATGTAATAGGAAAGATCAATAATCAGTGCCTTGAATATTTTGCTTTGCATTGCTTTAATAATCATTTACCAGATAAAATAATTTTAATAGGATAAGAAACAATTGTGTAATTTACAATAAGAATATAGGTCTGAATAACTGGTATAACTTAAATTCTAATGTAGTCCTAGAGGAATACTAATGCTAGCTAACCTTATAAGTGTGACTTGTCATTATTTAAAGTGTGCATCTTAAATATGTGACTACAATAATTATACTTGTATATTAAGCTTTTAATTAAAGTGAATGAAGAAAAAAGCCTCTAAAATCTAAAGGGTTTATTGAGACAACAAAGTCTTGCTCCACCTAAAAACCTGCATAAAGTATAGGGCCAAAGATCTGCAAAAAGTAAAGGCTTATTGAACCATACATGAACCAGTAATCTATAAATAAATGTGTATTTTGTATCTCAGGGTCTCTGACCATACTGGGTGGATTGCAGACTACTACCTTTGTTTCTTTTAATAAAGTTTGGTTTGCTTGCTCTGAAAGATTTCTCAGTTTCTTTTTTCACATAATAGATAATATATTAATATGAGCAATTAATATATGTTCCTTGAAAAGTATAACATTTAAATACTTAAAGGAAAAGTTAATTGGTTTGTAGGCAGTGAAACTATAATAAGTGGGGAATCTCAAAGTATTCTTCTAAAACTTAGATTTAACAAAAAGGTAAACAAGAAGTTATGCAGATAATTTTCAGATGAAGAAATTAAAGTCATTTCTAGTCATATAAAAATGCTCTAAATAACTATTAATTACAGAAAAGTAAATTAAGACAACTCTGAGATACCACTTCACACCTCTCACACTGTCTAAGATGACAGGAAAAACATAATGATGAGTATTGGAGGGGATGTGGGAAAACTGGGACACTAATGCCTTTTTGATGGAGTTGTGAACTGATCCAACCATTTTGGAGACCAATTTGGAACTGTGCCCAAAGGTCTATAAAATTGTGCATACCCTTTGAATCCAGCCACTGATGGATCTTTACTGAGTCTGTACCCCAAAGAGATCATAAAAGAGGAAAATGGATCCATATGTGCAAAAATGTTCGTAGCAACTCTTTTTGTAGTGGTAAGGAACTGGAAATTGAGTGGATTCCCATCATTTGGAGAAGGGCTTCCTTTCTAATCTTGGCTGCATTGGCTGTGTTTGTGCAAAACCTTTTTAATTTAATGTAATCAAAATCATTCATCTTGCATTTCACAATGTTTCCTAGTTCTTCTTTAACCATAAATTTCTCAGTTCTCCATAGATATGAACAGAAGATTATCCCTTGCTCTACTAATTTGCTAATAGCATCATCCTTTATGTATAAATCATAAACCCATTTCAACCTTTTCTTGGTATGGGGTATTTGATGTTGGTCATTGCTTAGTTTCTACCATTGGACTCTTTTCCAATTTTTCCAGCACTTTTTGTCAAATAGTGACTTCTTATCCAAGAAGCTGAAGTGTTTGGGTTTACCAAACATCAAATTACTATAGTCACTGACTATTATGTCTTGTGGACCTAACCTATTCTACTGATCCGCTATTCTATTTCTTAATCAATACCAAATGGTTTTGATCATCACTGCTTTATAATTTAGTTTTAGGTCTGATACTGCCAGTCTACCTTCTTTTGCATTTTCCCCCACTAATTCTCTTGATATTCTTGACCTTTTGTTCTTCCAGATGAATTTTAAACTTATTTTCTCTAGCTCTACAATTTTTTTGGCAGTTTCATTGATATGACACTGAATAAGTAGATTAATTAGGTAGAATTGTCATTTTATTATATTAGTTTGTCTTTCCCACAGCAATTGATATTTTCCAATCATTTAGTTCTAATTTTATTTGTGTGAAAAGTGTTTTGTAATTGTATTTCTGTAGTTCCTGGATTTGTCTTGGCAGGTAGACTCCCAAATATTTTATATTGTCTACGGTTATTTTAAATGGGATTTCACTTTCTATCTCTTGCTGCTGGACTTTGTTGTTAACATATAGATATGTCAATGATTTGTAAGTGGGTTTATTTTATATTCTGCAATTTTGCTAAAATTGTTCATTGTTTCTTTTTTTTCTTTTTTTAGTATAAAAATGCAAATTTAACTTTGTTTCAAGTTCACTTTAGATATTTTTCCATTTTTAAAAATTTATTTATTTATTTTCATACACATTGCTTTATTAAAATCATATTGGGAGAGAAACATCAGAATAAAAGGGAAAAGTCATGAAAGAGAAAAAAAACCCCAAAAAGAAATTAACATAACGCGTTTTGATTTACATTCAACTTCCATAGTTCTTTTTCTGGATGCAGATTGCATTTTCTGCCCAAAGTCTATTGGGATTGTTTTGGATTACTGACCCACTGAGAAGAACAAAGTCTTTCATAGTTGATCATCACACATTCTTGCTATTATTGTGTATAATGTATTTCTGATTCTGCTTGTTTTGTTCAGCATCAGTTTGTGTAAATCTTGCCAGGCCTTCCTAAAATCAGCTGTTCATCATTTTTTATAGAACAATAATATTCCATTACCTTCATATACCACCGTTTATTCATCTGTTCCCCAAATGATGAGCATCGACTCAATTCTTTGTTACCACAAATAACAAAAAGTTTTTCGCATGTGGGTCCTTTTCCCTCCTTTATGATTTCCTTGTAATACAGACCAAGTGATAGCATTTATGGGTCAAAGGGTATGCACAATTTGATAGCCTTTTGGGCATAGTTCCAGATTGCTCTCCAGAATAGTTGGATCATTTTGCAAATCTAGCAACAACACATTAGTATCCCAGTTTTCCCACATCCCTTCCAATCATTATAGTTACCTATCATCTTGGCCAATCTGAGAGATGTGAGATGGTAACTCAAAGTTGTTTTAATTTGCATTTAATATTGCATAATCAATACGGATTTAGAGTATTTTTTCATATGATTATCGATGGCTTTAATTTCATCATTTGAAAACTGTCTGTTCATATCCTTTGACCATTTATCAATTGAGGGATGATTTGTATTTTTATAAATATGTCACAGATTTTTATCAGACTATTATCAGAAATACTGACTGTAAAGTTTTTTTTGAGTTTTGTACTTCTCTTTTAATCTTGTTTCTGTGGGTTTTGTTTGTGCAAAAACTTTTTAATATAATATAATCAAAGTTATCCATTCTGCCTTTCATAATATTCTCTATTTCTTCTTTGGTCATTAATTCCTCCTTCTCCAAAGATCTTATAGGTAAATTATTCTTTGATCTCCTAATTTGTTTATGATACCATCCTTTATTGTTCATTGTTTCCTAATAGTTTTGTTAATTCTCTAGGATTCTCTAAATATACCATCATATCATCTGCAAAGAGTAATGGTTTTGTTTCCTCATTACCTATTCTAATTCTTTCAAATGTTTTTTCTTCTCGTATTGCTAAAAGTAATATTTCTAGTATAATATTTAATAATAGTGGTGATAATGGGCAATCTTTTTTTTTTTTTTTTTACCCCTGATCTTGCTGGAAATGTTTCCAGCTTATCCCCATTAAATATAATGCTTGCTGATGATATTAGATAGATGCTACTTAACATTTTGAGAAAAACTCCATTTATTTCTATGCTCTCTAGTGTTTTATTAGGAATGGGTGTTGTATTTTGTCAAATGCTTTTTCTGCATCTATTGAGATAATCATATGATTTCTGTTAGTTTTGTTATTGATATGGTCAATTATGCTGATAGTTTTCCTATTGCATTCCTGATATAAATCCCACTTGGTCACAGTGTATTATCCTGCTGATAAGTTGCTATAATTTCTTTGCTAATATTCTATTTAAGATTTTTGCATCAATATCCATTAGGGAAATTGGTTTATAATTTTCTCAGATTTGGCCCTTCCTGTTTTATACATATATATATGTGTGTGTGTGTGTGTGTGTGTGTGTGTATACATATATATATGTGTATGTGTGTGTATAATATACATATGTGTGTGTATGTATACATATACATACGTGTGTGTGTGTGTGTGTGTGTGTGTGTGTATTTTTTTCATGGCACAGCATTTCTGTGTCATAAGAGGAATTTGGTAGGACTTCTACACTACTTTTTCAAATAGTTTATATAGTATAGAATTAATTGCTTTTTAAATATTTGGTAGAATTTATTTGTAAATCCTGGAAATTTTTTCTTAGGGAGTTCATTGATGGCTTGTTCAATTTCTTTTTCTAAAATGGAAGTATTTAAGTATTTGATTTCTTCTTCTTTTAATCTGGGCAGTCTACATTTTTTGTAAACATTGATTCATTTCACTTAGATTGTCAGGTTTATTGGCAAGCAATTGGGCAAGATAGCTACCTAATTATTGCTTTAATTTCCTCTTCATTGGTGCTAAGTTCACCCTTTTCATTTTTCATATTGTCATTTGGCTTTTTTCTTTCCTTTTTCTAATCAAATTAACCAAAGGTTTATCTGTTTAATTCCATAAAAACATTTCTTAATTTTATTTATTAGTTCAATAGTTTTCTGATTTTCAATTTTATTAATTTCTCCTTTAATTTTCAGGATTAATTAAATTTGTTCTTTTTCTAGTTTTTTAAGTTGCATGGTCAATTTATCAATCTCCTCTTTCTCTATTTTATTCATGTAAGCATCTAGAGATATAAAAATTTCTCTAAGAATTGCTTTTGTTGCTTCCCATAAGTTTTGATATGCTGTCTCATTATTGTCATTCTCTTCGATAAATTATTGTTTCTATATTTGTTGTTTGACTCACTCATTTTTTAAAATTAGATTATTTAGCTTCCAAATAGTTTTTGGTCTATTCATGGCCCTTTACAACATATAATTTTTATTGCATCATAATCTGAAAAAGATGCATTTAATTCTTCTGCCTTTTTGCATTTGATTGTGCAGTTTTTATGCCCTAATAGAAGTCAATTTTTGTGTAGGTGCCATGTACCACTGAGAAAAAGGTATATTCCTTTCTATCCCCATTCAATTTTTTTCCAGAAGCCTATCATCCCTAACACTTCTAAAATTCTTTTAACCTTCTAAACTTCTTTCTCTTTTATTTTGTGACTAGATTTATCTAATTCTGAAAGAGGGAGATTGAGATTCCCCACTTAGTTTCACTGTCTATTTCTTTTTGCAACTCACTTAACTTCTTTAAGAATTTGATTACTATACCACTTGTGCATATATATTTAGTATTGATATTATTTCATTTTCTATGGTTTCCTGTAGTAAAATGTAATTTCCTTCCTTATCTCTTTAAGTTAGATCTATTTTTGCCTTTGCTTAGTCTAAGATCAGGATTACTATCCCTGCTTTTTTTCACTTCAGAAAAATATATTCTGCTCTAGCCTTTTACCTTTGCTTTGTGTGTATCTCTATGTTTCAAATGTGTTTCTTGTAAATAATGTATTGTAGCATTCTGGCTTTTAATCCACTCCATTATCCACTTTCATTTTATGGGAGAATTCTTCCCATTCACATTAACAGTTTAGATTACTAACTGTATTTCCAATCATCCTTCCCCCCCCTCCCCATCTACACTTTTCTCTCTCCTTGCACCCTTTTCCTCTTCACCAGTGTTTTGCTTCTGATTCCCACTTCCCTCAATCTGCCCTCCCTTCTATCAGTACTTCCAGTCTTTCTTATCCCTTTCCCCTTCTACTTCTGCCCTCTCTTCTACTGGCCTCCCCTTTTTCTTTCCCCTCCTATTTCTCTATAGGGTAGGACAAAATTCTATACCACACAAAATATGTATATCATTCCCTCTTTGATCTAAATCTGATGAGATTAAGGTTCAAACAATGCTTATCCCCTACCTTCTTTCCCTCAACTGTAATAGGTCTTTTGTGCCCCTTTATGTGATATGATTTATCCCATTTTACCTTCCTCTTTTTCTTCTCCCAATTCTTTCTCCACCCCTTAATTTCTTTTTTATATCATCACAATAAAGTCAACTCATGTACCCATACCTTTTGTTTATGTATAGCCTTCTAATTGCCCTGATAAGGATACAGCTCTCAAAAGTCACAACTATCGTCTTTTTGTGTAGGGTTATAAACATTTTAACCTTCAAAAATTGTTTTTTTTTTCCCTTTCCTGTTTATCATTATATACTTCTCTTGAGTCTTGTATTTGAAGATTAAATTTTCTGTTTAGCTCTGTTTTTTTTTATCAGAAGAATTGAAAAGTCTCATTGAATGTCTATCTTTCCCTCTAAAAGATAAAGTTTAATTTTGGTAGGTAGTTCATTCTTGGTTGTTGTCTAAGCTCATTTTCCTTCCGAAATATCATGTTTCAGGTCTTCCCATCCTTTAATGTGGAGACTATTAAGTCCTGGGTAATCCTGATTGTGGCTCCTCAATATTTGAATTATTTCTTTCTGGCTGCTTACAGTATTTTCTCCTTGGTGTGATAATTCTGAAAACAATATTCCTTGAAATTTTCTTTTCGGAGTCTCAGGAGGTGGTGGTTGGATTTTTTTAATGATTATTTCATCCTCTGATTCTAGATATCAGAGTAATCTTGATGATTCCTTGAAAGATATTGTTCAGGCTCTTTTTGAAAATCATAGCTTTCAAGTAATTCAATAATTCTTAGATTCTCTCTGTTAGATCTTTTTTTCCCCCAGGTCAGTTGTTTTTCTAATAAGGTATTTTACATTTTCTTCTATTTTTTCATTTTAAAAATTTTGTTTGACTGATTCTTGATGTCTCATTCAGTTATTCACTTCCATTTGTCTATTTCTAATTTTAAATGAATTCTGTTCTTCATTTACCTTATTTCCTTTTGTATTTGCCAATTGTACTTTTAAAAGAGTTGTTTAGTTCAGTGGATTTTTCCCCCATTCTGCCAATTTAATAAAAATTGACAAACAAAAAATTTTGGAATTGTTTTCTTCAATATATCCTCCCCTCCCCCCACCAAATTTCTCCAACTTTAATTTTAAGAAGTTGTTTTCTTTTTCCATTTCACCAATTCTATTTAAAGAGTAGTTTTCTTCAGTATATTTTTTCCATTTCACCAAATTTATTTTTTAAGGAGTTGTTTTCTTCAGTCAATTTCTGTGCTGTTAGCTTTCTTCTAAAACTTTTATAATTCTCCTGCATAGCTCTCATTTCTTTTCCCCATTTTTCTTCTATCTCTCTTTTAAGATCTTTTGAACTCTTCTAAGAGAGTCTTTTGAACTTGAAACAAGTTCATATCCTCATTTGAGGTTTCACCTGTAGATGTTTGCTATTGCTGTCCTGTTTTGGGTTTCTGTTCTGATCTTCCCTTTTCCATAGTAGCTTTTTATAGTCAGAGGTCTTTTTGCTTTTTTGCTCATTTTTAAAAGTTGAGCTCTGCTCCTAGGACACAGGGGAGTTTGTCTCAAGCTTCCTTTGCAAAGAGACAGGGGCCTCTCACTGACTTTACAATTTGCCTTCTGAGATTGTGTAGGAGGTCTCACAGTAGGCCTGCTAATCCACTAGCCTTCTGAACCAGAACAGAGAAGGAAACGCTGCTGTGTATTGGCTAAGAGCCTCTTCCTAGATTCCCCACACTGCACTCCACATACTCAATCATGTTCTCTCCTGCCCAATTGAGACATACCTCTTCTAAAGTCTTTTCAAGATGTTGTAAACTGGAAAATTATTACACTCCGAATGTTGGTAGGTTCTGCCACTCCAAAATTCATTCAATGCTTGATCTAATGTTTACTCTGAGGGAAACTGGGGAGAGCTCAAGCAATGCCTTAGCTTCTTTTTTTTTTTTTTTTTTTTTTTTTTTGCCATTTTGGCTCTGCCAAGATGAATATTTATGATTCACTCATATGAATAGTAGAAGAAATAGAGATTTTAAATAATCTAGTCTCAAAGAAAGAAATTGAACAACTCATAAATCAATCCCTCTAAACTCTAAGTCAAGATAGATTTACAAATGAATTTTATTAAACATTCAATTATCTCCAATATCACATAAGCTATGTACAAAAGTAGAAGGGATCTACTAAATTCATTTCGTGATACAAATATTGTCATGATACCTAAACCAAGAACATATAGAACAGAAAAAAAGCTGTAGACTAATATGCCTAATGAATATAAATATGTATGTATATATATATATAAAGTTTTTAAAAATAAAATAGCCAAAAGTGTTGTGATTGTATATCAAAAACATTACATACTATAAGTAGGTAGTGTTTATGCCAGGAATTCAAGGTTTTCTTTAATTATTTAATTTAATTTAATTTAATTTGGTGAAATGGAAAATTATAAATATAACAGGCTTTCTTAATACTGAAAATAATTTTAAAATTATGTTAGTATATCAAAAGAAAAAGCTTTTTGACAAAACACAACACATTTCTGATTTTAAAAAAATTTTCAAAGCATAGATATTAATATGACAAAGAAATAATTCAAAGAGCTTTAATTAAATGGATTTGGTTCATTGATTGTTGTCCTTCACTCTCAAAGGAGACCAAAACCACATTAATATGTTGGAATCAAGATATTATCTGTCTGATTGGCTGATCAGACCAACATAGATCAGAAGACTCCACCACTAGTTGGGCACAAATATTACAAATGAACATTTGGAGTGGAGGAGTCTCTAAATTTATGCATCTCACATTTTTTTTTGAGCTATTGTAATTTTGTTTTGCTCATAGAACACAGTACCTTCTTTGATATAGGTATGCCATGCTGGATGGTCTTTTGCCAATGTCTCCCATGTCATGAAATTGATTCCAAAGTTCTTTAGAGAGACCTTTAGAGTGTCTTGTATTATTCCTTCTACTTTCCATGTGAGTGCATGATTTTTCTGAGTTCTCTATAAAAGAGTGCTTTAGATAGACATAAGTCTGGTATTTGAACTAGCCTAGCAGAATTGCACTATCTGCAGTAGAATTTGAATGCATGGCAGTTCAGCTCTAGAAAGGAAGTTGGTGTCTGGTACCTTATCTTACCAGATAATCTTCAGAATCTTCCAAAGATAATACAAATGGAATCAGTTCAGTTTCCTGGCATGAATATTCTATATTATTATTATTCTACTATACTATTCAGGTTTCACATTATTTTACAACAATGAGGTCAGCACAACAGCTCGGTAAATCTTCAGTTTAATAGCAATCTAATTTCTCTTTTCTTTCACACTTTATTTCAAAGCCTCCTGAGACTCAGATATAACTGAGTTATATCTGGCAATTAATGAATCAACCTCATCATCTACATGTGCACCTCTGGAAAGTATATTACCAAGGTAAGTGAATTTATCAACGGCCTTCAATATTTCTTCATTTACTATAACCAATGGTTCCACATATGGATGATGTGGTGCTGGCTGATGGAGAACCTATGTTTTTGTTGTTGTTAGGCAAAAAGTATGACATGGAGCAGAAAATCAATCCATCTTTTGTTGTATCTCAGCCTCAGAGACTGCTTTGAGTACACAATTGCCTGCAAACAAAAATATCATGCACCAACTCTCCCACTATTTTTTAGTCTTGGTGTGTAGTCTTTTTTAAATTAAATATGGTAGCTTACCTTGATGCTATTTTTGCCCCATTGAAGGTGTCTGATAACAAAAGCATGGGAGCAAGTACACAGCCCTGCTTTATTCCATCAGTGACTGGGAAAACATGAGAGCATCGTCCATTAGCCAGGCAAGCATGCCATGACAAAACTACATACAATATTGACAAACTTCTCTTGGAAGAATTTGTCATAAATTTTCCATGATCTCTCACAACTGATGGTATCAAAGCCTTTGGTCATATTGACAAATGATGTGTACAGATTTCTGTTTCTATTCCTGGCATATCTTTTGGAGCTGTCAGACAGGAAATACCATATAGGCTTTTTCTAAATTCTGATAAGCCATACTGACTCAGGTAGATAACCATCCAAATGAAGGATAAGTTTACTAAGGAATATCCTGGCAAGAACCTTTCCACCCCACCTTGTGATTGTCACAGGACAACCTGTTTCCTTTACCTTTATAGACATGGACAATGAAAATATCCTCAAACTTCTAGAAGATAACCTCTTCATACCATATAACCAGAAAATTTCTGTCAGCTGAGCAGACCTTCTGCCTTCTAAATCTCTACTGAAATAGAATCGGCACTAGGTGCTTTGCAACATGAAAGAAGCCTAATGGCACTCAAAACTTCTTCAATTGGAAGTTCAGCTAAAGAGGGATTGATTTATTGAAGCTTTCTCTCATTCTCTATCTCTTTCTTGTTAATTTAATTTTTCTTGAGGGTTTTTCATTTTCATTAGGATGGGAAATCTATTTTCTTTCACAACTTGACTTTTATGGAAATGTTTTGCATAATTTCACATATAGTTTCTTAATTAAGAGTGGGAATAAGGGAGATAACCTAGAACCTCAAAATATTAAAAACAAATGTAAAAAGTTTGTTTTGAATGTAACTATGGAAAAATATTAGATTTTAAAAAAGAGGGATTGACTTCATCCTGAGATATACAATCAAAGGCTTCAGTTTTGATTGATGAAGATTTCTGAGAACATTTTGGAGATGTTTAGCCCTTCTCTACAGATCATGCTTTACCACTAAACAATGTAGCTCCATCAGCAGAGTTGTTTGAGATGCACCATAGACCTTTACATGAAAGATAATACAAATTAAATCTTACACCTTGGCAGAGATGACCAAAAAAGGAAAATGACAGTTGATGGAGGTGATTAAACAACAAGTATGCAAATTCATTATTAGTAGAATTGTGAATTCATCTAGTCTTTTTGGAAAACAATTTAAAGCTATGCTCATAAAAAATTTTAAATATTTACCCTTTGCCCTTGCAATATCACTACTAGGCCTATACCTCAAAGAGATTAAAGAAAGTGGAAAAGAACCTATACATACAGAAACATCATAGTTTTGTTGTTGTTGTTGTTGTTGTTATACCAAAGAGTTAGAAACAAAAGAAATATTTAGTCCAAGAAGGAATAATTCAACAAATTATGTTATATGAATGTAATGGAGTTCCCATACCATAAGAAAAATGACAGGGACAAATGAGGAGACTTGTATGAAATAATGCAGAGTGAAGTCAGAACCAAGGGAATATAATATTACTATTATATAGTAATAACATTGTAAAGGAAAATAACTTTAATAAGAATTAAGAACTTTTTTTTGAAATGTTTTTACTTAAATCTTCTCCCTTACGCTTTTATTTTTTCTTTTATAAAATTCTATTTTTTTCACCCAATTGCATGTAAAAGCAACTTTTAACATTTTTTAAATTCTGAGTTTGAAATTCTCTCTCTCCTTTCCTCCCTTGCCCTCCCCTGAGACACCAAGCAATTTGATATAGGTTTTGCATTAACATTCTTTTAAAATTTTGAATTCCAAATTCTCTGCCTCTGTCTCTCCTACCCTCTCATTGAGAAGTTAAGCAATTTGATATAGATTACACATGTGCTGTTGTATGAGTCATATTTCTATATAGTCATTGTGAAAGAAAACACACAAAAGAAAAAGAAAGAAAGTAAAAAAAAAATCTTTCCATCTTCATTCAAACTCCATCAGTTCTCTCTCTCTGGAAATGGATAACATTTTTCATTATAAGTCTTTTGGAAGAAAGAACACTGGGAAATGAATGTGAACTATTTGCATTTTTGTTTTTCTTCCCGGGTTATTTTTACCTTCTGAATCCAATTCTCTCTGTGCAACAAGAGAACTGTTCGGTTCTGCAAACATATCTAGGATATACTGCAACATATCTAACATATATAGGACTGCTTGCCATCTGGGGGAGGAAGTGGAGGGAGGGAGGGGAAAAATCAGAACAGAAGCGAGTGCAAGGGATAATGTTGTAAAAAAATTACCCTGGCATGGATTCTGTCAATATAAAGTTATTATAAAATAAAATAAAATATATATTTAAAAAATAATAAGTCTTTTGGAATTTTCTTAGATCATTGTATTACAGAGAATAGCTACATCATTCATATAGTATTCCTATTATTGTGTACAATGTTCTCCTGCTTCTGCTTACTTCACTTTGCATAAGTTCATATAAAGTCATCACACATTTTTCTGAAATTAGTATACCCATCATTTCTTAAAGAACAATAGTATTCCATTACAACCAAATACCCAACTTATTCAGCCATGCCATAATTCATGAGTATCCTCCCAATTTTCAATTTTTTTGCCCCTACAAAAAGAACAACTCTAAATGTTTTTGTACAAATAGATCCTTCTCCCTCATTCCTCCCCACCTTTTATTTCTTTGGGGTCCAAACCTAGTAATGGTATTGCTGGATCAAAGGATATGCAGTTTTATAGCCCTTTTGTTTTGTTGTTTTGTTAGGTAATTGGGGTTAAAGAACTTGCCCAGTGCCTCACAGCTAATAAGTATTAAGTGTCTGAGACCACATGTGAACTCAGGGCTGGTGCTCCATCTGCCACCATCTAGCTCCCCCAATTTTATAGCTCTTAAGGGTTAGGGCATAGGTCCAAATTGTTCTCCAAATTGGTTGAATCAGTTCACAACTCCAGTCAGACCAACTTCCTACATCAACTACAAAGTCTGTATTTAAACACCAGGACTCGGAATAAAACAGCTACTATTAGTTTGTTACTTTTCTGTTTCTATTTCCCCACTCTATTAACTTATGCTTTTTGTTGCAGTTTTTAACACTTGCTTCTATTGTCTTTCCCTGCCTTCTCTAAATCTTCTACTTATATTCAGAGCCTCTTTATGTGTAATGACCCAACCTCTAACTTTGAGAAATGCCAGATCTGCATTTAGATAGAGATAGATATGGTCAACACACAAATTTCTAGGGTCCAAGAAGTTTTTTGATTCACTTTCCCAGAAATAAACTTCATTGCTCTAAAAATAAAAGCCACTCATATATAAATTAGATTCTGGGAAACAGTACATTCTAGCCATCTTGACCATTAATCAATACTCTTGCATCTGAATGGCTGCCTTCACTTCAGGTTCTCTCAGAACTCTCTTCTGTCTCCAAGCCCTTTTAATTAAAGAGCTATTTTTCTCTTTTGTTGTTTAGTTTTTTCAGTCATGTCCAACTCTTCATGATCCCATTTGGGATTTTCTTGGCGGAGATACTGGAGTGGTTTGCCATTTCCTTCTCAACTCATTTTACAGATGAGGAATTGAGACAGAGTTAAATGACTTGCCCAGAGTCATACAACTAGTAAGTGTCCAAGGCCCGATTTGAACTCAGGAACAGGTGACCTCCTGTTTAGCTCAGTGCTCTATCTACTTTGCCCCCAGCTGCCCATTTCTCTCTTAGATCTTCCCAAAACTGTTTGTTTCCCCTCAAGCTGTTTTTTTTTTCCACCCAATTGTTCTTTTCTGACCCTTTCAGTAAATAAAATATCTATATAAGAAAGGGATGGTACCTTACACTTAATGTGAGTACTTCAATAAAAGATGAGCAAATGTTCTATAAAATGGTATTTTTCATTGCCTTTGAATGTAGGATTAAAAAACAAACAAAACTTCGTTGCCTCCTTTATTTGCTCCTACAATGAGAGCCTTATGTCTTCCTTAAAAAAAAAAAAAACACACAGAGTAATTGAGCATCTTCTACCTACCAAGAACAGTGAGAAAAAGATGATGGGGCAAATATATTCAGTACCTCAAGCAGAAGTTCATAAATTTAGAGTTGGAAAGGACCTTAGAGTCCTCTCATTATATAGATAGGGAAACTCAGTTTCCATAACACCAGCAATGTTTACAAGTGTAGTGTTGGGGAAAGAATGCTAGATTTGAAGTAAGAGGATTTGCAGACAAATTTCAGATCATGCAACTTTTGATTAAATCTCTTTACCCCTTTGGATCTCAATGTCTTTTGGATTACATGATCTCCCAGATTGCTTCTAGCTCTATATTACATAGTCCTATGACTCTATATACATTAGCTAATAATAATACAAATAACAGTTGACCCTAATATAGTCCTATGAGATAGGAGGCAGATACAATTGGGATGAATCACCATTTAACCTGGAAATCCACCTTTCAGAGATTTATTAACTACAGTTTCAGGAAGTCCACATACAAAGAGACTTGGCCAAATATATGCCCATAACCATTATTACATATATTTTTTCATTTGTTCATTCATTCATGAATGTATTTACACAGATACAGTTTTTTAATGAGTTCAGAAAAGGGAAACTATAACTTGAAGGCGTCCCAGAGAAGATGGTTTGCAGATCATACAGGAGCTTCTGTTGTGATTCCAAATGAATTCTCATCTGAACATATTTTACTGTGTTCTTTTTGTATTATCCCAACTAAGTATTGCTCAGGTCTAACATAATGTTCCTCAGTTTGAAGTTTTTATCTCTTGTGTGATGTCTCAGTCAAAGGCATTAAGGGAGCTATCTTTAGCTGTTGTGGAGCTTGTTCTCAGGCTGAATGGGACCCTATCATCCTTATCTGCATAATATTATTTTACAAAATCTCAACTTCCCATCAAAACAGTAATTTGGTGATTTTCACAAATACTTTTCATACACATTCACATAATTCTCACTAAAGAAGAACTGAATTGGTCTTTCTTAATTTTAATGCCTTCTCTTTGAGAGAACCACCAATTATGTAGAGAACCTCTCTACATAGTTGTTTTCATGTTTTCTCCCATAAGATAGTGAACTCTTCGAGGCAAGGACTGTCTTTTTTTAAAATATCCCCAGGACTTAGCATAATGCTAGGCATCTAGTAAGTACATAATAAATCTTTATAAATGGTTTACTATTACAGTATTGTATGATCGATTTCTACAATAATTCATAGCAGATTCATTGTGTAGTATTGATTTTAACTTAGTGCAAAAGATATTAAGTTAATTGCCAAGCACAAATACCTTCTTGCTTCCTGCCATGGTGATCAGTGCTCTCAGCCTAGTTATTCATTTTTTGTTTAACTGGGACTTATGATTTCATTGGTGCAGGGAAAGCCTTATGAGGAAATTATGTTTAGCAATGAAATGCCTTCTGCAATATGCAATTTATAGAGTTTCCTGAGTAACTTGTCCTGAATCATACAGCCCAGTAATGTAGAAGGAAGGCTTCCAACTTTTAATCTCTATCCACTACAAATCTTTTTCTCCTGCTCTATTATTCATGAACCCTTCTCCCACCTATCAAAAATCTATGAAATTTCCTTTGAAGTCTTATGATTTCTATAAGGTAAGAAATACCTAGTTGCTATTTCCTGATCCTCTACTCTCCAATTCATATGGAAGAAAAAAAGGAGAAAGCCCCTGTGACTTCCTTAAATGGGAGACTACATAGAATAGTGGTTAGGAAGCTAACCCTGAAACCGGGAATAACAGGATTCAAAAATACACTTGTGATGCACCTCTGCTTGGGTGAACCTTGGAAGGTTGAGGCTTCTCAACAAAGTTGATTCTGATTTATTCTTTACTGTAATCATATGCTTATATTTTCCCTTGTGAGACTGGTTTAACATTAAAACATTGCTGAACCAAGAGGGGCTTTCTCATTAAGGTGTCCCTGTACTCATGGCCAAGGTATGTGTTTTGCATGAGAAGGGAGCAAGACTTCCTTCCTTCCCCTCCTAAGCTCATTAAAGACCCTTCCAGTCTTGGGGACACCTAGGGAGAATGCCTGCAATCAGGATATGGAGTGCCTTTGTTCATACAATAACCAAGTCGGTATCATTGGATTGAAGAGTATGTGGTGGAGAGTAAGGTGCCAGGAGACTGGAAAGCTAGAAGGGGGCAAAGCTATAAAGAACTTTGCATGCCAAACAGCGTCTTTTGTGTTTGCAAGAGGAAGCCATGAGTTTACTGAATAGAAGGATGATACGATTGTGTAAAAAATCTAGTCCTAAATGTTGCTTCTGCATCAAGATGGGGATACTTACATGATAACCCACATGTCAGAGAACATGTAACTAGTTTTTGTCAATGTAGTCATTTATGGGGAACTATGACCAAGTATGACTTTTTATTTTTAAAATATATGCAAAGATAGCTTTCAACATTCATCCTTGCAAAACTTCAGGTTCCAACTTTTTCTCCCTCCCTTCCCTCACCCCTCCCCTGAATAGCAAATAATACTAAGCATATACAATTCTTCTATACATATTTTCACAATTATCATGTTGCCCAAGAAAAATCAGATCAAAAAGAAAAATGGGAAAGAAAAAAAAGCAAGCAAACAACAATAAAAAAGGTGAAAATACTATGTTGTGATCCACATTTACTCCCGACAGACCTCTCTCTGGATGTAGATGGCTCTCTTCATCACATCTCTCTTGGAATTGGCCTGAATCATCTCATTGTCATCACATAATCTTGTTGTTGTTGTGTACAATGGTCTCCTGGTTCTGTTCACTTCATTTAGCATCAGTTCATGTAAATCTCTCCAGGATTTTCTGAAATCACCCTGCTGATCATTTCTTATGGAACAATAACATATTCTTGCAAGATTGTGAATAAAAATCTTTTCCTGGCTTCATCAGCAAATTGGCCAAGTTCCTGTTAAGGTCCTTGTTTCTTACAACTGGATCAGAGTGTTAGGAAGATGACTTTAGGGGCTGAATTAAAAATGAATTGAAGGGGAGAAAGACTTGAGGTGGGCAGACCCACCAGGAAGCATAAAATGATAAGGACCTGCTCTAGAATGGTGATGATTTCAGAGAAGAGAATAAGAACTTCTTCAATTCACAAGGTCAGTTCCTAACTTAGATACCTCAAGGTTACTCAGGAAAGGAAACACAAAGCAGGAAAAGTCTGCCTTAGGTCCAAGTGCAAACTCACCTAGTTGAATCTGTACTTCTTGGGAGAGCTGTAGGGATGGACAGTGGAAAAGACCACAGTTCATCTCCTCAAATCCCTTCATGCAAGGTCTAGAGATAGAACAGCATTACTTAAAGGAGAGTCAAAGTAAAAGTCTCTTCATTTAACTGACACAATGTGCCACTCCTCTTGGCAATGCCCTGAGACAAGTGAAAGACTGCCCAGGGATTGCCACATACACATACACTTCCTAGTGCTTTCAGCTTTCAGTCACCACATCACTGATGTAGGTCCCAAAGCTCCCAGGTGGTCAAGTAGAATCAAGAACAATTCTAAACATGCTCCTTGGGATAGCCATTGTTAGAATGTCAGAATAGAGCAGAAGATTTCGGTGAATTGAACTTCCTAGATAACTGGTAATCAAAAAATCCTTCTTGTTAGAAATGTAAAACAATTTCGTACATTTTTCTACTTTAGTAAGCAGTTTTTAGTGATACTAATCTAATTTGACTGGCGCTGTCAAAGGTACAGGAAGACTTTAGGGGCACAAGTGATATTTTCATTATTATTGCTAAATAAAGATGAGGGGTTTATTTTTTAAATTTAATTTTATTATTATTTTCAATTAATGTACATTTATATTCTCTCCTCATAGCAAATATACAAAATCAAGCAAAGCAAATTCCTTTACTAGCCATGTACAAAAATATTCAACATTTTGAGTCCATCATGTCTGTCAAGAGATGGCTAGAATGCTTCATCTTCAGTCCATTGGAATTTGTCATTACATTGATCAGCTTTTCAAAGTCTCTCAAAATTGTTTTTCTTTTAAAATTTTATAAAAAGTATAATTTTAAAAATTTATAATAATTGTATAATGTAAATTATTCTTATTGATTCTGTTCACTTAACTCTGCATCAAATAATACAGGCCTTCTCAGTTTTCTCTGAAACTGTTCTTTTTATCATTTCCTATGGCCATTAATATGCTATTAGATTCATATACCATGATTTGTTTAATCATTCCCCAAAAGGTGAGAACCTCTTAGTTTCCAACTTTTTTCTACAAATAAAAAGAGCTGCTAAAAATATTTTTGAATTATGAGTCCTTTTCTTCTTTCTTTTATTTCTTTGGTGTCTATGCTTAGTAGTAGTATCACTTAGTGACCTATGGAGAATAGTTCCAAATTCCTTTCCAGAATGGTTGGACTAGTAATCCCAGCTTCATTAGAAGTGTATTAATGGAGAAGGATTCTGGGAACATGGCATAGTAGGTCAGAAAATTCCAAGATGTCCAGATTTTCCCCACAAAATATTCAAAACTGCATCTCCAGATGAACATGGAGCCATCAAAAACAAATAGTTGGGGCAGAACAGTGGTCCTCCTGGGACAATCAGAGAAGACAAAGTTTGGCCCTTGTGAAGTGTAAATATCCTCAGGCTAGTTCTGCTGAAACAACAAGCAGTGAGCTCTGGTTTTAGCTGGGTTAGGAGGTAGCCTCAGTCCCAGCCACAGGAACTTTCATCTCCCAGATAGTGTGGGGAGTCAGGCATCTGAGTCTCAAAGATTGAAAGAACTTCTGCTGATGAGGCACACCAGGCCCAGCTATGCTGCTGAGAGAAGTCTCTGGGCCAGAAAGAACCAGCACACACCAGGTTAAGTACAGAAGCAGTGGAACAGGGACACTGATAGCTGTGAGCATTTACAGAAAAGTGGAGTTTTTGATTTCAGGTTCTAATCAGAGAGAAGAACTGAAGGAGACCTGAGGGCACAGACACCATTCCCCTCCTGCCAACCCACACTGGACTAGGTAGAGGTGATTACACTAACAAACTCTTATTTTAAAAATAATAATAAAATGATTAGGTAAAGGAGAAATAATCCAACCCATAAAAGTCTCTTCTACCCCAAAGAGTAATGTGAAATGATCACTTGCCCAAAAAGAATCCATAGAAGAACTCAAATGAGACTTTAAAAATCAAATGAGAGAATGAAAAAAAAAAAACCCGCAAACAAGAAGATTATGAAAAGAAAGTCAACCAATTAGAAAAGGAGATCCAGCACCTTAAGGAAGAAAGTAACTTCTTAAAAACTAGAATTGAGCAAGAAGAAACCAGTGAAGTTATAAGAGAAAAAGAAATTATAAAACAAAATATTAAAAAAAAAAAACTAGAAGAAGAGAATGTGAGAAATCTAATAAGAAAAAAACATTTAGAACAGATCGAGAAAACATAATCTGAAAGCTGTTATCAGAAAAAGAATCTTGGAATAATTAAAGAAAATTGTCCTAGGGTATTAGAACAAGAGGGAAAAGTAGAAATAGAAAAAAATGCATGGATCACCCCCTGAGAGAGATCCTACAATGAAAACCTACAAGAACACCATTGTTAAATTCCCAAACCCCCAGATCAGAGAGAAAATTTTATAAATAAGCAGTAAAAATCAAATTTGGTGGAGCCACAGTTTGAATCACAGAAGACCGAGAAGCAGTTACATAAAAAGGTTTTAGACACTATATATTGAAGAGCAAAAGAATTAGGATTGTCACTGAAAATATCATAGCCAGCAAAGTTAAGCATAATCATGAATGAAAAAAAAAGGATATTCAATGAATTGCCCAATTTCAGGTCTTTGGTGCAAAAAGATCTGAACTTAATAGAAAATTTGACACTTAAGATTCAAGAGAAATATAAGGCAAACATCAAAGATTAATTTCAAGAGATTCAAGGACAAACTGTTTATGTTTTTACACGTGGAAATGTAAACCATATGTCTAAGATTGTTAATAATTGGGTAATTTGAAAGAAAGATTGAAGTAAAGCTGAGTATGATGTGATTCTAAAAAACAAAACCACATAGGAAAAGGTAAAAAGAGTAACTATGTTATGCAGATGAGCTGTGAGAGCAAAAACTGATGCACAGGAATTAGGTGGGAGAAGACAAGCTGGTAGTTCTGGAATCCTATTTACATCAGAAATGGGTTAAAGAAGAAACAATATATATAGATTTAGAAGGGTATAAAAGTCTTCCAAATTTATTTAAAAAAATAAGAGGGGGAGAGAATAAGGTAAGGGAGGGAAGTTCTAGAAGAGTGTATAGATTAATGGGAATGGGATAAAGAGAATGAGGGAAGAGAATAAGGGAGAGATCCTTGAGGGAGTATGTGGGAGTAGGTTAAGTAATAGCAAATCAAAAGTGGGTAGAAGTAAAGCAGAGGAGTCAGTAGATATAGGAAATAAGAGATACACGCAAAAATAATAACACTAATTAAGAGCAGAATTTATTAGGAAAGAAAAGCAGAACTAAGGATCATTGATCTCAGACAAAGTTAAAGCTAAAATAGATTTAATCAAAAAAGAAAAATAGAGAAACTACACTATATCTCAGCCATATTAGGCAATATTATTTCAGACTATTTAAAATAACCAGATAGTTTGAGGTTGGAATATTGCTGTATTGTAGAAAATGATGTGTTGGTTTTGGTTTGAGGTTGGATTTAAAATAGTATGGAAACACTTGAATTTATGATGGATGACATTATCCACTTTCAGAGAAACAGAGGACAAACAAATATAGTATGGCCTTATATAGATGTATATGAATGTATATGTGTGTGTGGATGTGTGTGTAATATATATACATGTGATTATAGATGTTTATATGTATGTATTTATCTGTGCTTAATTATAACCTCCTTAGGAAAATGGTGGGGGAAGAGAAAGGGGAAAAAAAGAATAAAGTAAAAAGTACATAACAGAGAACAAAAGAAAACCTACAAGGAAGCAAAGAAAAGATGGACAACTCTGAATGACAACATGTAACATTTCTTGCATAGGCTTTTTTAAAATGGAAGTTTATTCCAGGAGAAAATAGACCAAAAGTTAATTGGAAGTTAAATAATCTAATCCTAAAGAATGAATGCATGAAACAGCAAATCATAGAGACAATGAATAATTTTATTCAAGAGAATGACAATAATGAGATAATATAACAAAATTTGTGGAATACAGTCAAAGTGGTTATAAGGGGAAATTTTATATTTCTAGATTCTCACTTGCACAAAATAGAGAAAGAGAAGACCAATGAATTGGCTTACAACTACAAAAGTTAGAAAAAGAATGAATTAAAAACCCTCAATTAAATACCAAATTTGAAATTCTGAAAATAAAAGGGGGAGACCAAAAAAAAAAAAAAAGAAAAAATAAAAAAAAACTACTGAATTAATAAATAAAACTAAGAGTTGGTTTTATGGAAAAAAAAACAACAAAATAGATAAACTTTTAGCTAATTTGATTTAAAACAGGAAAGAAGAAAATCAAATTGTTAGTCTCAAAATGAAAAGGGAGAACTTTCCACCAAATGAAAAGGAAATTAGAGCAATAATTAGGAGTTATTTTGCCCAACTATATGCCAATAAATTTGATAACCTAAGTGAAATGGAGGAATACCTATAGATTACCCAGGTTAATAGAAGATGAGGTAAATTATTTAAATAATCCCATTTTAGAAAAAGAAATAGAACAAGCTATTAATCAACTCCTAAGAAAAAATCTCCAGGGCCAGATGGATTTACATGTGAATTCTACTAAATATTCAAAGAACAATTAATTCCAATACTATAAAAACTATTTGAAAAAAATAGGGAAAGAAGGAGTCCTACTAAATTCTTTTTATGACACAGATATGGTGCTGATAGCTAAACCAGGTAGGGTGAAAATAGAGAAAGAAAATTATAGAGCAATTTCCCTAATGAATATTGGTGCAAAAATCTTAAATAAAATATTAGCAATGAGATTACAGAAAGTCATCCCCAAGATAATACACTATTACCAAGTAGAATTTATACCAGGAATGCAGGGATGGTTCAGTATTAGGAAAACTATCAGTCTAATCAACTTTATCAATAACCAAACTAACAAAAATCATATGATTATTTCAATAGATGCAGAAAAAGTATTTGAAAAAAATCCAACATCCATTCCTATTAAAAACACCAGAGAGCATAGGAATAAATGGACTTTTCCTTAAAATGATCAATAGCATCTATTAAAAACCTTCAAGCAAGGGGCAGGTGTAGTGGATAGAGCACCAGCCCTGAATCAGGAGGACCTAAATTCAAATCTGGTCTCAAACAGTTAACACTTCCTAGCTGTGTGACTCTGGGCAAATCACTTAATCCCAAGTGCCTCCGCAATAAATAAATAAATAAAGATAAAACTACCAGCAAGCATCGTCTGTAATGGGGATAAACTAGAACCATTCCCAATAAGATCAGGAGTGAAACAAGGCTGCTCACTATCATCATTACTATTCAATATTATATTAGACATGTTAGTTTTGGCAATAAGAGAATAAAAAGAGATTAAAGAATTAAAATAGGTCATAAGGAAACCAAATTATTACTCTTTGCAGATGATATGATGTTATACTTAGAGAACCCTAGAGAATCAACTGAAAAACTACTAGAAACAATTCACAACTTTAGCAAAGTGGCAGGATACAAAATAAATCCACATAAATCATCAGCATTTTTATATATTACCAACAAAGTCCAGCAGCAAGAGATACAAAAGAAATTCCATTCAAAATAACTGTCAGTAGTATAAAATATTTGGGAATGTATCTGCCAAGGGAAAGTCAGGAACTATACGAACACAAATACAAAACACTTTCCACACAAATAAAGTTAGATCTAATCAGTTAGAGAAATACAAGTGCTCATGGGTAGGTCAAGCAAATATAATAAAAATGACAATACTATCTAAATTAATCTACTTATTTAGTGCCGTACCAATCAAACTCTCAAGAAATTATTTTACAGATCTAGAAAAAATAGTAACAAAGTTCATCTAGAAGAACAAAAGGTCAAGATTCCAAGAGTATTAATGAAAAAAATGCTACTGTGGGTGACCCAGCTGTGCCAGACCTAAAACTATTTATAGAGTAGCGGTCATCAAAACCATTTGGTTCTGGGAAAGAAACAGAGTAGTCTATCAGAAGAATAAGTAGGATCATAGGACAAAATAGGCAATAACTATAGCAAGTAGTGTTTGACAAACCCAAAGACCCCAGCTTTTGTGATAAGAACAAACTATTTAACAAAAACTGCTGGGAAAATTGGAAACTAGTATGGAAGAAATTAGGGCTTGACCTACACCTAATACCACATACCAAGATAAGATCTGAAGGGGTTCAAGATTGAGACATAAAGAATGATATTATAAACAAATTATAGGAACATAGGATAGTTTACCTCTTAGATCTGTGGTGAAGGAATGAATTTATGTCCAAAATAGAAATGGAATCATAATTGAACACCAGATAGATAATTTTGATTATATTAAATTAAAAAGTTTTTGTACAAACAAAACTAATGCAGACAAGATCAGAAGGGAAGCAATAAATTGGGAAATCATTTTGACATTTAAGAGTTCTGATAAAGACCTCATTTGTAAAATATATAGAGAATTGACTCAAATTTATAAGCATCTAAGCCATTCTCCAGTTGGTAAATGGTCATAAGATATGAAGACAATTTTCAGATTAAGAAATGAAAACTATTTCTAATTATATGAGAAGGTGCTCTAAATCATTATTGATCAGAGAAATGCACATTAAGAGAACTCTGTGATACCACTACACACTTGTCAGACTGGCTAAGATGACAGGAAAAGACAACAATGAATGTTGGAGGGGATGTGGGAAAACTGGAACATTAATACATTTTGATGGAGTTGTAAACAAATCCAACCATTCTGGAGAGCAATTTGGAACTATGTTCAAAAAGTTATCAAATTGTGCATACCCTTTGACCAAGCAGTTTTTCTACTGGGCTTATATCCCAAAGAGATCTTAAAGGAAGGAAAGGGACTCATGTGTGCAAAAATGTTTGTGGCAGCTCATTTTGTTGTGGCTAGAAACTGGAAACTGAGTGGATGCCCCTCAACTGGAGAATGGCTGAATAAGTTATAGTGTATGAATGTTATGGAATATTATTGTTCTAGAAGAAATGATCTGGAGGATGATTTTAGAACGGTTTAGAGAAAATTACATGAACTGTGCTAAGTGAAATGAACAGAACCAGAAGATCATTATACATGGCAATCTACATCTAGAGAAAAGACTGTAGGAACTGAATGTGGATCACAATATAACATTCTCACTTTTTTTGTTATTGTTCACTTGCATTTTGTTTTCTTACTCATTTATTTTCTTTTTTAAAATCTGATTTCTCTTGTGTAGTAAGAGAATTGTATAAATATGTTGATACATATTGGATTTAACATATACTGAATTGCTTGCCATCTGGGGGAAAGAGGAGAAAATCTGAAACAAAAGGCTATGCAAGGGTCAATGTTGTTAAATTATCTGTGCATATGTTTTGAAAATAAAAAGCTTTATTAAAAAAAAAGAGAGAGACAGAGATGGAAGGAGAGAGGGAAGGAAGGAAAGAATTTGGAACCCAAATTTTAAAAAAATGAATATTAATAATAAATTAATAAATATAGATATACTATTAAAAAAAGAAATGGAAGTTTATTGTCTCATATTTTGAATCCTCTTTTACGTTCTGCTGTGCACAAGGCAATTTTTTTTCCATTTTGTTTGCTTTTTTATTTTGAAAAAAATTTTTTAAAAGTTAAAGAAAAAAGAAATGCATTAGTGTGTCTTTTTCCCTAAAGCTCCTATAATATTTGATATTTTTTTTATTATTTATGCCAATCTGACAAATTTGAAGTGGGGTCCCCTAGTTGTTTTAATTTGCATTTCACTAATTATTCATGATTTGGAGAATTTTTCCAAATGACTATTGAGAGCTTAGATTTCTTCCTTTAAGAACCAACTTTTCATATCTGTTAACCACTTATCACTTGGAGAATGTACATTATTCTTATAGATTTGAATAATTTCCTTATAGATCTTGGATATGACATCTTTATCAGAGAAACTTGCTACAAAACAGTTCCCCTAGTTACAAGTTTTTCTTCTAATTTTAACTATGGATTTTGTTGGTGTAAAATCTTTTTCATTTTATATTTTCAAAATTATCTATTTTATCTTTCATGATCCTCTCTTATTTGTTCATGGACTCTGAGAGTAAAACCTTTGGAATATTAAAGATCATCTAAAGTGAATACTTAAAAAGATAGTACCTGAGATTTGAATTTCTGTATCATCACTTCAGATAAAGCACTAGTTCCCAAATTTTACAGTCTTAAAAATTATTGAGAAACCATTTAGATGCTTAAAAATTATTGAGAGGAGTAGCCAGGGTTGTGCAGTGGACAGAACACTGACCCTGGAATCAGGAGGACCTGAGTTCAAAGCTGAGCTCAAAGACTTATTATGTGGACCCTGGACAAGTTACAATTCCAATTGCATTCAAAAAAATATATTGAGGACCCTAAATTATTTTTGGTTATATGCCTTATAAATATATATATCAATGTTTACTATGTTAGAAATTAAAATGAATAAATTTTAATGTAGTAATTTAAAAATAATATAAGAGTGATAAATATTAATAATAAACATTAATAGAAATAGCATGTTTTTGTGAGGAAAAAAACTTGTTTTCCAAAGCAAAAACAATTTGAGAAGAAGAATGGCATTGTTTAACATATTTTTGCAAATCTCTTTAATGTCTCACTTAATGGAAGACATCTGGATTTTTCTATCTGCTTCTGCATTCAATCTGTTGTGATATATTCTTTTGATTGAAGTATATAAAGAAAATCTGGACTCAAATGAATATTTGTTGGAAAAGTGAAGAATATTTTAAAAGTCAAATAACATCTTAGTATTATCACAAAAATAGTTTTGACTTTGTGGACCCCTTGAAAGGGTTTTTGAAGATCCCCAAGAGTCTTTGGGTCACACTTTAAGAATAGCTAAGATAGAAGACTGATGGACTTGGGGATAAAGGGCCCCAAATGAGGTTCAATGCAAATATATTTGCCTAGAGTCTTCATATCAAGAGACTTTTAATCAATAGATGGAGGATGAAATAGAAAAAGTCCAGATCTATATGTCAATTCAGATGCATTGAGAGCAATAAAATAAGTGCAATAAAATAAGTTAACAAGTAATAAAATTGAATGTAACAATATAAGAATAATATTAGTGGAGATAATTCATAATTAATTAATAGGATATAATTTCCAAGAAAACCAAGTTATAATAATAATAATAATAATAATCTTGAGGTTTCAGTTATCTGTCTGTAAAATGGAGTATAGATAATAAACAATAAACTTGGCTCATGGAAATAAACTGGCATCACTATGAACTTGGTAAGATATGACTCATGGTTGGAATATGCTAATCTCATTTCCTTTATTGATGGAGTTGTTAGATTAGTAGATTGTGGAAAAACCACAGATGTTCTACAGCTAGATTTCAGCAAAGCATCTAATCAATGAAGTATTTTTTTAAGTATCTGCTTACCCATCTGTTTACTATATTTCATTATGGAGATAAAAGCAAAGTCTTATGGTATTCTTAAGACATGGATGGAAATATGGGATTATATCATAGGCTCATAGGATTTCAAGCTGGAAGAGAACTTTTATATCATCTATTCCTTTCCCTTCATTTATGAAGAAACAGGTCCAAAGTGGTAAAACGAGTTGCTAGAGACCACAGAGGTTACAGAGTTGGGACCTTTGAGTCCTCTGAACTTGAAATTACTATTTCACACTGTTATCCAATACATTTACCATGTTTTCTGCTACAGCTAAGTTTTAGAAATAGTTCTTGAAGAAGACAATTAATGGATTAATGTCAGGATAACTGATATCATTCATATAACACATTAAAGTTTTCAAAGCATTTCATATACATTATCTAATTCAACAATCCTTTAGGATAGGTACTATAGATATTATTATAATAATTTTCAAATCAAATGACCTCTCTAACTAGTAAGTGTAAGAGGCAGAATTGGATCATAGGACTTCTGGTTCCAATTCTAATAATCTTTTCATTCTGTCACACTCAGAATGCTGGACAGAAGACTACAGTTGAGAGCCTCAGTGTTCCAGCACCATTAGCCCTGTTCTGTTCAATATTTTTTACTAATGACTTGTATGCAGGTATGGACAATATGCTCATCAAAACTGCAGAAGATATGAACAAGGCGGATGACAGAATCAGGATCCCAATATCTTTGAAGACAAAAAAAGTTAACGTAATCCAAGTTTGTTTTGAGAGAAATTATCAGGCAATACTCAGCCAGCCCTATAAGTAACATAATTTAGGAAAAATATTGACAAATTGTAGCAAAGCCAGAGAATGATAACCAGAATGACAATGTCATGAAAGGATTGACTGGAGGAAATGGGTATGGTTAACTTGGAGTAGAGATTTAGTGGGGGACATAGTAAATTTGTATTTGAAGGGCTGATACATGGAAGAAATATTAGACTTGTTCCAGTTGGCCTCTGCAGGCAATACTAAGGACAATTTTGCAGGTAAAGTAAAAGTTGTAGAGAAGTAGATGCTAGCTTTATATAAAGAAAAATTCCCAGGGCAGCTGGGTAGTGCAGTGGATAGAGCACCAGCCCTGAATCAGGAGGACCTAGGTTCCTAGATATGGGTACTAGAGACTGACTTCATTAATCACAGTCTAACTATGTCAGTTATTCAACAAGCATTTATTAAGTGCCTACTACATGCCAGACACTGTGTTAAGCACCGGAGAGAACAAAGAAAGGCAAGTCCCTAATTCCAAGGAGCTCCCAGTTGATGGAGAAAACAACATGAAAATAACTGCATACAAAGAGGATGGATACAGGATAAAGTGGAGATAAATGACAGGATAGAAATTGCCCAGCATTATTCTCCTTAACCTTCAGGGAGCTAGCTCTCGCTTGATCTCTGGGAGTTTCTCTAGCTGTCTCCCATGCCTTCAATTCTTTCCCTCCTCATTTTTTTAAAATTCCAACTAAAAACCCTTTTTGTAGAAGTCTCATCTGATCTCTTGATGCTAGTGCCTTCCCTTTGTTAATTAGCTTCACTTTATCTTGGATCTATCCTAGTTGTATATAATTATTTTCATTATTGTTTGTTCATTCAACTGTAAACTCCTTGAAATTAGGGATTTGCTTTGTATCTCTAATGCTTAACAAAGTGTCTGGCATATAGTGGGCACTTAATAAATGCTTTCTCACTAATAGGTATTCTTTGTCAGTTTTAAGAGAGGAAGAAATCAGCTGAAGTTGAAAAAGAGCTTGAGCATTCCTAGCAGGGAACCAAGGGAAGCAGGAAGGCTCCTGAAACTGTTCCTGTCACCACCACCGCCACCATTACCAGCAACTACCCTGGAGAATGTGCCATTCTTGAATTACTCATTGCTGGGATGCAAGCTAGAAGAGACATAGAAAAGATCCTAAGTTCTCTCAAACTACTGGGACTAACTTCTCTGTTGGAGAAAATAATGAAACCTCCTTTTCTTGCTAGGAAGACATATTTGTTCCCTGAATCTTCATTTCTTTCTTTTTTTTTTTAAATAATAGCTTTTTATTTTTCAAAATAGAAAGCGAGTGTTCAACATTCACCCCTGCAAATCCCTGTGTTCCAAATTTTTCTCCCTTCCTCTCCTATAAAGCAAGCAATCCAAGATAGGTCAAACATATACAATTCTTCTAAATATATTTCCACATTTATCTTGCTATATAAGTAAAATTAATCAAAAAGGGAAAAAAACGAGGAGGAAAAAACCAAGTAAACAACAACAAAAAAGGTGAAACTATTAAGTTGTGTTCCACATTCAGTCTCCACAGTTCTTTCTCTGGATGGGAATGATTCTTTCCATCACGAGTCTATTGAAATTGAATCTTCATTTCTTAAGAATATATTTATTTTTTTCCTTTTTACTTTAACAACTGTTTTCTTAAGGTTATTTAAGGTTAATCATTGAATTACTGATCCATGAATGTCCTTGTTAAAAAAAGAAAAGATAACAGAAGTGGAATGCCTGATAGAAATTGCTCTTTTTAATTGCAATATATATTGAGAAGAAATATTTTTCTCTGAGTGGGACTCAGAGTAAAAACAAGAGAAAGAATCATCCATTTTTACAACTTTTCAAAGCAAAAAGAGAAATTTGTTTCCAGATACTCCTAGGCAAAAATATTTAGTCAGTAATTTGGGTATGAAGAGGTTGTGACAAACTAGACCAGGAATGAGAGTTGGTCCATATTGATTTTTTTTCCTCACAATTTCCTTCCCAAAGGCAGTTTGAAAGGAAAACTATTTCTTGAAAGAGTTGGAGTTTAATGACATAAAGAAAGTCATGGCCTAGTGAAGAAGCTGGAAAGGAGTAATGTCACCTAGACTATAGGGGGTTAGTGAGATGTGATTAAACTCTTTATCAGAATATAACCAGAAATTTACTTCTGCACTAATGCTACATTCAAAACCAATAACTTGCACAGCTTTCCTCCCCAAAGTTCAGTCTTGGTAGGGAATCTCAAGATAAAATGATCCATGGTTTTGTGATGATTCCTTAACAAAGATTAGGAACAGGAAAATAAGAAGAAGAAGGCTTAATTATTAGAAGATAATATAGCCAGAAAAACTTAATGGGACTGTGTTTAATTAAAAAAAAAGGGAACTGTGTATAAGGGTTCTTTCCCTTTCTCAGTATTGGAATTCATGCTTTGCTTGAATGTTCCCTCTAATAAAAAAAGGGGAGTTACACTTTATCATTAGTTTTCTAGAACTGTAATTTTTGCCTTTGTCTTTAAGTGATAGCTAGATTTTCACCATATATTTTCTTATTTCTCTTTCTGTTAGGTACAATTTGTGCTATCTTCTTCTTCTAGATCTTTACTTCAGTGCCTCATTATGTATTAATCTGTCTCTGTCCAAAGAAAATAACCTTAAAAAGGTATAAGATATCAGATGGTGAGAAGGAATGGCCATTCGTGCTCTGGATTTTCTTTAATAATTCTGTGGAAAGAACACTAGCTTTGGAGTGCCAAGATGGGTTCAAATCCTACTTTTGAGGATTATTACCTTTGTGACATTGAATAGGTAGGTTAATTTCCCTAGGTTCTGCTGGTCCCTGCAGTCCCTTCCATCTTTAAATGTATAATCCTAAATTAGAAATCCACTTGATTTATCTGCTTCTTGAAAAAAGGAGAAAAAATAGAGAAGGGAAAATCTAGAGAGGAACCCCTCAAAATCTTTTCCCTCTGCTTTCCAAATGGGGGGGGGGGGGGTTGATGGTCCATATTTGAAGTTGCATAAGTCCTTGTCTGAAAATTCCAGAGTTTCCAAAGAACTGAGGAAGGTACTCTTCTCTGGGTATTCTTCTCTGAACACTAATAGGGTGAATTCCCAGCAATTGTCAGATAAAGATGGAAGCAGAAAGACCCTATTATAAGAATGTTAGCTGAGCTGGAACAAAACATCAGCACTATCTCTGCAGGTGGCTCCATTTGATTTGGCTTGATCATTTGATTCTAAATGATTGATTGCCAGGCTGTACTCCCCCTTGTGCCTATTATTGCAACACACAAGGAAGGATCTCTCACAGGAGCAGGAACCATCAAAGTTCTTATATAGTTTTTGCAGATCTCCTTTTGTTAACATCAGTCACAGATAACCATTTCCCAGCTGAAGTAACACTGAACAAACTGTCTAAAGCTCAGACTTGCCTATTCCTGTCCTCTTTGTCCCTCCACCTGACGACTACAGGTGCTTATTGGAACATCGACCTGGGCAGTGTTCACTTCCCCATCACCTGGTTCCTTTCCTTTAAGTTATCTGACTCCTGCAATTCTTTTCTCTGATAAAATTCCCTTTTAGCCCAGCTGCCCACATACTTCTTATAAGTGCTCACATACAAATTGTCGCACCCCTTGGTACTGATTAACAAGTTCTGAATGTCAAGAAAGCTTACCCAAGACATAGCCAAGAAACCTTTAACAGGCACAAAAATCGTTGCTAATAAAACTCTTAGTGAGATGATTTTATATGATAAAAAACATGAAAAATAAAAAAATAGTTCTTATGAGGAATTACTTTTTTTTCCCCAATCTATTCTTCTCTCTCCCAAAAAGCCATCTTTCTAACAAAGAAGAAAAAGAGAGAGAACAAAAGTTCAACAAAGTAACCAACACATCAATCACGTCCAACATTATATTTGATGTTCCAGATGTGTAGTATCCCAACTCTGCAAAGAAAGTAAATAAGGGTACCTTCTCAAATTTCTTTTTTGGGGGGCCAAACTTGATTGGTTTGTTGCTCTTTGTATTTCTGTTGCTGTAGCTGAATAAATTGTTTTCTTGATTCTTCTTACTTAACTTTGTAATTTAAATTTCATTTAAATCTTCCCATCTGTCTCTATATTCTTAATACTCTTTTTTTTACAGTATAGTAATATTCCATTACATTTGGTTAATATAATTTATTTAGTCATTCTACAACTATAAAGGAATTTATTTTAGCCAAAACAAGTTGATCTGAGTTGTGTGCCAGCAGAATGACCTGTCAACACACCTTTATTAGTTAAAGAAAGAAAGAAAGGGGAAGGAAGGGGGGGAAAGGGAGAGAAAAAGGTAGAAGGGGGAAGAAGAGCATAAGGAGGGAAGAAGAGAAGAGGGAGGGCAGGACAGTGTTGAAGTTATCTCTAAGGATAAAATAAGTTTTAGTTCTATAATTTGCTTCCTTTCTGTTTTAGTCCTAATTAGATTAGCCAGCTACTCCAAATCTATCTGGCAGAGATTCATATAAATTCCCTTGTGCTGACCTTGGGTCACTCTGAATTGGACTGGGACCCCATTATTCACATGCCAAATTTTTCTTCCCCAACCTCCAACACTTAGCCAAAGCAAACTGTACTAGCAACATGCTTTAAGAAATCCAGCTCACATTTATATAATACTTTCAGGCTAACAAAAGTACTTTCTCCAAAATGGACATTTGCCCTTACCTAGTTTCAACATCTCACATAGATAAGTGCTATACTACAACCCTGTGATGTAGATTATACAAGGAGCATTCTTGCCTTTCCATAGATGAGGAAACAGGCTCAGACATAAAGTGACTTGCTTAGAGTCTCAAGTTCTCTATACCCCAAAGTGGGATCACTTTTTTATAAATATCCCCTATACATTCGAATAAAAAGTAAATTTTCTAAGAAAAAATAGAAAATATTACACCCAGGATACTAATAATATATAGCAGACACTAATAGGATAATAATAGTAGCTAGTATATATAGATACACATATGTGTGTTTATGTATATGTATGTTTGTACATATACATATATGTATATACATATGATATATACACATAAATATATATGTGTATGTGTGGTTTGCAAAACACTTTACATATTTGATCCTCACAATCTTTGTGATGTAGGTGCTATTATAGCCCCATTTTATAGAAACAGAGAGAGGGGCTAAGTGATTTGCCCACAGCTTGGGCAAGATTCAAACTCTGGTCTTGCCGCCTTTTGGTCCCTCCAGATGCCATGATTTAGACCTAAGTCATTCCTGACTCAGAAGCCATTCTTTGCAGTACATAATCTCTCACATCTATGATCCAGTCTTCCCCTCAATGCTGGAGTCACTACTTCAGGGCACAGTTATTGCTAATGGTGAAGGTGTTTCTTAAGTTCCTTGGCAATATAGGTTGTCTCTGGACTTACCAAGCATCTCTTCACAGCTCCCACCCTCATCTACCCAAAATACTCCAGATCACTCACTGCTGATGTCACCTGGTCTTGTCTAGCTTCCTCCCTCCTTGAGGAAGTTAAACCAAGGTCTGCTGGCATTTCCTTCTCACCAAATTTTCCTTTGGTCGGCATGACTGCTGATTCCAATCCAAGCCTCTTTGCTCCTTCCCACAGTTTAAGGCTAGGAACAAATATTTTATGTTATCAACAGTTATTTTAAATAGAATTTCTCTTTGTATCTCTTGCTGCTGGACTTTGTTGGTAATATATAAAAATGCTGATGATTTATGTGGATTAAAAGGGAAAGTGAGATGGGGCCTCAGAGAATAGAAGTTGAGGGTGGAAACAAATATATGGGTAGGAGGCAAAATAGGAGTGGGAATCGCTCAGGAAATTCATTAAGGAAAAGAAAATTAGGAAAAGTCATAGGCTTTAGAGATGCTAAAGCTCAGGGGTGTCCTGTGCAGCCCAGCCCCTCAAGTGTGGCTCTAACCAGGCTAAAATGTAATTGGGAAATATTGTAACAATGAAACAGAGACAGCAAATATTTTACAACTTACTTTGCAGACTGTAAGGATTCTTGATGTGCAGATTAATGGACCACAATTTCTGTCTGAGATTGATACCACTGATCTAGCCCATTCCCTTTCTTGTACAGATAAAGAACTGAAGACGGGAGGAGCAGAACCACTTTCTCAAGGCTGCTCACAGGACACCTCTCTATCCCTAGTTTGGTTTAGGGATACTAGTTTAGGATCTTTTTTAATTGGGAAAAGATTGCTCTTGGTTGATTTTTAGGGAACTCGTTATCTTAAAAATAGACCAAATCCTGAGGCATTTTTAAGTCTTTTGGTTATTGTTCATTCTTTGTTCTCAAAGATGACCAATGGCATCATAAGGATGATGGCTTGACTTGCCTGTGAATCAGTGGTAATGCTTACCTGCAGAATATGCTATTATTATACTCCACTTATTTATTTATGGTGAATCTTTTTAATAATCTAAGGAAAACTTCAAAGGGTAGGACTAGGCTGAAAGGAGTAGAATTCAGTTTAGAACAAAACAAAGAAGACATGGTTTCTTCCCTCAAGGACTTTAAAATCTACCAGGGTACATAGAGCAAACACAAATAAATACAGGCTGAATGGGGTAGTGCTACAAGCTAAGTACCATGGGAACCTAGAAGAGGGAGAGCTTAGGATCATAAGATCTGAAAGTGGAAGGTCCCCTCGTGATAACCTGATCCATTTTTACTTCTCTATTGGAAAGATTCAGGAAGGAGATGGCATTTGAGCTGATCCTTGAAGGTTGGATAAGATTTCCTCAGCAGAAATGGACAAGAAGGACATTTTAGGTGGAGGGAAGAAGTAGAAAGAGCAGATTTAAGTTTAATGTAAAGAACTCTCTGGAGAACAGAACTGTCTGCGGAATGGACAATTTGATTTCATTTTTGACAGTGTGAAAGATACAGATATATAGTGAGATTCTGTAGGCCTCAGCCTATAAGCAAATCTTCCTTTGCTCCCATAAGGTAATTTTAGTTCAATGAACCATTGTTCACCCCTATAGTATAATGATCGATTATTCACTCCTACCACATGACTGCTACTAGATGGTCTCAGTAACAAATATAACCTAAAGGACAACATCCTGGGTGAATTCTGGCCAAATCCACCAAGGAAGCATTATTTATGTACTGGAACTAGCCACTCCAGGAATAAAGCTTCACTCTTGACAGGCTCTGGCAGGATTCTGGACTGGCTCAAGAAAGTGAAGCCAGTATTGCTGCATTTAGCCACCTTTGTTCCCATGATAGATCCAATACCCAAACTGGAATCTAACTCATGGAGAGGACACTCTGCCTGGGATCCTCCTGGTTGGGACTTGCAGGGCTGTGATCTGCCAAGTTGGTGTTCCCCAAATGGGTGATGTATTTTTTCTTTTCTCCTCTCTTGGTCTATGTATCTCTTTGTATTGTAGTAGTAATATTAATCATAGGATGCATTAAGTGCTTTTGTTGTAAGGATTGTACTGTTAATTCTTGTTTTCCTTTTTATAATTCATTATTATTAAACATTTTTATAAAACCTGGTATCCTAGACCCTTGTGGGAATGAGCCATTCTGTAGGAGCAGATTCATGAACCTTAACCTAACACAGTGTTAGATTCTTTACAGCCTAAAGTCTATTTGAGACTGTCAGGCACAAGACTATGGATTCTCCTCCTAGAAAAGAGGTCCAGGAAACTAGAGAGACTAAATTAAAAGGGGAAAATCTGATTCTGCTTTGACTTTTTCTGGATGAATACCTTATTTGAATCCCTTGACCTAGATTCAAATACTGGCAATGTAAGTGTCTTTGGAGCTAATCTCAGAAATAAAAACAAATGTAAATACTATTATCTAATATCATATGAAGTCCAATTTTTTTTATGGTAGTTAAAGAATCCATCTAGGCCTGAGAATAAATATACGATGGTGGCAACAGGCTACCCTAGTTGAAAACCAACACAGTGTCATTGTTCTTCATTCTCAGAGATGACGTAATGGACAAATACACCTTAAGAAAGGTCATGGCTGTTTAAACGTTTAAAACCCCTGAGCAGGAGGAGAATTCTCACAACTACAAACGAGGAGCCAGGCTAAGGTATCTTGGAATTTACCTCTTCCTCTCCAGACTTATTTTTTTGCAAAAGATTTTTTCAGGTACACTATATAGGACAATTGAGGCTAAAGGGAAAACCATCACTGCCACCAGTTCTTGAGATTACCTGTACCAGTGCTTGTGGAAACTCTATCTCAGGTGAGATCTTATTTCTTTCAAGTTCTGGTCCATAGTCCATGCAACTAACTCAGTCAGTTGGGATGCTCAGGAGAAATGTTAGAATCCAGAAGGGATCTTAAATTATCTTCTAGACCAATCACTTTGTTTTATAGAGGAGTAATCTTGTAGTTCCTTTCGGAGACAGTAATATTGATTTGGAAAACTACAATAGTTCTATTCAGGACCATACTGCTAAAGAAATCAAAGTCAATTTTTTTGAAAGCTGTGTTCATGTTAGAAATTGCTGGCTTATAGGTAGATGGGGCTGTCTTTCCAGCAAGACACCATGCCTTAAAAAAAAACCTCACCTGTAAAGAAACAGTTAAATATTCTTGCAGAAAATAATTAGCAGAGCTTTAAAATTCATTTTGTGTTAAGTCTACTGTTTGCCATTGCATTGTTAATGTTTAGAGGTCTGTAATACCAATGTTCTTTATTAATTATTTTCCATTCCCATACATAGCCAATTAAGAGCTTTTCCATGCACCCATATCTGTCAAAAACTTATTTTAAAATGATGTTCCTTTTGTTATGGCAAAAAAAAAAAAAACAGTAACAACACTGTTTTCTGAAGATTGGACTGATAGGCATATCTTGCTTTAATAGTAATAACTGGCATTTTATGTAGGCCTTTAGGGTTTATAAAGTACTTTATAGGGTATCTCATTTGATCTTTATATAAAAGATGTATTTTGTAAAAGTAATGTATGTTTTATCTTTATAAATCCATAATTTAAATGTATAAAGGGAGTGCTCTAAAAAATTCTTTTCAAGTAAAGTGAAAATTACCCTCTTTATTTATCTGTTTAGAAAAGCTAAAGTTTCTCATATTTGTGTTGAAGGCTAATAAACTGCCTCTAAGAGACTTGCCCTTCCTACCTTGTCTCCGACCTTCTTCATGCAAAAGTGGTCTGCAGAAAGTGCCTCTCTCTAGAGTGCTTTATTGGGTGAAAAGCTTAAGGTCTAGTCACATAAGCTTCTTGGGACTCATTTACCTAAATGTGACTTTAAAGTGTAATTTTCTGCTTTGTACTAAAGCATAAAGACTATCACTTTAGATATGTTGCAAGCTCCTAAGGACAAACTGGATTTAGTTCTTTGATGTGTATCTTAAGCAGGAAAAACTCCCTGCCTGCTTAGATACTACTTTCGACCAAGGGCATCCTTCTGGAAATGAGAGTAGCTGAATTCTCCAGATTTCATGGGGATTGCAGTTACCAGGCCATGGTATAAGGTTCGTGGAAAGAGAGAGGAGTGATGAGCAGGTATTCTCTCTCTCAGCTTTCTAGTTGGTGACATGAGCATGGGAGATGTTATGCAGCATGTGAGCAGAAGAGTTGCTGTGATTATAACCCACAGATGGGCACAAAGTGTATTTCTTGACCTGGAAGCTACTTCACTGTGTCCCACTGCTCAAGATGCATTTTTTCTTTTTTAAAATCAAACCATGGCAAATAGGGATCTCACTGAGGTAAAGGAGAAGCTTAAAAGAAAAGTAATCCTAGATATGCAGGTGAGGGTCCAGAGACCCTGAAAATGAGGTCTGGAAGGGAATGAAAAAGGATATACGTAAGAATCACTGCCCTTTGTGGGCAGAGCCAGAAGCAATGGTGTCCTTCTTTCCCAAAGCCCACTCCTATTAAAGAACAGGGGCATATCCTTCCTTTCCTTTCCCTTACTTAACTGAAAAATTATGGGTAAACCCAGAGGATCGAATGGTAAATGGTCTTCCCAAGATCAGTTAACCTAGTTTCAGAAGTAGGTGTTCTACTAACTCCATGTTCAACAGTGTTTTGATTAAACCATGTGGCTCTTATAATGGAGCCAGAGTCCAGACTGTGTGGGACTGTTTCTGTGTGTGGGATCCACTAGTAGAATAAAGTATCATATTTTTTTCTCTTCTTCCATATCTCATCAGTTTGTATTTTGAGCCCAAAGTTAGTATCAGGGTGCCAATATCACTAATTATTGACTCCTACCTAGATGTACTATGAAGCTAATAGCATCACTCCTCTCCCTGGCTTATCTGCTGCAAGTTGTTCTGTGCTTGAAAATTGCCTCTTTCAACATCAGGAGCTTTGGTGAGACCAAGATGTCCAATAACACCATCTCTCACTATATTGTGATGGTAAGTCCTGGGTGCCCTGGTGAACCAGTCACCATAACTGATCTTGACTGGGAAATAGTCAGAGGTATACCAAAGCCAACTCTGAGTTAACTGCTAAGTTTTCATTGTGAACATTTACATCTTGGAAATGGGCAAATTCTTCACGTCAGGGCTTAATTAATTAATTTATTGTTTTGTTCTTTGTCTAGACTTAAGAAAAGTGATGGAGATTGTCAAAAATACATGTTAAACTTGAAAGTGTGTCACGTATACATTTTTCTCCTGAGAACAAGTTGTTAAACATTTACCAGCATATCTTTTTAGTGTATTTTGAAAGTAATCATGAGACTTCCAACTAAGATGTTTGCCTGGAGGAGGGGAGGAAGAAATGGAGATTGATGAGCAGACCACCCAGTTCTCCTATACCTACTCCAAGAAAATCCTGAAATTTGCATCAGAACAAACAATTATAAAGAAATCTAAGGAAAAACTTTGGTGATTTATTCTGTCCCAAAACTGCACAACTCAGAAGCCTGAGGGAAATAAAGGGAGATACTATCAATGCATGGTAGGATTATTCAGTGTAACTAGAAAGGCCAGGGGCCTATGGAGCCCAAGGCAGCAAGATTGGGGGGCCACTTGTCTCCAAAGGAAGACAACATCTTGAGGAAGGATATTACCCACCTCCTGACAGGAGCCATTTTTAGAGATGACCCCAGAGTTTGTTTTGTTTTACTACATTTATCTGTTACAAAGATTCTCCCCACTCTCTTCTTTCCCCATTAATCTGAGGGGGGAGTTTTATCTTTTTAGGAAGGAGGATTAATAAGAGTAATGACAAAAAAAAAAAAAAAGATGGTCATAGACACATTTTAAAAAGTGTACTGAAGAAAACAAGGAATTTCAAGAGGGAGCATAAACAACAGGACAGTTTTGAAAGTAATATACTTTAAAAAAAAAAAAAGGCAAGTGATATGAAATAGAGATTTACTGTTTAACATAGAATTCATTCTGGCAGATGGAAGTCTAAAGATTAAAATTCAGATCAAGAAGGAGGCCTGCCTATTGGATGACTTGACTGATGGTTTTGTACTGGCTTTTACTAGCACTCTGCAATTGAGAGCAGCTTAACAGACAAAATTCTGCTTACTGCGGGCTGGCAAAGTAAAAATCTGACTCCAGGGAGACCCTCAGACTTTGTCATTGTAGGGAATCTGGGGAGCAGGAGAAAGGCTGGGGAGTAATTCTAGGAATGGAGGAAAAATGGTTGGGATGATGAGATTTGAGGAGCACAGGGAAAAGTATACCAGCTTCTCCTTATTCAGATATTCACTCTTCAGTGCAATGAGTCTTTCTCCACTTGCAGATCCTGCATCGGTATGATATTGTGCTCATCCAGGAGGTGAGAGACAAACATCTGACAGCTGTGGGGAAACTGATGGATGAACTCAATAGGTAAGTAGCTGAGGATGTGAAAGAGAACTGCCAGGAGAGACCCTGGGTTTGAACCTCAGCCCATGATGAGATCCAGAAGAGCTATGACATGTCAGGTTGAGACAGGCCCATAATGAACACATAAACCTTCATGATTAGCCCAAGGATATTTAGGATTAGAACAAGCTCTTTCCCTCTTAATTCCAGCCATGGTGATCACCTCACCCTCCAGCATCAGATAGATATCTAGCAAGAAAATGTGTAGAGTTGAATGAGACCATAATTGACCCTATCTTCTTTTAGGTCCCTCCAATTACAGGAATAAAATGTTTAATTTTTCATTTCTTTTCAGAGACTCACCAAATGCCTATAATTTTGTGGTCAGTGAGCCTCTAGGGCGGAACTCTTATAAAGAACGCTATCTCTTTGTATTCAGGTAATAATACCCCCAAATTGGGAAAGGAAGCAAAGATTGCTTCTTTTGGAAAGAAAAATAAAGAACTTTGAAATCTTTAACTACAAGCCTTTACCACCACCTCCCTTATTTCCCCAAGCACAGGAGGGTAACAGATAGCAGTCATATCAGGTGAGATTCTACCTGTAAGAAGAAAAACTGGATGAAAGGGACCCTGCTACCCCCTCCCCACTCCCACGCCCACCCAGAATTCCATTGTTCTGCCAAGATTTAATTGGGGTTTCAGTATTACTGTCAGCAGAAACTAGAAAAAGCTGGTGGTCCAGTTTCACATGAAGAGAGTTATCAGAACTTAGAACAATTAAGAATCAGAAAAGAATGTGTCTGAGTCAGAAATAGATGATACAGAGCTAACTATCTTATATCATCAGCAGACTCAGAATCTAGAGACCAGGAGAAGCAAGGTTACTGAGATCTGAACCTAAAATCCAAATCTAGGATGAGACGGGGAGGCAGGGAAAGCTGCAGACATCTTTAGTGGCCCAACAGTACAAGGCCAGGCTTAAATCAATACAAAGTTTGAAGATTTCCAAATCCTTATAAGAGCATCCCTGACCCCCTAGTCTTATTTTTATAGGAGGACCACTTTAGACAACAGGAAGAGCTGAAGGCTCATATCTGATTTTGGGAGTCAGAAGCAAGAAACGAGGGAAAAACTGCCAGCTATTTACCCATTTCTCTTTTCTACATCCTTTCCCCAACATCCTCCACTCCCAGAGGACTATATACCAGCTAGGGAACAGAATATACACCACTCCCTAAGCTCATTTTCTGCCTAAATTCTCCCTCTGCAGACCTGACAAAGTGTCTGTCCTGGACAGTTACCAATATGATGACGGCTGTGAACCTTGTGGAAATGACACCTTCAGCCGGGAGCCCGCCATCGTCAAATTCTCCTCCCCAACGACAGGCAAGAAGTATTCAAAGGAGAAAGACTTACCCAGCATCTCGGAAGCCGCCCTCCTCTGGGCTTTTTCTGTATCCTCTCACAACCTGATAAAAGCATTTGGTTTTCCTCTTTACTCTCTCCCTTTACCTCTTCTCTATCCTTCTACCTCTCAGCAAGCACAGGACACAGTCTGCTGTTCCCTAGGTGGGAGTGAGGAGGGGTGATGGAGAGAAGGCCGGGACATTAGAGCTCGAGACAAGCACTAACGGTACACCTTGTTGCTGCTTCCTCAGAGGTGAAAGAGTTTGTCATCGCTCCTCTGCACGCAGCCCCGAATGATGCTGTTGTTGAGATTGATGCTCTCTATGATGTCTACTTAGATATCCGCCAAAAGTGGAACACAGAGGTATGAGCCAGGGGACCTGTACACAGACTACCCACCTCTCACTCCTCCTCAGCCAGGCAGGAGATTTGGGAGGTGAGCTAGGGAGGGTGTTACCCCCAATTTTTTTTATTATTGCACTTGAAGGATTTGAACCTGGATTTCCCTTGCTTGGAAGCCAGTTCTCTATCCACTATGTCCCCCTAGTCAAACCCCTGAAGTTCTTGGTGCACTAGGCAACCCTGTAAGATTATAAATTGTAGAGAAGGTACTACTCTGCCCTGGTGGAAGGAGTTTCCTATACCAGTGATTACAGATCCAGTGTAGTTTGGTAGTCTATCCCACTCAGCACCCCGTTTTTGATTCTGCCTCCTCCTGAGCCCTGCTGAGTCTCTACTCACATAGACATAATATCAATAGCTATAAATAAATGAGTTTACAACTGTTCACAGCAGAGCAAAAAGAGTCCTGTGTTTGTGGTCAATGATAGACAGGCCCCTCAGCTTCAGAGCCTAACCTAGGGAGAGATTAAAATCATTGCTATTCAACTCCCTCACCTCATTCTTGGGGAGGAAGGAGAGAGGAAGGTCAGGGAAGTCTGGAGGGGTCTAACTGACATCACCTACAGACTGGAGCACAGCTCCCTTTGCCCAACTTCAACTGTTTTTTCCTAAACTTAAAAGAAATAAAAGCCAGATACCTAAAAACATCAAAATTAAGCTCCATCGTTGACCTTGAACCAAAGAAAGTATTAAATTCCCTTCCATCCTCAAGCTTTGCTTGAACCAACCAAGGGAAGATCTACAAGGCAACCCAGTTGTGCCCTAGCTGAAAGCTCTACAAGCAAAGATTGGCCAAGAGGCCGTGCTATCACTGCCCAGGTGCCGCAGCTGGGGGCCAAGAAGGGGGAGCCCTTATCCCCGGTGGCCAAAGGTGTTCTAGACATTCAGTGTCCACTGGCAAAGGGCTCAGACTGAGACCCTTGGGCTTACCACGGGCTAACAGCCCTCCTGGCTAACAATGGGCTGTGCTTGACAGAACATACTGTTCATGGGAGACTTCAACGCGGGGTGCTCCTACGTCACCCCTTCACATTGGCCGTCCATCCGCCTGCGCACCAGCCCCGCCTTCCAGTGGCTGATTTCGGACACCACAGACACCACTGTGACCTCTACGGACTGTGCTTATGACAGGTAAGGTCCCACGCCCTGGCTCGGAGGGCTGGCTGGGAGCGTTGGGCCTTCAGCTGCCTCTGATTGCTTCACGCTGGTACAGAAACATCGGTCCAGGTGACAGATCCTGTGCCCAGGTAGCTCCGCTACGTTCCAGCTCTGACAGCCATGAACTACTGGGCCATGTTCAGCAATCCAACTTACCTCACGCGTCAAAGTGGTCAGATTATATGATCTCTCAGTCCCATCTAGTTCTAATGTTATAGCCTACAACAAAGGCAGGCTGCATTCTCCAGGACACGACTTGACACGATAAACAGTCTCAATCAAAAATGAGACTGAAAAAACAACTTTCAGGATCTCAGAACCCCTGATGCGGTGAAAGCAAGGGACAAAGTTTCGCATTGGAGAATCAACGTTACCCTGGCCAGACAGGTCAGCGTCTTCAGATCAGAATCCCTAATTGCTGCTAGTGCACAGAGGGTATCTAAGAACTTGGTGGCTGTGCTCATTCCTGCTTTCCCTTCACCTGTCCAGCTAGGATTGGTTTGGATTGTTCTTCAAAGGAGACCATGACATCAGGAAGGGGGTGCCATAACTTGCAAATGAATTGGTCTTAAGTGAGGAAGTGCCTGCAAAGTCACCAGTCTCACTTTCTCGCCCAGTCATCTGGATCCAGGGCAAGATCAGGCTGTCAGGCCAGGGAGAAGCCATTCCCTTTGTCCCTTAATTTCCCACCTCTCAAGTAAGTCCCATCTTGGAACATGTATAATAAAGCATGTAAAGAGCATGAAGCACAGAAGAAAAAAGTATACTGGGGAATAAAAGCCATGCAAGCACATTTTTTAGATGAAGCTAAATTATGAATTTGAGTGAACAGTACCTAGTCTTTATAAAAATGAATATGTTGAACAATCCCTGTTGTCTCTTCCACTTCTAACATTCTTAACTAAGATCTAAAAAACAACCTGATTATCGATCAGAACGAACGCTAGTGTTTTGATTTTTCAGACTTTGTTAAGTCATTCCATTTCATAATGCCTTCTGAGGCAGTAAGACTGCTTCCTTTCCTACCTGAGATACAGCATTACAATGTATGGAAAGCTGAAGAGCTTATCTAACATTATACCAAGTGTCAGAAGGTAGGGATGTGACAAACTCATAATTCTCTTAAAAGCTCCTTTACAAGTTTTCAGCGTTGCAAAGTCTTCTGCCTTCTTCTCTCTTATCTTCCTGTAATCCCCAGAATTCAGGCTCAAAGTGGTCATTACACTGCACTGAAAAGCAGTACCCTATCTATAACTGGGATCCAGTGACTGGGAGAGAAAGTGAGGCTACTGACTTTGTACTGTTTCACTTAAATCCAATTCATTTGCAAGTCATAGCATCACTTTCCTGATAGTCATGGTCCTGTTTTGTTTCCCATATTTTAAAAACACTTTATTCTAAAGTATATTTCCATAACGTTTCTCACAGTTTTTAAGCATTTAATAATTTTCAGGGTGATTTATTTTTTTTAAATAGTAATAGCTTTTTAATCTTTCAAAATACACACAAAGATAGTTTTTAACATTCACTCTTGCAAAACTTTGTGTTCCAAATTTTTCTCGCTTCCTTCCTGCCATTCCCCTCCCTTGAATAGTAATCTAATATAGGTTAAACTTGTACAATTCTTCTAAATATATTTCCACATTTATCATGCTGCACAAGAAAAATCAGATAAGAAAAAGTGAAAGGAAAAAAGAAACGTAGCAAACAAAAAACAATAAAAAGAGAAAATACTGTACTTTTATCCATAATCAGTCTCCATAGTTCTCTCTCTGGATGCAGATGGCTCTCTCCATCACAAGTCTATTGGAATTGCTTGAATCACTTCATTGTTGAAAAGAGCCAAGTCATGGTCCTCTTTGAGAAGGACGGACAGACAACAACAATCCAAATCAATCCTAACTGGACAGGTGAAGGAAAAGCAGGAATGAGCACAGCCACCAACTTCCTAGATACCCTCTCTGGACTAGCAGCAATTCAGGGATTCTGAGCTGAAGACAGGGAAACGCTTTGCCTCTGGTTGACTCTCTCCAGCGCTAATTTTGTCCCTCGTTTTTAATGCATTTGGGGTTCCAGGATCCTGAAAGTTGCTTTTTCAGTCTCATCTTCAGTTGAGACTCTCATACACTGTTTTCTAATTTTGTAGTTGTCATTTTATTCCTGTCCAACTTCTATACATTCCCCTGAAGTTATGGAAACCAGCCTTGATCCAAGGCCTGCACTGGGTATAACAGGAAGCTGGGTTTTATAGACTGTATGTCTGTCATACCATTATATTGGCTCTTCACCTTACAAGCCCATTTCTTCTCTTCTCTTCTTCTCTGAGGCATAGGTAGCAATGGTGATTCCAGGTATGATAATCCTGAAGTTTGATCTTTGTATCTTGGTATCTGTTACAGGATTGTAGTCTCTGGAACTGAGCTACAAAGAGCTATTGTGCCAGGATCAGCCACCACATTTGATTTCCAGGCAGCATATAAATTGAGTGATGAAACTGTAAGTTTTTCTCATTCATTTTTTATTCTGTTTTGAAGTTTAATTAAATAGGAGCCTATAATGTCACAGTTACTCCTTTTCTTAGCAGATTGTCATTTCAGGTGAGACTTGTACTATCTGGCCCAAGATAGACTTTTTTCCCATTTTATGGGTGTACTATAAAGGCCCTTCCTCAAAGACTGGTATTGAGTAAAAATGAAACAAATCTCTCAACTGCTGATCAGCTAAAGCTAAGACCAGATAAAACTACTGCTTCTGCAGCTTCTCACTTCCACTTGGGAACTGGAGACATACAATGCTTGTGCTCATACATCCCTGCATCTCCCACTGAATTGGAAACCTTTAGGAACATCTAGTATGGTACCAAAAGAGTCAGGAATATCGGGCTTTAGTGGCTCAGTGGAGCAGGTGGGGCTTTCCTTTCTCTGTTTACAGTACCTTCATCTCTAGCTCCTCAACCCCTCCAAATATAAAGTTCCCAAGCATCAGGCTCTTTTTTCTACAATCTTTTCTAAAGAAATCTGATCTAGTCTTCTCTCACAGTCACCCAGGCTTGAAATAAGCACTGTGATATTCACTGGATGTGCAGTCTTTAGTCTGAGCTCAAGTGGCAGCCATTACCCATATAACTTTGGACAAATCAGTTGTCAAATGAGGTTGGACCAGGCAATCTTACGGTTCCTTCTAGAACTAGAATCCCAATTTCTAGTGTTACCTTTGTGGATTGTCATTCACCCAATCCATCCCTATCAATATTTCCAATGTTTTCCATGTATTATGTCTGTCACCACCCAAGTCCCTGTCCCTACCTTCTCACACATAAATTACAGTACTCATCTCTTCCCTCTAAATGAATTCGTTCACATGTTTTCATGACAATTTCCCCCAGATATTTGGCTTGCATTCCACCTCAGAAAACCTCAATAGCAACTTCCCACAACAGGATCAAGTGCACTCTTCTTGTCCTGATATTTCATGATCCACCACATCTTACTCCTCTTGCCCCGATGCATACCTTCTTCCTTTGCTAACACCAAACATGGCTGGAATTCACTTCTCTCTGTACCGACAAGTGTTCCGGCTCACTTGGCCATTTTGTGTCAGTTATCTTCCCCAGTTTTGGTTTCATTCCCCCAACTAGAGTGTGTTTCTTGAGAACAAGATTCAAATCTGTAACATCTTCCTCCCCCTAGAGACTAAGCCCACTGCCTTGAAAAGTAGGGCCCCATGTTTGTTAATGATGTTCCTACCAGGGTTGCAATGGCCCTAATCAGATAGTTTTGTTTTGTTTTGTTTTGTTTAGGCTCTAGCCATCAGTGATCATTATCCTGTGGAGGTAACACTGAAGAAAGCCTGAATCTCCATTTTCATCAAACTTCCTTATTTCATCTACTTCTGAAACTTCCTCTCTATTTCTGACTATCTATGGCCAAAACCATGGCCAAAGTCATCAAAAGAACTGAAAATGACAGCTGATGCTTTTAGCCTTCATCCCCCTAATGTGGGCTCCTAAATGTTAATGTGCAAAGCAATATATCATAAAATTTGGATAAACTAAGGTTATAGGATCTGTTGAAGACATAAGATGACAGTATGCTCTTTGATTTAGTTAAAAAAACAAAAGCTACTACCTTCATAGTCCTGAAAGAGAAAAATAAGTTGATTAAAACTGCTATCTTATCCCAGAATCAGAGTCCTGAAAATACCCATTTCCAAGTTGATGCAGAATTTAAACACAGGTTATTTTAAAAGACCTTAAATGGAATCTAGGAAAGCCTTTGACCCAAGTAAATGGTCATTATTCCTAAAAGAAAGGATATATCCTGCAGCAATATACACTCATCAACATTAAAGCCTGATCCTGGCCACCACTCCTTTATATGTGTGATGTCTCTCCCTATTAGAATATAAGCTCTGTAAGGGCAAGGACTATCTTTGCTTATTAATACTTAGCATAGTGTTTGAAATACAGTTAATAGCTTAATAAATGCTTTTTCATTCATTCATTCATTCATTCCTATTCTTCAGTACATATTAAAGTGGTTTAGACTGCAGGCAATTTGTTAATGTTCCAAGTATTAACCACATTGTGTCTGCTCTTGTGTATGTCTCAATACGACATAATTATAAGTGATTATAGAATTATGTTAAAGAGCTTTTAGATTAGGAATAGTCCTTTAATATCTAACTTTTTACAGCTTTTAACAAGGGAGTTTTCTAGTCTCTTTCCCTTTCTTCTTACCTTATTTGGATGAAGCTCATTTTGATTAGAGCTATAACCATCACAAGATCACTAGTTTTGCTCTGTAGGGGTCCTCAAACTACCTCGGGCCAGATGCAGCACTTAAGGACGTTTATCCCCCACATCCAGGGCTATGAAGTTTCTTTATTTAAAGGCCCACAAAACAAAGTTTTTGTTTTTTACTATAGTCCAACCTTCCAACAGCCTGAGGGACAGTGAACTGGCCCCCCATTTAAAAAGTTTGAGGACCTCTGCCCTAAAGGGTTAAGGGGATTGGGATGGGATGAGGAGACTGTCCAGGGAAAAAACAAATTTTTTCCCCCAAACCACCCTCAGTGCTTTGCCTTAGTGTCTTTATGTGTTAGAACAGCTCTACTGAGACATAACTGCCCACAGGTCAACCCCACAGCACCCCAATTTTGTCTCTCCCAACTGCCTCCCAATCCAAACGGTTGCTCTGACCAAAGGACTTCTCGTTATAGTTCTGCCTGTGAGCGGGACAGAGCCTGGACGAAACTTTTTCATGTCTTCAAAACCTTCCTTAGAAAACTGGTTTCTCCCTGTGGCAAACTCATACAGGCTCTAGGGATGTTCATGCTGTAACTTGTAACCACTTTGGCCTTTTGTGTCCCAGAGGTGGAGAACAGAGGGGCTCTCACAAACTCAGAGAGACATAACAGACTGGAGGTTTTTAAAAAGGCAAACATTCACATTAGCAGAAATATATAATCATAGTTATACTTATGTTTCTGTCTATGTACATGCACACGCAAATATGTGTACAAACACAACAAACATATGTATGTATAATTGCACATATTACAAACTTGTTAATATACACACAATTGTCTTTACTGGTTCCAACTGAACATACTGGATCCTTGAAAGACACCTGGCATTTGCTTGTTTACTTGTGTTACAAGTCAGAAGGGGACTGGGTGGGAAAGCAGGGATGCCCCAATGTAAATTCCATTCCCACTTGTAGGAAACCACAAACCTTTTTTTTTTTTTTTTTTGATGGGAAAGGAGATGAGGACAAACACTGGGTGGACTGGAAGTACAATGGCCACTCATGGGATTGATGCTACTACTGACTGGCATGGGAGTTCTGACCTACTCAGTTTTTGACCTGGATTGGTTTGTCCCTCCTTAAGCAGGCTGGTGCCTCCCTAACTGGCTTGAGCCTGCTAAATCTATTTGTACCAGACACCTAACTGGCTTGAGCCTGCCATAGCTATCTGTACCAGACACTTAACTGGCTTGGGCCTGCTATATCTATCTGTACCAGACACCCAACTGGCTTGGGCCTGCTATATCTATCTGTACCAGACACTTAACTGGCTTGGGCCTGCTATATCTATCTGTACCAGATACTTAACTGGCTTGGGCCTGCTATATCTATCTGTACCAGACACTTAACTGGCTTGGGCCTGCTATATCTATCTGTACCAGACACTTAACTGGCTCGGGCCTGCCATAGCTATCTGTACCAGACACCCAACTGGCTCGGGCCTGCCATAGCTATCTGTACCAGACACTTAATTGGCTTGGACCTGCCATAGCTATCTGTACCAGAAACCCAACTGGCTTGGGCCTGCCATATCTATCTGTACCAGACACCCAACTGGCTCGGGCCTGCCATATCTATCTGTACCAGACACCCAACTGGCTCGGGCCTGCCATATCTATCTGTACCAGACACCCAACTGGCTCGGGCCTGCCATAACTATCTGTACCAGACACTTAACTGGCTTGGGCCTGCCATAGCTATCTGTACCAGACACTTAACTGGCTCGGGCCTGCTATATCTATCTGTACCAGACACCCAACTGGCTTGGGCCTGCTATATCTATCTGTACCACACACCCAACTGGCTCGGGACTGCCATAGCTATCTGTACCAGACACCTAACTGGCTTGGGCCTGTTATATCTATCTGTACCAGACACCCAACTGGCTCGGGCCTGCCATAACTATCTGTACCAGACACTTAACTGGCTCGGGACTGCCATAGCTATCTGTACCAGACACCTAACTGGCTTGGGCCTGCTATATCTATCTGTACCACACACCCAATTGGCTTGGGACTGCCATAGCTATCTGTACCAGACACTTAACTGGCTTGGGCCTGCCATAGCTATCTGTAGCAGACACCCAACTGACTCGGGCCTGCTATATCTATCTGTACCAGACACCCAACTGGCTTGGGCCTGCCATAGCTATCTGTACCAGACACTTAACTGACTCGGGCCTGCTATATCTATCTGTACCAGACACCCAACTGGCTTGGGCCTGCCATAGCTATCTGTACCAGACACTTAACTGGCTCGGGCCTGCTATATCTATCTGTACCAGACACCCAACTGGCTTGGGCCTGCCATAGCTATCTGTACCAGACACTTAACTGGCTCGGGCCTGCTATATCTATCTGTACCAGACACCCAACTGGCTTGGGCCTGCCATAGCTATCTGTACCAAACACCCAACTGGCTTGGGCCTGTTATATCTATCTGTACCAGACACCCAACTGGCTTGGGCCTGCCATAGCTATCTGTACCAGACACCTAACTGGCTCGGGACTGCCATAGCTATCTGTACCAGACACCTAACTGGCTTGGGCCTGCCATAGCTATCTGTACCAAACACCCAACTGGCTCGGGCCTGCTATATCTATCTGTACCAGACACCCAACTGGCTTGGGCCTGCCATAGCTATCTGTACCAGACACCTAACTGGCTCGGGACTGCCATAGCTATCTGTACCAGACACCCAACTGGCTTGAGTCTGCTATATCTATCTGTACCAGACACCCAACTGGCTTGAGCCTGCCATAGCTATCTATACCAGACACCCAACTGGCTTGAGCCTGCCATAGCTATCTATACCAGACACCCAACTGGCTTGAGCCTGCCATAGCTATCTCTACCAGACACCTAACTGGCTTGGGCCTGCTATATCTATCTGTACCAGACACCCAACTGGCTTGGGCCTGCTATATCTATCTGTACCACACACCCAACTGGCTTGGGCCTGCTATATCTATTTGTACCAGACACCCAACTGGCTTGGGCCTGCTATATCTATCTGTACCAGACACCCAAGTGGCTCGGGCCTGCTATAGCTATCTGTACCAGACACCCAACTGGCTTGGGCCTGCTATATCTATCTGTACCAGACACCCAACTGGCTTGAGCCTGCCATAGCTATCTGTATGTACCAGACACCCAACTGGCTTGGGCCTGCTATATCTATCTGTACCAGACACCAACTGGCTTGAGCCTGCCATAGCTATCTGTATGTACCAGACACCCAACTGGCTTGGGCCTGTTATATCTATCTGTACCACACACCCAACTGGCTTGGGCCTGCCATAGCTATCTGTACCAGACACCCAACTGGCTCGGGTCTGCCATAGCTATCTGTACCAGACACCTAACTGGCTTGGGCCTGCTATATCTATCTGTACCAGACACCCAACTGGCTTGGGCCTGTTATATCTATCTGTACCAGACACCCAACTGGCTTGAGCCTGCCATAGCTATCTGTATGTACTAGACACCCAACTGGCTTGGGCCTGTTATAGCTATCTGTACCAGACACCTAAGTGGCTTGAGCCTGCCATAGCTATCTGTATGTACCAGACACCCAACTGGCTTGGGCCTGTTATATCTATTTGTACCAGACACCCAACTGGCTTGAGCCTGCCATAGCTATCTGTACCAGACACCTAACTGGCTTGGGCCTGCTATATCTATCTGTACCAGACACTTAACTGGCTCGGGCCTGCCATAGCTATCTGTACCAGACACTTAACTGGCTTGGACCTGCCATAGCTATCTGTACCAGAAACCCAACTGGCTTGGGCCTGCCATATCTATCTGTACCAGACACCCAACTGGCTCGGGCCTGCCATAGCTATCTGTACCAGACACTTAACTGGCTTGGACCTGCCATAGCTATCTGTACCAGAAACCCAACTGGCTTGGGCCTGCCATAGCTATCTGTACCAGACACTTAACTGGCTTGGACCTGCCATAGCTATCTGTACCAGACACCTAACTGGCTTGGGCCTGCTATATCTATCTGTACCACACACCCAACTGGCTTGAGACTGCCATAGCTATCTGTATGTACTAGACACCCAACTGGCTTGGGCCTGTTATAGCTATCTGTACCAGACACCTAAGTGGCTTGAGCCTGCCATAGCTATCTATACCAGACACCCAACTGGCTTGAGCCTGCCATAGCTATCTATACCAGACACCCAACTGGCTTGAGCCTGCCATAGCTATCTGTACCAGACACCTAACTGGCTTGGGCCTGTTATATCTATCTGTACCAAACACCCAACTGGCTTGAGCCTGTTATATCTATCTGTACCAGACACCTAACTGGCTTGAGCCTGTTATATCTATCTGTACCAGACACCCAACTGGCTTGGGCCTGCCATATCTATCTGTACCAGACACCCAACTGGCTCGGGCCTGCCATAGCTATCTGTACCAGACACTTAACTGGCTTGGACCTGCCATAGCTATCTGTACCAGAAACCCAACTGGCTTGGGCCTGCCATAGCTATCTGTACCAGACACTTAACTGGCTTGGACCTGCCATAGCTATCTGTACCAGACACCTAACTGGCTTGGGCCTGCTATATCTATCTGTACCACACACCCAACTGGCTCGGGACTGCCATAGCTATCTGTACCAGACACCTAACTGGCTTGGGCCTGTTATATCTATCTGTACCAGACACCTAACTGGCTTGAGCCTGCCATAGCTATCTGTACCAGACACCCAACTGGCTCGGGACTGCCATAGCTATCTGTACCAGACACCTAACTGGCTTGGACCTGCCATAGCTATCTGTACCAGACACCTAACTGGCTTGGGCCTGCTATATCTATCTGTACCACACACCCAACTGGCTCGGGACTGCCATAGCTATCTGTACCAGACACCTAACTGGCTTGGGCCTGTTATATCTATCTGTACCAGACACCTAACTGGCTTGAGCCTGCCATAGCTATCTGTACCAGACACCCAACTGGCTTGAGCCTGCTATATCTATCTGTACCAGACACCTAACTGGCTTGAGCCTGTTATATCTATCTGTACCACACACCCAACTGGCTTGAGCCTGCTATAGCTATCTCTTACAGATAGCTCAATCGATTTTAGCCAGCTATAGATAAGAACTCTAACACTCAAGCCATCCATTAGTCTCAGCCTCCCCAGGAACAGGGAATACAGATGTGTCACATCACCCTGTATGAAGTTTTTCTACTGTTGACAAATCACAAATATCACTTTAGCTACTGTTATAATGTCCTTGTGTATCTATATTTTGTTGTTCAGCCATTTTGGTTGTGGCCGATTCTTTGTGATCCTGTTTGGGGTTTTCTTGGCAGAGATAGTCGAGTGGTTTGTCATTTCGGTTTTAAGCTCGTTTTACAGATGAGGTGACTAAAGGCAAACAGGGTTAACTGACATACCCAAGGGCATACAGCTACTAAGTGTGTGAAGCCAGATTCGAACTCAGGAAGATGAGTCTTCTTGACTTCAGGCCACACTATGTATTGTACCACCTATCTGCCAGTATCTATATCTACTTATTTTTAAAGATAAGTACCAAATGAGTATTAGCATATACATATAACAAAGTTAATTCTGGACAGAGCAAGAGATTATTATTTCACGATGAGCAGGATTTCCAGAAAGATCTGGAAAAACTTACACGAACTGATGATGCTTAGTGAAATGAAAAGTTAGGAGAACTTTGTACACAGAAACAGCAAGATTATGTGATGATCATCTGTGACTTAGCTCTTCTTGGTAATCCAGTGATTCAAGATAATTCCAATATACTTAGGATAGAAAATATCATCCACATTCAGAGAAAAAATTATGGAGACTGAAAGCAGATCAAAGCATACTATTTCCATTTTAAAATTTTTTCTTTCTTGTGGTTTTTCTTTCTCAATATGACTATATGGAAATGTGTTTTTTGATAGTATTTTTTCCCAAGTACATAACATATAGTTTTCAATATTCACTTTTGCAAAACCTTGTTTTCCAAATTTTTCTCCCTCTCTCTACCCTTTCCCATGCAAGGCAGCAAGCAATCCGATATAGGTTAAATGTGAAATTCTTTTAAGCATATTTAATATGGAAATATAGTTTAAATGATTATACATGTGTAAGTAATATCAGATTGCTTGTTGCCTTGGGGAAGGGAAAGAAAATTTGGAAGTCAAAATCTTTCAAAAATGAATGTTGAAAACTATATTTACATATAATTAGAAAAAATAAAATACTATTAAAGGTTCTGATAAAGGCCTCATTTCCAAAATATATAGAGAACTGATTTTAATTTATAAGAAATCAAGCCATTCTCCAATTGATAAATGGTCAAAGGATATGAACAGACAATTTTCAGATGATGAAACTGAAACTATTTCTACTCATATGAAAAGGTGTTTCAAATCATTATTGATGAGAGAAATGCAAATTAAGACAACTCTGAGATACCACTACACACCTGCCAGATTGGCTAAGAAGATAGGAAAAGATAAGGACGAATGTTGGAAGGAATGTGGGAAAACTGGGACACTACTACATTGTTGGTGGAACTGTGAATGGATCCAACCATTCTGGACAGCAATTTGGAACTATACTCAAAAAGCTATCAAACTGTGCATATCCTTTGATGCAGCAATGTTACTACTGGGCTTATATTCCAAAGAGATATTAAAGAAGGGAAAGGGACCCATGGTAAAATGTTTGTGGCAGCCCTGTTTGTAGTGGCTAGAAGCTGGAAAATGAATGGATGCCCATCAGTTGGAGAATGGCTGAATAAATTGTGGTATATGAATGTTATGGAATATTATTGTTCTATAAGAAATGACCAACAGGATGACTTCAGAGCGGCCTGGAGAGACTTACATGAACTGATGCTGAGTGAAATAAGCAGAAGAAAGAGTTCATTATACATTTCAACAACAATACTGTATGAGAATCAATTCTGAGGATGTGGCTCTCTTCAACAATGAGAGGATTCAAATCCGTTCCAATTGATCAGTAATGAACAGAACCTGCTACACCCAGCAAAAGAACATTGGGAAATGAGGGTGACCACAACATAGCATTTACACTCTTTCTGTTATTATTTGCTTGCATTTTTGTTTTTCTTCCCAGGTTATTTTTACCTTCTTTCTAAATCCAATTTTTCTTGTGCAATAAAATAACTGTATAACTATGTATACATATATTGTATTTAACATATACATTAACATATTTAACATGTATGGGACTACCTGCCATCTAGGGAAGGGGGTGAAGGGAAGGAGGGGAAAAGTTGGAACAGAAGTTTTTGCAAGGGTCAATGTTGAATAAAACTAATACAGACAAGATTAGAAGGGAAACAATAAACTGGGAAAACATTTTTACAGTCAAAGGTTTTGATAAAGGCCTCATTTCCAAAATTATATATAGAGAATTGACTCTAATTTATAAGAAATCAAGACATTCTCCAATTGATAAATGGTCAAAGGATAAGAACAGACAATTCTCAGACAAAAAAATTAAAACTATTTATAGACATATGAAAATATGCTCCAAATCATTATTAATCCGAGAAATGCAAATTAAGACAACTCTGAGATACCACTACACACCTGTCAGATTGGCTAGAATGACAGGGAAAGATAATGCGGAATGCTGGAGGGGATGCGGAAAAACAGGGATACTGATACATTGTTGGTGGAATTGTGAACACATCCAGCCATTCTGGAGAGCAATTTGGATCTATGCTCAAAAAGTTATCAAACTGTGCATACCCTTTGATCCAGCAGTGTTTCTACTGGGCTTATAACCCAAAGAGATACTAAAGAAGGGAAAGGGACCTGTATGTGCTAAAATGTTTGTGGCAGCCCTGTTTGTAGTGGCTAGAAGCTGAAAAATGAATGGATGCCCATCAATTAGAGAATAGTTGAGTAAATTGTGGTATATGAACATTATGGAATATTATTGTTCTGTAAAAAAATGACCAGCAGGATGAATACAGAGAAGACTGGCGAGACTTGCATGAACTGATGCTAAGTGAAATAAGCAGAACCAGGAGATCATCATATACCTCAACAACGATACTGTATGGGAAGTGGATCTCTTCAATAATGAGATCTAATTCAGTTTCAATTGATCAAGGATGGATAGAAGCAGCTACACCCAAAGAAAGAACACTGGGAAATGAATATAAACTACTTGCATTTTTGTTTTTCTTCCCAGGTTATTTATACCTTCTGAATCCAATTCTCTCTGTGCAACAAGAGAACTGTTCAGTTCTGCACACATATATTGTTTCTAGGATATACTCCTATTTAACATGGAAAGGACTGCTTGTCATCTGGGGGAGGGGGTGGAGGGGAAAAATCGGAACAGAAGTGAGTGCAAGGGATAATGTTGTAAAAAATTACCCTGGCATGGGTTCTGTCAATAAAAAGTTATTAAAAAAAAAAAAAGGGTCAATGTTGAAAAATTACCCATGCGTGTTTTGTCAATAAAAAGGTATAATAATAAATTTTTTAAAAATACTATTACGTGAGAAAAAAAAGAGTATCATTTCAGCCACTTATCCTTTTGGAAGAACAATAAGAGGAGTTTTAAAAAACACTTTAATTTCCTTGAATGAGACAAAAGAGGTTTTATATCTCTGATAGCTCTCTTTGTATATACAATTCTTCACAGTTCAAATTTGATTTTACATAAGAGGAAGATTTCTTGTTACTTTTTATTACAGGTCAGAGGAACTACAAATTATACATATTTCCATTCATTACCTCATCTATGTAAGAACACAACTTCTGATGCTCCCATAAATTCAAAACTAATTCAATTCCTTAAAGAATTATTAGAATTAGTCAAAAAGAGATTTCTGTCTCCTGAAAATCACTGCAGTCAGTGTTTTTCAAGAATTTTAGTGAGAAGTTCATTCAAACGACCCACCATTGGTCTAGGGTCATCATTGAGTCCTGCTGCTATCATGGCATTCTCATATATCTGCAAAGCAAAGAGAAAGAGAAGAAATAAATATCAATATGTATTAGAAAAAAAGAAAAAGCCACAATGAGCTGGGAATCCTAAGCCTTTACAGACTCTGGGGCTCTGGTTCAGATGTCACAAGAAGGTGAAGTTTTTTGAACCAGGAGTTGCAAAGAAGGCAAGTTCCTATTCTAAATACCAACAAAGATGTCAAAAAAAGACTTTTCTCTTGACTGATGAAAGATAAGAGTGGATCCTTTTTCTCAAAATGGGATTTAAGGGGAAAATACAAATGTCTCAGCAGCAGCTACAACTCCTTAAACCTATTGAGGTTTTTTTTTTTTAGGTATTTTCCACAATAAGCTGGAAAAGCTCTAGAACCACAATGAAAAGAGAACTAAGATGGAGTTTCTTTCTTGAAGGTGCTGAAAACCATTCTTTCTCAAAAAGATACCTACCTGATCAATCAGTAGCTGGGCGAGGTCAGGTTGACCCTCTCTCAACTGATTCAGCTTTCTGATCAGAGGATGCCTGCAATATAGGTTACTGTGATGAGAACCAGCTATTATTATAACAATGCTTGGAACATACTGCAGCTACCCAGAGCATATTGTTCTGATACAATTGGTGCACTTTATTTTAAACAATGATATACAGAAAGAATTTTTAAAATTGTATTAAAGGAGCTCACTATTTAAAATAATCCTATCATAAATCCTTGATAAAATCAATAATTATTTTGTAAAGTAAATGATTCTAATTGAGCTGCTTTGAAAATATGGATTTTCATATATGGTTTATTTAAAGTAGAGTATATCTATATACAACAAGTCAATTAAAGCAATGATCAGTTTTCCAATAATTTCCAGAAGTTCTTGGTGAGTTATTTTGTGTTCATTACTTTCTTCTTCCAGAAACTTCCTGATGGCAGAAATGCTCCAAAGGGAGGGAAAGATAAATATGCAGAATGAACCTAAAAGCAATCCAAGTACCCAGGAGATACCCAACTGGGAAACACAATGCATGACGAGCTAGCCTTATAAGTTCATGAATTTTATGGCAACAATTAATACTTTACAGCTAGCATTTTCTGGATCAGTGATGATTAGAACAAAAAAAGATAAAATAAAAAGCAAAAATATAATAATCTTATCACTGAACTTAGGAAAGATAAGTACCTCAAACAGTCCTTAGAGAATAGGAAAAGACTTCCATCAAGATCACCCTCCCCAAGTCCTACACTCTTTGAGAGAAAACTGTTTAGTCTTTGCCCTTATTTACTTATTTATTGGGTTCCTGCTACCCAATAAAACTATACCTTTTCAAACTGTCCCCAGTATGAGGTCAGGTAGTTGCCAAATAATCACTACTAAAGTTTTAAGTGACAGAAGCTTGAAACATTACCTTTTCTAGAGTTTTTCTTATTTCAATGGAAAAATCCTGAAGTCTGAAAAGCTGTCAAAAACCCAGTATATTCTGAATCCCTAGTAGTGGGATTTCAAGCACTAAGACAGTGAAAATGTTACTTCAGGGACAGAAAAGCCTTGCCAGCTACATAGAGCAACTAAAATAAAAAAATTGCAGTCAGACAAGCAGAAGTTGTCTGAATTCAAAACAAAATTCAAGAAAAGGAACCAGAAGGAACCCAAAGCCTCAAATCCACTTTGTTTAGACACAGATATCCAAAGCTTAGGCAACAAGAAAGATGAGCTCCTTAGAGATCCTAGTGTAAAGAGGCAAATTTGACCTCCCAAGTGTTACAAAGTTGGTGAGGTGAAACCTGTGACAGGAATTTTGGTACATATCATATTCAGAAAAAACCGAATGGCTAAAAGACAGGGAAGGACATGTATCTTGAGGAAAATCAGAGTGGGAAGACATGATAGAATCAATTATTTGGGTAAAACTAAAAGGAGGCAGAAACAAGAAGCTTTTCACTATAGTATTCTATAGAGTAGACCATCTGAATAAAAAGAGTAAAGAGATATTTTTGGGAAATAGATCACAAGTCCTGCACAGAAATAAGTAAGGAGAGACTTCACTTATCCAGACATCTGCTACAGCAATCTTTGTCTCTCCCTTTCTCTCTTTCCTTGGTTTTATAATAATTATTTTTTTCCTTCAGGAGGCAAAGGACAAGGTAAAATTTTGTTCTGACTATTACTAACAGGTTGCTAGGGGTGAAAATGATGGGAGCTCCAACTAGTGACAGAATAAAGTTGAGCATAATCTTGATAAGCATGTTAGATTTTGAGAGCAAATTCTAAAGAATCATAGGATCACAGGGACTTTGGTAATCATAGGGTCATATATCCAGAGCTTAAGAGAACCTCAAAAATCATCTAATATAAACTCTTTCCTTTTACAGATGTGTAGAGTGCCAAAGATAGGATGAATAGGAAGAGAATTTAAAGAAAAGTCTTTGGATATCACATCGGAAGCTCTTCTCATTATCTCACTGCCTCCTTGAGTGGCAGAAGAGGGGACGAGCAAGCACAGGGCACCATCCATCCTATATCCAGGGAGAGCAAATTCCATAGAGGAAATCAGCTCAGATGGGATGGGAAGCTCTCAAAAATAAAAATCCAAAGACATAAGTAATTCTGAAGAGGAATCAAAATGAGAGTTATCTGAGAGACCAATGTGAACACACAGAGAATTTATCAGCCTATTTAGACTTTATGTCTAAGATATGTAGAGAAGATGAACACAAGGGAACACTTTTACAGTATGCAAGAATAGTGTAAGGAGCACTAAGACTCAGAATGAAAATCTAAGATAACAGAGAAGTTTGATGTTTATTTTAGTTATATCAGGATGAAGAAGGGAGTCAAAGAAGAAAAAGGACTAGTCAATGTTTAAGGGAAATGAGATGTCTGATGAAAGGAGCTTTTTGCCACTATGTGTTAGGATACAAAAATAGAAAATTTTAAATCACATAGAGTGGAATATCGTTTCCTCAGAACTGTTGAGGAGCTATGTAAAAATATACTTTAGTTTTCTTTTTCAAATGAAACTACTTACATAAATGTAGTACAGTATTCAAAATTATTTTATCATCAAAATTATCATCTAGTTTCCTCAACTTTGCTATTAAGCAACAAACAACCCATCAATTGATATTCTTTTAAGAGTGCTTTTGGAGAGTCATTAAGTTGTCATCTTATCATTAGGCAGGGCTATACTTAAAATTAATTCCTGTGTACAAAGACAAAGATTTAATTAGTTATAAAATTCCAGTGTCTCACACAGGTAGACTGGAAGTCTATCTTTTTTCTTAATCCCTATTTATCTTTAAAAACAAAAGAAAGTATCAAAAAGCAACATTTCAAGAAAGTTGCTATAAATATATTAATTCAATGATTTTTCCTTATTGAGTTATTATTAACAACTGAGATTCAACTTAACAAATACAAATAATTTTTTTAAAATTAGCAATGAGAGAATTAAAGTAAATTATAAGGAAAATAACTGGATTATAGGTTAGAAAATTTTCATAGATATATGCTATAAAATTTCTTCAAGGCTTTTAAGAGGTCCTCTGTATAGTGATTAATTTATATTTTTTCTAACTTATTCTGTACTCAGGGTAAGTCATCTGTCATCCTTCTTAGCAGCCTTGCAGATGACACTTTTATACTAAGCCAATGGAGCAAGAATATAGTATTTTATTTGGTCACTATGCCTTCTTTTTGATTATAAACATAAATTTCTATTATAAAACATATTCTATTCCTAACTCCTTGATTATTCAGAGAACTATATTTTTTGGTATGAATTTTCTATAGTATTTTCTATACGACTACTCATACTCTATTCCAGGGCTCCGAGTCATGCTGTCTACATTCAATGCTACAAAGTATTTATTACGCCTTGTAGATTACAAAAATCGAACTAAAAATCCTGCCACCTAGCCACTAGGCCAAGGGAAGGGGCACAGGGGACAAATTTAAGACTTATGCCAGTCAGAAGCAGCTACACCCAAAGAAAGAACACTGGAAATGAATATAAACTGCTTGCATTCTTGTTTTTCTTCCCGGATTATTTATACCTTCTGAATCCAATTCTCCCTGTGCAACAAGAAAACTGTTCAGTTCTGCACACATATATTGTATCTAGGATATACTGTAACCTATTCAACATGTATAGGATTGCTTGCCATCTGGGGGAGGGAGTGGAGGGAGGGAGGGGAAAAATCAGAACAGAAGTGAGTGCAAGGGATAATGCTATAAAAAAATTACCCTGGCATGGGTTCTATCAATAAAAAGTTATTAAAAAAAAAAAAAAAAAAAAAAAAAGAGAAAAGGATCACAGTAAAAAAGAAAAAAAAAGGAAAAAAAAAAAAAAAAAAGACTTATGCCAGTCCTGCTGCTATGGCATACCCTGGCTTCTTGGCTGGATCTACACATCCGATTCCTTCCCTCCAATGACCTCAGAGCCTAATTACCCCCAACACTGCCTCACCTTTCCTCCTTCTCAATATTAAGCTTGTTTTTAACAAACATGACAAAACATTCTTGCTCCATGATGATACAAAGGAAGACATGTTATTAACTAAAAATTAGCCTGATAATTTACTGACAGTTTAAATGACTATTTATTATAGGGTAATGATACTGACTGAACCTCTAGACAGTCAGCTGTACCTGGTATTGATTTCAAGGGTGGGTTGTAGAATCTGGGCCCGCTCCTCATTGGTTTTGGCCAACTGCTGCATGCGCAGGAAATGCCTGGCGGCCCCCATCTCCAACACTGTAATCATGGCAGGGTGTGTGTCTAAGCGAAGAGTCACCTGAAGCCCAAATGTGACAGCAGAATTCAATAAGGTGAATGAATGTTCAAATTCCTCTTTGACAATAAGATGATTAGCCCTTAATTCTTCTTCTGAAGAAATATATTTTTACCAACCTTAGTTAGCTTCCCTCTCAATTATTCACCAATTGTAAGAGCAATAATTGAAAACCTGACCAATTATCCTTATGAGAAGAAGCACATGTTTAGGGAATTTCATGTGTGCTATGAGGGAGATTTTACAAAATCTTGATAGAAATTATTCCCCATTTCTGTTATCTACAGTTCAGAAATTCCGCCGTTACCTTACTAATGGTGGTTGCATCAGTTTATTTCATGTCTTTGCCTTAAATTCTCCTTTCTCACTGTCTCATGCTAAACACATCTGCTAGAATACTCTCACACAACTACTGAAATAATCAAGCTCTATTTTCATCATATTCTTTCCTTCTTCAAGGATGTATCATGTATGATTACGGTCACCATTACATAAGATCCAAAATCAGTCCAGTATTCAAGGTGCTTCATCAAACTCTGGTACTCTTTGCCAACCCTACAAATTTTACTTGTCCTTAAGAGATAAAAGTCGATTCAAGTTAATTTAATTATCTTTTCCTGACTGATGTTTTCATTTGCATGCCTTTGTTTCAATCATTCCCTCTGCCAAGAATGTCCCCCTTCAACTCACCATTCAATCCATGTCTTCTCATTCTCCAAAACCTGGTTCGATACAGACTTCATTTGGACTGTATCCTCTTTTCCTTTGTAGCCCACCAACACTTAATCATACCTTCATTTGGTCCCACCCTATATTTTTATTTATATTTCTTGTTGAATGTTCTTAAATTCCTGTGTTTAAGTTTTGTATTTCTGGTTAGACTCTCAAGGAGCTTTAAATTTGTTGAAAACAGGGTTTATATCTTAATTCTTTTCTATCTTCCTACAGTAGCTCATGTAGTATTCCTCTTTCAGGATTCTGTAAAGAGTTGTAACTCAAATATTGGAAGCTAACAAGATTCCTTTTTCACAATCTACCAGGAACTTTTAGCCTCCTACTTTATTTGTCTGCTTAGATTCCCATCTTCTTTATAAAGCTTTTTTTCCACAAAATAGGAGAAAAAGGTGGAGATCCAAGCTTATCTACTCCTTTTCCTTTGAAGACAATCATACATAATATAACTTGAGATATGATATGAGACAAAATTAAATGTTTTATGAATAGACAGCTATTTGCTGTAATTTGTACATAACTGTCCCACTGTGTATTCAGTATGTTTGGCTATGTCAACATTATTTGTTATAGTCTATGAACCGAGAGGGAAGTCTATTTAATTTTTCCTGAATAGTAATAGGGCAGAGAGCCATGAACATAAACCCACATCCTCTTCCTGACCTCATGCTCCCCCCCACAATACTCTTGCTTTCTCTGTTTCTCTCTTTGTGTCTGAGGACTATTCATCACATTTTGCTTTTGTACTTTCAACCTCAAACACCAAGGGCAGCCTCACCTTAACATTGGTGACCCGAGTACCCAATGCATTTCTTATCCAAGCTGTCAGATCTTCTGCCTCCTTCTCTGACAGACGTTCAGTAGCTAGAAGAGAAAGAAAACTAGAAACTAAGAAACTCTTAGAGAGAAACTCTCTCTTTAACTGACATTTCCTACCAATGCCTGGATTTTTAGTTTATATTCAGGTACACCTCTCCAGTGGAAACAAAATTTCACTACAAAACACCAATGGGCCTGGCACTTGAATTGGCTCTGTGATTACAGGAGAAAAAAAAAAAATGCACCAAGACTTATTTATTTAAAACCTTAGAGAGACAAATAGAAAAGATACTTTCTTGTCATCTAGGATCTTGAAAAGAGTCCAGACCATCTTACTGAAAATAGCCAAAGTATAATTTTTTAAATAGGAATAGGAAGCTTGTTCAATTTCAAGGAGTCAAAACTCGTCTATCTGAAAAATCTCCAGGTTCCTGAGCCAATCAGTTTCTGTGAACCACTATGAACATTATACAATTAGTTTTTTAAAAATGCACTAAGTTCACTAATATGTAAAATAGTAAAGAATCCTAAGTAAAAGACTGTATACTGTAGCTAGTCTGATACCTTTTTTATCTCCACTATAATTTACTGTAACATCTACCCTCCCCCATTTAAATAAAAACGAGGATTAAGTAATTAGGAAAGATGGGTTGCCATGGCAGGATGTGCTGCTATGCTACTATGTACAATGGGGACCTGTAAATATGTGGGAAGTCCACCTTGAGAACCTTCTTCAAATTTCTCCTCTTTGTAGTGATCAACAACAATATCAGTTTCCACAGAAATGAGCTTCTTCTTGTCAAACTCTCGGAGGTGCAGTAAGGTCAATTCATCAAACTGCTCATAGCAGTAGAGCACCTGTGAAGAGTCAGATAGCATTTATATAAATTCAAAGTTACCAAATGCTGGTAGAATAACAATGAGTATAGTGAATAAAAATAAGGTTTCTTTTATTCCAATGAATTTCTTAGTTAAGGGATGGCCAATAATAAACTGGGGGAAAAGTTACAGATTATTTGGAATTGTTTTTAGAAATGGTTTATAACTGGAAGGAATCTCACTATGTTAAGATACTAGGAATAGTATCTGGAACTAGATGTAAAATCCCTATCACTAGAGATATAGTTAGGAAATGGACCAGGTGGTCTCTAAAGTACCTTTTAGTTCTTAAAGTCTACATGAATTCTATTAAAATATTTCATTATAATTTCCTTTGTATAAAGACAATATGAGCAAAGATAAGATATTAACCAAAGCAAGTCCTCTTTCAGGGCCTTAATCAGTTTTCTTTTATATAAATCATTCATTTATCTGTCGATATTCAAACACAGTAGCAGTAACATTATAATTAGCTTGGAGACTACAGAATATGAAATATATCTCCTGGATAAATATATTATTTATTTATAAAATAGAAAGGAAATATATACAATTTAAGATTAAAAATCTTAATCTCATATAACTCTATACATTGGATATCTAGGAGAAAGAATAAAAAAATACAGGTAACAGGAAACTGAGGCAACTCAGAGGTGAACAAAAGCAATGGGGAGGCTAAAGATAATGAATGATTAAAGTTAGACCATGGGAAGGCAGCATGATACAGTGGAAAAGTATTGGATTTGGAATCACAAAAGATCTTAGTTCAAATTCCACTTCACTTATTAGTCTTAAAGACTCTAGGTGGGTTACTTAATCATTCTGTGTCTCATTTTCCTCTTCTTCAGAATAAGGGAATTGAACTCAAATGCTATTAAGGTACTGTATACCTCCAATCTTACAAGTCTTGGTGACTGTTAAATTATGAGTGAGTGACTCTGCTTCACGTTCTAGAACCTATCCTGGAAACTTTAACTTTATATGTAAAAAGGTTAATTGCAGGCTTCCCTTAGTTGCTATTCAGGTGAGTACACATGACTATGGCAGTTCACCTACTTCCATATTCTTCTGCTTCATGGCTTCATAATACGGTGAGTTTTCAGCCAGATGTCGGTTGGGAGCACACAGGTAGTAGATGTTCCTGGTACCAGCCCGCATTCGACTGGCATATTCCACAAGGCTGGTCAACTGGCCAGCAGGCAGAGCCGATGACTCATAACGCAAGAGCTTTGCAATATCCTCCTAGAAATGGAGGTAAGGATTTATTTCAGGGATTAATTTCAAAATGAATTAGGCTGGATTTCTCAGGACTATAAAATGACCCTCAAAAATTATTAGTTAAAGAGGCTATTTATTTTGCGCTAGTTTGTGACACCCCTCAACCTCTCATCCCAAATCAAGCCTTAAATATTTTTCCATAGTGTAAAAAGTGCTTCCTGGTAAGTAGGATGTCTGAATTTTACATTAGCCTTTATCACCAAATTATGGACAAATACTTAACCATATGGTCTGTTTCCTCATATAAAATAGGGCATTAAGTCAAATAACTTCTATGGTTCCTTCCAGCTCAAAAATTATGAGGCAGGTATTTAATGAAACTAGGGAAGATGACAGACAGGGTATTTCAGTCATGTAATCTTCTGTATCAGATCTGAGATTTCTTACTAGTGGGAATAAGGTGATGACAGGGCAACTAATTGCCAAGATGTTTCCATGGTCTCCCTTGGGTCTATCATGGGTGGTTCAGGACCTTGGAACTAATATATATCCTACACTAAGGACAGTTCTGACTTGAAGTCAGTTCCTAGTTAGGAGGACATGCCAGCAAGCAGTTTAAGGTCCCTTTAAATAGCCTGAAATCTCTGATCAAATAAGTTCAAGAAGCACATCTCACAGTAATAAGGTGAAACACATTATATATAAACAAATTCTGACACATGAATATAATGAAACAATTCACTACACATTAAGAAATGATAGCTTTGATGAATACAAAAAAATATGAAGACTTAAATGAACTGATACAAAATGAAGCAGAATCAAGAAATGCATATTACTACAATATAGATATAATACAAATTAATCTGCTCTAACATGACCCTTAAGCAAAGCCAAATGGCATTTCTGCATGTTCCTTTTTTGCAGAGGGAGAAGACTAGAATTGTGGAACACTGCATATGATATCAGACTTTTCAATACTGTTCTTTATCAGAAGGGATGGTCTCTATAAGGAAGAAGGAAAAGAGATATACTGGCAAAAAAAAAAAAAAAGATAGTGTAAAAACAAAGGATATCAATAAAAATGCATTTTTTAAAAAAAGCAACCAACAAAACAAAAGGGGAAAATGAGGCTGGAGACAATGTGAACACAGGAAGAGAACAGGATGCCCAAACCTAGGATTTCAGGTCCCTACCTGAGCAAGTTAATCAAGGCATCTCAGTGACTAGAGTCAGCAAATTCACAGCAATATCAGTTTATGAGTATGAGAGAGAGGGCTATATCATGTCAGTATAAGGACTGATTACAATCTCCCTCCAAAATCTCTCTAGTGCAAAACTTAAGTCTTGGTAAGAAAAGAACAAGAATCATGGAAAGGAGTACTGATAATCAAAATAAATGAAACATCCTTATAATAACATAATATATTTTTTTTTATTCTCTGTGCATATACTGTTTTTCCAATAGAATAGTAATTCCTTGAGAGCAAAAACATTTTGATAATTGTCTTTCTACATTCATTATGATTAGCACAGTGTAGGTGCTTAATGAATAAATTCCTTGCTAATTGACTAATCTCTCCTGAAGAGTCTGATGGTGATATTGCTAATGATGCTAAAAAATTTTGCATGATTAGGACTATTCCTTCTGATAAGTTGGAAGTGTCCTGTTGATACTATATAGGATGCAGATGGGATGTCAGAAAATCATTGCCTTACAATACAGTTCAAAACCTTTGGTCCCTAGCAGTAATCCCTTCCTAATTTTTCCAGAAATTTGCTTTGCTTCAATGAAGCCTCATGATTTAAGACAAGTAAAGCTTTTACCTTGACTTCCTGTTCAGCAATAGTGACAATTCCCTCTCTCATAAACAATCCATAATCTTCAAAGAACTTGGCATACTTCTCAGGGTCTTTTTTGCTCTGGTCAATGAAAAATTTTATCAGCCTTTGTTGTAAAACATCTCTGAGTTTTCTGGAGAATGAAACATTATCATAATAAAACATTAATTTCAAACATTTTTCAGCCCTGTGTTCTGCACACAGAGCAAAGTAATAAATTTCTAAGATTAAATTATGAATAATAACCAAAAAGAAATGTTAAAAACAATAATAAGAGAAATGAAAATTAACAATCATGATAAGAGAGGAATACTAGTTTGCTGATGATTAAGTTCTGAACTGAAAAACAGTACAATAAAACATGCCAAACTATTCATACTCTTTGACCTAAAGCTTCCACTAAAGGAAAATATCCCAAAAAATCACAGCAAGAAAAGATCCAAATGCACAAAAAAAGTTCCTAAAAGCATGATTTGTGACAATAAAAAATAAATGTGCTAAACAATTGTGAATGGAAGAATAGCACATATGTGTAATGGAATATTAACGTATTATAGGAATGATCAATGTGAATAATCTGGGAAGATTTGTATAAAGTGAAATACAACAGAAAAGCAGAAACAAAAGAACAATATGTACAATGACAATTTTATAAAGAACACTAACTTGTAGAGTTAATAAAATACTAGTCAACTACAATGCTTAATGTTAGTAACATTGTCAATGTCAAAAGAAGCATCCTTTCTCTCTGTGATAAGCAATGAATTGATTGTGGGCATTTATTGGAAGAGTCTGTTGTACCAAAACAATATAGATCAACAAAATGAACAAAATATATAAAAGGGAAAAAAATTAGCTGATGAAGCCCACGATTATCTCTCCTACACTTTAGTTCTATCACATTGTCACTCTTTTCCCCATTTTTCCCCCTTATATTTTATTGCTAGCCCAGGCTATGAAACAAGAGACTAAAAGACACAGAATTCTACACTAATCCACAACAGTTCTTAGGGCTATGAGTCTACAAAAAGCTTTCCAGACTTTAACTCCTCATTGACTTTAAAAGGAATCATACTGGATCAAAATAATAACATTAACCAAATATTCTACATCTCAAGCCTTTCTATCTCCCCTCACATTTTGGACCTAAGATCTTCCCTGATACACATGTTAATAAGAAGGTGAAAAGATTCAGTTGAGTGTGAGTGAATTTCTTCAAAGGACTACCTCATATAGTTAGAGTTTTGGATGAAAAGGTGATGTTGGTATATTTGAATCTTGTGATTTACTTGTGAATGTGACATCTAAAATAGTGTATTTCTGGAGCCCTTATTTTCTCAGCTGATAGCTTGGAACTTGGTAAGAGGACAAACACACTGGCTTGGAATCCTCATTTTTAAATGTAATGTTTCCTCTTCTAACACACATACTTACCGGATGAGGGCACTTTCTTGAAGTAGCTCCCGACTGAGATTCAAAGGAATATCCTCACTGTCCACAACACCTTGTATAAAAAACAAAACAAAACCCAAAATAAAGTTAATTCTTTCAAAAGTCTGTCTCTGACCCACAAATTCTCTGTTCACATTTATCCACCAAATTATTCTTACTGCTGTCCATAGTCTTTCTGTAACTGAGCCAAGTTGTTTCTTCCCTTTTCCCAGCTAATACTAAAAATGAGCTCAGTTTGGGGTGGTGGGGAAGTAAAAGAGAAGAAAAGATAATGGGAGATAAATTTTCTGAGAGATAAGTTCTTCTAAGCACATTTTTGGTATTCTTTTAAGATTAAAACCTACAGATAATAAAAAAGGGATCTGGCTTACTAGAAAAGGTAGAAATCTGTCTGTGGTCACTTATTTTAAATAGTCTTAGACACAATGACTAACTGAATTATTTTTGTAAATGAATTTCTCTAAGCATAATTTCAACATAGACATTAACCCTCATAAATCATTCATATATGTGGTCAAGTTCCACCATTTCTAAGGAAGGGAGCAAAGAAGTCTAGCCTTTACACCTCGCAGGAAGCGCAGCCACTTGGGCAGGATGTCAGAAGCTTTGGTCTGGATCAGAACTTTACGGCTGTAGAGTGCAACGCTAGAGCCCAGCTCCCGACTAACATCAAACATGGATGGTTTCTGTAGAATAGGAAGAAAGATTATTAAAAGCCAGTGGGATGACTACTTCAATGTAAATAGAAAAGAACTACAAAACAAAGATGACTCTTGCAAAATTATAAAAAAGAAACTTGACTCCCCAAGAAGAGATTTGACATGAGAAGATATTTCCCAATGGGGTGGTGAGAAGTTTAGCAGGTGAAGAATATCATATATGACATATTTTTTCAATCTAATGAATAGTTTTGCTGATTTTTTTTTCTAAAACCAATTATTTGTTATAGGAAATGGCTCTGGGAGGAGACAGAGAGAAATTAAGATGATTTAAAAATAAAAGATCAACAAAAATCTATTTTTAAAAAGGCCAATGGAAGTCATCAAGATATTGATTTTAAATGGAAATAAGAAATTGTATAAAATAAGACTGGAGTTCAAAGCTAGGCCAGGACAAAACTGTGAAGGAAGGTATTTGCTCCTCCCACTTCCTCTTTTCTCCTTTCCTGCCATGCCTTCACACTCATCCCATATCGGGTCTCACTCAATGTGAAACAGTCTCTGCTAAATGTTAAATAGAATTAAAAATTTAAAAACAGGAATTTTTATTTTACAAGTGAACTAAGCCTTCATAATAAAATAATAGTATCTTGTAGTATTTAATGGTATTTTTTCAATCTTCTTATACTCTATTCCCACCCTTGCCTTCTCTCTTTTTTACTATCTATTTGTTCTGCTGTCAGGAGTTTAAAACTAGCATTGCACTCCTACACAATGGCAACTAGAGGAAAGAGTATGTCATAGATGGCAGCTGCTACCCACAAGGGGTACCTTTGAGTCATATTATTAGCCCAAAATAGATTTAGGCCTAGAGTGCTACATGGCTGGACTTTTATCCCTCTCTCCTGAAAAATATAATCTCAAAAGTTCCAAAGTGTCTCTGACCCACATATGAGAGTTTTTCTGTATTTACAATCCACCCACAAACATATTTTTCTTTTAGATGTAACTCCTAAGTTCTACTTGTGGATAAGGAATTATTCATGATGAAGGAGGTAAGGTGCTGCCATTGCTGGACAATTATTTAGCTTTTTTTGTCCTTGTTCTTCATTTGGTCACAGCTAAGGGATTTCCACATGAAAGCAACTGTGGAAAGTTTATTCCTTAAGTAAAGAAATGTACTATGCATTCTTTTCCATTCTGTAGTCTCATCACATCCACTAAGACTTAAAATCAAAGTATAAGTATCTCACTGTTTCTGGCACATAGAAGATACTCCGTATGTTAAGTGGGGCATCAGTCTTGTAGTGAAGAGTATATCGGGGCTTATCATAAGCTTGGGCAATATAGCGGTAGAATTCCTCATGTTGCCACTCACTAATGTCTTTCGAGTCCATCATCCAAAGTGCCTGCAAAAGGAGATAAAATGGGAAGGCAGTCCATTTAAAATGCTTCTTTCCATCAAGTAAATGTAGACAAGCATGTCTAACTTAATTTTTTAGTGAATCAACATCTATGATGTTAGCTCTAGTTAAGAAAATGATGCTCAGGGTCTGGATTTCTTATGCTATTTGACTTAGCAAATCAATCAGAGGAGAACTGATTCTTTTTCCAAGCTCTTATAGAGAATGTATAAAATAGACTGAGTGTTTATGGGTAGGCATGGAAAAAAAGTCAGAATCAACAGTCCTCTCATTCTCTGGCCTAACTATACTTTTGGAAGTGATATATTTGAGATTTTATACACACATACAGAAAGAGAGAGAGAGAGAGAGAGAGAGAGAGAGAGAGAAAGAGAGAAAGAGAGAAATAAGGTTATAATAGAAATAGGATGAAAACAAGAGAATAAATGGATCTGGGAGCAAGTATTTTGCCTCAGGACCCTCAGACTGATGAAGGAAATAAGACAAAGATCTCAAACATTCAGAAGAAAAACTTGGCTAGAGTGATGGGGTTCACAATAAACTACCATTTAAGAAATATTTGAGAAAACTTTATTTCAATAAAGATGAATGACCCAAAGTAATCATTTATCTGTCAATGTTAACTTGTAGGAAAGTCTGTAGTATAATGCCCCAGGGATCTTCCCTATGCCAACTTTAAAAAAATAATGGTTTAAGTTGAAGGCATGTCATCAATCACTGTAGTACGGTAGAAAAAATATTAACTGCAGTTAATTTCTAGACTGAAACCCTGCCTCTGATGCATACTTCTTGTGTTCTCCCTGGGCATGAATTTCATTATTTACAAAATGAGAGAGTAGGATTGGGCGACCTCTGAAGTTCCTTCCAGGTCCAGATTTATGATCCTGTTGAGGATCTTCTATCTGCCAAGTACTGGGGATGTAATGGAGCCATGCTTACCACATCTGCAGACAACACAAAGCTGGCATAGACCTTAAAAAATAAGAACCTAGAATAATGGGCCAAACCTAGGAACATCAATCAGTAAACATTTACTAAGTACTTATTACACAGCAGACACTATGCACGGAATTAGGCATACGATGACCAAAAATGCTTATATAATACTAAATACAAAATAAAGAGAGTTGATATATGAAGAGGCTAGGGAGAAGGGACACTAGTGTTTGGGGGAATGTAGAAAGGCTTCAGGTAGAAGTTGGTGCTGGCACAATATCTTAATGAAAGAAAGGGATTTTACAAGATGGTGGGAAACTGAGATAAAAATATATCTTAGGTATAGAAGAAGACGAGAGCAAAGGCACTGAGATAAGAAGAGAAAGGCCAGTTTTTGTTGAACTAAATGGTTTGATTTTCCTTAAGTGCAGATCTGATCATGTTATTTCTGTACTCAAAAAATTCCTACTTGCTTGCCATTTTTTAAATCCATATTAATTTTACATTTATAATAAATTTCTTGCATCCAAACAGTTATCAAATCTCACTGTTTCTATCTCCACAACACCTCCTACATTCAATTACTCACATAATTGGCTACCATCTTATTTATTTACTTCAAGTCCTCATCACTTGATTAGACTATTGCAATGATCACCTAAAAAGTATTCTTGCCTAAAATCTCTCTTCATTCTAAACCATCCTACATACAAATGCCTGCCAATGCTTTTCCTTAGGCACATATCTGTTACTCCCCTACTCAAACTGTAGTGATTCCTTATTGCCTCTAGAATCAAACAGAAACTCCTCTGTGAATCTTTTAAAGTCTATCACGATCAACTATGAAAGACTTGGTTCTTCTCAGTGGTTCAGTGATCCAAAGCAATCTCAATAGATTTTGAATAGAATATGCCATCTGCATCCAAAAAAAGAACTATGGAGACTGAATGTAAATCAACACATGCTATGTTCACTTCTTTTTTTGTTTGTTTTTTTATCCCATGGTTTTTCCCTTTAGCTCTGAATTTTCTCTTCCAATATGATTCATAAAGCAATGTGTATTAAAATAACTTTTAAAGATAATAATAAAGTCTATCACTACTGATTCAACCATTCTGGAGAGCAATTTGGAACTATACCCAAAAGGGCACATACCCTTTGATCTAATAATATCTTTACTAAGTCTGTATCCCAAAGAGATAAGAAGGGAAAGATCTAGTTCTACAAAAATATTTATAGTAGCTTTTTTGTGGTTGCGAAGAATTGGAAATTGAAAGAATGCTCTTCAATTAGAGATGTGCTGAACAAATTGTGGTTTATGAATGTAATGAAATACTATCATGCTATAAGAAGTGACAAATAGGCAGATTTCAGAGAAATGAAGTGAGCAGAATCAGGAGTACAATGTACACAGTAACAACAAAAATATATGATGATCAACTATGAATAACTTAGTTCTTCTCAGCAATACAATGATCCAAGACAATTCCAAAGGACTCATGATGAAAATAATATCATCAGCATTCAAAGAAAGAAGTAATGGAGTATAAATGCAGACTGAAGCATACCATTTTTACACTGTCTTTGTTTTTTGGTCTTTTGGTCTTTTACAACATGGCTAATATGAATGTAGGTTTTACATTATTATACATATATAACCGAAATCAAACTGTTTACTGTCTTAGGGAGGAAAGAGATGAGGAAGGAAGGAAAAATTTGGAACTCAAAAAAATTTTAAATGAATTTTACAAATGTCTTTACATATAATTGGGGAAAATAAAATACTATTAAAAAATAAAGTTTATCACTGATCATAATTTGCCAAATCCCAAACCTGAATTATTCCCAATTTTTCCAGCACTTTCCTTATCATCATACACAGTCCTCTGCATTCTTCAAATCTTTTCCCTATCTACTCAAATGTGCACATTTAACATCACACACACACACACACACACACACACACACACCCCCCTCACTAAATTCTACTCTTCCCATCTTTCATTCTGTAGTTTTCTTCACTTGCTCAGGGTCACACAGCCACGCAATGTTAAGTGTCTGAGGCCGAATTTAAACTCAGGTCATACTGACTTCAGGGTTGGTGCTCTACCCACTGTGCCTCCTAGCTGCCTCAATTTCTTTCTCTATGACTTCTTACATATACAATTACAAAGCCACCATACTAGTTCAGGTTTATATCATTTTTTTTTTTTTGCCCAGACTACTTAAACTGTCTCTTAATTGGAATCTCTACACCTCAAGACTCCCCATTCCAATCTGTTCTCCACCAAAATGATTTTTTAAAAAGTGAAGTCTGACCATATAACTCCTATATATAATCAATTTCAGGGGTTTTCTATTACCTCCATGACTACATTTTAGTTTTTTGTCATTTAAAGCCCTTTACAACCTTGACACTTTATATCTTTCTAATCTTACAATCCACTCCCTTTAAAACACTCTAGGATTCAGCCCAAGAGGATACTTGTTGCTCTCAAACAGGATACCATATCTCCCATCTTCAGGTCTCTGCATTAGCTGTTAATCATATCTGAAAGATCCTTCTTCCCAATCTTTGGGACTTAAAATCCTTGGGCTTGCTTTAAGACTTAATTCAAGCCAAGCTGACTAGGACACCATTCACCATTCTTGTCGCTTCCCTTACTATCATTCTCTACATAGTTACCTTCCATCAATTCTTTCTCATTTAAATATTCTAATGTACATGTTGTTTTATCTCACCCCAATTAGATGTATATCCCTTGAAGATGAGAACTATTTTTGCTTTATCTTTGTTTACCCCTGTTCATCAACAGCACATACTAAGCATTTAATAAATACTTGATGCAAAGATTGCTGATTTTTGTTTCTTCTGAAGATGATGTAGTCATTTATTTGAGGAATTTGAAGAGCAGATTTCTGTGCAGATGAGAGTTGGACTGGTTATTATAGGATTCTATTGTTGCTATTGACAACTTCCTTAGATCTTTCCTGAGGCTATTTATTCCCAAGACCTCATATTTAATATATTTTTGGGATCCTTGACTAAGTCTTACCTGTAATGTATTGATGCGTTTTCCATTCAGGTAAAGAGGAAAGCTAACAAAGTTACTGTATTTTGTCACTACCTCTGGAAAAAAAAAACACACAAAATAAAAGTATTATGTTAATGATTACAACTAAGAGTAAGAAAACAAGTTTGGGATCCTGCTGAATGAATTAACCAGCTAAAGGCAATGGTATTTATCACTAGAATGTTGGCTACAGCAATTCATCAATTGTGATCTTAGTTGGAATGAAATGGATTTTATGAAAGATTCAAGGAAGTGGATTTGAAGGACACGTGGCTGATTGTGTCTGTGGTGAGCAAAAGTAAACAACTAGATGAGCAGGGAAGATTTCAAATGGAAAATTTCAAAATACTAACATGTACTGAACATAGAAAGCTGTAAAAGAAATGGGATCAAAAAATCCTCTGCTTCCAAACAATGTCTTCTTATAAGATTTAAATGAAAACTCTGACCATACGACAACCATGCAACCAGCCAGAAAGCTTTATCGGACAGAGGGCTGTGTAGCAAAAAGGGCTATGAGCTTGTACTCAGAAGAACTGAATTTGAATCTTTGCTGGATCTACCTACTTCCCAGGGTTATGAAGAGAAAAATGCTTTTTAAAATTGCAAAATACAGATGTAAACTTTTACTACATTATGATTATTATAATACCAACCCACTTAAAAGGATTTTCCTCTTTATACATATATGTATTGCTATTGGTACCTATCTCTATCTTTTTCCTTTATGTTACCCATCAAAAGGATAACTGGGATTTTCATCAAAGGTCCGTCATAGGAGAGTACCACTACTCTTCATTCACATCTCACCCCAAATCAGATGTTTTTGTGGGACAGCACAAAGTGAAGATCATGGGAGGTAGATACTGAGATTCACTATTTACAAATCAGGTCTAGCTGTGGAGAAAGCGGTCTGGCAAAGAGCAAAAAGTCCTTCTTTCTCTACTCACCTCGGACTCGGTCTTCATTGGCAAATTCTTTACAATCTGATTTGAGGTGGATGATTATTTTGGTTCCAGTTCTAACACCTGAAGCTTCTGCAATTTCAAATACTCCAGAGCTAAGAAAAACCAGGGGAAAAATAATGCTATATCAGTACTAATAAATCTTCACAACAAAAAAATCAGCTACTTTACCTGAGGACATTTTCAAATGCTAAACAAAAACTAAGTACAGATCCTAAATGACCACCTAAATGACCATCTAGAGTAAGGAATAATGATGGCCATTTGCTTGATTACAGTTCTTTTTTTTATACACACTCATGTAACCAAGTTTCACTTCATGAAAACTACAGTGCAGCAGTCAGCATACTGTCCAGGAAAGAGCATTCATTTCACATAGTGCCTGAAGTCCTGGCTCTGGCCCTTAAAAGCTGGAACGCTACAGAAATGTATACAATTCTTATTTACTGGCAACTGATAGTCCAATGGGCAGAGTTCTGGGCCTGGAATCAGAAAGACCTGAGGTCAAAACCAGTCTCAGACACATTAACTAAACTCTGAGCAATTAGTTTAACCTCTGTCTGCCTTAAATTTCCTTAATTATAAAATGGGGATAATACTAACACCTACCTCCCAGTGTTGTTGTCAAGATCAGGTGAGATTATTTGTAACCCATTTAGCCCAGTGCCTGGCTTATAGTAGACAATTAAAATGCTTGGTCCCTTCCTCTTCTTCTTATTGTTATTATTTTTTAATCTTTTTTTTTTAAATGAAGCTTTTCATTTTCAAAACATATACAAGGATAATTTTTCACCACTGGTCCTTGCAAAATTTTGTATTCAAATTTTCCCCCTTTTCTCCACTCCCTCCTTCTAGATGGCAAGTAATATAACATATGTTAAACATGATAAAAATATATGTAAATCCAATATAGACATAGTATTTATACAATTATTTTGCTGCATAGGAAGAATCAGATCAAAAAGAGAAAAAAAAATGAGAAAGAAAATAAAATTTAAGCAAACAACAAAAGAAGTGAAAATGCTACATTGTGGCCCTCACTCAGTTCCCACATTCCTCTCTCCGAGAGCAGATGACTCTCTTCATCACATGACCATTGGAACTGGCCTGAATCATCTCACTGCTGAAGAGAGCCACATCCATCAGAATTGATCATCGTACAATCTTATTGCCATGTACAATATTCTCCTAGTTCTGCTCACTTCACTTAGCATCAGTTCACATAAGTCTCTCCAGGTCTCTCTAAAATCATGCTGCTCCAGGATAATACACTATGACCAAGTAGGATTTATACCAGGAATGCAGGGCTGGTTCAATATTAGGAAAACTATTAGCATAATTGACTATATCAATAACCAAACAAACAAAAACCACATGATCATCTCAATAGATGCAGAAAAAGCATTTGATAAAATCCAACATCCATTCCTAATAAAAACACTTGAGAGCATAGGAATAAATGGACTTTTCCTTAAAATAGTCAGGAGCATATATTTAAAACCATCAGTAAGCATCATATGCAATGGGGAAAAACTGGAACCTTTCCCAGTAAGATCTGGAGTGAAGCAAGGTTGCCCACTATCACCATTATTATTTAATATCGTATTAGAAACACTAGCCTCGGCAATAAGAGTCGAGAAAGATATAAAAGGAATTAGAGTAGGCAATGAGGAAACCAAACTATCACTCTTTGCAGATGATATGATGGTATACCTAGAGAACCCCAGAGATTCTACCAAAAAGCTATTGGAAATAATTCATAATTTTAGCAAAGTAGCTGGCTACAAAATAAATCCCCATAAATCCTCAGCATTTTTATACATCACCAACAAAACCCAACAGCAAGAGATACAAAGAGAAATTCCATTCAGAATAACTGTCGATACCATAAAATATTTGGGAATCTATCTACCAAAGGAAAGTCAGGAATTATATGAGCAAAATTATAAAAAAGTCTCCACACAAATAAAGTCAGACTTAAATAATTGGAAAAATATTAAGTGCTCTTGGATCGGCCAAGCGAACATAATAAAGATGACAATACTCCCTAAACTAAAATCATGCTGCTGGTCGTTGCTTACAGAACAATAATATTCCATAACATTCCATATACCATAACTTATTCAATCATTCTCCAATTGATGGGCATCCATTCAGCTTCCAGTTTCTTGTGACTATACAAAAGGCTGCCACATACATTTTTTGCATATGTGGGTGTCCCTTTTCTCCTTTAAGATCTTTGTCTTTCATGGCTCTCTTCAAGACTGAGATGATTCAAACCAGTTCCACTTGTGCAGTGATTAAGAGAGCCATTTACACCCAGAGAGAGAACCATGGGAACAGAGTGTAGACCACAACACAGCATTCTCACTCTCTCTGTTATTTGCTTGCATTTTGTTTTCTTTCTCAGTTCTTCTTTTTCTTTCTTCTTGATCTGATTTTTCTTGTGCAACAAGATAACTGTAGAAATATGTATACATATATTGGACCTAACATGTATTTCAACATATTTAACATGTATTGGACTACCTGCCAGCTAGGGGAGGGGTTGATGGGAAGAAGGGAAAAATTTTGAACAAAAGGTTACGCAAAGATCAATGTTGGAAAAATTAACCTCTGCAATATGCTTTGTAAATAAAAAGCTTTAATAATAATAATAATAATAATAATAAAGTTTAAAAGCTTACATCCTTAAAAAAAGTATAAAAGAATTGTTTTGAATGTACTTGGGACAAACATTAAGTAAATTAATTTTAAAAATTAAAAAAAAAAAAGATCTTTGTCTTACCCTTTTTATTAAAGAAAAATTAAGGCATGAACAATTGCTGCTCTGATCTAGGAAAGACTAGTGATTCCTTATTGCTCTAACAAGGAGGTATTTTGGAAGGCTAACATAATATTGAATACTTTGGAAAGATTCTAATTACTTTCCTGAGGCCTACCAGAGTAAATAAGCATGTAACAATTGGCTATTCATTAAAAAAAAAAAAAACCACAACTACACACACATTATATTTTTAACTTTAATCCATATTACTGACATTTTTCTACTTTCTTTAAGTCTAGACCATTGGTGTTAAACTCTTAAAACAATGGGATCACTAAACATTAGGTAAGAATCCCTACAGGTAGCATGTTGACTTGGAAAACCACATATTAATAATATCAAATGTTCTATAGGATTTTCATTTATTTTGTTATAAATTTTTAACAATTGACTCCTTTAGTATAAACTGGTTCCAGGACATCTCTGGTCCTATCTAATGTTTTTATGCTCTTCCTTCCAGGTCTTATGCCTCTAATGAAGAAAAGAAAATCAATTGAAAAAACTTTCTGCAAAAACATGTGAAGAATAGGGAGAACCAGAAAAGGGGACTCTGATAGAATCTTGCCTAAGTATTAACTTGGTTTTATTTTCATAAAATGAATACTGGAAATCTGTAGCAGTGGCAGTTTTCAGTTATAAATAACTGAATAAATATGTATTTAGTATTTCCTTTAAACTGCAGAGTTGTTGGTATTAGTGTTAGATATGATATAATGGAATAAAAATAAGACAATATGCTTTAGAATATCAAAAGCAATGTGTAATTTGTTAAAGCTGTAGAAACTATTTTGTCTAAACTGAGTTATACTTTAGAAACATCTATACAACTTGTGAGAAATTTCATCCACTTAGGATTATTTTTGGGGAAGGGAAAAACAACAGAAAACACTCCTTTCTTAGAGAAGATCTTTGGAAATTTATGAAGAAAGTAATAAAATTGTTCACACTCTTAGACACAGAGTTCAGTAAACAACTATCTCATGAGGGTAAAAGAATGAAAAAAAAATTTTGTGTATGCCAAAGAATTTATAGTAGCACTTTTTTTATAGTAGCTAAGAAATTGGAAACAAAATAGATGTCCATATACTGGAGAATACTGGATAAATAAACTGTGGATATATGAATGTGATGAGATATTATCATTGTGTTCTTAGAAATAATGAATAAGAATAGAAAGAAGGATAGAAAGACTTAGTGAAACAAAATAAAGTAAAAAGAACCAGGGAATTATAACAAAATTTACACACACACACACACACACACACACACACACACATATAATTATACCAAAACAACAGAAATGGGAAGAATAACAATAAGAACAATAAGAACCAAAATACAAAGTGAATGCTGCAAATGAGAAAGAATTTCTTCTTTCTTTTTTGCATAGGTATCAGACTTTTTTGATTATGTTTAGTTTTGTCCACCTGTTTAAAAATATTTTTAAAAACATTCACTAATATAAGCTATGTGGAAGATTGGTGGGGGTGACTGTGAGGAATGTAATAAAAAAATACAAGATACCAATGGAAATTTTCTTCTAAACAAAAGTCATTATCTCAAGGGGGAGACATGCTGCAGGCTTGTTCTCTTCAAAATACCATATCAGAAAAACTCTAAAGAGGGTTACAGTCTATGACAAAAATGAAAGAAGGAAACCAGGAGGCCATGATAGAAAAGGAAATTATGTAGGTTGGGAAGAATAAAATGAAGAAACCCTTTGGTAAAAGGAAATTGGAGCTGAAGTTTATTTTTTATTTTTTAAATAACTTTTTATTGACAGAACCCATGCCAGGGTAATTTTTTACAACATTTACATTTTACAACCGACAGTTCTCTTGTTGCACAGGAAGAGTTGGATTCAGAAGGTATAAATAACTCGGGAAGAAAAACAAAAATGGAGCTGAAGTTTAAACTTAAAAGATTAACTTCTCTTTTTACTATCAAAAAAGCCCTCAGAAGGAAAGACTTAATCCAAGATGTTAGTTAAGATGTTCAAAGGAAGCTAAGCTTCTCATACCTCTTACCAAACCCCATCCCAGAAAAGAAACTATTATGAGGAAAAAGTAGTTTAAAAAAGAAAAGAAAAACCTATCATAATTTTACAATAACTAACAAAAAATGCTAGTACATAAAAAGCAATTTTGCATAGCAACCTAAAGCAAGAAAAGTAGAAAAGGAAGCTTATACAAGATATCTCAAGAGACATACTCAACTGAATAAATGATATGCAAAATGATAAGGCAAGATTCAATACTGCTCAAAAAAAATAATCAAAGGGCCAGAGAAAAGAAAATTTTGATGTTGAAAAAAAAAAATCAAGAAATAAACTTAGAGTTAAAAGATGCTGACCATCTGATCTTGCTCTTCTTAACTTCCTATAATCTAGCTTCTGAACACATTCGTATTTCAGAATGAAATCTTCAACTTTGTAACTACACCGCCTCAGATTATTTCTGACACCAGCTGTAGGACTTCACATCATAACCTCCCCACCCCAATTCAGGTTCTTTGTATGTGTTAAATTTCGAATGGCTGGGTAAATTGTGGTATATGAATGTTATGGAATATTATTGTTCTGTAAGAAATGACCAGCAGGATGAATACAGAGAGGACTGGCGAGACTTACATGAACTGATGCTAAGTGAAATGAGCAGAACCAGGAGATCATTATACACTTCGACAACGATATTGTATGAGGACATATTCTGATGGAAGTGGATTTCTTTGACAAAGAGACCTAACTAAGTTTCAATTGATAAATGACGGACATAAGCAGCTACACCCAAAGAACGAACACTGGGAAACGAATGTGAACTATCTGCATTTTAGTTTTTCTTCCCAGGTTATTTATACCTTCTGAATCCAATTCTCCCTATGCAACAAGAGAACTGTTCGGTTCTGCAAACATATATTGTATCTAGGATATACTGCAACATATCCAACATATAAAGGACTGCTTGCCATCTAAGGGAGGGGGTGGAGGGAGGGAGGGGGGAAAAAATCGGAAAAGAAAGGAGTGCAAGGAATAATGTTGTCAATATAAAGTAATCATTAAATAAAAAATAAAAATTAAAAAAAATAAAAAATAAAAAATAAATTTCCCCATTAGATGGTAAGCTCTTAAGAGGGCAGTGACTGTCTTTGCCTTTCTTTGTATTCCCATCACTTAGCATAGTGACTGAGGCTCAATAAACATTTAATAAAGTCCACTAAGTGATTAATTCATAGTATTGATTCGGTTTGAATGGTCTCAATTCCAGTGGTCAAGAGGTTAGTGGAAATAAGAGAGTTGTTAAATATCCCCTTTAAATCAGTAGCAGGTTTAGGAATGAAAGAATTCACCCATTCCCAAATTATTAGTTACAAAATGAAAGTTTATTGTTGGATAGAAATTTTCTAGTGTGAAATGGAGTTTTGGAACTGAGAATACTTTCTCATTGGGCAGAAGGATCCTGGGAGCTGAGAATGACAGAGATCTCAAGTTACCTAGGGCTATCTGCAAAGACCTTAGTTGAGGGAAGCTGTTATATTAGGAATCTTGATGGGGGATGGGACAGCTCAAGCTGATCAGACCAGGATTCTTGGTGGGAGCTTCAGAAGCCAAGCTTTCCAGGCTTAGATTCTTATCAGTTTTCAGCCCAGATCTCCTATTGAAATTAACAACACTTCAAAGGGTGCTTTTTGACTAGGATTTCTAATTGAATCAAAGGCTCTGGCATCCTGGAAAGATAACTTATCTAGGGGGGGATATGCCTTCCCCAGGAGGGGCTGAGAATCTGAAAGGGATCACAGATCAAAAGGAAATACAGTTTCTTAAAAGGACCACAACTTTAGTAAAGAAAACAGTTCCCTCCTGCTTCAGTATCACACAGATAATAAATGTTAGATGAGATGAGAATGCAGGATTTCTTAATTCCAAAGAGATCATTCTATCCTCCACTTCATGCTATCTCTATTATACATATTTATAATATTTTTTACAGAACCATAACATACTAATATTAGGATACCATAACTTTATCCTGCTATTCTCCAGATGGTTTCTAATTTTTTCCAATTTCAAAAAGAGAATCTGTGTTTTTTTTTTTTTTTTTAAATACATTGATCCTTTCTTTCCTCTTTTAGTGGCTTTGGGATAGATTTCTACCAAAAGAATAACAGAGGTGAAAGTGTTGAAGAAAATTCTGTATTCTGTATTTTACATATAAAACTTCCAGAACAATTTTTATTCATTTATGATTACTCTAAGAAAGAAATATTTAAATTTTAGAATGTCTTTATACCTTAGGATGCCTAACTAAAGTCATTTAGATGTCACAAAGTAAATTTCAGTCATCAGTCAAGAGCAAGCAAGGATCTATATTGTAGGTAACAATTCAGTTAACAGCTTCATCAGAGTAAATCTTTTAACTTTCTACTCACTCTTAGAGTGAAATTCTTTCTAGCTGGTCAAAAAAGAATCCAAAAATGATTAAACTTAAATAATGAAAGAAGTTTCTGGTTTTTTTTAAGTGTATCATTAACCTAATTCCTTAGGGGGAAAAATACTCTTTCCAGATTAATCAATCAAGGTCGGTTCTCCCCCACCTGCTAATCTTTATCAGGTGACAGACAGCCCTAATTAGTTTAGGGAGAAATCTTCCTTGGACTCTCCAAGGGGAGCAGGACATTATTTTGGAATTGATAGTTAAAAGAAAGACTCTCTTCTCTTTGAGATAAGTCCAAAAGCCTCAGGTTAATCTTTAAATTCTTTCTTAAAGTTTCAAATGAAGGAAGAGACATTTAGTCTGCTTTTACAAAAAGTATGATCAGTTCTATTCACTTTTATTACATGTTGCTATTCTGTACTCTAAATAGCTGGACCATTCTCTCCAACAATGTATCAGAGTATTCCACCAACATTGGCTTTTAATTTTCAAGATATTTTTGACAGGGGCTAAGCTTTTATTTGATAAAATTGATAGGGAGACACAGGAGTTTATTGAGTAGGGATTGACATGGTTGGATCTGTGCTTTAGAACTTCACTTTGGCAGCTGGAAGATTGATGGATCTAGGGGAGAGACTTGAGGCTAAGGACCCACAAGCAGGTTATGAATATAGTCTTAGGCATGTGGTAATTAGCCCTGAACCAGAGAGGTGGAATATAGAGGAAAGAAACGGGCTTATTAGAGAGAGGCTACAAAGGTGAAATCAACAGGCCTTGCCAACAGATTTAAGGGGGATAGCAGGGAGGTTAAAGATATTGAAGAGTAAGATAAGTAATATCTAGGTTCAAAGCCCGGAGTACAAAGAGGATATTATAACAGAAAAGTTTGAGAGTGAGGGGAAAGTTTGAGAGGAAAGATAATTAAGTTCAGTTTTGGAGATGATGATGGGTTTAAGGTGTCGACTGGACTTCCAGTTCTGAGATCTAAAAGGCTGATTGATGCAAGAGACTGGAGGTTAACAGATACGTAGATTAGAGGGACAATCATCAGTATAGAGATAGTAATTAAATCTATGGGAGCTTATGAGATCACTAAATGAAATTGTATAAAAAGAGAATGTTTAGATTAACCCTTAGGTGTGCTGTGGATGACTGTCCAACAAAGGAAACTAAGAAGGAGCAGTCTGATGAGTAAGGAGAGAGTGGTGTCCTGAAAATCTAGAGAGAAGAGTTTCAAGAAGAGAAAAGCCACTGGATTTGTCAATTAAGAAAGCACTAATAACTTTAGAGAGAGCAAGTTTGTAGAATGATGAGGCTGGAACTTAGATTGTAGGGAGTTAAGAAAGTTAAGACATCTATTGTGATAAGTTTAGCTACAAAGAGCAGAAGGGATATAGGATGAGAGTGGGAATGGAAGGAGTTAGCAAGGAGGGAGGAAATAGCAAAAAGGCATCTGCTGAAAGATAAAAGATGAGAAGGAAAGAAGGGAGCCCTCAGAAAATGGCTTCAATATTTTCTGTAAAATATGAGGCAAAGTATTCAGCTAAGAGAGTTGGAGGAAAAGGAATCATGGGCTGGAAAAGGAGGTATGAAAAAAATGTAGCAAAGTCAGTAGAAAAGTGAGTTAGAAGGTATAGAAGATTTGCCTTTTAGGTTGCATAGCATAAATTCATACTGGATTCAGAGCAGTTTAGATTTTCTGGTGTATAAGAAACAAAGGCAATGGATTGTGAGTCATTCAAAGCCAAAGTTTGACAGGAAAGTTCAGCAATATGATATCAGGGTCAAAGACTCAAGAGAAGAGGGTAGTTAAGATTTCTAAATCCTTAAAATGGATGACAGAATATTTGTGGGTGATAGCAAGATCAAAAATATGACTATCTTTGTAGCTGAGATGGATTAGGAGGGGGGCATGGGAGTAAGTATAAGGAATCCTAGTAAGGAATTCCCATGAGCCTTAGCCATTCCTTTGTGTAAATTTGTTTATTGAGAACATTGAAAAGTGCTTGAGTTATCTGACAGAATCTCAGGAAGCACACAGGGGCTTCTGGTACCCTTCTGGTGCCTTAATGAGTATCCTTTATTGCAGGCTGGTGTTTACCCTGGAAACCTGGCCAGTTCCTGGAGTACACAGGTGGGCCTCTTGTGATGGAGCATCCTGTACCTAAGGGAACTGCTCTGTCCCAAGGGTCATATATCAAATGAGAAAACTTAACTAGTGTCTTCTTTGTTCTTAGCCTACAACAATCCCTTAGTGGAGAGGGACTTTGAGGATTCAGCTAGGAAGTACTGTACAGCTTGCCTACTAATTGCTCCTATACTCAAGACTCTGAATAGCTATGATCATAGGTTCCCCAGCCAAGGAATTCAGATGTTGGTGCTTCTTTGGAGTGGTAGTGATGTATGTTGTATGTTTGTTATAGTGTCTTTATTGTCATGGTGGCCATCGTGTTAACTGTGTATTACTTTTATGTTATGAGTTTCCTCTTTCCTTATGTCTTATTTAAATTAAGGTTCTGAGCAGAAATAAACTAGTACCATCTTCTTTAAGACTATGCCTGTTGAATGTGAATTCCAAACCTAGATTAATCTTACAATAAGTTAAGGACCTGAGTGAAGGTATTTGAAGAAGAGTCAATATGAAAGATGGTTTCTCAGTCTAAGGAGAGGAAAGAAAAATTGTCAACCAACTACTGGACTCAAAAGAAAGGAAGGGTAGTAACCTGGTGGTCTATAGAACAGAGGGGTCAAACTCAAATGGAATTGATCCCTACAGGTTGCATAATGACTTAGAATATCACGAATTAACATTCCACATTGTAGAATGAAACCCTCTACAGTTTCATGATTGCAGAGGCCAAAGAGAACATCATTATTTAATGTCCAACCCTCTGGTGAGGAGGTAAGTTGAATAAAAGATTCAATTTAGTATCTCAGATTTTCAACTCGATCGTTTAAGATAGATTTGGAAAGCAACTATTTACTATATGAAAGGAACTGATAGAAATATCTTAACTCTATATAAAAGCTTGCAGAATTCTCAACATCTCACATGGCTGATAAACTCAGAAGTTGATAGATGTCACCTAAAAAAACAAATTCTTTCCATCCCATGGCTTTTAACTATTTTCTCTTAATTCTTTCAAAATTAATGATTTTCCAACCTGGATTTCAATTGCAAACAGGAGATGCCTGTCCAGTTGTGTGAAAAAATCTGGAACCCTCCCTTTGTGATATTCCCAAACCTTTCTTTAGAAACTCACCCATCTGAGATCCACTGATAAGCTGGACTCCCAGGCTCTGTTGACTGTGAATAAACTTCCACTTTGTCAGCTACCATGAAAGCAGAATAAAAGCCCACTCCAAACTGCCCAATGATCTTGCTGCTTGCCTCACTCTGGTTCTGCAGGGCATCCAGAAATGCCTGTGTTGAAAAAGAGGAAAAGAGAATAGTCAAAGTTTACCATGCTATATTCTTCTATAACCTTCCTAAGAGATCTTCAAGCTCAAACCAAATGATGAGTCCCTAGTGGGGACATGCATGAATCACGAATGTCTCTCCATACTGCTTTTCATTTGGGTTAAGATGGTCTTCATAAATAATCCTTGATGATCTCCATTAAATGTCTCTCTGGATAGGCAACAAAGCTTTACTGGGATCTTCAGTATGCAGGCTATAGTTGTTTTCTTGTTATGATATCATCTGACCTATGTCTCTGTCTTAAAGAAAAAAAGGAAAGAATTGGGAAAAACATATCTCTACTATCCAGGAGAAGGTAGAACCAGGGAGGACACATGATTCCTTGAAAGAAATAAAATCTTTTATTTATTTAAAGTTGAAAAGGATGACACTAGTTAAACAATGAGAGGCAAGAGTGAAATCTGAACTTGTATCAAGAAGCTCAAAGATAGAATAATCTAACAATTAAGTATTAACCAAGCTAGCTATGTATAGGCAAAGCCCATTGCTGGGCCTGGGGAAACAAAGGCAAAACTGGAACAGTTTTGGCTCTGCAGCAGCTAACATTCAACTGGAGAGATGTGTACACAAACAGATATGTACAAAATAAATACAAGATAAATGAAGTGATGGGAGAGGACACAAGAAATCTAGAGTGAAGGGAAAGACAAAGGAGGAAGAAAAAAGGTCTATGTACTATTTAGAGTTATGTAATATGTATTGGGCTCTTGGATATGGGAGGAGCCAAAGTGTCTCTGGAGGAAAGACTTCCTATGTTGCAAGAAATGATGACTTAAATTTACAGGAGACATCAAATGAAAAACTCATCCAATAATGGTCAAAGAGAGAAAGAGAGGAGATAGCTGAAGACTCCCTGCTGAAAAGTACAAAGGCTGCTATCAGTTAACCTAACATAAAAATTGGAAGTCTACAGCCTACCTGGGACTTGTGTTTAGTTTGAGAGCCTCCAGGAAACTATCACACTTGATAACTAATAGTTATATCTGGAGATTGATGTGGGGATAAATGATATTAAGCAGAAGAAACCTAAAAAGCAGTTCTTTAAAAAATTTTTTAAAATATTTTTATTTAAAGTTTCTAGTTTCATAGGCTATCCCTCCAAGATTAAAAAAAAAAAAATTGGATATAGGTTATACATGTGCAATTATGCAAAACATTTACGTATTAATCATTTTGTAAAAATAGACAAAAAAATGAAAGAAGTGAAAAAAAATAGCATGCTTTTAATCTTATTCAATTAATATCAGTTCTTTCTCTGGAGGCAGATAGCATGTTATTTTTTAATAGCACAATAATATTTCATTTCAAACATATACTACAGTTTAGCCATCCCCCAATTAATGGGCATTCCTTTGACTTCCAATCTAGAAAGCACTTCTAAGGATCACAATAACCTGGATAAAATAGAAAGATCCCGGGAGACAAAAGTATACAAAATGGATGTACAAATCTAATATTTACTGATAATAAATCACAATTTGGGGACCGCCACATTCAATTACACAGCCCCATATGGGGTCAAGACTTATAGTTTAAGAAGCTTTGTAAAATACGACAACTGAGGAAGAATAACAAAAGATTGGACCAGTAATTCATCAGAGATTATATCCAACAAGAACCAGTAATAAGAATCTATAGAATTTGTGTGTATGTGTGTAATACACAAATGAATTAGAAATTTTAATGCAAAGAGATTTCATTAAATAAAATCAACATTACAAAAACAGAATAGGAAGAGCCATGACTCAACAAATTTTTTGTTAAACTATCTGAAGGTTTTTGTGGATTAAACTCTTGTATAATATAATAGTGAAAAGCTAATGCTATCCTCAGCTGCATTAAGGAAGGCATAGTGTTTAGAATGAAAAGAGTAGTAATATCAGGGCAGCTAGGTGGCACAGTGGATAGAACACCAGCCCTAGAATCAGGAAGACCTGAGTTGAAATCTGGCCTCTGATACACCACTTCCTAGCTGTGTTGGGCAAGTCACTTAACCCCAATTGTCTCCAAAAAAAAAAGAGAGAGAGGGAGGCATCATAACATAATGATAACCTAGAGTAAACCCAAAAAAGTATATGACCATATTCAGCACAAGGACTAGAGAACATGACATGTGATTTGGTTGAAGACTGGGAATACTTAGCCTAGAGAAGATTTACAAAGAGTTGATAGCTATCCTCAAGATTGTGGAGAAATTAATTAAACTTGTTCTATTTGGTCCCAGAGAACAGAACTAGTAGAAATAGGCAAAAGTTGCAAAGACATATATTCTGCTTATCATAAGGAAAAACTGTAATAGTTAAGTTACATAGGAGTGAAATGGGTCCTTGGGAGAAAGAGCACTCCTCTTCACTGTGATCTTTAAGCACATACAGTTGATTTGGATGGCTCCTGAGGTCCTATCTCTTAAGAATCTCTGTAATTCTGGAGAGTAACTAAATGCCCTCAGAAATATGTAACCTGCCTCCAACTCGAGCTATTTCTCCCTTTTTATTACCTTTATTTGCTTCTTTCGGTCCCTTCTTCTGATAGCCCATTGTCTTTCTTGTATCTGACTACCTTTTCCATTTACATCCTACTGTCTTCAGTTTACTTATTTTTCTCAATGGCTTTACCATCCTCTGAGGAACCCAGGCACTTAGATCCATTGTTCTGTCTTCTCCCTATATCCAACTAGTTGTCAAACTACCTATGTATATAATACTTCATTTTCTCCTTTCCAACTCTTATTCCAAACCATTATCTTATTTAGGTTATCTTATCCTAAACTGGATACTAGTTTATTAACTTGTTTTTCTGTGCCTACTAGCCTATCTTTTTTTCCATCTGTCCTTTACTCAGTTGTCTATATATCAACCCTGATTCAGATAATATTGCTACCCTCCTTAAAAGCCTTCAGCAGGTTCTTGTTGCCAACTAAATAAAGTATACACATGCAAGGCCCTCCACAACCTAGCACCAATCTATCTTTGTAGTCTTACTTCACAATACTTGACATATCCTATGTTCCAATCAAATTTTATTATTCTCGATTCCCTGTTCTTCATCTGATCTCTCATACTTCACTTCAACAGGCTGCCATTCCTGAAATAAACTGTTTACCTCCTTTCTAAAGTCCTATGTATGACTATCTTGTCTACTGAAATCTCTCTTACTTAATGACTCAACTATAGCATTAATTCTGCCATAAAGTCTGAAAATAATGCTAAACTCTGTTCAAATTTCTAAGAGAGTTCTATTTGGACCAGTCATTTATTTAAATGCTGTTTATCAGTTCCTTTTCATTCCAATCCTCCAAATAGACAGTAAAAACTATAAGGATGGAAATATTTTATTTTATCACTGTTATCCTGTTGTCCAAAACAGTGTCCATATTACAAACATTCAATGTATTTGCTGCGTTGAATCCCTAAAAGTCTAATTCCATCCCCAAAAAGAATGATAAAAAGTTGTTGCCCAAACAGCAAAATTATAAAAAAAAACAAACCATTAGTTTTTATTAACACTCTCCCCACTATCTTTTGTTAAAAATACAAACAAAACCCCTTTGTTATAAGATTGTGTATTCCTTAGAGATAAGAATATATCTCTCCTAATATAATCAAACAATGACTACAACAATTAAAAAAAAAAAAAACAGTAAACCTTAATAATATAGCAGTCAAATTTACATGCATCTCTTAAAATACATTTCTACAGTCAGTTACAAAGTCAAAACTGGTCCTAAAGATCACAACAATTGGTTTGCCTCTATGAAAAAGTTTTAATGGTGATAAAAAGATTAATCTACAATCATTAAGGAAATACCCAGGAACCAAAGATTCTGGCCCAAATGTGATAGAGTCTTCAAAACCAATAGTCTAAGGAAAACAATTCATACTTCATAATGAATGTATTGCTTAAATAACATGTCAGAGCCTAAAGGAGATTAGAGTTTGCTTCTAAAGAGGCTTATAAAGGTAACTGCTCTAAAAAGAAAGGCTCTTGGGTGCTGAAGCTGAGTCAAAAATCTTTACAAAAAATTCAAGAACAAACAACAAAGAATTTATTTACCTTTGAGCCCGATCTAGCAATAGTTCCCAAGTTAGACACCAGCTCCTCTTGTGTCATGCCGATGCCAGTGTCCTGAGGAAGAAAGTTAAATAATATTAATACCATTAAAAGAAAATTTGCTAGGTCTTCCCACATTAATTGAACTTTTTAATTTTATGAATATCCATGCCACGGCAAATAGGCACAGAAATTCAGAACATCCACAACAATTAAACAAAATAAAACAAAACAAGCACCAAAGTGCTATGATAATATGGAGAAGTGATTAGTTTGTGGTTTAGCACATAGTACTAATCAAGAAACCAGAAAGCCTGAATTCTTCTCCCAGCTCTTTTTGCTCTTAAGAAAATCCCAGAATTTCAGAATTGAAAAAGACCTCAGAAGCAACTAATCCAACCTAAATTTGACTAAGGATTCAACAATTGGTCATATAACCTTCAAACAAAGACCAATAGTAAGAAAAAAAAATCCATCATTTCTGAGGCAGTTTATTTCACTGTTAGATTGCACTAATTGTTAAAAAATATTTTCTTTAGATTGAACTACAGTCTTTTTTTAAACAACTTCTCCCTCTTGTGCCTAGTTTTGCCTTTTGCTTCTTTTCCTTTGTAGATCTTAGTCTCTTAATCTGTAGAATAAGAAGGTTAAACTAAATTACTTCCAAGATCACTTCCAGATCTAACATACTATGATTTTAGGATTCTAATTCTATCTATTCCTTCATCATTAGAAGAAACAAGGATCAGAAAAAACTCAACCTTCTTCCTATGGAATAAGAAAGAGAACGGAAAAGAACTAGATAGCTGTCCATTGACTGATTTTAAATTTCACTGAACTAAGGAAGGCTGAATAGAATATCTCTAAATAGTCTTTTTTAAAAAATTGACCTTGGGGCAGCTAGTTGGTACAGTGGCTAGGACACCAGCCCTGAAGTCAGGAAGACCTGAGTTCAAATCTGGCCTCAGACACTTAACACTTCCTAGCTATGTGACCCTGGGCCCCAATTGCCTCTGACACTTAGCCCCAATTGCCTCTGCAAAATTAAAAAAAAAAAAATTATCTACAGTTTACTTTAGCAATATTACTTCTAAACATAAGGATTTAGAGCAGTTCCTTTTTTAGTCAAATATTTGTGTGTGTGTGTGTGTGTGTGTGTATAATCTTGTAATACAAGAAAGAAATGGCTATTTCTTATTAGTCATTTGAGTTTTACATTTTCAATCATGGAAATGTGAATGCTTTTATTGATTCTTAATTGACCAATTACTCAAAAATGTATTATAGTTAGCTCTTCTTATTGAAGTTTACTGTTATTTGTTCACACCACCTTTTAGAGTCAGGTGACAGATTGATGGGTTTATTCCCAAAGGTCTGAATATGGCCTTTCAGGTTAGTCCTAGTCTTAATATAAATATAAATATAAATTCAGATTTTCTAGGAACAAACAGGTCTTAAAAGCTACAGAAGCTATCCACACACCTAGAAAGGGAGAAACATTTTAGCTATACCCCTAATCTGGCAATGTATCCCTTGGTAATTATGTCAGGAAGTCTGGTGCAATTTTAAGGTGGGAGTGGGGTGGGAAAGAAGATGGTATTTTGAGTTTTCATAGATTGAAATATGATGCATTTATACCTTGCAAATGGTAACTTAATATTTGTAAATGGTTTAAAGGACAGACTTGCTTATGATATGTTGATAAATTATTAAAATATTACAATTTTCTGTAGATTACTGTTTACCTTATTATTACCATCTAAATTTTGCTCTTTGCAGTTAATGCATTTTTGAGGATGCTTTAGTTGTTCTATAAATAGGAGATATGCTTAGTAGAAATATTTATCTAAATACATCATCAAATCTCAATAGAATTCTGAGATTGAGGACAAGATAACAAATAACATACAGACTGTGTTATGAAAGTCTAGGTGTACTTCATTATATACAAACAATATGAAGGTATATTATCTAACCCACAAAATGACACTCTATGGTGAGATATTTTTAAGTTGTTTTCCAGATTTCTGTATACTTCATCACTTTATAAATGCAAATCTTTTAATAACACCCAAGTTTGTTTTACACTGAAAAAAATGATTTGTTAAAGAGAACACTAGATATGGAGCTAGAAAGATCTGGATAAGAGTTGTGACAGCAGACAAATCCTCAGAAACTTTTCTGAGTTTCAGTTTCCTTATTTATAAGATAAGGAAAATTAAACACATAACCTATCTAATAGGATTATTGTTCAATTAAAAGTTTACATTATGTAAGCAATATATATAAATGGCTGTTACTATTATTACACAAAAATTTAAATTTATAAGACAAATAATCTTAAGTTCCTCAAGCATCCTTCATTTTACAAAAGATTTCTTTACAAGTTTTTTTGAATAGAAAGTTTCCCTAGTACATTTGCTGTATAAGTAAGCCACAGTCATGGAATCTATCTGAAATGTTAATTTTCAATTAAGAACCTGCATTGGAAATCCCACAAAGGTATTAAACAGTAAAATATAGTGTAAAAGACTTGAGTTCAGTCTCAGAGTTTAATTTGCTATGTCACTATGAACAGGCCACTTACTTTTTCTGCACTTTAGACACTTTATGTATAAAATGAACTAGGTGATTTCTAATTTCCTTTTTGTTCTAGTATACTATGATTCTGTGATTTCTTTTTTTAAGTTAAAACACAACCATAAGTGCTAATTATTATGTCATATTTAAATTAAAAATGGCAACAGATTTCAGGACAAACATTTATTTGGATGGATGATCACAACCAGAAATCATTATAATCAAATGAATGTTTCCTTCCTGATGTTAGTGCCTAATGTCATTGTCCTTTGAATTTTGAATCCACTAGGAAAAAAGACATATGCAAGTGTATTTATGTAAGGCAAATACTAAAATCACACATATTTTTTGGTATTCAAGGCTCCATTACTATATGGGAAAAGGAGAGGTACAACCCAGTTAGAAGTAACATTGTTAACAAAGCAATTGGAATATTTTTCTGAGACTAAATCTCTATTATTTTGTCCTAAATCACAAAGCAAATTAATGTTAATATAGTATACATGAAAAAGGAACACTGAGAATGAAAACATAAGCCTAAAAACTTTCTCTGACCAAATCGATTTGCAGATGTCTAATATGAGAGCCATGCTTTTTAACTTAAGTATTTGAAAAAACAGCTCCCATATTCAGAATGAAGAATAAGTTATAAGCATTTATAACATTTTTTGGCCAATATTTAATTATTTATCAACAAGGAAATAAAAATCCTTTGAAAGTAGGACAAACTTAAAAACCTTTCTTTGCTATTGTGCTCTTCTTTAAAGATATCCGATCGTATATGACTGTATCACATTGGAAAAACTATTGCACTTCCACTTGAAGCTACCAGATGGCACTATTCCTTACTACCAATCATTTTTCTCAAGAAAAACCCCTTGAACAGCAACCCCGAAAAGAATGATCATCAACAAAGAGTCAGGAATTTTCTTCCATACAGGTGGACCCTCTGCAGACAAGGAAGAAGTACACCTGGCCAAGATGCATAATGCAAAATTAAGAGGGCAAAAAAAATTAATGAACTAAATAATAGCTTCCTGATGAGAATTTACCTTTTCAGGCCCTTAAACTGTATTTCTTTAAGAAAACAGATCAGATTTTGGTTTTCCTGAACAGTTCTTCAATACTTTTACTATAGAATCTTCTGATGCACTTGGTTAAGTAAAATTCCTGGAAATTTATGTATAATTACAAATAATAGATGATTTAACATTCATTACTAGTTTATATTTGTAAAGTATTTACAAGTTCACAGAGGGAAAATGATTTATCAAGATCTAACAATTACAGAGTCAGAACAGCATGGCTGCAGAATTCTATACCACCAGGACACAGTTCAAGCATGTTGGTTCAATAAATACTGAAATTCTGAAAAGAAAAATTTAAAAATTAAAGAAGGAAAAAAAATTTAAAAACTATCTTTAGGAGAAGAATGACTTAAGGGACAAATATAATTCAGATTGAAGAGAAACAGACAGGGAACCAGTAGAACTCAGATGAGGGGAATCAAGAGCATGAAATGGAGGTTTCAAGAGGTCAGCAAAGCAAGGGGGAAAAGAGGAAGTGGCCCTAGGTAGCACTGGAGTCAGGGAGAAGAAATGAGGACTGAGAAAAGGCCATTGGATTTGGCAACTAAAAAATTACTAGTAACTTTGGAGTAAACAGATGAGTGATGAGATTGTGGAAATGAAATTGAAAGGGACTAAGAATGTTAGTGGAGGTGAGAAAGTGGAAGCAATAAGTACAAATAGCTTTTCTCAGAAGTTTAGATGAGCTTAAGAAGACAAACACAGAATAAGAGGGGCCAGAAAGACCAAGTGAAGGTTTTTTAAAAATGGGATAGATCTGGGCATGTCTGTAACCAATACAAAAAGAGACAGGGGATAAAGGAGATGGCATGATCAAAAAGACAAGCTTTGGGGATGATCTCTTTGTGTTTGCATCAGGAGAGAGTGGGAGGACAACTTGAAACATTGAGCAGAAGAGAAAAATGAACTCGTGACTGATGACTTATGGAAGTATGAATTGAAGTTATCTGAAATGAAGGGAAAAAAAGTTGAGGTCAAAGTCTAAAGAATAGAAAGTTATGATAGAACTAATCAGAAAAGAACAAAATTATTGATATGCAAACATGGAAGGAGTAAGTGAGCTAAAACTCAACTGTGTGATTTCTTTGGCATTTAACAATCTATGGATAATAGAGAAGGTAGACAGAAATGATCTAGGGTTATAGTTTAGAAAGCATAAATGACAATCAAATAGGAGGACAAGAGACTTGAGGATAAAGGATAAAGTAGAATTAAACTGGTTGATCGTGGGGTCAAGATTAGGTAGGGAGGAAAATAGCCCAGAATAAGAATGATGACCTGGGAAAGTATAGAAAGGGGGAAAGACTAGAGCTGCAGGGAAAATTAAGTTGGAAAAATTGTGACATTCCATCATATCCCTAAGAAAGAAAGCATTGCTCTTCAGTTGTTTCAGTCATATCCAATACTTCATGATCCCATTTGGATGATTCTTGGCAAAGATATTGCAGCGATTCATCAATTCCTTCTCTGGATCATTTGACAGATGAGAAAACTGAGGCACACAGAATTAAGTGACTTGTCCAGGATCACACAGCCATTAAGTGTCTGAGGCCAGATTTTAACATTGGGAGATGACTCTTCCTAACTCCGAGCTCAGTGCCCTGTACACCATGGCATCCCCTAGTGCCCCTCCCTAGAGAGACAAAGGTCAAAATGAGGGAAAAGAGATATCAAAGGAGGTCATCAGCTCTACAGGCATCACCCAAACAAAGATCCAAGATAAATCCCAAAGAAAGACTGGTTCCCTCTCCCACATTGCCTCTTTTTACCCATCTAATCACAAATACTGTGAGAGTAATGTTTTGTTATCCAAATGTTTTTAGTAAAAAAAAAAAAAATGTTTTTAGTAAATTTTAGTAAAAACGTTTTAGAAAAACAGAGTTTTCAGTAACTCTGATTTAAACAACAGGAAAGGGGTAAACTCTATAGATAGTCATAAATGGTAAGTCAGGTAGAGACTACCTACCTAATATTATTAGTTTTCCTAACTGGGGGTTTTAGAGAGATTGTGATTGAACTTGTAACTTTTCGTCTAAAATAAGCTCCCTAAGAGGAAAGAATATAGATTTTAGAGACCATTATATATCTATAAGCTTAAAACAAATTAATATTCTTCAATTTATAACTAAACAAGCAGGTACAATATTCTTTTCCTCTTATTTTCATTATTTCTCTTGAGATATATAATCAAATGAAAAAAGATGATGTATTATGACCAGGTTGGATTAATACTAGAAATTTGGGGATGGTTTAATATTAGGAAAACTTATCAACACAAAAAGAAAAAATGGGATCTACAATACCAGTTCTCAAACTGAATTACAAAGAATTAATTATAAAAACCAAATTGGTACTGATTAAAAATTTTAAAAGCCAATCAGTAAACAGATTTGGTATATAACATATAAAAGCCTGATATATGATTTAACAAAAACTTAAGGTACTGAGGTAAGAACTCACTATTAAAAAAAAATGGCAAGTTTGGCAGAAATTAAGTAGATGTATGATTTAGAGAGGGTGCTATCAACCAAATGAGAGGTACAAGGATGAAATTGCCTTTCAGATATGGTTATGGAGATAATTCAAGATCAAAATAAGAGACAGAAGGGACCACAAAAAAATAAAATAGACTATTTTGATTACAAAAAATTAAAAAGGTTTTGAACAAACAAAAATAATGCAGTTGAAATTATAAGGAAAATGGAAAAGGGCAAAAAAATCTTAGTGAATCCGTCTAAAAAGGATCAAATTATCAAAATATGTATGGAAATGATTAAAATTTATAAAAATAAGGGCTATTCCCCAACTGACAGTCAAAAGATATGAACAGAAGTTTTCAAAGAAAGAAATTCAAGCTATCAGTAGCCATATAAAAATACCCCCAATCACTAAAAATAAGAGAAATGAAAATTAAAACAACTATGAAGTTCTATCTCAAAGTTAGGAAAAGCATACAATTGGCAAAGATGACAAAAAACAGAAAATGGTAAGCACACACAGGGTTGTGGGAAAATAGCCACACTGATGTACTGCTGGCAGAGCTATGAATTAGTCCAGCTACTCTAGAAAGCAAGCCCCCTCCCAAGTCACTGAACTGTGAATATACTTCAACTTGGCAATTCCAGTATTACATCTTTATCCAAAGCGATCAAAGAAAAACACAAAAAACTTACATGTACAAAAATATCTTCTTGTGGCAAACAAATGAAAACTAAAAGTACCTATCAATTAGAGAATAGCTATCTATTAGGGAATATCACTAATGGGACTATTTCAGAGAAATCTGAGATGAGTATGATATGGAATGAAGAAAGACTTAAGAGAACAATTTATACAATAAACACATTTTAAGACAAACATCTCTGAAACACTTAAGAACTATTTTTCTTTCACAACACAACTAATATGGAAATGTATATAAAATAATTGTACATATATAATAGCCTATATCAGATTGCTTGTAGTCTTGGGGAGAAGGAGAGATAAGAGAGAGGGCAGAAAAAAAGTTGGAACTCAAAATCTTACAAAAATGAATGTTGAAAACTGTCGTAACAAGTAATTGATTTGTTTTACTTGACTGTATATCCACTTTAAGATTTTTCTTTTTCTTTTCTTGGGAGGTGGGGGGCAAAAGGAGCAGGAGAAAGAAGTTTTTTTTCAATGGAAACAAATTAATATAATTTTTAAAAAGAAAGACATCAGAACTCTGATCAATGCAGTGACCAATACTGACTCTAGAGAGCTTATGGTAAAATAAGTCACGACCAATATGTTGGTTTGTTTTGCTTAATTTTACTTGTTTGCTATAAAGTATTTGAATTGGAGTGGAGAGAAAAGGAAGTAACAGAAAGAAGTTAAGACAAAATTATCAATATGTCTAGTTAAAACAGAAACATGAAAAATCCCAGTCAGCCCAGGTGTCCCAAAGAATACTGCAACAAAAACATAAAATAGGACACTAGAGGAAAAAGCGATCAAAAAAATCAAAGGAAAATACCATTAAGATTCCCAATTTGGTTCAGAACCACACAAAAAGAAAGTCAAAAGCCTTTTAGAGCTCTAAGCAGTGTTGCAATAGCACCAGGGTGTAAAGTCAGTCCAATTAAGAGCCTTGGAGAATAAGCAATGCTTCTAGTCTAGTGCCCTCAGACTTTATCCTGGGAAGCAATTCTGGTGGAGAAGCAGCCTAGCAATTTTCCTGCAGGAGTTGCAGCCACAGTTACTAAAGACCCAGAATAGAAAGTTCTTGCCACTAAAGTCCTTGACACTATCATATAATTTATTAATGTAAGACGTTCATTCTGATTTTAACAGTGTAGCTAACAGTAAAAAAAACTGGGACATTGATACATTGTTGGTGGAATTGTGAACGGCTCCAACCATTCTGGAGAGAAAGTTTGGAACTATATTCAAAAAGTTATCAAACTGTGCATATCCTTTGATCCAGCAGTGTTTCTATTGGGCTTATATCCCAAAGTAATCTTAAAGGAGGGAAAGGGACCCACATGTACAAAAATGTTTGTGGTAGCCCTGTTTGTAGTGGCCAGAAACTGGAAACTGAGTGGATGCTCATCAATTGGAGAATGGCTGAGTAAGTTATGGGATATGAATGTTATGGAATATTATTGTTGTGTAAGAAATGACCAGCAGGATGAATAAAGAGAGGCTTGGAAAGATTTACATGAACTGATGCTGAGTGAAATGAGCAGAACCAGGAGATCATTATACACTTCAACAATAATACTATATGAGGATCAATTCTGATGGATGTGGCTTTCTTCAACAATGAGAGGATCCAAATCAGCTCCAATTGATCAGTAATGAACAGAACCAGCTACACCCAGCAAAAAAACACTGGGAAATGGGTCTGGACCACAGTGTAGCATTTGCACTCTTTCTGTTATTGTTTGCTTGCATTTTTGTTTTTCTTCCCAGGTTATTTTTACCTTCTTTCTAAATCTGATTTTTCTTGTGTAGTAAGACAACTGTATAAATATGTATACACATATTGTATTTAACATATACTTTACCATATTTAACATGTATGGGAAGATCTGCCATCTAGGGGATGGGGGTGGAGGGAAGGAGGGGAAAAGTTGCAACAGAAGTTTTTACAAGGGTCAATGTTGAAAAATTACCCATGCATATGTTTTGTCGATAAAAAGCTATTAAAAAAAACAAAAAAGATCTGGAATGGCTTAATATTGGCATAGAATTTCAATCCAGAAACTGTAAAGTCCAGGCTAGCTTTCTAGAAGTCCTACGGATGGGGCCTTGGTCTCAGCAAGATAGTCACCATAGTCAGGAATAGTCTAAAGTCTTTATTATTTCCTTCACAGTCTGTGTCTGTCACAGTCTTACTCAGTCTTGATCTTAGTGGAGGAGTGCAGGAGGCAGGAGAGCCACCAGGAGGATGGTCAAAGATGGAATGTCTCATTTCCAGTCCTCTTAGCCCTTAAATGCTCTATTACAATTATGTCATTACATCATACTGAATATGTGTCAACTAGAGAACCATTATATTACCATGATAAGTACTAAGTGTATGTATACTAAAGAATCATCATCTCATCAGTTCCACTGAAAATTAACTTAAATTAACACCTTGTTGTGAGTATACTTGTTTCAAGTATACCTCTCCAAAGTTCTGGCCTTCTACAAGAAACTATGCCAGAGATAGAAGATACTATATGATAAAAGAAACCCAAGAAATGGAAATATGTGCAATGGGGATAAGCGAATTAATAAGTTAACTTAAGGTGAACAACTCCATTTTGTTTTTCAAACTATTCTGTGCTTAAGTATTTATTATGTTAAGTGTTTTTCTGCAAGAAGCATTTAAGTGGTAGTTTTAAAATGATGCTAGACACAGCAAGAATCACAAAAATCTATCAGAGGTCCAAATGTCAATCAGCTACTGGTTCATGACCAGGATAGACACTTTGCTTCCCACATTTAGAAATTTGAATATCTGTTCACTCAAGAACCAGTGCTAATCAACAGACTTTGCCATCTCAAACAGAGACATGGATAGCCCTTGGCAGGGCAGAGAGGAAACTTTGTCATGAACACCAAATAGGAGACACTTACCTTTAGGAACCAAGCTGAGGTTGGTTCGGTCTCAGAGGGATTAACACTTAAATTGCTGAATAGTCTAAATAAAGTTTGATTGTATTCACTGATGATGGTGTCTTATTAGTGTATAATCTGCTCTAATAAGCTATGTAACAGTAAGCCAATTTTACTTGGGTACCATGTGTTAGAGATTATTAAAAACTTCCTTTTCAGTTTTTCTACAAATATTACAAAATATTTCTCTATCTAAAAACCTCTTCTCAGCTTGTCTCCTCAGGTGGGTTGGGATAAATAAAGAGAAGGAAATAAGCATTTATACAGCACCTACTATGTGGCCAGGAACTATACTAAATCTTTTACAAATACTATCTTATTTGACTCTTACAAGAATCCTGAGAGGACACTCGGGGAAAGAGAAGTTAAATGACTTGCTATAACAGTGTAACACAGCTAGTTATTGTCTAAGGCCAATCTGAATTCTTGTTTTCTAGTCTCCTCCCAAGGTTCCATTTATGTGAAGGCAACTGTCTAGCAGAACAAGGGGGAAAAAAATCTTTCTTTAGGAAATGGAGTAAGAATGGAAATCAAAGAGTACAACTTGTCTTTGTAAGATTCTGATCTTCCCTATTTTTAGAAACAATTTAGGCTGTAGCTCACCTAGAAGTAAAGTCTTCTTTTCAATTCAGAAAGGACTAAGCTAATGATCAAAAGAAAAAGGTCCTTTTGATTACTCAACAGGGGACTCTATAAGGAAGGAGAATAAAGGAATAAAGTAGTGATTATTGTTCTGAAACATTAAACCCCAAACTGTATTTTAACCTATTATTACCTTTTATTCAAGATTCTTATGTTACCTCCTATAATCTTGAGGTAGGACTTGATTAAGGGCTTTGGAGAGAAGAAACTATGCTGGTTTAGTTCTCTCTATGCTAGAAATGCATGAATATTAGATTGATGATAAATAAAATTGTTTGTGAAAACCTTTTGCCTATGGAAGAGTGGATGTTCATCAACTGGGAAATGACTGAATAAGTTAGGGCATAGGAATGTAATGGAATAGTATTGTTATAAAAGAAGTAATGAGCAGGTTGATTTCAGGAAAGTCTGGAAAAACCTATATGAATTGATGCTGAGTAAAGTGACCAGAATCAGGAGAACAGTAACAGCAAGATTATGTGATGAGCAACTATGATAGACTAAGTTCTTCTGAGCAATACACTGATCCAAGACAATTCCAATAGACTTGGGATAGGAAATGCCATTCACAGGCACAGAGTTGCTACAGAGACTGAATGAGGATTAAAGCCATATTATTTCACCTTTCCTTCCTGTTTGCTTTTTTTCCTCATGGTTTTTTCCTGTTTGCTCAGGTTTTTCTTTTACAACATAACTAAAAGGGAAATATGCTTAAAAAGATTATTCATGTATAACCTCTATCAGATTACTTGCTGGCTTGAAGAAGGGAGAGGCAAAAGAGTGGGGGGAGAGAAAATTTGAAACTCAAAATCTTACAAAGATGAATATTGAAAACTATCTACACATGAAAATGGAAAATACTACTGAAAAACTTCTGCCTAAAAAAATAGTGGAATACTAATACTTTTCTTCAACAGAGGTAACCTATCTACAAGAGAGTAATTCCTTAATAAATACAAGAAGTTTTGAGGGAGAGGAGAAGGAAAGAAAGCGTGGTCACATGAATCCCAAGAATAGATGAAAGAAACTTCAAATTGAAAACGACTGGGAGTATCATAGAATAAATCCAGAGTTTCCAGGTTAAAGAAAAAAATACTGTGAACAAAGGGAGAAAAAAGGGTTCATTTCTTAAGGATACATAGTCAGGATCACATGAGACTAAAAAGCAGAGGAACTCTTGGAATTCAATATTTTACTTTCTTTCTCTTTTCCTAAGAGGCAGAAGGGTTCTAAAATGCAGTACAAAGTAGAATTCAATAATGTTTAATTCTTTTTATTATTCTCTATTATGACTTTATATTGTTTTTGTTGTTGTTAATTTGATCTTCCTCCAGGTTGGTTAAATTTTTTTTTTTGGTAAGTCTTCTCAAGAAACTAATTTTTGGTCTCTTTCCAATTTGCCTATTTTCTCTAATTTTTAAGATTTCTCTTTCCATGTTTACTGCCAGTTTAGTTTTCATTTTTCAAATTTTTCCAATTTTACATCATGTTCATTAATTTTCTATTTTGTTCATATCTTGGGGGAGAGAGGAAAGGGAATAGAATTTTTCCTCTAAGAACTACTTTAGTTGCATCCCAGAAATGTTGTGTTATCTTGACATTAATCATTGTCTTTTAGTCAATAATTATTTCTATGATTTATACTTTGACTCAATATGCAGGATGCCATTAAATCTCTATGTCCTTTGCTTGTAACTCCTTATAGTCATTATTTTTACTATGTGATCATCTATACAAAGCACACATTCAATATTTTTGCTTTTTAAAATTTATAATTTCTGAGGTACATAGTTGATATTTGAAAATGTGCCATATGGTGCTGAGAAACATGCATACCCTTTAATATTCCCATTTGTTATATCTTATAAATCTTTTAGTTCTAAATTCTCCAAATTTTTCATCCCTATTCTCCTTTTTGCTTTACTTTCTGTTAATTTGTCCAGCTCCAAGAGAAGAACATTAAAGGCTCTTACTACTACTGTGAAATTTTATAATAATATAGTAACCTTATATTATCCATTTTCTAAGTAAGGGTATTTTAACTAAATTATGTTTTCTTTTATTTGGTTACATATTTCTTCTCCTTTATTGTACTTTCTCTTTTTCTCTCTCAGTTAATCCAATCTCTCCTTTCCTAGCTCTCAAATTTTTTCTACTTGGTAGGGTTTCTTTTTTTCTGTGTCTCTTTTTAAAGAAGTTTTCTTTGCTTTGTTTCTTCATTAACATATTATTTACCAAAAAACATAACTGAACCACAAAATATAGGGTTGGAATAGAATTTATTATGCATGCTTCAGGCAAATGTAAAAAAACAAAAGAATGGCAATAACGATTTCTGGAAAGCAATAGCAAAAATACATATAGTTAAGAAATGAGCACTATAAATAAAGCAATAATATCCAAACTCAAAATATATGCAAAAGTGGAACTGTTTCTAAGTCAGGGGTTCTTAACCTGATCCCAAAGGGATCTATGGATAAATTTCAGTTCCCTAATTTCCCTTTTGCTTGGATTGGGGAAAATTTTTTTTTACTTCATTTCAATATAATTGGTTTTCTTTATTATACTATTTATTTTATTTAAAATGTTATTGAAAAGGAAGTTCATCAAACAGCCAAAAGGTCCATGCCCCAATAGATTAAGAACCCCCTAGATCTAAGTACTAGACGGAAAAACTAATCTTGTTATAAGAAGAAAGATAGTAAAAGTCTAATCATTCTGATGTTCAAAGACTGTGATTTTCCATTTCAGACCTAAATAAATCTTCTTCTTTCTTTCTTTCTTTCTTTTTTTTTTGCTGAGGCAATTGGAGTTAAGTGACTTGCCCAGGATCACATAGCTAGGAAGTATTAAGTATCTGAGGCCTAATTTGAACTTCAGGGCTGGTGTTCTATCCACTGCGCCACCTAACTGCCCCCTAGATCTAAATAAATCTTAAAAAAAACAACAAAGTTAAATACCTGAATAATTCAGGAAAAGCTAGATATAGATTTCTACGGTCAGAATGGGAATACAAAATGGTATCTTTTTAAAAAATTGACCATGTGTGTTAAGACATTAAAAAGCTTATAAAACAAATGATGAAAAGCATAAATATTAAACACATCTTTTACTAACCACAATATAATAAACATTACTATAAAGGCCATTTGAAGAGTTATAAACTTAAGTAGAAATTAAATAATATCATTCTAAAAAATATGGGTCAATAAATCAGAAACATTGGATAACTTCATTTGATAAAATATAAGAGACAATATATCATGATTTCAGAGATATAGCCAAATTAGTTATTAGGAAAAAATTTATATTTATAAATAATTTCATTAACAAAGACAGAATGAAAAAAAATTTTCAAAGAAAATATGATAATCAAAGGTAAACAAAATTAAAAATAGAAAAATTTAATTGATTAAAAACTTTCTTCGAAAACAAAAAGAAAAACTTTAGACAAACAATTTTAAAAAGGAGGGGGAAAATGCACCAATTAAATAATTAGAAATACTATAATGACCACTCACTACAGAAAAATCACTTCATAGATGTTTCTTGAAAATTCCTGTGACCAAGTTAATAAAGGAATTCTCAGAACTTAGGCTGGTGTTGAAATAACAAACAAATATTTGGGCTTTTACTACATCCACACCCCATTCCTAAACCATTGGTATCAGAATCTCCAATTCACCTTATCTCTCAGTACTTTCACAATAATGAAAACACCTTGTCCTAAATTCACTTTCTTTCCTTCCCAATTTGAATACTATAGCTGTTCAAAGCTCCAATATCGTTTAATGTCAAATCCTTTATTTCTTTGTTCTTTATCAACACTCATGCCTTATCAAATTCAAACTCTGAATTCAATGTTGCCATGTTATTGTCCTATTCCTACTTACATGCAGCTCAACAGAGACAGAGGAAATTATGTAAGAAAAATAACTTTGAAAAACCTGCAAACTCTGATCAATATAATGATAAACCAGGATTCTAGAGTACCAAAGATGAAACATACTATAAACCTCCTGACAGAGAGAGAATGCAGAACAAGAGCAATATGGGGATTTGTTCTGCTAGAATATACATATTTATTATGAAGGTTTGCTTTTAAAAAAAAAAAGTTTAATAAGGGAGGTAAGATGAGAAAGAAATGCTTTTAGAAATGTATTAAAGAGGCAAAAGAGAATAAAAGGTACATACTAAAAATCAGAAAGAAGGAAAAGAGGTGGTGGTACTTGCTACTTCTCATGAGTTATATAAGTATACAAATATGGGAGGAGGGGGTGGGGAAAGCAGGCATCAAATTAACTTCATTTTTCTCTGAAAAGGACAAAGAAGGATTGAACAAACACACAGAGAGTTTGGAAATAGAAATACATCAAACTCAATAGGGAAACAATCAGGGTGAGAGTATTGGAAGTGTTAAGAGAAAATTTAATATCAGTAAGTAAGCAAAACAAACTTCCTAATTTTGAAAAGACCATTAAAAGCAGTAAGGGAGGAAGGAAGGAGAGGGGTCTCTAGCTGTTGAGAAATGGCTGAAGTGTAGCAAATGAATATAATACAGTATTACTGAATTGTAAAAAAAATGATGAAAGGGATTATTTCAGAGATTTTTGGGTACTATAGGTAACAGAGTGAAGTCAGCAGAAGTAGAAAAATATATAGACAAGAAAACCTACATTCTAAGAAAAATCAGCTTTGAAACTGATATGAATGCAATAATCAACCATCTTCTCTATGATGGAGCACATCCTGACAGGGAGGTGATGGACTTAGGGTGTAGAAAGAGACATATATTTTTTGTCTGACTACATGTTTTCATTGTAAGGAGTTTTTTGTTGTTATTTTCTAATTTTTTTAAAAGCATAGGTGAAAGGGAGAAAAAGGGTTAGAAATGCTGATACTCCCCCTCCCCCACCCGCAACCTGGGGCCATTTTTTTAAATGCAAAGAAGAGAACAGATGGAAATAGGATAGTTTTGAAAGTAATGTGTGTAGTTTATTAAGCACAAGTAGTCTGAAATGGAGATTCATAGTTTCATATATAGTCTTTTTTATAGTCGGCTAAATATATGGAAATACTTTTTCATCTTTAAGTTAAAAATTAAAATTTTAAAATAATCAAATTGACAAATATAAAGTGAGTGATTCATGGATAAATAGCAGTTTGTATCATCTCTGAAATATTATATTTTCAGTGTGAGTACTTATACCTTAGGAGCTAACAACTGTTAAAAACCAGAATTTGATTTATTGTTTTGTCAACTGAACTTGAGATAATTATGAACTTGAGACTTGAAAAAAGTAATGGACAAAATGGCGATAAGGCAAACTAAATTCGAAAGTACATGGAGAGCCAATTATAAACCATTTATTAGCATACCACAAGCAATTTGTTTTTTAAAATATCTGAACTGTCAGTCCTCTATGATTTTACAGTGTGAATTGGCAATCAAAGGTAAATATAACCTTGAGGTATATTGTGAGGCATCATGTCCAGTACTAAGAAGGTGATTTCATTACACTCTACCATGGCCAGACCACATCAGGAGAACTACGGTTTAGTGCTAAGAGGACAGTAATGAGCTGGAGAACATTTAGAAGAAGGCAACCAAGACAGCAAAGAGTCTCAAGAATGTTTAACGTAAAGACTTGAAACTTAAGGAGACATGATAGCTGTATTTCAGTATTTGAAAAGCTGTCAAATGGAAAAGGGATTCAACTTGCTTTACTACATTCCAAAACACAGAACTAGGAACATCACATGAAAGTTGAAAAGAGGTAAAATTTAGGCCTGATGACAAAGAAAACTTTCTAACAATTAGAAATATACAAAAGATGAACTTGTACTAGGTTTACTGTAGGGGTATCTTTATTCAGTTACATATAAACTAGATTTCCTCTAAGACCTACTCTAAATCAATGGCTATTTCATATTATTACATATCTAAATAAATCATTACTTTTATCTCTCCACCGCTAATACAAGTTCTTAATGAAGTCATATATTAACCAAAGTCAAAATGGAAAAGGAATTTATAAAACTGGACAAAATACAACTGGAGCAATAAAGAATTTTAAGTAAATAGCAAGGGAGAAAAGCAGGAATGAAGAATATCATACTCTCAGATCTCAAACTATATTATAAAGGAGTAAAAAAATCAAAATTATTTGGTTCTGCTTAAAAACAGAAATTTAGGATTTGTGAATCAGATGAAATTAACAAGCACCAAATACAAATATATAATAACCCAGTGTTTGACTCAGAAATGGCTGAACAAATTGTAATACATGTATGTAATAGAATATTACAATGCGGAAACAATAATGAATATGAAAAAGTGTGGAAAAATTTACATGAACTCATGTAAGTGAAGCAATCAGAACCAGCAAAACAATATAAGCAAAGACTATAAAAATATGTTTCAGAGAGACAGTTTCTACTAGGTGTCAGCACTGTACTAAGCATTTTGCTATCACTGATGAAATCTATATGTTATATGTAAAAATTAAAAATACACAGAGAAATGCTTCAAAAGTGTTTGACAGATCCTCTCTGAAGGATTTATGAGAGAACATGAACAAGAAACACACAGGTTGAAAAGGAAAAGATAATTTAGCTCTATAGTAATGAAGAGAATGCCCACATCAATGGCAATCAAATTAAAAAAACATGTGGGTAAGAGTTATAGTTGTGTCACTAATTAGCTGTGCCATCTTGAACAAGTCAGTTAACTCTTCAGAATTCATCTGAAAATAATAAAGGTATATCTAACTCAATTTATTTTATTTATTAGGTACCTACTATGTTCAAGGTTCCATGCTTGATCTCTAAGGCTCAAGGTTCTAAGATACTATATTCCTACAAACTTATCAACTTAGAACAAAAGGATAGGATGTCCTCTTTCTGAAATTAATAAGTAAATATGCCCACTAGCTATAATGTAACATGCATCCTTCCATAATCTCTTTATAGATATTACCTCTTAGAAGTGCTGAAAGAGAAGGAGAGATAGAAGTTTGAGTATTTAAAAGGACATACCTGGATTGTGATGGTGCCTTTCTCAGTGTCTGTTTGCAAGTGAATCTCCATTTCTGGCAATGTCTGGCCTTCTGAAATCAACTTATGGCGCAATTTTTCCAAGGCATCACTACTATTGGAGATCAGTTCTCGTATAAATACCTTTTGAAGGGAGATAAAACAGAAGCAATCTGTAGTAAACACTGTGATATTTAATTATCTATAATTTAAATGCCTATAGAATTGGGAATAATCATCTCATCATGTTAGATTTGAATATAGAGGTTTTCCTGACTTTTTAACTACAAGGGGGTTTCCTCAAGATTTCTCCACAAAACCCTTTCTTCAGGAGGGATAAAGCCACAACATGAACATTTTTCTGAATTTATGTTAGGAACCGTCATGTGAAATTCTAAAATAAAAGATAAATGCTATCAAGGAATTTTTTTGTAACCAGGACATATCTCTTCTACTGCATAAAGGGAGAAAGATTTACCGCTTCTTTCCCAAATACTGAGTTTCAATTAAATATCTCTATGAAATGGAAATCAAATGTGTTTTACAGACATATTAAGATCTACTACATTATCAGAGACAATTGAAAACAAGTTATGACTGACCTCACTTTACAGATTCAAATTATGTGATTCAAAATTATACACAGTGCCCAGAGGGTCTAAATTAACTTCAAGAAGAACTGAATCTAGGGTAAAGTGAGGTACTTAAAACTGGACTTCATACAATAATATTTCTTTTAAGACCCCCTCCTCTTACAATATACATTTTACCCTTTTATTCTTCTCTGTAACCCAATACTCAATTATATATTTATGTGCAGCAATAAATGCCCCCCCCCCACACACACACACACTCTTAAGACTTTTCTATTTTTCTTTTTTTTTTCCTGAGGCAACTGGAGTTAAGTGACTTTCCCAGGGTCAAACAGCCAGGAAGTGTTAAGTGTCTGAGATGACATTTGAACTCAGGCCCTCCTGACTTCAGGGCTGGTGCTCTATTTACTGCGCCACCTAGCTGCCCCCAACTTTTCTATTTTTCATTTCTTAAGTATTCTCTCTCTCAGAATTCTCAGCTCCTCAGAGAGCTTGTTACACAGCACATAATAGGTATTCCATAAAGATGGCTCACTAGCTGATTTTTAAGCAATCATCTCACAACTCCCTAAATCTTACTAGTTAAAGTAGACAGCAGCATATTTACTAAGCATAATGTATACCAAAAACTCATCATAATGGAATTTTAGTTATTTTAGATTTAAATTAGTCCAATTTCTTATCACCCCCATTCAACTTGTTAAGGGGATTTACTGATTTAAATTATCAACTAAATTAAATTATTTCCAGAGTAAACCTATGCAAAGAACCATCTGGCTATATTTATCAGTGAAACTAGGAACAAATTTCTGTTTAAAGGACTCTATGGTAACTTAGAACAGAACCTCCCCAGAGTTCAGTACATTCTCATAACTAACATGCTATCTGGCATGCTCCAGAACTGTCTAAAAATACACCTTTGCCAAAAGAAACAATGCCAGCAATAGGAGTGATTACAGATACTATACCTCTTTCTCTGAGTACAATGATCGAGCAACAATGTCCAAAAGCTTCTTTGTCTCAGCCTGGAATTCGTGTTTGGAGATAGAACCTAGCAAATAATCACATACATAGCCACTGAAGTCTAATTTCTATTTTCCTGAAAGGACATATTAAAGTGATTAGCAATGAGGTTACTTTTAATGATTTTTGCAATTCTTTTTTAAAATAGTGAATGGTATGAAGAGAATCAATGAACATTTCAGGAATACATAACTTGTGTGTGAGTCTTACTGGTAAGGAGATCCTACAAAATATTTCCCACCTTGATCAATGGATTTAGGCTTTCTAGGATTTCTTTTTACAACAGAATGAAAAAGACACTAACTCTATAGCTAGGAACCAATTAATATAAATAACTCACTCTCCTGAAGTGATTCTATTATTTGAAGTTCTAATGCCGATTTCCATTGGGTAGCCTGGAACCAAATAACATTTTACAAAATGAAAACTTCAAATAATACGAATTTTTAAAATATATATATATAGTGGTCAAAATTAATAATATGGAAATAACCTATATTTGATTACTTATCATCTCAGAGAAAGGGGAGGGAAGGGAAGAGGAAGGATTAGAATTTGGATCACAAAATTTTAAAAAACACACTAAAAATTGTTTTAACATGTAATTGACAAAATTTTTTTTTAAATTATAGATGAGAAAAAAAAAACACATAAAAATGACTACCAATGGGTCATGCTTTAAAAAAAGATTCTATTAGTATTAATTTGGCAAATACTTTAAAATTGGAATTAGTCTTAGATATTCTTTTCAGAGATTATAGAACAGCACAATTATCTAGCAACCTCTAAAGTAAATCTTTTTTAAATTTGATTAGCAGCCCTAAACTATATTCAAGAAACTGAATCTAACTTCATCCCTTTCTATCTTATCCTCTCTGTTTTTACCTGAACACAGAAAACCAGAAATGGACAGACTTCAAGAATGGTTATGAGGTTTATCTTTATAAAGTTTCTATAATCCCTGGGGAACAAAAAATAGGAATTCAAAAAAGGAATCCTTATAGAATCTCAGATAGTAACCATGATCACTAGTAAAATCAACATCCCCTAGTTTTATGGGTAGCCACCAGAGGGTGTGAGATATGTTAGGATGAAAGCCAGAAGTCCTTATTGTTAGGGGGGAACGTGTGATATCTCAAGTGCCTGCAGTCTGCTATATTCAAAGTTAACAAATAGCTGTATCACATAATTGCTTCCATCATCTGAACTATCCTCCTATTGTTGAGCCCAATAGCAATAGACAATTCAATTCCTTCCTAATACCTTGAACAGTCTCTGTACTGCTGATGATAGTGTGCAGTGGCTCCTCTTTTTTATCTTCAGCTGCTTGGGTGCTATATTTCTGTCCACCATAGATGCCAGAAACAGCCAGGCTCCGCATAGGGTTCACAACTTGGACATTTCTCCACAGACATGGGGAGAGTCTTCCTGGAAAAAAATTCAAAATGGTTGGAAATAATAACAATAGTATTCATATAGCACATTAAAATTTCCAAGTGCTTTGCATGTTAACTCACCTTAACCCCACAACAACCCTGTAAAATGGGTTATATTTTTCTCTCCATTTTACAGATGAGGAAGCTGAAGCATAAGGAGATAATAATTTGCCCAAGGTCATACAGCTAAGTGCCTGGAGGTGATTTCAAACTCAAGTCTTCCTGACTCCAAGTCCAAGCTTGAACAAGTTATTGTACTCTAACTATGACTTCTAAGCAGAAAAGGGTGTGAATTTTTTTTAAGCTGTCAATTTTTCCAAATGCCCATAATTCTCCACAAGAAATGAAGTACTTGAAGTTACAAAGTTTTCCACACTTTATTTAACTGTATTATTCTGATTATCCTTCCTTGATCTCAAAAACTAATGTAATCTAGGACTTTGAGGAAATTCACAAAACATAATTGATTTATACCTTAGGTCTCCAGACTTCTGATGAAACCTGTCAATGAACTGCTACACTGTCCTACCCCATCTACTCAACAATCATTTCAATTCAATACACATTTATTATATGAATACTTGCAAATAAAAATGTTAGATACTAGGACTACAAAGACAAAAACAAACAAAATTAATGGGAAAGATGTTTGCATTCTGCTGGAAGGAAAATTATATGTATACAGATAAGTAAATACAAAGTAATCTCAAGAGAGAGAAAGTAATAGCAGCATGGGAAAGATAGGGAAGTTCAAAAAAAAAGTTACGGTAGGATTTGGCAATATGAGTTTAGCTTTGAAGGAAGCTAAGGATTCAATGAGGCAGAGACAAGGGGGCATGGTGCATGCCGGATGCAAAGACATGAAGGAAAGAGATGGCATATCCTGTACAAGAAAGAGCTAATAGGACAGTCTAACAGAAAAAAATATGCAAATAGTGATATGACATTTAGAGGAAGAACTAAGGAGTATAAAGGCAGATCGAGGCATACTTTTTATTTGCTTTTTTTGGTTTTTTTCTTTCTCCTGGTTTTCCCCTTTTGTTGATTCTTCTTTCACAATATGACTAATGGGGGAAAATGTATAATATAATTATATATGTAAAACCTATATTGGGTTGCTTGCTGTCTTGGAGGGAGGGGGAAAGGAAGGGGAAAAAATTGGAAATCAAAATCTTATAAAAACGAATGTTGAAGACTATATGTGTGATTGAGAAAAACAAAGTAATATTAATTGGGAAAATGTTTTTTTTAAAAAGAATAGTGATATGAAATAAGACTGAAAAGATAAATGGAAGCCATATTATAGAGAACCCTAAATATCCATTATTGAGTGATTGCTCTGTGAAAATCAATGTGTATCTCACCAAAAGAGATTATAAATGAATGAAGGATAGTAGAGAAGAAATTATAAATTAAAGAACAGAGAGAGAGAGAGAGGAGAGGATAGGTATCATAGGATCCCTGCCTTCTTGGAGCTGATCATTTAGCAGAGACAAGACAGGTACATACATATAATAAAAATTAAAAAGATATCAAGAAAACCAACTTCAATGGCTGGCATCATAAGTGCTATCCTTTTTGTTTTGTTTTTGCTTTTATTAAAAATTTTTTTCTACCAATTTTCAAACAACTTTTCCTCCATCCCCACTCCTCTTCTATACTTGGGGAAAAAAACAAAAGAAAAGAAAAACAAAGTCCTTATCACAAATAAGCATGCCAAGAAAAATAAATTCATGCTGACAATATCCAAAAATGTGTCAAATTCTTCAGATTAACTATCATTACAATGTTCATAAGTTCTTAAATCTTTCAAAATGAATTGTTTTTACATGCTGATATTATAGTATAATTGTTCTTTTGGTTCTACTTACTTCATTTGGCATTAATCCATACAAATTTTTCCATGTTTCCACTCTGAAATTGTATTTTTCTTCATTTCTTAAAACATAATAGTATTCCATTATTAATACACTATAATTTGTCCATTCTCCAGATGATAAGCACTCCCTTAATTTCTAATTTTTGCCATCCCAAAGAGAACTACTCTACTTTATCAAAGAATCTTCCTCCCCAACTTTTTTTTTCTAAGAGTGTTCTTTCTGAATCAAAAAGCCCCAATCTGAACACCAATTCTAAAGAGCCAATACAGTTCTAGTCATTTGGTTTATGTGCTTTATTCTTATTTGGAGAGTTATGATAACAAAGTAAATCAGTGCTAAATTTCAATGAATTCCTTTAGGGGAAAAAAAATAAAACTTAACAAGATATGTTACCATAGCAAAAGATCAATGAATGACCTGCCACTCTAAGATGCCAGACTAGAATTCCTGACAGAGGAAATTAAAAAGGCTAAAGGACAACCAAGAAAGTATTCAATTTACAAGCATTTATTAAGGATCCATTATATAAATAGGTGCTGTACTAGATAGGCCTTGGGGATATAAAAATGAAAAATAAAACAGTCCCTCATCCCAGAAAAGTCACATTCTACTTAGAATAAAGCAACTGTAACACCCAAGTGCTTGAAAACCCAATAGTTTCAATTACATCTACATAGACATAAAGACTTGTCAGTTCTTCAGGCAATTATACATGAATTATTTCAAAATTCTCCTTAATTTGTTTTCATATCTCACCTAAATTATCATATATTAATGACAGGTGAGTCTTCTAAAATAAATTTTATTGGCTTCATAAGAAAGTAGTATGATTGATGCCCTACTGTCTCTCAGACCAAATCTAAATACCTTATTCTGGCACTGAAAGCCCTTTAACAACTGGTCCATTCTTAATTTATTCTTCCATACAAGTCCGATTTGTCTGCTCCCTGTTCCTCACAAATGCCATGTTCACATGTTCACATGTTCACATAAATATCTGCCCCTGAAGCCATGTTCATTCTATTTTCCCCTACAGCACCAGCACAATGTTAGACATAGAACAAGTACTTGATCAGGACCTATTGACTTACTGACCATAAAAGGGCTTAAATAGTGAAAGAGGAAAAAGCTGCTAATTTTTCACTTTAGTAAAAACTGTTAATAAGTAATTCATGCTTCATTTAATTGAACATTTGGTAAACTATTTTGCTCTTCTTCTAATCTTTGCTTCTTCAAAACAAACAAACAAACAAAAAAAAACTATGAGCCATTTCAGGTACATTCTCCCTGAACTTTGTTTAAGCCTTAAACAAAGGCTCCATTAAGTAAAATCAGAAGAGGGAAATACAAATAAACTGCACAAGAAATAGGAAAATCCAAGGAAATATTTGGAAGTTCCTTTTTCTATCAAGTGAAAATTCCCAGAACCAGGAAAACTAAAGAGGTGAAGTGTATGATCCTTTGTAATTTCTAAAAAAGATTTCAATTTTTTTAGTACAATTCTGAGGTTATAATAATTAGAAACCTGCCTAGTGACCAACAAGATTTCAGGTGAATAAGGACATCTAGAACTAATTCTCAAACCGATAATGTAATACTATTTAAACCAGATACTACACATGTTATCTACATTGCTTTTTCCTTTGCCTCTTTCCCCCAATACCCCAAAGGAAAAACCACAAACCTCAATGATACACTACAATGTTCTAGTGTTAAATTATTTAGTGGTTTAGGTCACACAAAATAGAAAGCATTAAGAGACAGAATATGCCACAAAAACAAAAAAGGCCAAGGGAAGAAGAACAATGCTAAAAATTTCATTCCAACCAAAATCCTACTATCCTGCAAAGAAAGCTCAATTCAAAACCCTTCTACCTCCATGAAGCCTATCAACCCTAACCTAATAGCTTACACTGGCTTCATATATCTCTTAATATGCAGCATGCATTTGAAAATGAACCCTTGTTAATATTTTTTTATATTCCTAATATTTGACTTTTCAAATACACATGTACTTTGTCCTTCCAAACAGATGGGAAATTCTTTTTTTTTTTTTCTTGTTGCACAGGGAGAATTGGATTCAGAAAGTAAAAATAACCTGGGAAGAAAAACAAAAATGCAAATAGTTTACATTCATTTCCCAGTGTTCTTTTTTTGGGTGTAGCTGCTTCTGTCCATCATTGATCAATTGAAACTGAGTTAGGTCTTTTTGTCAAAGAAATCCACTTCCATCAGAATACATTCTCAAACAGTATCGTTGTTGAGGTATATAATGATCTCCTGGTTCTGCTCATTTCATTTAGCATCAGTTCATGTAAGTCTCGCCAAGCCTCTCTGTATTCATCCTGCTGGTCATTTCTTACAGAACAATAATATTCCGTAACATTCATATACCACAATTTACCCAGCCATTCTCCAATTGATGGGCATCCATTCAATTTCCAGTTTCTAGCCACTACAAACAGGGCTGCTACAAACATTTTGGCACGTACAGGTCCCTTTCCCTTCTTTAGTATTTCTTTGAGATATAAGCCCAAAAGTAACACTGCTGGATCAAAGGGTATGCAGTTTGATAACTTTTTGAGCATAATTCCAGACTGCTCTCCAGAATGGTTGGATTCGTTCACAACTCCACCAACAATGCATCAGTGTCCCAGTTTTCCAGATGGGAAATTCTTGAAATTGCTCAGTTACCAATGGTTTAACTGCCAAATCTGATGGACATTTCATACTCCTCATCATTATTTGAACCCTGCTACAGTTGACACTGTTGACAATGTTTTCATTCACTCATTCACTCTCTCTTACACACACACACACATACACACAACACACACACACCAATTCCCAAGAATTTAATTATCATCTCTAAGCCAGATGACTTACAGATAAAAATATATAATCCATCTCTTTCATGAGTTTACATGGTATTAAACATTTTCAACTAGATATTTTTAAAACTTATGTCCAAAACAGAATTCATTATCTTTCCCATCAAACTCACCTCTTTACCAAATTTTACTAAGGCATCACCATTTATATAGCCTCTCAGGCGCAAAACCTCTGTTATCCCATAATCAGTTGCTAAGTCTTGCTGTTTCTATTATTTCCAGCACTCCATCAACTCATACATACACCACTTCAGTTCAAGCCCTCATCAGTTTCAGCCTATCTTACAGTGGGCTCCTAATTGATATCCTTGCCTCAACATGTCCTTCCAAAGAATACTACTGGTAAAGTGATTTTCCTTAACAAAAAATTGCCCATTTTACCATCCATACCACTTTAAAAGCACTGGAAACTTTCAAGCACCCAGACTGAGCTGTGAAAAGGATCGGCGCTCAAACCAGACATGTATGCAGAAGTGAAGAGAGTCTAGCACAAAGTCCAGAATTAAGAAGCAAGCTGGAAGAATGGCAAAAAGAAAAAGAACCTGACCATAAAAAGCTACTATGGTGACAAGGAAGCTCAAGATAATGATTTGAAAATCTCTATAAGCTTTCAAAGAAAAATGCAAACCAGACAAACCTAACAAAATTCCTAGAAAGTGAAAGAGACACAAAAAAGTATAAACAGGGAGAAAATAAGATGAAGGGAAATACAAGTAATCTTAACTATGAATGGAAATGGAATGAACTTTCTTATAAAACAGAAGTGGTTAACAAAGAGGGTTAAAAACCAGAATCCTACAATATGCTGTTTACAAGAAATACATTTGATATTGAGATCCACACACAGAGATAAAGGTAAAAGGCTCAAGTAGAATCTATTATGCTTCAACTGAAATAAAAAAAAAGCAGAGATAGCTTTCATGATCCTAGAAAAAGAGAAAATAGAGTTAATTAAAAGAGACAAGGAAGGAAAGCCTATCTTGGTAAAAGGTGCTACAGACAATGAAATAATAGCTATATATTATTTATATATCTATGCATCAAATGTTATAACATCCAAATTTCTAAAGGATAAGTTAAACAAATTTCAGAAGGAAATGGACAGTAAAACTATATTAATGGTTCCTTTCCCTCTCAAAACTAGATAAATCTAAAAACACAAAATAAACAAGAAAGACATTAAGAAAGTAAATAGAATTTTAGAGATTGTTAGATATGATATATCTCTGGAGAAAAGTGAATGGAGATGTAAAGGAATTTACCTTTTTCTCAGTGGTACATGGAAAACCCACACAAAAATTGACCATGCATTAGGACATTAAAAATCTCAATCACATTCAGAAAGACAGAAAAATTAAATATATCCTTTTCAGATCATAATGCAATAAAAATTACATGTAATAAAGGGCCAAGGAGAGAGAGATTAAAAATTAATTGGAAGACTTGTGCATCCAGAAGCCATCTGCATCCAGAAAGAAGATTGTCAGGACTGAATGTGGATCACAAGATAGAATTTTCACCTTTCTTGCTGTTGTTTGCTTTCTTTTTTGTTTTTTTCTCATTTTTTCTTTTTTGATTTAAAAAAAAATAATAGCTATTTACTTTCAAAATATATGCAAAGATAATTTTCAACATTCACCCTTGCAAAACCTTGTGCTCCAAATTTTTTCTTCTTTCTCCTCTCCTCCCAGACAGCAAGTAATCCAATATATGTTAAACATATACAATTCTTCTATATTTATTTCCACAAATATCATGTTGTACAAGAAAAATCAGATCAAGAAGGGGAAAAAAACCACAAAGAAAGTAAACAAAAAAGCAAGCAAACAACCAAAGAAAAACGTTGTGTTGTGATCCACCCTCTGTTCCCAGAATCCTCTCTCTGGATACAGATGGCTCTCTTCATCACAAGATCATTGGAACTGGCCTGAATCATCTCATTGTTGAGAAGAGCCATGTCCATCAGAATTGATCATCATATAGTCTTGTTGTTGCCATGTATAATGATCTCCTGGTTCTGCTCACTTCACTCAGCATCAATTCCTATAAGAATCTCTAGGCCTCTCTAAAAATCATCCTGCTGGTCATTTCTTACAGAACAATAATATTCCATAACATTCATATACCATAATTTATTCAGCCATTCTCCAATTGATGAGCATCCACTCAATTTCTAGTTCCTAGCCACTACAAAAAGGGCTGCCACAAACATTTTTTGCACATGTGGCTTCTTTTCCCTTTTTTATGACTTGATCTGATTTTTTAAATATGGAAATATGTATATAAGAATTGCACATGTTTAACATATATTGGATCACTTGTTGTCGAGAGGAAGGGGTGGGAGGAAAGGAAAGAGAAAAATTTGGAACACAAAGTTTTACAAGGGTGAATGGTAAAAACTATCTTTGCATATATTTTGAAAATAAAAAGTTATTACTTTAAAAAATTATTGGAAAGTAAATAATCTAATTCTTAAGAATGAGGGAGTCAAACATAAAAACAATAATTTTAGCCAAGACAATGACAGTAAGACAGTATACCAAAATTTATGAGACGTAGCCAAAGCAGTACTTAGGGAAAATTTTATATTTCTAAATTCTAACATCAGTAAAACAGAAAGAACAAATCAATGAATTGGGCATGCAACTAAAAAAGCTAGAAAAAGAACAAATTAAATTAAATGCCAAATGAAGAATACTGAAAGACAAAGGAGAGATTAATAAAACTGAAAGTAAGAAAAGTATTAAAATAATAAGTTAAAAAGAATTGGTCTTATGAAAAGAAACCCACAATGAACTATATTAAAAACTATTGGTTAAGTTGATTTTTTTAAAAAAAGAAAACAAAATTAACAGTATCAAAAATGAAAAGGGTATTTATACTTTTTTTTTTTTTTTGGTTATTTACTACCAACGAGGAGAAAATTAAAGCAATAATTTGGAGTTATTTTGTCCAATAATATGCCATTAAATCTAACAATCTAAATGAAATGGATGAATATCTATAAAATATAACCTGTTCAGATTAATAGAACAAGAAATAGAGTATTTAAATAACCTCATTTTAGAAAAAGAAATTGAACTAGCCATCAGTGAACTTCCAAAGAAAAAATCTCGAGGGCCACAGATTTACAAGTGAATTCTGGCAAACATTTAAAGAACAATAATTTCAATACTATATAAACTATTGGAGGAAAAACAAAACAGAAGTTAAAGAATGAAAAAATAGAACAGAATGTGAAATATTTTATAAGAAAAATAACAGATTTGAAGAACAAATCAAAAAGAGAAATTGAACTACCTGAAAGCTGTGACTGACACCATAATGCAAGAAATAATCCAAGAAAATTGTCCTAGTGTGATAGGACATGTGGAGAAAAGTAAAAATTGAAAAAATCCACGGACCACTATTTCAGATCATTATCTCAAAGAGATCCTTTGTGAAAAACACATAGGAATAGTATTGCCAAATTTCGAAACCCCAGATCAAAGAGAAAATTTTACAAAAAACAAGAAAAAACAATTCAAATATGCTGAAGCTACAATTAGAATTATACAGATTTATCAGTAGACATAACAAAAGACCACAGATCCTAGAATCATATCTACTGACAATTTAAAAAATAAAAAAACTAGGCCTGCGGCCAAAAATGTCATATCCAGCAAAATTATCCATGATATTGAAAAAATACGGACATTCCACAAACTTGAAGATTTTTAGGACTTTATCTCAACTAAACCAGAACTTAAAAGAAAATTTAACATAGAAGAGCCAATATCAAAGATTAATTTCAAGGAACTTAATATAGACAAACTATTTATATTTTTTACCTGGAAATGTAAACCATGTGTTTAAGAGTGACATCCGCAATTGGGTATCTCAAAAGAAAGATTGAGGCAGTTAAGGTAAAAATATTATGTCCTACAAATGAGGTGCAGAGGAAGAATAGACACAGAAGCATTAGAGGGAGGAGGAAAGCTCATAGTTCTGAAAACCTACTTACATTGGGAATGGGTTCAATAGGCAACACTATACACACACACACACACACACACACACACACACACACACACACACATATATATACATATACATATATATATATGTATATATTTATATACTATTAAGGGTATAGCACCCTTCAAAATTCATAAATAAACCCATGAGTGGGGAGAGATTAAGTAAGAGCAAAGAAAATTAAACAGCAAAATTAAAGCAGAAGAGTTAGCAGGAATAGGAAAGAAGAGATATACACATATACTATAACACAGATCAGAATTTATTAGGAAAAAAAGAAGGCTAATAATCATTAGACAAAGTCAAACTTAAAGATTCAATCAAGAAAGTAATCTACATTATATGTCAGCCATGCTAATATTGTTTTGGATGCATGTTTAGATATGGGTGAATACATGTATACACACACGTGTGTGTGTGAATATATGTAAGTATGTATGCATGTTTCTCAATGTATGTGTACATATAGATGTATGTACATGTGTGTGAGTATGAATGTATATATGTGGGGGTTTATGTGTGTGTGTGTATATATATATATATATATAACTAGAGCCTAGTTGGAGAGAGGTGGGAAGGATGAAAGAGGGAAAACAGAATGAAGAAAAAAAGTACACAGCATAGAACAAAAGAACTTACAAGGAAGCAAAGGAAAAATGGACACTCATAGATATAATTTCTTCTACTATTTTATATTCTTTCTTGAACTGGTAATTTATTGTTATATATTTTGAATCCTTCCTAATGTTCTACTGGGCATATGACAATGTTCTGTTCTGGTTTTGTTTTGTTTCTTTTTTCTGTTATTTTTTTTCTATTGTTTCTTTTTTAAATAAACATAATAATTAAAAAATTACTAGCAAGTAGATTTTAGCAGTAAACTCGACTGGATTTATACCAGGAAAGTTGATTCAAAATTAGGAAAACTATAAGTATAATTGCCCATATTAACAACAAAAACAGAAATCAAAATTATTTCAATAAATGAAGAAAATGTTTTGAACACATTCTGTTTAAATTAAAACATTAGAAAGCCCAGGAATAGATGATTCTTTTCTGAAAAAGATAACTAGTATTTATCAAACTAAGAAAAACGCATTATCTATAAAGCCTTTCTAATAATAAAATCATAGGTTAAGCAAATATGGCTGCTATCATCATTACTATTCAATATTGTACTAGAAATGCTAGTTGTTGCAGTAAAATAAGAAAAATGTTAACTTAAGCAGTATGTATAAACAATGAGGAAACAAAACTATGACCTTTTTGTAGATATGATGGCTTACCTAGAGATTTCTAGAATCAACTAGAAGAAAATTAAGGCAGCAAAAGTTCAGGACATTAAAAAAAAAAACTCCCAGAAATCTTCAGCCTTTTTGTATATTACTGCATATTATCAATTAAATCTAGTAGTATAGAGAAATTCCATTTAAAATAACTACAAAGAGTAAAAAATACTTGGGAGTCTACTTGCCAAGACACATAGGAACCATATAGAGAAATATTGATTCCTAATGACTAGGCCAAACCAATATAATAAAAATTATAATACTACCTAAATTAATTTGTTTATTTTGTGCCATGCCAATCAAATTACTACAGAACTATTTTATACAACTACAGAGTTCCTCCTTTATCTGAAGGAACAAAAGGTCAAGAGTATCCTGGAATCAATGAAAAAAAAGGAGGAGGAGGAAGCAAGTGGGAAACTTAGTAATACCAGATCTCAAAATATACTTCAAAGCTGCAATCATCAAAACAACCTGATACTGAACAAGAAACAGAGAGATACTGGATAAAAAAAAACAGAGAGGTCAATCAGTAGAATGGATTAAGTTTGATAAATCCTAAGATTCCAACATTGAGGGAAAGAACTCACTATTTGATCAAAATTTCTGGGAAAACTGGAAAAGAGTCTGGCAGAAACTAAGCACAGATCAACATCTCACATCATATACTAAAATAATTTTACATGATTTAGAGATAAAAGTTGATATCATAAGCAAATTAGCAGATCATCAAAGAAATCATGACCAAAAAAGAGATAGAGGTAAACAGAAAATAAAAAGGATAATTGATTACATGAAATCTGTTATTATACAAACAAAACCAAAGAACTTAAAAAGCAAGAACGGATAAGTCTCTCTGACAAAAGTCTTATTTCCCAAATATGTAGAGAATTGCATCAATTTTATAATAAGAGCCATTCAAGGTATTGGAAATTGAGGATAACCTTCGTTTTGGGAATGGCTGAGTAAGTTATAGTATATGAATGTAATGAAATATGATTGTTTTATAAGAAATGATCAGTAGGCTGATTTCAGCAAAGCCTAGAGAGACTTAAACAGAAGCTGAGTGAAGTGAGTAGAACCAAGAAAATAATTGTACACACTAACAACAAGATTATGTGATGATCAATTGTGATAGATTTGACTCTTTTCAACAATGAGGTGACTCAAAGCGATTCCAATATACTTGTGATGAGGGAGCCATCTGCATCCAGAGAGAACTACAGAGACTGAATCTGGATCAAATCATTTCACCTTTTTTGTCTGTTTGCTTTTTTATTTCTTACGGTTTTTTCCCCTTTTCTTGTACAACATGAAAAATATGTTTAAAAGGATTCTACATGTTTAACCTATATCAGATTGCTTGCTGTCTTTAGGGAGAAAAGGGATAAGGGAAAGAGGGAAAAAAAATTTGGAACACAAAATGTTACAAAAATGAATGTTGGAAACTAAATGTTGGAAAAATAAAATACTTCTGAAAGATTAAAACAAAAAGAATAAAAGCCATTCTTCATTTGATAGATAATTAAAAGTAATGAATAGACAGTTTTCAGAAGAAATCAAAACTCTCAAAAATAATATGAAAAATGCTCTAAATCATTAATAATTACAGAAATACAAATTAAAAAACAACTTTGAGGTACTACCTCATATGCAATAAACTGGCTAAGAAGATAGAAAGGGAAAATGGCATGTTAGAGGTGATGTGGGAAAATAGGTCTTATTATCTGTAAATCTGATGAGCATGCTATGTTTTTATCCAATCAAATATGTTAAAAAGACCAAGACCATTTAAATCCCTAGGGCCCTCCACTGGAGTCCACCAGACTGAACCATTAACAATTATTCTTTGAGGCCCACAATCCAACCACTTCTAAATCTATTTGATTATGTTTTCTCTAATCATCTCTCTCCATCTTCTCTACAGGAATGATATAAAATATTTTACTGAAAGTTCTGCTAAAATCTAGATAAATGAGCATTTTAAATTAGCATTCAGCATTCCTGAATTCTGGCTATTTTATTCTGTTGCTAAGTACTCATCTTTCAAAAGAAACTGACCTTGAAAGTTACCAGTGTTTCTTAATCACCTAACCTAATTGCCTTTTTTCAACTTTGATTCTTCGTGACTGATCTGCAGCGCTTGACACATCACCTTTACGTCCAGGATCTTCTTTTCTCTGGTTCTCTTTCTATCCAACTAATCCAATGATCTCCTTTGCTTACTCTTTCACTAATAGTCTCACCCACAGAGAAAGTGCCTCACTTCCTTTTACTCTTTTGTAGTTAGTGTAGTGAATGAGGGAACATTGAAAGTAATGTCAGATTTATTGGATTTGGTGAATTTTTTCTTTTCTTAAAAAAAAAAATTCAAGAAATGGTTCTCTGGGAGAGAGGGCAGGATAAGAGAGAAAAGGGAAAAATTTAGGTGATGTAAAAACAAGATAAAAAGCAAACGATTTTTTTAAAGTAGTGAAATGTTGGGGGTTGTAACTTCACATATGAAGTTATCTCAATGACACTTTTTCTGGATGCTTTAGAATAATCTTTGAAAGCAGGGCAAGCTGCAATTCCAGATACCATGTTTAAATATATGGCTTAGAAACTGAAAAGGGACTAGTCACCCTCCAAGTGGCTAATGTTGTTGACTTGTTTTGTGATTCAGTATAAACAGATACAAGAGTGCTCCTCTCCGACCCCAGTCAATGTTTCGAAGTCTCCTCACTCAAAGAGGGCTTCTGGCTGAACTCACTTGACGCTCCCTTCTCAATCTAAATTCAGCTCCACTCTCTTCTGCCACCAGCCAGCCAAGTGGAAAATGGAATGAATCTCTTTCCAATTGGGCCTCTGCTTTCTTCTTATATATCAGAGAGCGGGATTATGGGTTTTCTCCCAGAGTGCTCTCTGGCCCTAACAGCTTCAAGGGAGGTGTGAATTCACAAAATTACAAAGTTTACTTTGTGTATCTCTCATACTTGTGAATTCCAATGAGTAAAGGTATAAACACAAGCATTGTATCAATTAGTTCTACTTGGTACCGTTTCAGGTTCTGGCCCAAAACATCAACTCTAATGAGTTAGCAGTTTGTAAAGATTCCAACACAAGAGAGCTCAGAGTTCTCTCTCTGGTGATTTGCTAATCAACCACTATGGGGCAATTCAGATGCAAGAAATTCTATTTAGCCACATCAGCATTTGGTGTCTTTGCTGCATATCCACCCCTGGCTTTTTTAACTGCTGAATGATGTAGGAGTGTTCCTCTTCATTCCACCATCATATCTTAACTACCAAAGGTTTGAGTGAGACCCAGGCTAGAAGTTACATATAAATCCTCTGCAAATAATCTTTGCCTTATTAATATTCATCTATATTTATCCACATTTAAAGATTCATTTATATATATATGACTTCTATAACACCCATTCCCCAATCCCTTCCTCATTTATAGTCTTCTAGTTATGGTTCCCAATTTAAATAAGTTTCCTTCCCCTGTTCCTCTCTCTCTCTTCCCTAGAGTATTTCATTAATCTTCGTTTTCTTTTAAGACTATCAAAACATAATAAAATTACAGCCCCCCCTTCTGACATTTAATTTCATAACCAATGATGCTACTAAAATTCTGAGATTACTTCTATCGCTCCAATATTAGAATGTAAGCATTTCATCTTATAAAAGTGTCTTCCAATTGCTCATTTTATGCTTATGCTTCCCTTTATTCCTCAATATTTCAAGGCTCCTGCTAAGCTCTTTTCCTCAGTGATGCCTGTAAGACCTTTATCTCATTACTCACTTTCCCTCCAGGAGCATTAAAATTCAGTTTTGCTAGCTTGCAAGGTTTTATGTTTTACATTTAGTATACTATATTCCAAGCTCTTTATTCCTTCATATTAGTAGCTGCTAAAAGCTTGTATAAGCTCATGGTAGTTTTTTAGTACTTGATTTCAATGTTTCTGGTGGAATATAGAATTTTTTAATTTCACCTGGAAGCTCTGGATTTTCACCAACACAGTTCTTGATAGTTTTCATTTGGGGATTTCTTTCACAAAGTAACTATTTTCACTCTGCTATCTGGTTCAACTATGTCTGGCAATTTTCTTAAATGATTTCTTGAAAAATGATACGTAGGTTCTTTTTCATTTTAATCCAATAATTCTTAAATTATTTCTCTCCTTGATTTCTAGTCAACTGTTTTTACTACAAGATACCTTAGTTGTTCAGAATTGTTTTGACTCATCATATAGGTCATTTCAGAGTTATTTATCATCATATACTATCATTGTAACTGTGTAGTGTTCTGGTTCTGCTCATTTTGCTTTGTATCAGTTTATGTAAATCTTCCAGGTTTTTCTGAAAGAGGTGTGCTCATTAACTCTTTTTTTTGCTCATTAACTCTTATAGCACAGGAATATTCTACCCATCAATCACAAGCCACAATTTATTCAGCCATTCCCCAACTGATAGACATTCCTTCAATTTCTAATTCTTTGACACCGCAAAAAAAGCTGTTATGAATTTACCCTAACCCTAACCCTTTTTTCTTTTTCTTTGGTCTCTTTGGAATATAGATCTAGTAGTGGCATTGCTGGGTTAAAGGGTATGCAGCTTAATAGCCTTTTGAGCATAGTCCTAAATTGTTCTTCAGAATAGTTGGAACAATTAATTTACAACTCCATGAATACTGCATTAATTTCCTTCATTTTTTCCGCATCCCCTCCAACATTTGACATTTTCCTTTTCTGTCATATTAACCAATCTGATAGGTACCATGGAGTTGTTTTAAATTGCATTTCTCTAATCAGTAATGATTTAGAGTATTTTTTTCATGTGACTACGGGTAGCTTTGATTTCTTTTTCTAAAAATCTGCCTGTTCATAACCTTTGACTAGACTTAATAATTTCTGATTGGCCCATTGTAACTTTCAAGGGGTCTGTTGTTTGGCTAAGTTTTCATTAACTCTTGCACTAAAATGTTAATTCTTTTTTCTTTTCCAGTTCTCTGCTCTAGCAATCTCATTTCATTAATAATAATTTTTCGTTCAAATTTTCTTTCATTTAGGTTAAGAATTATAGTTTATTTGCCCAAAGGGCTATCAAACTGTACATAACTTTTGATCTAGTAGTATTTCTTCTGGGCCTGTATGCCAAAAAGATTATAAAAAAAGGGAAAAGAACCTACATGTGCAAAAATGTTTGTAACAGCTCTTTTTGTGGTGGCAAAAAACTGGAAACTGAAGGATGCCCATCAGTTGGAGAATGGCTGGATAAGTTATGGTGTATGAATGTTATGGAATATTATTTTTCTGTAAGAAAAAACCAGCATGATGATTTCAAAGAGACTTACATGAACTGATGCTAAGTGAAATGAGCAGAACCAGGAGATCATTGTGCACAGCAACAAGAATATACAATGATCAATTCTGATGAACGTGACTCTTTTCAGAAATGAGGTGATTCAGGTCAGTTCCATTAGACTTGGGATGAAAAGAGCCATCTGCATTGAGAGAAGATTATTGAGCTAGATCACAACACAGCATTTGCATCTTTTTTGATGTTGTTTGCTTGTTTTTTTTTTCTCACTTTTTTTCTTTTTGATCTGATTTTACTTATGCAGCATTATAAATGTGGAAATATGTTTAGGACAAACAAAAAGAGAATTGTAATTTACTTTTTGTCAAAGCTACATTTTTTGTTTTCTCTTTTTCCCAGAGGATCTGCTTATAGGTGTTATATGCTCTTTCAGGTTTTTGTCTTGAGCTTCTCTGGCATCATGATAGGTCCTTATCTTTTTTGTTTATTTACTCTCCCAGCCTTATTTCCAGAATTGGGACATTGTTTCAAGACCAGGTTCTGTGCACAAGTTTTATATACAATAGATATGTAAATAGCTGATTCAAGTATATGGTCTTAAATGATCCTGGGTATTCTTCAGGAATAAATGCTAGGTCCTTCAAAAATTACCCTTTTTTCGAAGGTTTCAATTTAAGTCAAGAAGCTACAGACTTTCATTAAGCTCTATGTTAGATCAAGGTCATAGTCTGATTTTTGTCCTCCCAGGCTCTCTAATGTCCAGAAAGCTTTATGTATAGGTAACACAGCTATGGGTAATGCTTTCGTACAAAGTTTGGTAAGCTGTAGATTGTGACCCCCAAATCTGTTATGTAACTGAATGGGGAGGAAGAGATTGCAAAATTGAAATTTTTTTTTTATGAGTAAATGTTGATTTGTATATCTGTTTTATATATCTATATACCAAGGGTTGAGCAAAAATTTCTCAGGTAAAAAAGCAATCACAAGTGGAAAAAGTTTAAGAAACCCTGCTCATAGATACAATAGATCCCATTTCCCCATTAACTAGTTAAAAGGCACAGCAGATTCAGAGCTATTGCACTGCTGGCTTAACATTGTTTGGGGCTCACATTTAAATTCCCCAATCCTTTCTGGAGGTACTATTTATTTAACTCTGTTCTCAAATCAGGATTTGCCCCAAGGTTAATTCTACAATACTAGTCATTCTGGGAGATCCCACACTATTGACTAAGTCCAAGGCTGGGTCTATAATCCTGGAGTACACTTTTCCAAATTTTCTGCCTTGGTCACTTGCCTATGGGTCAAATATGTGATCTGGGGCTAGAAAGATTCCCTACTCTTGATTTTTCCTCAGATTTCCTAATCAATGCTTGGTATGACAGTTTTTACTGGAGTAGCCATTGGAGAAGCAGGACTTTGCTGTTTTCTCCTACACTAGCAGCTTGGCTAGTTAAATATATTTTAATTCACCCTAAAAATAACGAACATCATCTGAGCATATATCTAATGCAAACTGAGACATAAAAGGCAATCTAATTCAACCCTCTTCATTTTACAGATAAGAAAACAAAGGACCAGGAATGAGAAATGACTTGCCAAAAGATCACACAGAGGTAGCACTGAAGCTAAAACTTGAATGTAAGTTATCTGACTCTAGACCTAATGTTCTTTCCACAATACCAGCTTCATCTAAGTAGGAGTGAAGTCAAACAAAGAGAAATCATTTCCTAAAAGGAAATTTGTTAAAACAGCTTTATTAGTTTATTTATGTAATGTGAATAATACAATTTGTAAATTAAAAATTAGGTTATTGAATAATTTCATTTTTAAAGCCAGCTTAGAGAAGAATTAAATGGACTTAGAAAACATGCATCTACTAAGGCCAACTCCAATAAATATGCTGACATACTGAGAAGCAGTATTCCAGAACTACAAAAATTCCAAATAGTGATTGAATATCACAATAGTTTTGCATCATTCAATATATCACAAAAGATTCAGAAACTGATAAACGAGATGAAAAAACACAGATCAATGGCTTGGGAATTTGGCTGATTTAAACCTCACTAATATCTAAAGGTTTTAGTTGCTCATATTTAGGGACACCCTAGAATATTAAAATTAACGGAGATAAAGCCAAGATGGCAGAGTAACATTTCCAAAATCTATAGAGAATTGACTCTAATTTATAAGAAATCAAGTCATTCTCCAATTGATAAATGGTCAAAGGATATGAACAGACAATTCTTAGATGAAGAAATTGAAACTCTTTCTAGCCATATGAAAAGATGCTCCAAGTCATTATTAATCAGAGAAATGCAAATTAAAACAACTCTGAGATACCACTACACACCTGTCAGACTGGCTAGAAGACAGGGAAAGATAATGCAGAATGTTGGAGGGAATGTGGGAAAACAGGGACACTGATACATTTTTGGTGGAATTGTGAACACATCCAACCATTCTGGAGAGCAATTTGGAACTATGCTCAAAAAGTTATCAAACTGTGCATATCCTTTGATCCAGCAGTGTTACTACTGGGCTTATATCCCAAAGAGATCATAAAGAAGGGAAAGGGATCTGTATGTGCAAGAATGTTTGTGGAAGCCCTCTTTCTAGTGGCCAGAAACTGAAAACCACGTGGATGTCCATCAATTGGAGAATGGCTGAATAAATTGTGGTATATGAATGTTATGGAATATTGTTGTTTGGCAAGAAATGACCAATAGGATGATTTCAGAAAAGCCTGGAGAGACTTATATGAACTGATGCTGAGTGAAACGAGCAGGACCAGGAGATCCTTATATACTTCAACAACAATACTATATGATGATCAATTTAGATCGACCTGCCCATCGTTAGCAATGAGATGAACCAAATCAGTTCCAATGGAGCAGTAATGAACTGAACCAGCTACGCCCAGCGAAAATACTGGGAGATGACTAAGAACCATTACATTGAATTCCCAATCCCTATATTTTTGCCTGCCTGCATTTTGGATTTCCTTCACAGGCTAATTGTACAATATTTCAGAGTCCGATTCTTTTTGTACAGCATGTTTGGTCATGTATACTTATTGTGTATTTAATTTATACTCTAATATATTTAACATCTACTGGTCATTCTGCCATCTCGGGGAGGGGGTGGGGGGAAAGAAGGGAAAAATTGGAATAAAAGGTTTGGCAATTGTCAATGTTGTAAAATTACCCATACATACAACTTATAAGTAAAAAGCTATGAAATTTAAAAAAAAAAAAAAAGATGGCAGAGTAAAGGCAGGAACTTGTCTGAGCTCTCCCCCAAACCCTTCCAAATATCTTTAAATAATGATTCAAAAAAATATTAGAGTACCAGAACCTACCAAAAAAACTGAGTGAAACAATTTTCCAGTCCAGAACAATCTGGAAGATCAGCAAGATAGATCTGATGCACCAGGGTGAGAGTGGAACACAGAACAGATCAGTCCACACTAACACAATCCTGGCCCTACAAACCAGGAGCAGGCCTAAGGAGCCACTGAATCAGCAATAGTAGTGCTAGCAGCTTCTAGAGCTCTCAGCCCACAGGCAGTAAGGGGGTCAGAGAGAAATTACAAAGGAATTCTTTGCTAGCACTGAACCAGTTCTCAACTCTTTTGTCCATACTCAAATCCGAGTTCCAGGGCAAGGTGGAACAACTTGTGGCCATAATGAAGCAGGGACCCTCTTCACCATTCCTAGGCAGAAAAGAGTGCTTTTGATCACTCACAGACCAGAACATAGGCCAGAATAGGAGTAAATATACCTCTCCTTAGAGGTTCCACCTTGAAGAACTGAAAAGTTACAGGTCCCCTGAAAACACCTGCACCAAACCCCTTGAAGCTTGGGACAAGGGCCCCTGCACATTGGAAACAGAGCCCTACTTTAACAAAGAGTTAAAAATCAAATAATAGGCTGAGAAAATGAACAAACAACGGAACAGGATTTTGAACATAACATTATGACGATAAGGAAGATCAAAACAGATCCACAGAAGATAACAAAACCAAAGCTTCAACTTCCAAAACCTCCAAGAAAAATTTAAATTGGTCTCAGGCCATGGAAGAGCTCAAAAGAATTTTGAAAATCAAGTAAGAGAGATACAAGAAAAATTGGGAGAGAAATGAGTGATGCAAGTAAATTATGAAAAAAGACAACAGCTTGGTAAAGGAGATACAAAAAAGATACTGAAGAAAACACCTTAAAAAACATGACCAGGTCAAATGATAAAGAAAGCGTAAAAAGTCAATGAGGAGACGAATGCCTTAAAAAGCAGAATTGGCCAAATAGGGAAAAAAAAAAAATCCACTGACGAAATCAACTTTTAAAAGTTGAATTGGACAAATGGAAAAAGAGATATAAAAGCTCACTGAAAAAAATAATTCTTTAAAAATCAGAATTGAACAAAATGGATGCTAATGACTTTATAATCTAGAAACAAAACAAAATCAAAGGAATGACATTTTTTAAAAGTAAACTATCTCAATGGAAAAACAAATGACCCAGAAAATAGATCTAGGGAAAAAAATATTTAAAAAAAAAAATATTGGTCTAACAGCAACAAGATTATGTGATGATCAATTCTGATGGATGTGGCTCTTTTCAACAATGAAGTGATTCAGGCCAATTCCAATAGACTTATAATAAAGAGAGCCATATGCACCCAGAGAGAGAACTATGGGGATTGAATATGGATTACAACATAGAATTTTCACCTTTTGTTGTTGTTGTTTGCTTGCTTTTTGTTGTCTTTCTCATTTTTCTTTTTGATCTGATTTTTCCTGTGTAGCATGATAATTGTGGAAATATGTATAGAAGAACATATATTGGGTTATTTGCTGTTGAAGGGGTAAAGGGAGAGAAAAAAATTTGGAACACAAGGTTTTGCAAGAATGAATGATTAAAACTATGCATATATTTTGAAAATAAAAAGCTAAAAAAAAAAAAATTAAGAAAAAACTGATCTACCTAAAAGCTATGATCCAAAAAAAAAAAAGAACCTAGTCATCATCTTTCAAGAAACTGTTGGAGCAGCTAGATAGCACAGTGGACAACCACTGGTCCCTGGAGTCAAGAGGACCTGAGTTCTAACCCTGCTTCAGACACTAAACACTTGGTAGCTGTGTGACTTGGGACAAGTCACTTAACCCTCCCCAAGAAAGATAATTAAGAGAAAACAAAAGAAATCATCATGAAAACTGCCCTGATATCCTAGAACTGGAGGGTAAAACAGAAATTGAAATACACCAATCATATTCTGAAAGAGATCCCAAAATGAAAACTCCAAGGAATATTATTGCTAAATTCTAGAATTCTCAAGCCAAATGAAAATGTTGCAAGCATCCAGAAAGAAAAAATGAAGTATTGCTGAGCCACAATCAGGATAACAAGATTTGGCAACTTCAACAGTAAAGAATCAGAAAGTCTGAAATATGATATTTTGGAGGGCATAGGAGCTAGGATTACAATCAAGAATCACCTATCCAGTAAAATTGAGTATAATCCTTCAGGGAAGAAAAATGGACATTCAATATAATAAAGAGTTTTCAAACTTTCTTGTTAAAAAGACCAGAGTTGAATAGAAAATACCAGACTCTGGAAAAGTATAAAAAGGAAAAAAAAAAAAAAAAAAAAAAGGAAATCCTAAGGAACTTAAGAAGATTACTGTTTACCATCCTACATAGGAAAGTGACAGTTGTACTAATAAGAACTTTCTCATTATTGGGGCAGTTAGAAGGAATGAATACATATATATACACATATACCCACACACACAGGATATAGGTGTTAGCTGAATGTGAACGAATTATCTAAAAAATTAAAATTAAGGGGTTACAAGAATGTATTGAGAGAATGGAAAAGGGAGAGATACAGTGGGGTAGAATGAGAATTATCTCATATAAAAGATGGAAGAAAAAGTTTTAACAGTGGAGAAGGGAGTGAATGAACCTTAGTCTCATCAGAACTGCCTTAAAGAAGGTATAACATACATACTCAACTGGGTATAAAAATCTATCTTCTCTACAGAATAGGGAAAGAGTATGAGGGGAGAGGATGTATGTGACAGAAGAGAGGAGGTAGTCAGAACTAAAAGTTTGAAGGACTTATAGGGAAAAATGCATACTCAGAAAAAGACCTGATCGTTTGTGAATGCTGATCAAAGCATAATTTTTCCCTTATTTTATTGTTTCTTTTTTTGATCTATTTCATCTTTCACAATTATGACTAGTGTATAAATATGTTTTGCATATGGCATATGTGTAAACTAAATCAAACTGCCTATCTTCTTTGGGAGAGGGGAGGGAAAGAGAAGAGGAAGGGAGGAAAATTTGGAACTCAAGATATTGTAAAAATGAATGCTAAAAGTTTTCTTGTAGTTTATATAGAGATAAAATATTCATAATTTTTTAAAATGACAGTACTACTTAACCTTTTCTACACCATACTAATCAAACTACCAAATGATTAATTAGAGCTAAAAAAAATTAACAAAAGGTCAACAATACTAAGGGAAACAATGAAAAAAGTTATAATTATGCTAGAATTGTCATTAAAAATATTTGATACTAGTTTAAAAATCGAGATTTAGATCAAAGGAACAGATTAGATGACCTATAGAAGCAAAAAAACCACAGTAGTTCAATGTTCAATAAACTCCCAAACCCAATTACTAGGGTAAGGACCCACTACTTAACAAAAATTGCTAGGAAAACTGGTTAGGGAGCAATTAGATTTAGACCAACACCTCACATAATAGACTAAGTTCCAAATAGATATGGGCCTCAACATAAAACAACATGAACAAATTAGAGAAGGAAGGATAGTATTAGAAAGTATAAGTAAAACATTCTCAACCAAATAGTGGGGAAAAAAAGAATAACAGAAGATAAAATGGACAGTTTTTATTATATAAAATTTTAAAACTTTTATAAAAACCCAATGCAGTTAAAATTAGAAGGGAAACAGTGAATTGGGGAAAGGTGAGGAATCTTTGCATTAAGTTTCTCTTTGAGGTCCCCATCACATTTATTACCAAAGATAACAAAAAAAGAAAAGGCCAATTGTTGGAAGGGCTTCAGGAAAACAAGCATACTGATGCATTAACTGGTGTTGCCTGTTATAGGCCAGAACTTGAAATAAGATGCTAAGTCACTGGAATTGATAGAAACAATCCTTATGTTCACACCTTTAGAGTTCGCACCTTTAAAAGAGCATATATAAGGAGGAGTCCACTAAAGGATAAGCCCACTAGAGACTTTGGGAGATTCACAAAATAGAAGCCCACAAGCCTACTAGAGATTTCGGGAGATTCACCCTTCAGAAGTCCACAAGCCCACTCTCTGGGAAGTGGAGTCAGATTCATTCCAACTTCCACCTTTGTGCTGGCTGGAGGCTTTGGATTCCGAGGGAGCCAGAGGATGAAGCTGGAAGAAACAAAGGACAAGAGGCAAGAGCTCTTGGAATCAAGGAGAGATAGGCCTCTAAGAAAACTAACCCGGCTATTTTGAAGGAGACAATACAGGATCTGGACTTTAACTCCTGGCTGAATTTGAGGTGATTATTACACAGAACTGAAACGAAGGCTGCCTCCAGAAGCCCCCTAAGAAACCTGCTCCTGGAGACCGATTATATTTTAGAGAAGAGAACATCACAGTTGCCTTTTTGGAATGCAATTTAGAACTATATCCCAAAAGTTGAAGTCGTTTGACTCAGTGGTGCCACAAGTTTCTATGCCAAATATATCAAGACTGAGTAAAAGACTTCTTATATATAAAAATATTTATAGCAGCTGTTTGTAGTATCAAAGAACTGGAAATTAAGTCAATGGGGAAATGACTCAACAAATTACAATATATAAATGTTTTAGATTATTGCACCATAAGAAATGATCAAAGGAATAGATTCAGTGAAAACTGAGATCTGTATGAAATCATACAGAATGAAGTGAACAGAACCAACAATAACTACATGCATGATAAGTAGAGTGGAGGAACTATTTTGAATGACTTAGAAACACAATGACCAGCCCCTTTTCCAGAGTATAATAGATGAAATATGTAGTTCAGGACTCCTGATGCCCAAGGTACAGAACTGTCAGTCATTTTTAGAGAGCCAGTGTCAAAATTTGCCTTGACTATGCATAAAAGGGTTCGTTTTTTGTTTTGTTTCGTTTTTATCTCAATCAAAATAAAGGGAAGGGAAGAGAGAAAATGCCAAAAGAAAAAGGTCAGGAAATATTTTTAAATATTAAAGAGACATAAAGGAAACTAGAGATAAAAAAACAGGACAGGCTTTAAACATAAAACTATGTTGAATTTATTAGATATTTAAAAAGAAAGCTGTAGATAAAGATTTGTAGTTTCACATACAACCTTTTTGTTTTATATACAGTATACGAAAATGTTATTTGGTTTTTAAGTTCAGAAATTAATTTTTTAATATGGGTTTTAAAAGTGATAGATCAATGTTTAATAAAAGTATGCTTAATATTAAATATGCTCAAAGTATAATTTCAAGAAGACAAAAGAAAATTTCAAAATTTTCCATCCATACTCACAATAAAATCACGTAAAAGCAAGTGACTGCAGCAAAAGTATAAATTGCACATTACAAATTCTTTAGTGAAATAAAACTTGCAATGTTTATTGTATAGGTTAACAAATTTGTTTTAATTTATCCCAGTTAATTCACATATCACTGTACTGTTGTGGTATTACCCGATTTTCCTCCCGTTTTCACAATTTCTGTCAATGCTACCACCCAGGGACTCTGCCTCCAATATTGAAAAAGTGGACTTTCCGCAATCTCTCATAGCCAATCATCTCATTTTCCCCTTACTACCATTTCTTTCTCTTTCTCTCTCTCCCTCAGTCTATCTGTCTCCTTCCTCTCTCCCTCACAATTATCGATTACTTAACCTATTGCATCAGCTTCCTACCAGGCTTTGCCACCCCCACTCCCCTAGCAAAACGATTTCTATGATTTTTATGCTCAATTTACTTGCTGCTCTGCTCAAAATTTTTAAACGACTCCCTATTACCTATTAGGTAAATATCGAAATGCTTAGCTGGCATTCAATATTCCTAAGCAATTACTTTTCCTGCCTTATTTCTCATGACAATTTCCATTAAATTGCCCTCAATCTACTCCACTCAAACTAAACTGACCTTATTGTTTTGAAACCCTTCAAGTATTCTCTTTACCGGAGGTCCCTTCATCTTGTCTTCTTTCTTAGTCCTTTTGGGCATTCCAGCACAACACCACTTTTCACACCTCTTTAACATATATGTATCACAACATGGCTCCTGCTAGTGTCCTCCTCTATTAGACTAAATTCTACAAAAGCAGGAGCTAGGTCTTCAGTTTTATGCCTCTTCCAGCGGCTACCACTGCTCCTTCCTACCGCGTTAAGCACGTGTTGGTCATTTGCAGTATCCAACAGTTTTTTTGGAAGCGCTCACTAATCAATACTCATACCAAACACCAAGCCAGAAAACGTGACACTGTTTACATCTTAGCCTTAAATGGAAATGAGAAGAAAAACATTTGTTGCTTTGAATGATCATCAACCCCCAGGGCCAGCCCCGCTTCTGAAATCCCACGTGGGCTGCCTTCGGGCCGATGTCCGAACTCCTCCGCAGCCGGCCGCGGATCCTCCCCAGCCCAACTCCCCCGGCGGCGGTCCGCGCCTCACGTCTTTCTCCGGAACTGCCCGAGGAAGCTGCGGGGGGCGAGGGCAGTCACCCCTGCCGGCCTTACCTCCGGCGACATTCCGCAGCCCCGGCTCCCGTAGCCCGAGCGGAGGCCGTAGGTGTCGGCCCCAGAGCATCAATAGTGCGCGGAGCTCCCGCGCCATATCTCACTCCCAGGAAAAGGCTTCCCAGTAGCTGTCCAGGATAGGGATGAGGGGCGGAACTGAGCACGCTAGGTGACACAGACCTAGAGCGAGGCAGCAAGCCGGGCCTTCAAGAAATGTGCGGCCGGGGCCTTTGACGTCACCTGCCGCGCGACTAGGCTGTCCACACCATTTGCCTGCACCGTGGCTGTCCTCCTTCACAGGGGTCTTTTACTCCTCAAGTGATCCTCGAAAGCTTTCCCATCGCCCTACCGGCAGCATGTGCATCTTGTCCGGAAGCATTGAAGGGAGAAGAGAGAAGAAAAAGCGTCCTTGAGCAAAGATTTTTTATGCGGGCCTATCTTCTCCCACGCCAACCAGGCTTAGGCGAAGTCATACTTGCTGAAGTATGATCCCGGAAAAGGGCCTCGGTGACCTTCTGACTGGTCGTCAAGGGCAACGCTGCGCTTCCCTTCCGAAACCGTTCGGTGGGGTTGGAAGGAGGGGAGTGTAAAGGCTGACCTCTGATTGTGACGCCCCGAAATGTCAGCTTGCTCAAGTCCAAGTCAAATGTACGAAATTTGTGCAAACACGACTCATTGCGCTGTTTCTCCAGCTGTAAAAAGAAGGATTTGGATCCGATTTTGGTGATGATGACCTGGCAAAGCATTAAAATTTGTCAAGTTCCGGAGACTGGTTGTTGAAGTTCTCTCTTAAGGATTCTCCCTTCTCCCATGTTCAAACAGACACAAACTAAATCCAAGTTAGGAAAGAGGCTGCTAGTCCAGTCCCTACCTGATCAAGAATCCTTCTGGAATAATCCCAGCAAGTAATCATCTGGCCTTTGTTTCAAGACTTGTAGTGAGATGGAAACACACTCCCTCCCGAAGATAGTGCTCTCTGCTTTTGGATAGCTCTCATTGTTAGAAAATTTCTCCTTAACTGAACCTCAAACTTGACTGCAACTTCCACCCTTTGCTCCACGTTCTGCCCTCTGAAATCAAACAGAATTAATCCACCTTCTAATCTAAGTTTTGAACACATTTCACCCAGTTCATTTATAGTTTATGAATGTCTCCTAAAATGAGATGCCTAGAGGTGATCATAATACGTAATACCAACAATCATTGTCTACTGAGTGCTTATTTTTTTGTACATATAGAGTGTTAATACAGAGAGAGACAAAAATGAAATAGTCCCTGCCTTCAAAGTACTTACATTTAATCTGAGGGAGATAATGTATCTCTATAAATGTATCCAAAATAAATCCAAGTTAATTTGAAAGAGAATGCACTAGTCTTTGAGAGATCAGAAAAGGTTTTATGTGCTTCAACTAAGCTTTGAAAGAAATTAGGATTTAAGAAGCAGAGGTGAGGATTAAGTATAGTGTTTTTCAGTCGGGGATCAGTGTAAAGACTCTGAGATTGGAAATTCAATGGATGATATAGAATAAAAACTGTTTTTGCCTTTCCTTGTATTTCAAAGGCTTAAACACAGTGTCTGATATTAAGTACTTACTATGTTTCTGATGCCCAATGATTAATCTTTATAGTTATGGCTAGGTGAATATTCCACAAAATGGATAGAGACAATCACAAAAATAATTTTAATTTCATGATATTGAAAAGTTTTGGCATAAATAAAAGTAATGCAAGAAGAATAAAGACAAATGGTCAATTGGAGGGAAACTTCACATCAATTATCTCTGATATCTAAACTATAAAACTGACACAAATATAAAACCAAAAGTCATTCCCCAACGGAGAACCTCAATGGATAAATGGACAAGGAATATGAATAGTTCTAAAAAGAAGTATTACAAATTATGAATACAATTATATGATAGAATATTCCAAATCACTGAGAAGAGAATGCAAAACAAAACAGTTTTGAGATTTCATCTCATATCCATCAAATTGGAAAGGATACCAAAACTTGGAAAGAACTAATATTGGATTTTAGAAAGACAAACAGAATTTATGCATGGTTGGTGGAGCTGAGAATTAGTCCAATCATTCTGGAAAGCAATTTGAAAATACACAAAGAAAATCACTAAACTGTCCATATCCTTTGACCCAGCGTTTCCACTATTAGAGATTTCATCTCCATCTTCATTATAGGTCACAAAGATTCTATATTCAAAAATAACATTTTTGTAGTAACAAAAAATAGTAAAGATTAGAGATGTTCATCCACCAGGGAATGGTTAAACAAAATCATACAATAATCTAGTGTGGTTGTTCTCCTTTAGTGTTTTTCAATAGGGGTTTTCAATAAAAATTCTTTAATAATTCCTCAAGCAATAAATAAATGTCAAATTATATTACAAATATATTTTCCTCTGCAACAAGCACATACATGTTTGAAACATAAGTTTGTGTCTGCAATAATTGGAAGCCATTATCATGTGTGCATGATATTCATGCAAATATTACATAAAACTCAGCCTGTTCTGATATGGAAGATCACTGCTTCATGTGAGATAATTAAAGGAGAACATAATATAAAAAGATAACCTGAGTGATATTGTTATGCCACAATTCTCAGTCTCCCTAATTATCCTGACCACGTCCTGACTCAGTTTCTCTGCTTCAGCTCAAAGCTCAGTCTTGCAAAACTTCCCCTCCCTCTTTATCAGAATATTTAATAAGGATAAAAGATCTTATGTTTTAGAATATCAGAATGCCTCTCCCCATCCCAAGCTACTGGAATGTTAGATACTGTCTTATCAAGATGCCTCTCCCCATCTCCAGGGCTCCTCCCCCATGCCTCCCCTCACCCTGTCAGAACCCGATTATCAGAGTCCTGTTCAGGCTCTCAGCATCCTGACTCCGCCCCCCTCCTCAGTCTACCTCCTGAGTCTGAGCAATGTGTATGTAGGTCATTGAGCACTCTCATTGTTTGCTGGATTCTCGGAACCCTTAAACTCATTCATCCCTGGGACCAAATCATGGATCCATTTGGTCCCAGTAAATCTCTCCCATTTAATAAATTATTAAATTGTTCTCTAATCTCTATCCTGCCTCAGTTTTTCCAGCATTACATTATAAATGAAGGAGGGAGAAGAAAGAGCTTTCTGTTACATGACCTCAATATTTTCAGTGTAATATGAGATGATGTCTTCAGCTAAGAATTTGGGGGGAAAAGGTGCCATGGAATGTTTGAGGAGGGGTGATCTAATTTCTATACCATTATAGTCTGCAGTTCATCATATTCAAAAAATATTATACAACATGCAATATTTCAAATTAATAAAATCAAGTGATGAACCATTACATACATAATACAAAGGCTTAAGAAGCAAAATTTAAACATCCTTTTATTAGGACAAAATCCTTCCCATGGATTCAATGGAATCTAATAATTTACAAATATTTAAGTCTTCACAAATAATCTTACATTAAACTGGCTCCTTTAAGTAGACCAGATTGAAATATTAAGTCTGATAATATATTGATATATAACTTCACAAATTTAGTACTGCCAAATTCAAAAGAACTTTTTACTGCACATGTAATCGGATTGGCCTGGGAGTTCCTAACCAAAGAAACGGCTTTTTTTTTTGACCACCAGCCTCCTCACCGTCTCTCCCTGTATATGCACACAGAGTCAAAGGTTGCTAGACAATTTTTAACAGCTCTCTTGGACTTTTGCATCTTTTGTAAAAAAAAAAAAAAAAAAAAAAAAAAATTCTATGCATTTTGAACTTTACATTCTGAGCTAGGCATATACAAATAGGCCAAAACAAAACAAAACAAAGCAAAAAACAAAAACCTCACACATGTGAATACTGATATACACACAAATACAAGTTTAATACTTGGAAAATTCAATTGCTAATTTTTTGGATCTATGTTAGGTCTTAAAACTTCCCCTGCTCATTGCTTTTTCTTAGTAAAAAAAAAAAAAAATTAAGTAAAGAGTAATTTCTAAATTCATCATCTGGCTTACCAGCCCAGAAACTACTCTGCTTTTTACAATTTTTCCAGAGTGCTGATGTGGCTGATGCTGTAATTTGGCTCTTCTCAAAATTAATTTTTGTACTTATCCCTCAAGCAATCTCTATTCACTTGGAACAAATGAATAGACTCCAGTAACAACTGTATTGGCTGTGGCGTTATCTTATTCTGCTATTAATTCTCTCTCCCTTTCCCCCCCCCCCCCCATGTAGTTTGTTTATTTCATTAAGTTTCTCAATTATAGGTTAAAAGAATTTTTAACATTTAAAAAATTTTTGAGTTCCAAATTCTCTCCCTTTTTTCCTTTCCCCTCTTGAGAAGTCAAGAAATTTGATATAAATTATACACTTGAAGTCATGCAAAATATATTTCCATATTAGCTCTCTTGCAAAAGAAAATGCAGACCAAAAAAAAAAAAAAAAGAAAGAAAGAAAAAGAAATAAAACAACAACTAAAAAGTATGCTTCAATCTACATTCAAATTGTGTCAATTCTTCCTCTGGAGATAGCATTTTTGATGATATTGTCTTGATCAAAATAGCTAAGTAATTCATAATTAATGATTGTTACAGTATTGCTGTTTCTATGTTCTCCTGCCTCTGCTCATTTCACTTTGTATCAATTCATATATGTCTTCCCAGATTTTTATGAAACTATCTTGCTTATCATTTCTTATGACACAAAACTATTGAGAAGAAACATGAGATGTGCAAAATTAGAGAGTCCACTCCAAATGTTCACAGGGATTATTTGTGTCTAATCTGTGGCAGAGGACTCTGAGCTTGTATTGGTCTGATCAGCCACAGTTGACACATTGTAACTTGATTCTAACATAGTGATGTCATTTTGATTTTCTTCCAGAATGATGGGCAACAACCAACCAATATACTAATTCAGCCATTCCTTAATTGATTGCCATCCTCACAATTTCCAATTCTTTGCCACCACAAAAAGAACTGCTATAAATATTTTTGTACTTATTGATCCTTTTTCTTTTTGGGATACCAACTTAGTAGTAGTATTTCTGGGTCAAAGAGTATACACAGTTTCATAGCTTTTTGGGTATTGTTCTAAATTGCTCTCAAGAATGATTGGATCAGTTTATAGAGGGCCAGGAGGTAAGAATCCATTCCAGATCTTGAATCTTACAGTAACTTGGCTCACCAAAACTTCCTTTTCTTATTGAAATAGCAGAGACAGCTTGTCAATATAATAAATTAATAATCTAGCGACTGATGCAAAATGTAAACACTATTCTTTGGATTAGAAGCAAACCTTTACATTTAGGACAGGAAAAAGAGCCTGCAATAGAGACTAAAGGCAATCCGGGAGAAAACTACTTGAGACAATGGTGTGATAAACTTTACCCAGATGTGTGTCTCAGCTATTTGCACTTGTAGCTAATTAACCAAGATCCTGAGCTTAATCATTTACATCTCAGTAGATCTTGTTGGTTAGAGAAAACTATAGGAACTTCAAAGAGTGTACTCTGTATCAAATCTATGAGCATTTGAGGTATATATATTTGTCTCTCTGATCAATAAACTTCGAAGAGTTCATAATCCGGACTTCTCCACCTGGTGCTGGTATGTTTCCACACCCTTAATTCACTACAGGAGCTGGACTCCAACACAAAACTCTACTAAAAATGTGTTAGTGTCACCCCTTTTCTTCATTCTCTCCAACATTTGTCATTTTCTTTTTCTTTCTTATTAGCCAATCTCATAGATGTGAAATGGTACCATAAAGTTGTTTTAATTTGATTTCTCTAGATAGTTTTAATTTCTTTTTTTTTAAACTTCCTATTTATATCCTTTGACCATTTATCAATTGGAAATCTGCTAGTAATTTCTCACTGTAAAATTTCATCAATTTGTTCTTATGTGTTTACTTTCTTTCCTTTCTACCGTCATTGTGATCTTTCTACTAATGCCAAGAAATGATTGATAACAACCTAATTCAGCTACTGAGCCACTTATCTCATTTTTGTTGTTCAGTTGTTTCAATCATTTCATGACCACATTTGGAGTTTTCTTGGAAAGGGTACTGGAGTGGTTTTCCATTTCCTTCTCCAGCTTGCTTTACAGATGAGGAAAAAGATGCAAGAAGGATTAAGTGAATTACCCAGGGTCACCAACTAAAAAGTGTCTAAGATCAGATTTGAATTTAGGAAGATGAGTTTTCCTGACTCGAGATCCAGAACTCTATCCACTTCACCATTTAGTTGCCCTTTGCCTATCCCATGCCAGGATTCTTTTTAGTAAGCCAGGGTTGAGGTAACATTTTTCTTTACACTATCCTGATTCCTTTTTATGTCAAATATTTTGAGAAGTGTGCTGAAGACAGTTCATTTGGCTCAGGAGAGCCAATTATAAAATTTTCAATGTGACCATTTACACCCTGGAAATTGGCAAATGCTACAAATTAGGGCTTCACTAATTATTTTGTTGATTATCAAGACTTAAAGAAAATCATGGAGAAAATGTTGATTTGATTAAATTAAACAAATTAAAAGTGAGTCCTTTTTTTTTTTTTTTTTTTTTTTGGCAAGGCATCACACTCCTACATATTCTCCCCCATTCTTAATCACCTATAGGCCTCTAAGATCAACTTCTGTATCCTTACTAGTGCCAGCAGTTTATTTTAACTTGATGGACATGCGCAAATTAAGAGCTGTAGTAAATATCCACACAAGAGACTTATAATTTTGGAATTAAATAAAGATCATTGGAAGAATATATGGAACTAGGTATCATTCTGAAGACCCATTCATTGTGAGGAGGGGCAGCTTCCACAGATTTTTGAGGTAGCAATTCAGTCAGGACCCGTCATCATGGATTCAGAGTCCTGATTACCATGGATCTGACAAGTCCTTTTAAAAACAACTTGCAAAGCCTGAGTGAAAGTTGAGATTGAAACCCATAAAATGAGTGATTCAATGCTTTTTGGGACAGAGAGAATTTTAAAACCCCAAAAAGAGTTGTATGGGAAGTATAATGGCATTGCAGGAACCAGAGTTAGAAAGAATTCAGTAGTAAAAAATGACTAACTAATGTGACCTTGGGCAAATTAATTGATCTTTGCCTGCCTCAGTTTCTTCATCTATAAAATGGGGATAATAATAGTACTCAGTTTCCAAGGTTGTGATAAGGTTAAAATAAGATAATTTTTGTGAGAGGGCTTCATAAACATTAAATACTATATAAATGCTTGATATTATTATAGAATATGGAAGTCTTATCCAAACTATCACAAAGGAAAACAGAGGACTAGAAGGAATTTAAGAAAGGAAGGATGTGATAGCCCTGAGACAGGATTGTAGAAGCCAAGAAAAGCAATAATAATTTATGTAGAAATTTAGGCCTACTATAAGATAATTAATAGTTCAATGATAAAATTGCTATTTTACAAACCTCATGTGATAGAAAGAACATTAAGTTTAGTGTAGGATATACAGAGAGAGACAGCAATAGGGACAGAAAAAGAGAGAAGATTATTGAATAGAAAAGAATAGAGAGAAGGCTAAAAAGAATTAGACAAATAGGGCAGCTTTAAAAGTTGCAGGTTGAATTTATTATATTTTAAGATTTAATTGAAAAGAAATTCTGAGGTACCACTTCATACTTCTCAAATTGTCTAAGATGACAAAAAAAGATAATGATAAATGTTGGAAGGGATGTGAGAAAATTGGGACACTAATACATTGTTGGTGGAGTTGTGAGCTGATCCAACTATTCTGGAGAGCAATTTGGAACTGTTACCAAAGGGCTATCAAATTGTGCATACTCTTTGATCCAGCAGAGTCTTTCTATCTGTATCCCAAGGAAATCATAAAAAAGAGAAAAAGATTCACACGTGCAAAAAACATTTGTAGCAGCCCTTTTTGTAGTGTCAAGGAACTGGAAACTGAACAGACGTATATCAGTTGGAGAATGGCTGCATAAATTATGTTATATGAATGTTATGAAATGTTATTGTTCTATAAGAAACTATCAGCAGGATGATTTCAGAAAGACCTGGAGAGACTTACATGAACTAACACTGAGTGAAGTGAATAGAACCAGGATATCATTGTACATAGCAACAGCAAGATTATATGATGATCAACTCTGATGGACATGGCTCTTTTCAAGAATGAGTTGATTCCAGAAAGTCATCCCCAGGATAATACACTATAACCAAGTAGGATTTATACCAGGAATGCAGGACTGGTTCAATATTAGGAAAACTATCAGCATAATCAACTATATCAATAACCAAACTAACAAAAATCATATGATTATCTCAATAGATGTAGAAAAAGCATTTGATAAAAATCCAGCACCCATTCCTATTAAAAACACTAGAGAGTACAGGAATAAATGGACTTTTCCTTAAAATGATCATTAGCATCTATTTAAAACCATCAGCAAGCATCATATGTAATGGGGACAAACTAGAATCATTCCCAATAAGAACAGGAGTCAGGGCAGCTAAGTGGTGCAGTGGATATAGCTCAAGCCCCAAAGTCAGGAGGATGTGAATTCAAATCTTGCCTCAGACACTTAACACATCCTAGCTGTGTGACCCAGAGCAAGTCACTTAACCCCAATTGCCTCAGAATAAAAAAACCCATCAGGAATGAAACAAGGTTGCCCACTATCACCCTAAATACCCACTATCACCATTACTATTCAATATTGTATTTTAAAATGTTAGCTTTGTCTATAAAAGAGGAAAGAGAGATTAAAGGAATTAGAGTAGGTCACGAAGAAACCTCATTTATCACTCTTTGCAGATGATATGATGGTATACTTAGAGAACCTTAGAGAATGAACTAAAAAACTACTAGAAACAATTCACAACTTTAGCAAAGTTGCAGGATACAAAATAAATCCACACAGATCATCAGTATTTTTAAATGTTACCAACAAAGTCCAGCAGCAAGAGATACAAAAAGAAACTCCATTCAAAATAACTGTCAATAGTATAAAATATTTGGGAATCTATCTGCCAAGGGAAAGTCAGGAACTATACGAACACAACTACAAAAGACTTTCCACACAAATAAAGTCAGACCTAATCAGTTGAAAAAATATCAAGTGCGCATGGGTAGGCCGAGTGAATATAATTTAAACGACAATACTACCTAAATTAATCTACTTATTTAGTGCCATACCAATCAAAGTCCCAAGAAATTATTATACAGATCTAGAAAAAATAGTAACAAAGTTCATTTGGATCAAGATCAAGAATTTCAAGGAAATTAATGAAAAAATGCTAATGAAGATGGCCTAGCTATGCCAGACCTAAAACTATATTATAAGGCAGCAGTCATCAAAATCATTTGGTACTGGCTAAGAAATAGAGTAGTCAATCAGTGGAATAAGTTAGCACCACAGGACAAAATAGGCAATAACTATAGCAATCTAGTGTTTGACAAACCCAAAGACCCCAGCTTTTGGGATAAAAATTCACTATTTGATAAAAACTGCTGGCAAAATTGGAAACTAGTATGGAAGAAATTAGGGCTTGATCCACACCTAACACTACAAACTAAGATAAGATATAAAGGGGTTCATGATTTAGACATAAAGAGTGATATTATAAGCAAATCAGAGTTCACCTCTCAGATCTGTCGGGAAGGAAGGAAATTGTGTCCAAAGAAGAACTGGAACTCATAATTGAACACCAGATAGACAGTTTTGATTATATTTAGTTAAAAAGTTTTTATACAAATAAAGTTAATGCTGACAAGATCAAAAGGGAAGCAATAAATTGGGAAATCATTTTTACATTGAAGAGTTCTGATAAAGGCCTCATTTCTAAAATATATAGAGAATTGACTCAAATTTATAAGAATCCAAGTCATTCTTTAATTGATAAATAGTCAAAGGATATGAACAGATAATTTTCAGATGAAGAAATTAAAACTATTTCTAATCATATGAGAAGGTGCTCTAAATCATTATTGATCAGAGAAATGCAAATTAATACAACTCTGAGATACCATTACACACCTCTCATATTGGTTAAGATGACAGAAAAAGACAAATGTTGGAGGGAATGTGGGAAAACTAGGACACTAATACATGTTGATAGAGTTATGAACAGATCCAGCTATTCTGGAGAGTAATTTGGAACTATGTTCAAAAAGTTATTAAACTGACATATCCTTTGACCCAGCAGTGTTTCTATTGGGCTTATGTCCCAAAGAGATTTTAAAGGAGGGAAAGGGACCCACATGTGCAAAAATGTTTGTGGCAACCCTGTTTGTAGTGGCAAGAAACTGGAAACTGAGTGGATGCCCATCAATTGGAGAATGGCTGAATAAGTTATGGGATATGAATGTTATGGAATATTATTGTTGTGTAAGAAATGATAAGAAGAATGATTTTAGAAAGGCCTGGAGAGATGTCTATGAACTGATGCTAAGTGAAATGAGCAGAACAAGGAGATCATTATACATGGCAACATCAATATTATATAATGATCAATTCTGATGAATGTGACTCTTTCCAACAATGATATGATTGATAATAGTTCCAATGATCTTGTGATGAAGAGAGCCATCTACACCCAGAGAGAGAACTGTGAGAATTGAATGTGATAAAACATTGTCACTCTTTTTGTCATTGTTCACTTGTATTTTCTTTTCTTACTCATTTACTTTCTTTTTTTTGGTCTGATTTTTCTTGTGCAGCAAGAGAATCATATAAATATGTTCATACATATTGGATTTAACATATATTTTAATATGTTCAAAAAAGAAGAAAAGAAAAAGCAATCCAAATAATAGAATAGCAGGAAGCAATGCAGTCCAGGTCACCCCTAGGCACAAAAATCCAAAGAGAAAAATGCCTTAAAAAACAGAATTCATACACACACACACACACACACACACACACACACACACACACATACACACAAAACATACAAAAATTTACTGAAGAGAACTACCTAAAAAGCAAAATTGGACAAATGGAAAAAAGATATGTGCAAAAATTCATTGAAGAAAAGATCTTAAAATGTAGACCTGGCTAAATGGAACGACTTATACAAACTGATGCAAAGCAGCATCAGTAAAGCATTGTACATACATTGTACAGCAATATTGTATGGTAATCAGGTTGTAAATAACTTAGCTAGACTAATTATGATCCAAGACAATTCCAAATAACCTATGATGAAAAATGCTCTCTTTCTCCAAAGAAAGAAGTCATAGAATCTGAATGCAGATTTAAACATGGTTTGTTTTAACTTTCTTTTTTTTTTGGCCTATTTTTTCCTGACACAATTTGACTAATATTTTATTGTTTGTCATTTCAGGAAAGGGGGAGGAAGGCAGAGGAAGAATTTGGAACTAAATTTTTAAAGTTAATGTTTAAAATTGTTTTTACATGTAATTGGGGCAAAATAAAAATGTTAAGAATTTTTTTTAACAAAAAAAAGAATGAAGTGATTCAGGCCAATTCCAATGGTCTTGTGATGGAGAAAGCCATCTGCAACCAGAGATGCACCCCTCCACACACACACCCTGGCTGTGGGAACTGAATGTGGATCACAGTATAGTGGTCTTTCCCTTTTGTTGCTATTGTTGTTATCTTACTTGGTTTTTTTTTTTTTTCTCTCTCATTTTTTTTTTCTTTTTGATCCGATTTTTCACGTGCAGCATGGTGGATGTGGGGGAGTGTTTGGAAGAATTGCACATGTTGGGCTTGAGTTGGATTGCTTGCTGTCTGGGGGAAGAGGGAGATGGAGAGGGAGGGAGAAAAATATGAAACACAAGATTTTGCAAGGATGAATATTAAAAACCATCTTTGCATGTGTTTTGAAAAATAAAGAGCTATTACATTAAAAATAAATTTTAAAAATTTTTAAAAGGAAAAAAAGACACATTTATACAAAAGTATTTATAGTAGCTCTTTTTGTGATAACAAAGAATGGAAATTGAAGGGATGTCCATCAATTGAACAATGGCTGAACAAGCAATTGTTTATGATTGTGATGGAATATTATTGACAATAAATGCCAAGAAAAATGATTTAAGAAAAACCTGGAAAGACTAATGCAAACTGATGCAAAGTGAAGTGAGCACAAGCAAGAAAATATTTTATACAGTAACAGCAATATTGTATGATGGTCAACTGAGAATGACTTATCTATTCTCAGCAATGTAATGATACAAAATAACTCCAAAGGACTCATGATGAAAAATGTCATCCACATCCAGAGAAAGAATTAATGGAGTCTGAATGCAGATTGAAGCACACTATTTTTTACTTTATTTTTTGCATATTTTTAGTCTTTGTTTTATGACATGAGTAATATGGAAATATGTTTTTGGTGATTGTACACTTAAGACCTTTATCAAATTGTTTACCATCTCAAGGATGGGGAAGAGGAGGAGGAGGGAAGAAGAGAAATTGGCACACATGATTTTTAAACATGAATTTAAAATTGTTTTATATGTAATTTGGAAAAAACAAAATATGAAAAAATTTTAATTTTTAAAGAAAAGGAAGAAGTACATATATAATAAAGGTTATCAGTTTCGTATATAATACAAATTCTTTCTGTTCTACCATGTATTTGATAATGTTTATTTTATATGGTGCTTGCTAAGTAGTAGCATAGATTTCTTAGGGTATGCTTGTAAATGGCTATCATTATAACACTAGCTCCCAAGTTCCCACTAGTATTTGCCCCCTTAATAATCAACCAGTAAACTCAGTTACTTAGTAAAAGACATTTACTTAAATGGAATAACAAAAATAGTAGTTAAGAAATATTTCCTTCAATGACAAGGGAGCACTATTTTACATGGAGGAATACAGAGTCCATGGAGAAAGGGTAGACGTGACATTGAAGTATAGTGGCAGTGAGACAAACTTGTAAGGAACACACATGGCTAAGGCAACTCCCGTCTCCAGACATGATCTCCATATCCTTTTTTTTTTCCCTAGAGGATTCTCATCATGTGTAAGCTAATGCTCAGCTGGGCATTCTTCAAAGATGTCTCAGTTAGATAGATAGCTCAGTTGAGATCATTCCTTTTAGTGTGTCTTGCTTAGATAGTTCAGTCTGTTAGACTAGATTGAACAATTTACCCAGTGATTGTGTTGAGTTACTGCTGAGCTGCATCCATCAGGCTGAACTGCCACTGGGAAATGGCTATTGAATGAGGTAAGACAGGATTCCCTGTCCTTGAATAATTGTTAGCTTTCGACTTTCAGTCTTGACTTGCTGGATGGTTGCATTTGTCACCTGGAGTGTTATGGTGTTTCTCTTCAGCTAGAGTGGTCTTTCAGCTAAGGCAATGATGCTTAGTTTAGGATTATACTCCTTCTCTTATATTCCTTCAGAGCTGAGGCTAAATTATTACTTCTAAGCAGAAATTTTACTGCTCCTATTCCAAGATCCTTTTTCAGCTCAAAAGCTCTTTTCAACAAGCCTTTCTAACCTGTTTTAGGGAGGTTAATTTCAATATAATCAGTTCCCCTCCTATGCAGATGAACAGTTGGGGACAAGCTTATATAGATAAGTAGTTAGGGTAGTTAGGTGACACAGTGGGCAGCTTGCTGGGTCTGGAGTCAGGAAGACTCATCTTCCTAAGTTCAAATCTAACCTCAGACACTTATTGTGTGAACCTACTCAAGTTACTTAACCCTGTTTACCTCAATTTCCTCATCTGTAAAATAAGCTGGAAAAGAAAATGGCAAACCACTTTGCCAAGTATCTTTGACAAGAAAACTCCAAATGGGATCACAAAGAGTCAAACAAAAAAGTTGGGAACAAGAGAATGAATATACAAAGTATATCATGGAGGCAATTTCACTGTCTTTCTGGCAATATTATGTGCCTGTGCCAGAGATGAGTGATGGGAAAGCTCTTACATTCCCCCTACTCTACTGCCCATACCAGAGAGACTTGCTAGTAGCAGGCAGTACATACATCAAGGAATAGTAAGGATGGTTCATGATTCCTTACTCCACAGAAGAATGCCTGCTCTGGCCCTGTTTGTAGTGGCTAGAAACTGGAAAATGAATGGATGCCCATCAATTGGAGAATGACTGGGTAAATTGTGGTATATGAATGTTATGGAATATTATTGTTCTGTAAGAAATGACCAGCAGGAGGAATACAGAGAGGCTTGGAGAGATTTACATGAACTGATCCTAAGTGAAATGAGCAGAACCAGGAGATCATTATACACTTCAACAACAATATTGTATGAGGATGTATTCTGATGGAAGTGGATTTCTTTGACAAAGAGACCTAACTCAGTTTCAATTGATAAATGATGGACAGAAGCAGCTACACCCAAAGAAAGAACACTGGGAAACGAATGTGAACTATCTGCATTTTTGTTTTTCTTCCCGGGTTATTTTTACCTTCTGAATCCAATTCTCCCTCTGCAACAAGAGAACTGTTCGGTTCTGCAAACATATATTGTATCTGGGATATACTGTAACATATCTAACATATATAGGACTACTTGCCATCTTGGGGGGGGTGAAGGGAGGGAGGGGAAAAATCAGAACAGAAATGAGTGCAAGGGATAATGTTGTAAAAAAATTACCCTAGCATGGATTCTGTCAATATAAAGTTATTATTAAATAAAAAAAGAAGAAGAAGAAGAAGAAGAAGAATGCCTGCTCTGGACTCAGGAAAGGATTTCCTGGCCATAGAGTACTAGGACTTATAAATTAGACCTTTGTTACATGTGTACTGTAACATTTCTTCCACATGTCCCATTTTCTCTATCCACAAAAAGGTTTTGGTTCTTATACATGCCTAATTATTGCAGTAGTCTTCTCGTTGGTGTTTTTGACCTGTCTCTCTACTCACTTCAGCATATGCTCCTTTTAGCTGCCAGAGTGATTTTCCTAAAGTGTAGGTAGGATCATGACTTCTAATTCTCAAATCAAATATAAAATTATTTTTTTCTGAATTTTAAACCCTTCACAACTTGGACATTTTCTCTCTTTCCAGTTTTTTTATATTCCATTTCCCTATAATCCAGTAACACTGGTTTTCTTGCCATTACTCATGTAAGACACTCCATTTCTCTATTCCATGCCTTTTCACAGGCTGTCTCATCCCCGGAATACTATCCCTCCTCATTGTTTCCTTTTGGTTTCTTTGACAACTCAATTCAAATTCTATCTTTTGGAGGGGGCTTTTTCTGGTGCCCCCACAATTCATGCCTTCCTTCTGAAATTAACTTTCACTTACACTAAATATAGTTTTCATGTGCTATTTTTTTTTCACATTGTCTCTCCAATGAGAATTTGAGCTTCTTGATATCAAGGATCATTTTTTTATTCTCTCTTTGTTTTCTAGCACAAAGCATGTGCTTGATAAATTCCAATTAATTAATTTGCTGTCTCTCATTACACTCTGTCTGAGCCTAACTTTCCCATAGATCTTTGTGTATTTAAGAGATCATATGTTTCAGATTTTGGGAGCATGGTTTGTACTGACTTATTATACCATCCTAGCAAATGTCTTTATGAAAAGATAATTATTCTGGAAGTTGATAACTAATGAGAAGTTCACTGGCAGGGGCTTTTGAGTCACAGTATATTAGGAGTATTGAGCCATAGAGTAGCTGCTAGATCACTGAACAGTATTCAGCTGCCTTTTGGGGTTCTAACTCAACTCAAGAGTTTGTGTAAATTGGGGAAAATGGTTCTGATGGGGGTACCACACTTTTATTTTTATTTGAATTTAATTTCATGTATGTGCCTTCTCTACTTAGGAAGCCATTTCTTTAACAAAAAATAAAAAAGTAGAAAAAAATCAATACAGCAAAACTAACCAATATTTCAACTTCGTCTGACAGCATATGAAATATTCCATAACCATTGTACTCCACCTCTGCAAAGAAGGAAAGGGAATATCTCTTCTGCAGTGCTAAATTTGTTCATTATAATTACAAAGTTTTCATTTTGGAATATTTTTATTGTTCTTTATTGTAGTAATTGTATATAATTTTTCTCATTCTGCTTACTCCCCCTTACATCAGTTTATATTGATATTTCTGACAAGGTTCTGACTTTCAAAATATATAGGGAAATAAGATAAACATATAAGACCAAGAACCATTCCTCAATGGGAATGATCAAATAGTATGAAGACACAATTCTCAAAGGAAGAACAACAAATAATTAATAACATGTAGTTATTGGAAAATTGTTCCAATTCATAATTGTAAAAATTTGCACAGTTTTTTTTTTGAAGTTTCTCCTTCCATTCATCAAACTAACAAAGCTGAAAAAAGGAATAGCCAACGTTAAAGTAGCTATGGAAGCACAGGAAGACTAATATGGTATTAGGGGAGTTCTGAATTGGTTAGGGTGAAAGAGATGAAATCCAGGTGAATCCTCTATAAAGTTTGACAGTGTGTCAAAAACTTAAAAAGTTGTAGTGAGCAGCAAAAAAAATCACAAAAATTCAGGCTCTGAAATACATAAAACAAACATAAGAATGCCTTAACTATTCAGTTTATTTGCTGTGTGTAGCTTTAAACCAGTTACTTCCCCTTTCTGGGTGTGAGTTTCTTCATCTTAAAAGTGAAGTATTAGGCTAATGCTTTCTTACAACTTAAGACAATTTTTTGAATCTATCTGAGATTCAGGAAGCATGAAGTAATGCTTCGATCATACTTTATTCTACTGAAATAGCTGATTCTGACCTATCTTCCTCAAATGCCACCTATCCAATGCATTGATTTAAGAAAAGCCCAGAAATACTGGCAAGAGTTTATAGTGGGAAGAAGAATAATGTACTAGAAAGCAAAGTATATGAGGAAAAGCTAAAGAAAGGTCAAATTCATTTGTCCTCAAGACCTCGAAGTCAAGAAGGATTTGTACTTTATGAAGTTTTTATTCCAACAGATGACAGGAACTTCCGCCTCCACTGATGACAAAATAAAGGAAGTATACTCAAAGTACTGTGTAAAGAATTTAGCAACAGTAAAAAAAAAATCTTCATTGTAAAGGTTGTTCAACACAGGATTAGAGCAGTGAAGGAGGTGGGATAATTTCCCTTGCTGGATATTCATTAAACTAAAATTCTCTTCTTCCTAAAGTCATGATTTGATTCTACTAAAATCACAGTATCATAGAAGCTTAGAACTATAAGGATCCTCATACCAACAACTGAAAATTTTATATAGGGCTTTAAATTTTGTTGAGTTCTTTATCACAAAGTTCTAAAAAGGCTCAAGCTATGAATTAGTTCCCTTGGCTTAAAGATTTGGAAAGTGTATGCGGCAGCCTAACCCTTCCCTTTAGAGGTCAAGTGTCCCTATGACTGAATCTGTTCCCTGTTGCTTGGGTCTAGAACTAAGAAGGACCACTTAGTAGAAAGTGAGAGGGCAAGTTCCCCAGATCCCTTGGGGTCATCAGTGCTTTTTTGTACATAGACATTCTCCCGATTTTACAGATGAGGAAACTGAGGCTGAAAAAAAGATTGAGGGACTTGTCCAGAGTCACGTAATTAATACATGTCAGTTGTTCCTGACTTTAAGTATAATACCTACTATACTTCTCTTCCTCCTTTTCCTCCTTCTCCTTTCTTCTCCTCCTCCTCCTGCTCCTCCTCCTCTTTCTCCTCCTTATTCTTCTCCTTCTTCTCCTTCTTTTCCTCCTCTTCGTCTAGCTCCTCCTCTTCTTCCTCCTTCTTCTTCTCTCTTCTTAATTTTCTTCTTCTTTGTCTTCATCTTCTCTTCTTCCTCTTCCTCCTCCTGTTCCTTTCCCTACTCTTCTCTTCCTCCTCTTCCTTTTTCTTTTTTTCTGCTTCTCTGTCTGTTTCTCTCACCACAGATACACACTCACACGCACACACACATACACATACACACACTCACATACACATTCATATAATAATTTTTTAATAGCCTAATGTCTTTTTAAAAAAATTTTTTATTATAGCTTTTTATTTACAAGATATATGCATGGGTAATTTTTCAGTGTTGATAATTGTAAAACCTTTTGTTCCAACTTTTCCCTTCGTTCCTCCCCATCCTCTCCCAGATGGCAGATTGACCAATGCATGTAAAATATGTTAAAGTATGAGTTAAAAACAATATATGTACACATGTCCAGTTATTTTAATAGCCTAATGTCTTGATAAAAAAAGCTGAGGCTCAGTGGTCTCGTAATCTGCTCAAGGACGTTTAGTAAATCAGCAGCAGAAATGTATCCAAAACCCAAGTTTTCTGACTCAGAACCCAGGACTTTTTCTAGCCTTTCCATCATGTTGCTGTGGAATATGGGTTGAATGGTCTAGATTGTAGTCTTTACAAAATTGAATGTGTGTAGCCTATTAAATATGCCCCTACAAATACCAGTATTATATTGGCTATATCAATACTTGTTCACACTGGATACATGACTAGTTGTTCACCTGAGACTTAGACTGTGATTTATCCACAAAGTTAGTGATCTCTTTAACTAATATAGTCATCAGAGGGGTCAAATGATGTCTAGAATATTACTCCTGGACAGGAAAGCATGAGAGAAAAAAGTAGAAAGGAGACATTAGATACATAAACAGATTCTTAATAAAACTCTACTGGATTGTACTGGATCATGAAGAAGGCTGCATCCAGTAGACTGGGCTGGCCCTGGGAAATGGCTATTGAATCAGATAAGATAGGATACTGTGCCTCTGAACAGAGAAAGAGAAAAATGATCATAGAGTTGGAAACTAAAGAAAAAGGGTGACTAATATCCATAGCCACTTCTGTGCTGTTCGTGGTTTTTCAACCAACCCCTTCGCTAGGCAGGATGTGCAAAATTCCTGCTTATGAGGGAAACTAAACTCTGACTCATTCCTTTTTCTTTGGCTTTTGTTGAATTAAGCCACAATTTTTGGATAAATTTCTACCTGAGTCACCACCACTTCCTCTCAGGTTCATAAGAACTTATTAAAATCTCTTAGATAAATCAAGAAGTCCAATAAAAAGTTTGGGGAAGGAGAGAGTAGTAGGAAATGTTTTATTTTGAGTTAAAATTGTTTCTTTTCTACATTTTGAGGTGAAGAGGTAGAAAAGAAAAACTTCCTGTAAGAAAATCAGTTGTGAATGCTTGGCATTTCAGTTAATTTTAAGGCCTTGGGGCTAAATTTATCTTTGCAAGACAAAATTGTCAGACTAAAGTATGGCATTTCCAGGGGAAAGGACTTTGTAAACCTTTTATGTCTTCAGTCTAGCAGAAATCATAAGTCCTTGTAGTACTCAATGCTTCGTTTGGAATTCAAATTACTTTTATTGGATCCTGGCATTTATATGGCACTTATATCCTTAAAATTGTTGAGGTTTGGGAAAGAGACCCCAAAAGGTTGGGGGACACAGACCAGTGTCTCAAAAGAATTTGCAGGCTTGAACCCATTCCAAGTCAAGGGGCAAAGTTTATTATTATTGTAAGGCCAATTGGAAGCTGTCTAAATTTCAAGAGAATTTAGCAAAGGAACAGAGGCAAAGAGACACATTCATCTAGTTCTTCATGTTATATATATGTTAATTTTATGGCCCAGAGGTAGGACCAAGGAGTGGTCTCTGGAATTTGGTTATCATCGACCAATATATTGTCTATGGACAATCAGCAATGAACTGACAGTGGTCTATTCACTATTGTCTCAGGAATTTGATTTGTGGGACTATCCTGAGACCAGAAGACTTTAGAATAGATTGGGTGCAGGAGTTCCCAGGGTCAGACTCCAAAGCCAGAGGACTTAAAATCACTGACTTATTGTTGAATAGAAGCCCCCTAAGACCAGGGGACGTCAAAATCACTGCTGTCTCCCCTACAAGGTATCAAAACAATTTCACATTCATCTTCTATTTTGATCCTCATAGCTATCTTATAGCTTTGAAATCTCAGGATTTATCCCCATTTTACAAAGAAAACTGAAGTGGTCAATATTATCTGAAAAGCATTTACTAAATATCTACTCTGTAACAGGTATTGTAATATTAAAAACTAAAAACAAATAAAACCAAACAATCCCCAATATCAAGGATCTTACATTTTGTTGGAAAGTCAACATATGTATATAGATAGGTAAATGCAAAAATATATAAAATGAATATAAAGTAATGGGACTGGTATGGACTGGTAGGGGGAGAAACAGGAAAGAATTATGTAGAAGGTGGCATGTAAATTAAGGTTTGTAGAGAGATAGGGATTCAAAGAGGCTGGGGTAAGAAGGGAATAGTGTTTTGGCTTGAAGAAGGGAATAGTGTTTTGGCTTGGAGAAGAGAAAGCCTAAGGAAAAACATGGAGGTGAGAATGTTGTGCACAGGGAAGAGTGCTGACATACAAAGTTAGAGGAAGTGATATAAAATCAGTCTGGAAAGACAGGTTGGAGCCAGATTGTAAAGGAGTTTAAATAATAAATGAAGGAGTTTGTGTTTCATTTTAGAGACAACAGGGAACCCTTGAAATTTATTGAACAGGGGGAGTGACCTGTGCTTTAGGAAAGTCAACTTGGCAGCTGTGTGGAGGATGGATTGGAGTACGGATATATGAGAGGCAGAGAGAGGCTAATATGGAATCTAGTTCAACGAATCAAGAGAGAGGTAAAAAGCACTTGAAACAGGGCCATGTGAATGATAATAAAGTAGAAAAGAGAGATGTGAAGGTAAATCAACAAAACTAGGCAACTTATTAGATATGAAGAAAGGAGAGAGATAGAGATGGAAGAATTGAAAATGAGATTGTAAACCAGGATGTGTTGTCTTTGACAAAAATAAGGGGGTTTAAGAAGAATAGGTTTGGAGGAAATGATGAATTCCATTGTAGAGATATTAAATTTTCAATGAAAATCACTTGATATCCATGGGATATCCAAGTAGAAATATCCAGACAGACACAGATGTTTGACTCAAGAAAAAGAAGAGGATTGGATATGTATATTTGGAAGTCACACTTACAAAGAGATAATTGAACCAGTGGGAGTTGATGAAATCACCAAGAGACTTGAGAAAGAAAAGAGGGACAAAATAGAGCCCTCAGTGATCACTAAACCTGGAAGTAGGATATGGATAATTATCAAGCATTGGAAATTTAGAAGCTGTCAGATGCATACTAGGAAGACCAGAAAGCAGCAATGTTTTACAAATATAAGGGAGAGGGTTTTCCTGAACTTTATAGTAACCAATAGTATCAAATACTAAAATGAAGTCCTAAAGGATGAGGACTAAGAGAAAGATAACAGATCTAACAACTAAAGGATTATGATAACTTTGGAGGAATAGTCTGAGATGATTTGGGGGGTTAAAGATTGCAAAGGTTTGAGAAGTAAGTGGAAGGTAAGAAAATGGAGGAAATGAGCATAGGTAGCCTTTCTCAATTTAGTTGGAAGGGAGGTAATAAGATGACAGCAGAGGAAGATCTTGGTTGCAGACAGCAAGGAGAGAGTCAAGGAAGAAAGATTGGTGATTATAAACAGGAGAAGATCAAAAAGGGCAAGATTCTAGAGGTGATAGGAGGCAATGGAATCAAAGGTACAAATAAAGGGATGGAAAAAGATCTTTTGAGCAAGGAAGAAGAGGTGACAATTCCTTTATTGGGGGATATGAAGTTTGAGAAAAGTATTTTTAATAGATGCACTCAGGTTTCTTTTTTTTATTTAATAAATTTTTATTTTTACATCACTAACTTTTTCCAATTTATTTATCTTTGTCTTTCCCAAGGAATTACTACTAAGTAATTTATTTACTAAGAGTAAAAAAATTTTAAAAGGGAGGAAAATTCAGTAAAACTAAGCAAGATATTTTAAAGAGTCTGACATTTTATTTAGGATTCCACATCCATAGTCTACACCTCTGCATAGAAGTAAGGAGATATGTCTTCTCATACCTTTTCTTTGGAATCAGCCTTGCACATTATAATTCACATGTTCAGTTTTGATTGTCATGTTTTTTCCATTTATATGTTGTACTCACTGTGTATATTATTTTCACAATTATTTTCATAAAATTTCCTAGGCTTTTTTGAAACTGTCCCTTTCATCATTCCTTATGACATTTATATTCTACTTTATTCACATGCTGTAATTTATTCAGCCACTCCCCAATTGAGAAACAACTTCTTAGTTTCCAATTCTTTGCCTTTACAAAAAAACTACCTTTCTTTTCTTTCTCTTCTTTCCTTTTTTCTTCTTCCTTACTTCCTTTTTTGCTCTCTCTCTCTCTCTCTCTCTCTCTCTCTCTCTCTCTCTCTCTCTCTCTCTTTCTCTCTCTCTCTCTCTCTGTCTTTGTCTCTCTCCTTGTCTTTCTGCTTCTCTATATCCTTTTTTGCACACATGGGACCTTTTCCTCTTTAATTTCTTTACAATATAGGCTGACAGTGATATTGTTGAGGTTGGGAAAGGGACTCCAAAAGTTTGGGGTCACAGATCAATGTCGTGAAGTGTCTCAAAAGAATTTGCAGGCTTGAATCCATTTCCTAGTCAAGGGGTCTATGCAGAATCAGACAGATTGGGCATGGGCGTTTCCTGAGGCAGACTCCAAAACAGAAGATTTAGAATCACTGACTTATTGTTAAAACAGAAGCCTGCTTCCCCCAAAATCAAGGGACCTCAAATGCTATATTACATCATTTTTCCCTCTCAAGCAGTTTGTACCCCAAATTCATTTGGGACAAAGGGATGGAGATCTCATTGTCTGAAGCTGCTTCATGCTGATAAGGAATGGAGAGTTGTACCTTCACCTCATGGGGTCCAGACCAGGGAGGGGAGGCAAGATGGCAGTACCAGCATTTAGTGGGATGCTGAGTGTAAGTATCAGTTCGTCATTGGTATTCAAGGCAAAAAAAATAGTTGGAAATTCATAGCTTGGAGTCTGGAGGAAACAAATCTCACAAGCAGGTTAAAAATACAGGGACCAAATATGAGCAAAAAAAAAAATTAAAAGTGAAGTTCATATCGGAATTAATAGACACAAGAGTCAGGAATCTCATCCAGAGGAAGATTGTGTGTGGGGAAGATGAGGCTATCATGAATGTCTTTCATCTAAACAGCTTTTTCTAGAATAAATACCAAAGAATGTTTTCCCCTAAATCCCCGCTTTTATCTCCTTGAAGGAGTGGAGGCAGTGTCTGAAGCAGGGGTATTATACACAGATGACCTATAGTGCAAGCACCATAATGTGTTTTTTTTTTTAATAAGTGAATCACCATCTATTTTTATTGTGTTTAAGTAATATAAAAAATGATTTAAGTTTATTTTCTAAGTCATCAGTAAAATTTGTTTTTTTTTCTTTTTTTTCTTTTTCAAAATATATGTGTGGACAATTCTTCAACATTAGCCCTTGCAAAACCCTGTGTTCCAATTTTCTGTCTCTTCCCCCATGTCCTTCCCCAGATAGTAAGTAGTCCAATATATGTTAAACATGATAGAAATATATGTTAAATCCAACATATGCATACATATTTATATAATTATTGCCTCACAAAAAAAGAGAAGCAAAATAAAATGCAAGCAAACAACAACAAAAAGAGTGAAAATGCTGTGTTGTGGTCCATAACATTCATATACCATAACTTATCCCGCCATTTTCCAATTGATGGGCATCCACTCAGTTTCCAGTTTCTGGCCACTACAAAAAGGGCTGCCACAGATATTTTTGTACATGTGGGTTCCTTTCCGTTCTTTAGTATCTCTTTGGGATACAAGCCCAGTAGAAACACTGCTGGATCAAAGGGTATACACAATTTGATAACCCTTTGAGCATAGTTCCAAATTGCTCTCCAGAATGGTTGGGTCCATTCACAATTCCCCCAACAATGCATCAATGTCCCAGTTTTCCCACATCTCCTCCAACATTCTGCATTATCTTTCCCTGTCACTCTAACTAATCTGACAGGTGTGTAGTGGTATCTCAGAGTTGTCTTAATTTGCTTCTCTGTGACTTGGAACACTCTTTCATATGAGTGGAAATAGTTTCAATTTCATCATCTGAAAATTGCCTGTTCATATCCTTTGACCATTTATCATTTGGAGAATGGGCAAGCACCATAATGTTAATCATTGGGCAGGCTAGAGATAATAATTACTCTTAAATGGGTTTGATCTCATTTAGCAAAAACCTCTGAGTTTTACATAGAGAAGTTTCCACTAGCTGGCTTCAGGATTCGGAATGTTAATTCTCAGGAGGTTATGAAGAAGCTTTAAGGAAGATGATGTAGAAGCATTATGAGCGAGTTTGCCAGAATAATTTTGGAAGGGATGTCCCACAATTATTATGTGGGTAAGAGATCCTTTCTGGCAAGAAAATAGGAGATAGCCAGGTTAAGGTTATTCCACTTGGGGGTAGCTAGTACAAATGGGGTGACATCCAGGGTGGGGATGGTGACATTTGGGAATGGGGCCTTTGCACATATTGCATCAGGTCCCACCTTTGGGCTGCCTTGGAGATGCTGAGGGCACACCCAACAATTCTGAATGCCCCCACTGCCCACAGAGTTCCCAAGCCTGACTAAGGAGTTCTCTCCCCATGGGCGGGGGCCACACGGTGACAACAGGAGAACCAGAGAGAAAATACTAGATGCAAAACTCTCATCCTCGGAGTGATGTTCAAGTCACACTTGGAAAAAGTGGAAAGTAACAAGAAATCAAGCTAATCTCAAGTGCCTCAGCTTCCTTTGGAGTTATTTGAGAAGTGAAGGCTGGGCCATTGTCACTCTGCCAAGAGCTGGGCAGGCAGAAGTTCCCACTGGCTGGCCTCTGGGATTGAACTCACCCAGAAGGAGAAAGTGTATGTCCCCTTTCTTCCAAGCTGGGGAAGCAAATGGTCAGGGGTAAATGGGCAGCAGCACGGGCAGCTGAATCTGCAAACCTGATTCCCTTGGCCTTAAGTGAATCCACATTCTGGTGTCTTTAGGTCCATGGACAAATTGTAGCATTTCCCCTGAATTTTTAATGAGGGAGTTATTTATTTATTTTTGTTGTCAAAAGTCCCCTTTCTTTCCATATAGCTCCATGATTGTGCAAAATATGAAAAGCATATTTGGAGTCTGTATAGATGTTCACTCTCATTCCTTTCCCCAGTTCCAAGAAAACTGGACCCATATGTAAACCATTCACTATCTGGGTTGTAATGTCACCCAACTGAGTGTAGTCAGGGAGCAGTTAAGGGTGTGGTACACTAGGAGAATCAAGTTGGGATGTCTAGCAGGAGAACCTGATAGCTGGTAAGCTTCCCACTAACAAGCCACTGATGCCTTTGGCTTCCAAAATGTTCTGACCCCGATGGTGAGTTCAGAAGCTTCCTCAATTAGAAGGTCTGGGACAGCTAGCTCTAAAGCAGGAGAGTCACCCCCAAAACATCGAATTTCTTTGAAAGGTAAGCAAGGGATTTGGGATAGGATTCAAGAGCCCGAGGGCCTGGCCTTGCCAAAGGCTGGGGCAAGAGATGGGTTTAGCTTTCAAGGTTTTAACAAACTGGTAAGACTATGTGGACCTTTAAACAAAGAAAGTTCATAGCCTTGAGTGGGGACTGGAAGTTAAGGATTTGTATGGCTGCAGTCAGAGAAGCCTCTCAAGTAAGGCTACAGATCAAGATATCATCTATACGCTCTCTTGTCCATGTGCATTGGTGGGGGGTTATGTTCCCCTGGATTTGCCCCTTCAAGGGAAAAAAGAAATTATAACTCTTTATGCGATGGTATACAAAAGAAAGTATCTTTTAAATCTAGAGTAGAGAACCATTGTGTCCCCTGGGATGCTTGTATTGGGCTCATGGCTTCTACTGACCCTTTGCTTTGATTATAGAAATTTGCTATAAGAGGAAAAGCAGGGACATGATTATAATAACATCAAAACAGCTTCTTCAGGCTTTAGCCTGAGAGCACACACATGACAGGATAAAGCATCTTTAGATTTGTTTGACAGCCAATCATGCAGTAATAACTAGCCAGACTCAGAAATAATCAGGTAGGAATCAAAGAAACAGAGCTGGGAAACCAAGTCAGAGGGATCCCACCTAAAGCAGAGGTTATGGTTGTGTCCTCCCAGCTTTTGCCCAGATAAGTCGTTCACCTAGACATTTCAGGAAGGTATTTTCTGAGTAATTTATGGCATTTCTTTCTTGACTGGTGGGCTACTAACAATGATCTGGCAACCAAATTCGAAATTCAAAAGAATATCAGTTCCAGTTCCAGGAAATTTTATGTCTAATAGCAAATTCTACTAATGGCAGCTTAGGGCTAGATACATTATTTTAAAAGTTTACAGAACATACACACATAGAAGATTTTGTTTAATGGATTTTACATGTTTAAATTTATCCTGATGCAAAAGATCAATCATTATGCAGGCTTATAAATTCTTAGTAAATGCATTCCTTGTTTAAAACTATAAATCCTAAACAGGCTCATTTCTCAGGGCTGATGACCTTGCTTACCCTGATGATTTCAAGAAAACAGACAAGCTCACAAATTAAGGGGAGTTGACAGAGACCTCAGGGAAGGGGCTAAGTTTGCTGTTGTCCACCCCAACTATTCTCAGTGCTCAAAAACAGGCCGTTATAGCCAGAGTTAGCAAACTATTTTTCTGTTTTTCTAAAATTCCCAAATTCTTCTATTAACACTATCAGTGCAAATAGATTACAATTTACATATCCCTTTAGTAAGCCTTAATTAGAGCTCCTTTAACAATTGCTTTTACTACTATATGATAGTAAAATAAAATATATATAAGATATCTCGGACAAATTTACAAATTACTTTATACATACATAGAAATCATTTATCAGTTGGTCACATCTAAAAAAACCCATAAAGTTATCAAATATGAAGCAATTATGTCCAATAAAGCAGTTAACATTTATATAGCACGTTTTATGCTAAGCACTTGTGCAATCAAGTGGTCTTCACAACAACTATTATTTCTCTTTACAAATCAGTAAACTGGTAGAGATAAAATAATTTTCCATAAATTATATAACTATTATATATCTACCATTGAGACAGAGAAGGGTGGGCTTACCAAATGCAGAGCCTGACTGGCTTTCTTACCTCACATTGCCATGTTGGGTGTTGCCAGGGGTACCTGAATTCTTCCCAAGCAGTTCCTGGACAGAACCTGCTGAAAGCTGGGATGACTGTTGCCACGATCTCCCTTTGATGGTAGTTTCAGGTGCCAGGGCTCAGGGAATGCTGATTGTGAAACTTGACTCCCACTCCATCTTTATTCCTCTAAGCTGAGTTGGGGAGGTGTTTGGGCAAGGTTTGTGCTTCCCCTATTTCTACAGATGAGAGAGAATTTAAGTTTTAATCTGATCTGAAATAAGAAGGATTAGCAGAGGGACTTAGACTGTATTGATCTTGTTAGCAATCCCCACAACTGAGATATACTCAGGACCACTCCTGGGAGAGAAGTGAAGAGGGTCCCTTAATACTTTCTGGGGTTCTTTCCCAAAGGAGCAGAAGGGGATTCCAGACAAGATAGGGGTCAAGGAAGGGTTAGCAAAAAATTGTTATTTACCTGGTTTGCTTTTTCCTTTTCTTTTCTTTCAGAATGGGGTAAATTTCTGTAATTATCCTCAATGTTTCAAGAATTTTTCTTGCAATCTTAAAATGACTAATTGCCAAACTTAATTAATCATTGCTTTCAAAATTTAGAGAATCTGCTAAGATGTTATTTTAATTTTAATTAGCTAACTTTATTTCCATAGTCCCCACCGTGGCCAGAGCTGAAGTCCACAGATAAAAAGTTAAATTTTTAAAGAAATTTTCCCAGCATTCTAACTAGCATAGAGGGTTTGGGTTTTGGGTTGTTTTTTTTTTCCTGGTTGCATTTTAAATCTTCCCAGGTAACAAAATCTAGCTCACAGAACAAACATGACACATTCTGCACAGAGATGCAGACACAGACAAAATGACATGAAAGAGGATGTCCCATCTTTGCTAAAAGCCATAAAATTATGCCAAAAGTCATCCTATAGCAAAGGTTCCCTAGGAACTTTGCTGAAAACTGCAAGAATTTCCAAGTCTGGGCATCCCCAGTCAAGGAAAACTTACTGAGTGTGGAGCTCATGATGACCCAGAAAAGCCTTCTCCCAGTAGCTTGGGGTGTTCTGCTATAGGCCTGAGGGAGAAAAAAATGGGGGGAATTACCTTGACAAGGAGGGAATCAAGCCAGGGGAGGCCACCTGTACCCAGCCACCAAATGTTGAGATTGGGAAAGGAGGCCCCAAAAAGTTGGGGTCACAGGCTGGTGTTGCAAGGTGTCTCAAAAGAATTGGCAGGCTTGAACCCATTTCCTAGTCAAGGGACAAAGTTTATTGTAATTGTAATGCCATTACAAGTGGGCTGAATTCCAAAAGAAATTAGCAAATTCTTAAGAGAAAGGAGACCCCTTTATCCAGCTTTCTATCATTGTCATGCTAATTCTAAGGCCCAGAATTTGATTTTCACTAACCAACAGATTATCTATCTGATCGACAGCAATGAACTGATAAATTTGATCTGTGGGACTTTCCAGAAGCTATCTGATTGAGGAATGGTCTATTCAGAATCAGATAGATTGGGTGTAGGAGTTTCCTGAAGCAGACTCCAAAGCCAGAAGATTTAGGATTACTGATTTACTGTTAGTACAAAAGCCCCTCCACCAAAATCAGGGACCTCAAATGCTATATTACATCAGTATCACTAGGTCAAAGAATATGCACATTTTAGTGACTTTGGGAGCACAGTTCCAAATTATTTTCCAGAATAGCTGAACCAATTCACAGCTTCATCAACAATGCATTAATATACCTACTTTTCCCATAGCCTTTCCATCATTAGTCATTTTCCCTTTTTGTCATTTTTGCCAACATAATGGGTTTGAGGTAGTACCTAAGATGTGTTTCAATTTTCATTTATCTTATTACTAGACATATAGAATATTTTTTTCATATAACTATTGATAGGCTAGATTTCTTCTTCTGAAATTTGCCTGTTGTTCCCCCAAGAATAACTATCAAATAGAGTTCTTTCCTTGGCAAGTTATGTTTTCAAGCTTTCTGAAAACTGAGGTTACTGACTTCAGATATTTCTGATTCTTCCTTGTCTAATTTGTTCTATTGATTAAATTTCTATTTTAAATACTAGCAAATAATTTTGATTATAATTTTCTTTATTATAGCTTTTTATTTACAAGTTATATGCATGGGTAATTTTACAGCATTGACAATTGCCAAACCTTTTGTTCCAATTTTTCCCCTCCTTCCCCTCATCCCCTCCCCTCGAGGGCAGGTTGACCAATACATGTTAAATATATTAAAGTATAAATTAAATACAATATAAGTATACATGTCCAGTTATTTTTCTGTACAAAAAGAATCGGACTTTGAAATAGTGTACAATTAGCCTGTGAGGGAAATCAAAAATGCAGGTGGATAAAAATAGAGGGATTGGGAATTCTATGTAATGGTTCTTAGTCATCTCCCTGAGTTCTTTCACTGGGTGTAGCTGGTTCAATTCATTACTGCTGTATTGGAACTGATTTGGTTCATCTCACTGTTGAAAATGGCCAGGTCCATCAGAATTGATCATCATATAGTATTGTTGTTGAAGTATATAATGATCTTCTGGTCCTGCACATTTCACTCAGCATCAGCTTATGTGAGTTTCTCCAGCCTTTCTGAAATCATCCTGTTGGTCATTTCTTACAGAACAATAATATTCCATAATATTCATATACCACGATTTATTCAGCCATTCTCCAATCGATGGGCATCTCTTCAATTTCCAATTCTTTGCCACCATAAAAATAGCTACTACAAATATTTTTGTAAAGATGGATCATTTTCCTGTTTTAAGGGATTGTTGTTGATCATCCTTCATTTTTATGTCACAGGAGTGATGTCTTCACTTGTGTGTGATCTGGATTTAAGTGAGAGTTGGATAACAGATGAATACCAAAGATGGTGAGCAGCCCTAAAAAGGGTTTGGCAAGGGCTTAGAACTAGAGGTGCTAGTCCTCTCTGAATACTCCATATACTCCTCTGTGAAACATTTGTTTGAGACATAGACCTAATAGTGGTATTGTTGGCTCATTGGATATGCACAATTTACTTTTAGGCATAGTTCCAAATTGCTCCCCAGAATGTTTGGATCAGTTGGCAACTCTACCAACAATGAATTAGTGTCCTAATTTTCCTATTCTCCAACATTTGTCATTTTCCTTTTTTGTCACATTAGCTAATCTGATAGGTGTGACATGGTATTCCAGACTTGTTTTAATTTGCATTTCTCTAATTAACAGTGATTCAGAAATTTTTTCCCAGTCCAAGTTCTTTTGAACTGCTTTCTAGTTTTCCAGAAAATATAAAAATACAGAAACCTTCAAAAAGAGGATTCCTTCCTAAATAATTTGGGTTTGGGTTTATTGAATACTATTAAAGACTTATTATGTTAGACATTATGTTAAGTACTGGTGACATAAAAAAAGGAAAGTCTGTCCTCAAAAAATTTAGTGAGGGAGACAATATACAAAAAGAAGCTGAAAATAGAGGAACACTAGAAAATCCTTTATATGGGAGTGTGATGATGTTCTTAACAGCTAAAATCAAGCAGAACAGCTAATGGCAAATGAAATTAGTCGGTCGTTACTTTTCAGTTAATTAAAAAAACCTATTTCATCTTTAGTCATATTGTGAAAAAAGAAATAGAACAAAAGAAAAAAACACCAAAAAACCCAACAATCCAAAAAAGTGAAAATAGTATATATTCTCATCTGCATTCAGACTCAAAAGTTCTTTCTCTACAGAGAGGCTTGGAGAGACTTACATGCACTGATGCTAAGTGAAAGGAGCAGAACCAGGAGATCATTATATACTTCGACAACGATATTGTATGAGGATGTATTCTGATGGAAGTGGATATCTTTGACAAAGAGACCTAACTCAGTTTCAATTGATAAATGATGGACAGAAGCAGCTACACCCAAAGAAAGAACACTGGGAAATGAATGTAAACTGCTTGCATTTTTGTTTTTCTTCCCGGCTTATTTATACCTTCTGAATTCAATTCTCCCTGTGCAACAAGAAAACTGTTTGGTTCTGCAAACATATATTGTATCTAGGATATACTGCAACATATCTAACATATATAGGACTGCTTGCCATCTAGGGGAGGGGGTGGAAGGAGGGAGAGGAAAAATCGGAACAGAAGCGAGTGCAAGGGATAATGTAAAAAAATTACTCTGGCATGGATTCTGTCAATATAAAGTTATTATAAAATAAAATAAAATTTTAAAAAAAGTTCTTTCTCTAGATATGGATAGCATTTTCTATCATGAGTTTTTCGGAATTGTCTTGGATCATAATATTGTTCAGAAGAGTTAACCCAAAGAATAGCTCAAGACAAAAAAAATCAATGTTGTATATGACTTTTTCTTGATAACATCCAGTTTTCAATATTAGTAGCTGAAATTTTTTATCTCTGAAAGTTGGAATTTCTATTTCTCCACTAAATTTAACTTAATCTCAAATTGGACCTTGAGTTTCAGATTAAATGTCCTGCTTTCAACAAAACGTTCCCATTAATAATCCCTCTTTCAGTTCCTTTTTCCATAAATAAAAACCTGAGGTGGAAGGTAGCTAAAATAACACCAAAAATAAGCAGCTTATGGAGGAAGAAGTCTAGGGAGAGAGCAGTGATATCATTGACCAAAGGTAGGGCTTACAAATCTGAGGAGAGCCAAAAAAGGCTCAGACACATGGAATGTGGAGACAAACACTCTGGGGCCAAGAACAAAAGTGGGTAGGTTAGGAGGACATGTGGGGATCCAGAAATTCTAACCTACAGGAAGGTAGGACTGGAGGTTAGGTAGGACATAGGGTATGGAGCTGGAGCAAAAGTCCTCTCTCTTTCAAAGATTAAAAAAAAATTTTTTTTAAGGATGAATTTCCCAGCTTCCTTTCAGTCAGTTCCTTTTTATTTTAAAGGTTTTTTTTTTTTAAAGAGGAGATGAAGAGAGAGAGAGAGAGAGAGAGAGAGAGAGAGAGAGAGAGAGAGAGAGAGGAAGGATGGAAGGGAAGAAGGAAGGGAGGGAGGGAGGAAAGGAAGAAGGAAGGGAAAGAGGAAGGAAGGAAGGGAGAGAGGAAAGAAGGAAGGAAGAAAGGAGAGAGAGAGGGAGGGAGGGAGGAAGGAAGGGAAGGAGGAAAGAAGGAAAGGAGGAAGGAAAGAAGGGAGGAAGGAAGGGAGGGAGGAAGGAGGGAGAGAGAGAGGGAGAGAGGAAGGGAAGGAAGGAGGAAGGGAAGAATGAAGAAAGAAAGGGAAGGAGGGAAAGAGGGAAGAAAGGAGAGAGGGAGGGAGGGAGGGAGGAATGAAGAAAGGAAGAGAGGGAGGGAGTAAGGGATGGAGGGAGGAAAAGGGAGACAGAGAGATCTGATGACTTGTTCTCTCGAGTGTTTAGAGCTAACAAAATTATCAACATATTCAATCTCTCTACTTAAAACAGGAAAAAAGTTGTCAAAGGGGAAAGGAACAGAGGATGTATTTAAAAGCCCCATATTGACTTCAGATAGTAATGACTGTCTTTGATCAAAATGCAGGGGGACAAGAAAGAGTCAAAGCACAGGACCGGCCTGGCTGAACGTACCTCAGTTCAGGCTGTCTGACCAGTTCACAAAGCGCTTCTGCATCTTATGGTTAACAGACAAGATCCAGTTATGTAATATCTGTGCCTGCTGCAAAGGCTATGAACTCAATATTAGCTGGGCAGTCTATTTATGTTCATCGGGACTGGACTCACAGGCCAATCCTCCTTTACATTTTGTCCCTGTCTTTTGTTGTGCTTGATCTATTTTTGATGCAATGTGTTGCTATAGGTTCCTTTCTCCTTCTTCCCTTCCTAGCTGCTCCCAGTTGCCTACTCTTTCTTTAGTTAGGAAATTTTTTCTAAATTTATTTTTCTTTACAGGCATAGCTCATTTGATTGCCCATAGCTTTACTGCACTTCATAGATACTGAATTTTTTGTTTGCTTTTCCAATAGCATGTACTCACATCGTGTCTCTGTGTCACATTTTGGTAATTCTTACAACATTTCAAAGTTTTTCATTATTATTTTCTCTGCTGCGTTGATCTGTGATTGGTGATCTTTGACTTTACTATTAATTGTTTGGAGGTTCCACTAACTTTGCCTGTATAGGTCAGTAAACTTAACCGATAAAATGTTGGACTGCTGTTCCTTTCTCCCTCTCCTTGAGTCTCCTGTTTTCCTGAAACATAATAATACTGAAATTATGACAATTAATAATCTTATACTGGCCTCTAAATGTTCAAGGGAAAAGAAGAGTCAATTGATAGGGCAAATTTCATTGTATTATTTTAATAAATTTCCACAATGACTCCAAACTTCAGCAACCACCATCTGGATCAGTCAGCAGCCATCAACATTGAGGCAAAACTCTCCAGTAAAAAAATTACAACTGAATGAAGGTTCAGATGATGGTTAACATTTTTTTAATAAAGTATTTTTAATTAAGGTTTTTTTTAGACATAAAATCATTACACACTTAATAGACTACAGTATAGTGTAAACATAACTTTTATACGCACTGAGAAACAAAAAAATTCATGCGGCTCATTTTATTGCAAATTTTTCCCTAGTGCAGTGATCTGGAACCAAACCCACAATATCTCTAAGTTATGCCTTCTTTTTTTTTTTTTCCAATAGTATTTTGTTTTTCCAAACATAAGTGTGAAGTCCAGGTTAGCACCCTGGATGCCTTAGAATCAGCCGGAGTCAGGATAAGCAAAAGTACTTGGTCTCTAGGGGAAAAGTAAAGGAGGTGGAAGAAAACTCCACCAGCTCTCCACAACCTCCTCTCTCCTCCTTGTCCACAGCCAAAACGATTGTGGCTTGTTTTACTCCAACTCCTAATCCCTCCTACAATTATCTGTATACACCAAAAGATGGAGCCAGCACAGAATAGTGAGAAGGGCCATTTTCCAAGCATATGCTAATAGAGTATTGGTCAATCAGTAATTAGCCTTAAGTGCTCGGTTGTCTGATTCCAGTGCACACATTCAGAGTTTCAGCCCTTTATAATAAGTAAAGAGAGTTTTCAACATTCATTTTAGTAAGATTTTGAGTTCCAATTTTTTTCTCCCTCCTTTTTTTTTACCTTTACTGTCCCAAAGACAGCAAGCAACCCAATATGGGTTACCTATATTGCTTTATTATTTCCTCTTTTTTGTCCCTTCTCTTTCACTTTTTCTTTCAAAATCTCTCCTTTTTCTTTCCAACTTCCTATATTTCTTAGTTTTCTTTTTGCCGTGCCCTTTTTTCTTTGATTTTCCAATAGTATTTTATTTTTCCAATTTCATGTAAAGATAGTTTTAAACATTCATTTTTGCAAGATTTTGAGTTCCAAATTTTTTTCTCCCTTCTCTCACCTCCTGTCTCCCCAAGACAGCAGACAATCTGATATAGGTTATATAGGTACAATCATTTTAGACCCATTTCCATATTAGTCATGTTGTGAAAGAAAAATCAGAAAAAGGGAAAAACTGAGAGAAAGAAAATGCAAACAAGAGAGGGAAAAATAGTATGATTTGATCTGTACTCAGTTTCCATAGTTCTTTCTCTGAATGTGGATAACATTTTCCATCCCAAGTGTATTGGAATTGTTCTGGATCACCATATTGCTGAGAAGAGTTAAATCTATCATAGTTGATCATCACATAATCTTGCTATTTGGTTCTGCTCATTTCACTCAGCATCAGTTCATATAAGTCTTTCCAAGATTTTCTGTAATCAGTCTGCTCATCATTTCTTATAAAATAATATTCCATTATGTACATATACCATAATTTATTCAGACATTCCTCAACTGATGGGTATTCACTCAATTTCCAATTTTTTGCCACCATAAAAAGAGCTGCTATGGACATTTTTGTGCTGTGCCCCTTTATAACAAGTTTTTGTTGTTGTTGTTTTTTTTTTAGTTCTCTTCATGAAATCATTTTTGTCTATTCTGTATTTTTTCCCCTTTGATCCAAAAATTTCTTTAATTTCTTTCTATTGCTCATGGGATTAGATTTTGAAATTAATAGAGGGCAGCTAGGTGGTGCATTGGATAGAACACCAACCCTGAAGTCAGGAGAACCTGAGTTAAAATATGATCTCAGACATTTAAAGTCACTTAACCCCAAGAAATTAATGGATTTAGGCCCCTTTTTCTAATCAATTTTAATGTTTTTGTTGTTCTTGTTCTTTATTGTTCTTGCCCCACCATCTCTTCCCCACTTCCTCCAGTATTATACAGAGGAAGCCATGTAGAGTAGAAATTTATTTCTATCCCATAACATAAAGTCCAGTTCTCCCCTGATTATTTTCTTTTCCAGTACTTATGCCATTTCATCTCTAGACCCAACCATCTACTTCCACTTTTCTGGGTAGTCAACTGTTCCTAACATCTCACACATCTCTTCTCTTGGGCTATCTTTGAGGTACAATATTCTCTTGAAGGTAGTCTCCCAATGCATCATCTCCCCTCAAATTAAACTCAGCTTGAGTTCCTCAGAACTCTAGAGGGCCTTCAGACCAATTGTGTTGAATGTGACCTCCCTTTTCAATCTCTACACTCAATATTTCCATTCTTTTGCCTTTGCTATTCTCCTGTAGTGCTGTCTGATCAGGGCAAAATAAAATAGGACCTTCCTCTTTTTAGGCTTTTTTTTTTTTTTAATGCAGCATGAGCCTCTTATGGGTACCATGGAATATTGTTGAACAATTCTCTGTTTTTTCCTGTCAAATCAAAGGGTATGATTACATTTTGTTTGCTTCTTCCAATCTCTTGTGAACTTTTGGGCTTTATGGCTAATTCTTCTTCTTACATTGTAATTTACTTTCTAATTTGATAGACACTATAAGTATATTTTCCTCCTCCTTTTATTTTTTTTTGGTTGAAAAGTTGATTTCACATGTTGGATTCTAAGCAAATACATTTTTTTGCTTTTAATATTTTTATTTTTCCCCAGTTACATATAAAAAAATTTTTTTACATTTAAAAAAAAACTCTGAGTTCCAGATTCTCTCCCTTATTCCCATTCCCACTCCATTAAGAAAGCACATATGAAATTATGCAAAATATTTCCATAAAAAGTCATGTTGTGAAAGAAAATACAAATCTTACCCTCTAAAAAAAACCCTCAAGAAAAATGAAATAAGAAACAACACATACACAGAGTATGGTTCAATTTATATTCAGACATAAGCAATCAATTTTGTCTCTAGGTATGGATAGGATTTTTCATCTTAAATCCTTAGATACCATCTTCTTTACTCAGAAAGAATTCTGCCTCTCTTGTCTAAAACCCTTGCCTTTCATTCACAACAGGAATAAAAGCACCAACTGCTTTATGTTCTTGCCCAAAACTTCATAATTCACAGAATACTTCCTTTTTAATTTTAATTTTTTTATTAAAGATCTTTATTTTTAAAACATATGCATGGATAATTCTTCAATAGTAGCCCTTGCAAAACCTTGTGTTCCAATCTCCCCACCTTTCTTCTATCCCCTCCCTTAGATGGCAAGTAGTTTAATCTATGTTAAACATGGTAGAAATATATGTTCAATCCAATATATGCATAAATATTTATACAATTGTCTTGCTGCACAAGAAAAATCAAATCAAACTGGAAAAAATGAGAAAGAAAATAAAACGCAAGGAAACAACAACAAAAAGAATAAAAATGCTGTGTTGTGAACCACTCTCAGTCCTCACAGTCCTCTCTCTGGGTGTAGATGGCTCTCTTCATCACGAGACCATTGGAACTGGTCTGAATCATCTCATTGTTGTAAAGAGCCATGTCCATCAGAATTGATCATCATATAATCTTGTTATTGCCATATACAATGATCTCCTGGTCCTGCTCATTTCACTCAGCATCAGTTCATGTAAGTCTCGCCAGTCCTCTCTATATTCATCCTGCTGGTCATTTCTTACCGAACAATAATATTCCATAACAATCATATACCACAATTTACTCAGTCATTCTCCAATTGACGGGCATCCATTCATTTTCCAGCTTCTAGCCACTACAAACAGGGCTGCCACAAACATTTTGGCACATACAGGTCCCTTTCCCTTCTTTAGTATCTCTTTGGGGGATAAGCCCAGTAAAAACACTGCTGGATCAAAGGGACTGCACAGTTTGAAAGGCCTTTGGGCAGAGTTCCAAATCATAGCAATATTTCTTAAATGTCTTCTGGCAGTATTTCTTATGCTCATGCCAATCAGAAGTCATGACATGTTTTGAGTAGGAGGTCCACTACCATGCTGCATACATTCCCTGAGAAGACAGCTTTTTGTGATCAGGTTACTATATAGCTGCCTTAGTAACCCTTAGCAGAGAATTATAGCCAATCCTACTCACATCTTACTCTGACCCTCATTGAATGATCTTTCACCTTCTGGTAGAGGTACCTATGTAGTCAGGAAGATCTGAGTTCAAATTCAGCTTTAGAAATTTGGGAATTTAAATAGAATTTAACTTCTATTTTCCTCAGCTGTAAAATGGGGATAATAACATCACCTACTTCCCAAGGTTGTTGTGAGGAACAAATGAGAAATTATTTGAATAGCACTTAGCATTATTCTTGACACATGGTATAATGCTTGTTTTGTTCTTCCATGGCACCCGTGGATCTACATCCTTATTCCTTTGAGTCAAGTAGATGCTTCCTCCTTTAAAACAGTTCCCTTCCTTGGGAAAAGCTTTATATCTATTTCCTTATTCTAAATATTCCCTTTTTTTCTCTATGTCATATTGTTCTATTTTCCAACCTCCTGTTCCCTGTACCTTTCAATTTCCTTTCTTTTTTCTCTTTACATTTTGCCATTTTATCAGAAACACTTTAACTTTGAAAGTGGAGACATGTTTATTATGTCCCTTTACTTTCTCTTCTAGGAGTTAGACCAGACTGCATTTTGAGGGCAGTGGATTTCAGTAGTGGCTATGGGATAAAACACCATGTATTTTATTTGCAGGGCCTTTCCTCTGAGACTGTTTCCAGTTTTTCTGTACATATCTTGTCCGTATATAATTTTTTGCATCTTGTACCTTCCAATGTGAGTACCTTAAAGGGACAGCAAAATTTCCCCCCCTTTTTTTGTGTCATTAACATTTAATGACTTCTGGATTACAGTAAGCACTTAATGTGTGCTCATTGACTTGACACTGCTCATTTTCCTCTTCTTTCCAAACTTTTTTGAACTTTCTTCATTTCTCTACTATTCTGTTATAGTAGCTCTATTTGGTTAGCTCTTGGAAAAAGGAGTTCTTGACTCTGCAATTTCCTGACTTTAAAGTTCAAGACAGAAACAAAGGTTCACTCTGTACCAAAATATGCACATCAGCCCTTTTTGCAATAGCAAAGAAGTAGAAACAAAATTGTTTCCACAGATTAGGGAATGAAAATGAACTACAATATATGAACATAATGAAATATTATGGTGCAGTAAAAAAGAAAAATTAATTCAGAGAAATCCAGGAAGTGTTCATTGAAGTGCTACAGGAAAAAAAAAAATAAGTAAAACTAAGAGAACACTATACATGTAGCAGGTAATAAAGAAAAGCCCTAATTTGTTGGCCCAAGGTACCTCTCTTTGGTCTGGACCTTAGATAAGGACCATGTACTTTGCTGGTATACAACAAGGGACTCATAATTCATCTCCTGTGACTGGGGTGTCAGATAGTTGGAAAGGGGAGGCTCTTATTAGAGGAACTTCCTTCTTCTGTGGTCTATTAGGAGAGCTAAGAAGTAACAAACCGTTTTTTGTTTTGTAATACTTTCCCAACACTTTCTCTTGTTTGAGATTCCAGGAAGGAATTCTGGGAGGACAAGAGAGGGCTTTTTTTTTTTTTTTTTTTTTTTTTTAACCATCTAACAGTGGCTATTTGTGGAAGAAAAACATGGTAGTGGGAGACATAGTCTTGCCTAAGAGAGTTTGAGATTAGACCTCAAGTTTCTGGCTGCTTTGTTTTACTTTTATTATTTCCTTTTCTTAGCATACTTCAGCAACTAGCAAACCTAAGAAATGGGTGTTTCTAACCTTTGTGGTTATCTTGTGGGTTGAGAGATCTGGAATTCAGGATTCAGACATAAATTGACTAGTGGAAAGATATTTTCATGATAGCATATTAGGAGAAAAAAAAGGACCACCATGAAGGTCATCCTGCACTCGAAGGACTAAAACAAATCATATATTGGCTGGTCAGGAGATCTGGACATTATAAACCATCTTTTACATTTGCTGTGTCTCTCAGACAATGTAGATCTAAGGTGAAAATGAAATATCTGTTTAGGACCACAGCAGAATTTTATTTTTCGAAGGGGAAGTGGGAATATAATAAGTATAATTGGTGATTTGAGTTTTTCTGTGTTTGTTCATATGTACTTTTGAACCTTATGTATTTTCTCTGGGGTGAAATAAAGGCTATGTCCTGCCTAATACCCACATGAGCTACCTTTGAGGGAATAGATAGACTTTAGAAGGCATTTTTTTATATCTAATCATTTAAAAAGGATTTTCTTGGAGGAAACCAGTCAGAAAGCTGTAACAGAGAAATCAGAACTCCAGAGGGATCATCTCATGATGAACTGGAATTTGTGTGGGCCCAGATCTCTCTCTCTCTCTAGTGACATATGGAGAGCGAGTATGCTTTGACTCACTCTCCCAGAGTCAGATCTCAGGGTTTCAGGCTACACTAAATAATTTGGGTTTTCTCCTTCTTTACTGACTCAGTTCAAGCCCCCACCAGTTGTATTCTCACACTCTTGAGGGCCAGTGACTAGTGTCACAGTTCTATTTAACTAGTAGACATCAGTTAGCTCCTAGAAAGAAATATTTACTTTGGAAGATATAGCACAAATGCAGACATTTTCACCCAACACCTTGGGATCCAACTTCAGTCTTTGGAGACAATGGGCTCAAACTTAGCTTAGGTCCTAACCTTATTCCCTTCCCTTCCAAATGCATCACCACTTCAGATGAGTTCTTGGGTTAGCTACCACAGACTAAGTCTTGAAAGCTACTCTTATAGTCACGCTTATAAATGCTGAGCTGACTACAAAGGCTGGATACTGGATGCTGTTCCAATACTCTTTCTACATTTAAAATAGAGGAACAAATGCCTGGACAAGCAAAGAGTTTTGCAGGAGTAGGTGGCCTAATAGGGAGGATCAAAACTTTTTTCTTTATAGAATTGTCTCTTATTAGATGTTATCAATAAAGAAATCTGATACACCAAAAGTATATACAGTGAAAAAACTCCCAAAGGGACTAGGCCAAGATTGACTCAGGGTTTTTGGAATAATTCCAGAATCGCTCAGAGAACATCCCATTTACCAAATTGGTTAGGTGACCAGCTGTAATTATAGAATGGTCTACACATGCTCCACAGCATCACATGTCATCACAAGGCTTCTAGAAGCAGTCTCTTTAGCTCCTAAAGGAAGGTGTAATCAGGAATGTGCTCTACATGTGTGGCAGACCTATGAAATGACTATAATGACATAAATAAAAAACTAACCCAAAAGAAGTTGAAGTCTGAGTAATGGAAACCAGCCTAAGTCCTAGAAAAGAAATAGTATATAGGATTTTTGCTCAATTATTCTTCTCAAGAGGGAAGATTTGATCTAGGGATAATTAGGAAGTGACTATGATGTAAAGAAAGGCATCAACATTTTTTAATCCTCAAATTAATTGAAGAAAAATAAAATGAAAAGCTGTAATTCCTTCCTCACTTCATTACCTCATTGAGAGACAGGTCAGACTTGACTTCCCTTGTTTAGCACTAAGTTTCTCCATTTCCTCTTTCTCTTCTTGTCTTTAATCCTGCTCTTGGAGCTAGGACCAGTACTTTTAAAAGGCTCAGACTCTCAGACTTGTTCTCTTTCCTCCATACCATTACACCATGTAAAACATTCCCATAAACTTGAAACTGAATTCAGAAATACAAGGAGCTAGAGAAGGAAATGGGGATGGATATCCTATTTGGCATTGGTCCCGACTTGACAGAGATCAATGTTCTTCTTCAGGAGGGAGCAGAATCATGGGCCTAAAAGGAGATTTTTAATCAGGCAAAATCACAGCCTTGATCTCACTGAAACAGTTTAGATTTCGCTGAAAGACCTGGAGGGCTCTTTTACCAAATGGTTTTCTTCTACTATGTCAGCAGCTTTTCACTTTTAATTCAAACCTTATACTCGTAGCTTTGGGAATGTCACAAAACAATATTCTGCATCCAACAAAAATTCCTAGGATTCTTTTTCCCCACCCAAGGCAATTTCGCCATCATGGATCCAATGAATTGGTGTGGCCTGCCTGTTAACAAAGACTCCAGAAAAATCTTCCAACTTTTAGAGAAACATCCTTTCAGAAGGGCCCTTGAAGGATTCCCTGTTATTCATCTGCAGTGGATGACTGTTTCTTTTAGTCTGAAATAGTTTTGAGAACAAGGCACTATAAAGTACCCTTTGAAAGCATGTTAGGTGGATGAGATGTGCTGTAAACCAAGATCCCTTTCAATTCTGAGACTTTTTTGAGACTTTGTTACATGTTTAACAATTTTTGTTCTTGAGAAATTCTGATTATGTTTATCTCTCTGGACCTAAGTTTTCTCAGGAGTGTGATGAAGTGGTTAGCTTATATGATTCATAAGCACCAGCATTTTTATGGTTTTTCAGTCTAAATTTCTTCTGTTTCTGATTACATCCATTTACTTTTGTTCTATTTACCATGTCTAACATAGTGAACTAGGTTGGTACCTACTAGCTGAATCCCTACTGTGCTAGTAGTTGGCCCTGGGTTCATTGCTCTGGGGTTGCCTTTCCTCTCACTAGGAAAGTTAGGTTCTCTAGTGCAATTCCACTCCTACCTTGGATTCCCAAGAAACAATTCTATTTTGGGTTCTAGTTTAATGGTTCTCCCCAAAAAGGGGGAAAAGGAAAATGGTACTCAGAGTACAAACATGAATCAGATTTGGAAAAGGCTGGATGGTTACCATACAGAAAAGAAAATACAAAACTATTAAGAGTCATAGAATAATTAAATTAAATCTAGTAACATCATACAAGTGTTGAGGTTAATATTCAAACTTTGTTGGAACTTTTGCAAATATTTTTTGTGCTAAGGCTCATACTAGACCTTTTACATTTCACATCCATCCAAGTACAGCCTGACTAATGTCAAATGAGTTCTTTTTTTTTTTTTTTTAGTCTTACTTTCAATGCAGATTTCTCCTTTTCTTCTGATCAGTCTGTCTTTGTAGTCTGACTGTGACTGCTCTGATGACAGCTACCCGTTGTTTCTGTACAGCACCCAAACAACACCCAGAACGGGAAAGATGGCATCTGCCTTTTGAGATCTCACAAACCAGAGAGGAACCCTCTCTAAATACATTCTTCTTCAAGAGGTGAATAAAGCTCTTCATGAAGCTGCCTCACACCTTTTAGTGCACCTACAGAGTTCTGGCTCAGCAGTCAATTAAAAGACGTTTTGTCATTACACAGTATGAATCCCTGAGTTTATATGACTGACAGGAAGCAGTCAGATGATACTGGAGCTTATTATCAAGTGGAGGAGGGTGGAAGGGGTGGGCGGATGGGTGGGTGGGCTACCACTCACACACCCACCCAGACCAGCACTTGTATTTGGAAAAGGACAGAAAAGACCAAGATACTGGAGGTGGAGCCAAGATGGCAGAGTAAAGGCAAGGACTTGCTGAGCTCTCCCCCATATTTCTCCAAATTCCTTTAAATAATGACTCTAAATAAATTTTAGAGCATCAAAACCCATAAAATAAAGTGGAACAATTTTCCAGCTGCAGACAACTGGGAAGGTTGGCAGGAAAGGTTTGTTTTACCAGAATGAGAGGGTCTTGGAAAAGCAACAAACCATGAGGGAATCTTGAGAGCCATTAAATCAGCAGTGGTAACCGCAGCAGCAAGCAGAGGTGGCTAGTGGCAACTTCTGGGGTCTCAGCCCACACTGAAGGGGTTCCACTGATCCGAAGGAGGCCTTTTTACTAGCACTGAGGAAGGATTCTGTAGCTTTAGCACACCAGAACGTACAGCCATAGTGGAATGGAGACCCTCCTCATAGTTCCAGGACAGAAAATAGTGCTTGTGGTCACTCAGAAATACTTCTCCTTGGATCATAATACCTAGGAAGAACAGAAAACTTTCAGGTCCCTAGAAGGAACCCTGAAAACTGCTGTGAAAATCCATGAAGCTTGGGACATTGCACCCTCTATCCTGGAAATAGAGTCCTACTTTAACAAAGAATTAAAAGCAGAGTAATAGACTGAGAAAATGAGCAGACAAGAGAAAAAGATTCTGACCACTGAAAGTTATTATGACAACAAAGAAGACAAAAATACACTCAGAAGAAGATAACAAAGTCAAACTTTCTACATCCAAAGCCTTCAAGAAAAATAAGAATTGGGCTCAGGCCATGGAAGAATTATTGTTCTGTAAGAAATGACCAGCAGGATGAATACAGAGAGGCTTGAAGAGACTTACATGAACTGATGCTGAGTGAAATGAGCAAGACCATGAGATCATTATACATGGCAACAATAAGACTATACAATGACCAATTCTGATGGACGTGGTTCTCTTCAAAACTGAGATGATTCAAACCAGTTCCAATTGTTCAATGATGAAGAAAGTCATCTACACCCAGAGAGAGAACTATGGGAAATGAGCGTGGACTACAACGTAGCATTTCCACTCTTTCTGTTATTGTTTGATTACATTTTTGTTTTCCTTCTCAGATTTATTTTTCTTTCTTTCTTTCTAGATCCGATTTTTCTTGTATAGCAAGGTAACTGTATAAATATGTATACATATATTGGATTTAATATATACTTTAACATATTTAACATGTATTGGTCTACCTGCCATCTAGGGAAGGGAATAATGGGAAGGAGGGGAAAAGTTGGAACAGAAGATTTTGCAAGAGTCAATGTTGAAAAATTACCCATGCATATATCTTGTAAATAAAAAGATATAATAATAATAAAAATTATTAGTATAGGAGAGAGGATTCTGGGAAAATGGCAAAGTAAGTCAGAAAATTCCAAGCTCACCAGATTTCCCCCATAACCAAAACAAAATTGTGCCTCAGGACAAACATAGACCACAGAAAAACAAATAAGATTGGGAGCAGAACAGGAGTCCTTCTGGGACAACCTGAGAAGACCCAAAGAAAGACTCCAGGACAGAGCTTTAACCAGTGTGAAAAGTAAACACTTCTAGGCTAGCTTCACAGAAGCAGCAAGCAGGAGTCCTGGGACTAGCTGGGTTCTGAGGGAGCCTCACCTGGAACAAGAACTTTCACCTGTCAGACAGCCTAGGGAATTGGAGGGTCTGAGTCCAGGAAGACTAAGGGAACCTCGGCTGATTAGGAATGCCAGGCCCAGCTGGACTGCTGAGATAACTCAGGGCAAGAAGGAACCAGCACACTTGGTGAGCAGAAGCAGAAACAGAAGCAGGGCCGTGGGTACTTGTAGGAGAGTAGAACTTTTGCTTTGGAATTCCGAGTCAGAGAGAAAAGCTGAATTGAAGTCAGAAGCACATCCCCCATTCTAGAATTTGAGGTGTTTACACTAATATTTCTCATGAAAAAAAAAACCCATCAAAAAACCAAGAAGATTGTGAGAAAAAAAAAAAACAACTAGAAAAGGAGATAGAGTCTTGAAGAAGAAAATAATTCTTTAAAAATTAGAATTGGGCAAAGGGAAATTCTAAGCTACAAGTGAAGCTATAAGAGACCAAGAAATAATACAACAAAATATAAAAAAAGGAAAAATAAAAGAGAATGTGAAACATCTTAAAGAAAAACAATAGATCTGGAGAATAGAACAAGAAGAGATAACATAAAAATAATTGAACTACCTGAAAGTTATGACCAAAAAAAGAACTTTGATACAATAATACAATCAAGAGATAAATTTACCTTATATGTCAGCCATATTATTATTGTTTTAGATACATGTCTACATAGGTGTAAATGCATATGTATATATGTGTATGCATGTAGGCATATGTATTTGTGTATGTATGTTTGTGAATATGTGTGTGTGTTTATGTATGTATATATCAATTATACCTTTGCTTAACTGTGGCTTGCTTGTGGGAAGTAGAGCAATGAAAGAGGGGAAAAAAAGAATAAAGTAAAAAGTGAATAGCAGGAAACAAAAAATAATTTACAAGGAAGCAAAGAAAAGATGGACAGTTATAAATATAATCTCTTCTATTATTTTATATGCTCTCTCTTGAAATGGAAATTTATTGTTATATATTTTGAATTCTCCCTGATGTTCTGCTGAGCACATGATAATGTTTTCTTTTTCTTTTATGTCTTTCTTTTTCTATTTTTTTTTCTTATTTTGCATTTAGTTTTAAATATAAAAAAACTATTGGTCTACTTGAAATCATGAGATCAAAAAAAGAGCCTAGACATCATCTTTCAAAAAATTATCAAGGGAAATTATTCTGATATTCTAGAACCAGAGAGTAAAACAGAAATTGAAAGAATCCACTACTCACTTCCTGAAAGAAATCCCAAGATAAAAGCTCCCAGGAATAGTATAGCCAAATTCTGAGACTTCCAGTTCAAGGAGTAAATATTGCAAGCATCCAGAAAGAAAAATTCAAGTAATAATGGAACCACAGTCAGGATAACATAATATATATATATATAATATAGCCTCTGTATATAATATAGCCTCTATATTAAAGGACCAGAATTGTTTGGAATATGATATTCTGGAGAACAATAGAGCTAGGATTCAAATCAAGAATTACCTGCCTAAAAAAAACGGTGTATAATCCTTCAGTGTGGACATTCAATGAAATAAAAGCATTTTCTGATGAAAAGACCAGAGCTAAATAAAATAAATTTTCAAATACAAATTGCTTCAGGGGAAGCAAAAGGAGATAATCAGGAAAGAGAAATCATACAAGACTTAAGATTTATCTGTTTATATTCCTACATGGGAGGATACTTGTAACTCATAAGAACTTTCTCATTTTTAAAGCAATTAGGAGTGTATATATATATTCCTTCTAACTGTTCTAATATATATATGTATATATACGTGTGTGTGTGTGTGTGTGTGTATACATATATATATATATATATACATACAGAGGGCACAGGTATGAACTGAAGGGATAATATTTTTTAAAAAATAAAATTAAGGGGTGAGAGAGGAATGTAATGGAAAAAAAATGAAAGGGAGAGGAAAAATGGCATAAATTATCTGCCATAAAAGAGGCAAGAAAAAACTTTGCAATAGAGGGGAAGAGGGCTGAGGGGAGAGGGAGTGAGTTAACCTTACTCTCATCAGAATTGGCTCAAAGAAGAAATAACATACAAACTCAAGATGGATATAGAAATCTATCTTATCCTGCAGGAAAGAAAGAGGGGAAGAGGATATGAGAAGGGAAAAGGTAACAGAAAAGAAAGCATACTGGGGGAGGGAGTGATCAGAAACAAAGTACTTTTGAGGAGGGATAGGATAAAAGGAAAAAAAGGATAGAATAAACAAGAATATATAGTTAGTAATAGTAACTATGAAAAGAATTTTGAAATAAATTTCTCTGATGAAGGCTTCGTTTCTCAGATGTATAGGGAACTGAATATAATTTCTAAAAAATAAGAGCTATTCTGCAATTGATAAATGATCAAAAGATATAGCCCAAAGGGCTATAAAATCATATATATACATATATATCCTTTGACCTAACAATACCACTACCACTCATGAATCCCAAAAGAGATTTTTTTTAAAAGGAAAAGGATCTATATGCGCAAAAATATTTATAGCAGTTCTTTTCTCAGGCCAAAGAATTAGAAATTGAGAGGATGTCCATCATTTGAGGAATGAATAAACTATGGTATGTGATTATAATGGAATATTATTATTCTATAAGAAATGATGAGCAAGATGCTTTCAGAAAAACCTAGAAAATCCTCTATGAACTCAAGTCAAATGAAATGTACTGTGTACAAAGTAATAGTAATGTTATGGGATGATCAATTGTGGGTCACTTTGCTATTCTCAGCAATACAATGATCCAAGACTACTCTGAAGGACTTATGATGGAAACTGCTATCCATACCCAGAGAAAAAACTGATTGTGTCTGAACACATCTTGAAACATACTTTTTTTAAACTTTATTTTTCTTGAAAAGTTTTTTTTGGTGGGGGAGGGGTGGATCTTTGTTTCCTTTTGCAACATGACTTTTCTGGAACTATTTTGCGTAACTTCACATGTGCCTTCCCAATGAGGGTAGGAGTGGGGAGGAAGGGAGAGAAGTTGAAACTCAGAGTTTTAAAAACAAATGTAAAAAAATTGTTTTACACGTAACTGGGGAAAATAAAAATATTAAAATTTTAAAAAATGAAACAACCAAGAACCTCTGCCCTCTCTCCATGCCTATCACACAGATCTGGAAGCCTAGTGTGAGTATGTTGGAATTAGATCATATTTACTTTTGAGAGCTGATTATTAAATTTTCAGTGTGAGCATCTTGACCTTGGAAATTTACTAACATTAAAAATTAGAGCTTAATTTATTGTTTTATTGATTGTATAGACTTGAGAAAGTGATGGAGCGAATGTTAAGAATGTAAATAAAGCCTTAGAAGTATGCCCTTCTTCCATGTCCCACCTCCATACCTCGAACCCATGTCAAGCTGGTTGTTAAATATTTACTAGTATACCCTTGAAGTAGGTCCACCTCAAGGTTCCTTCATCTTTACTGGAATGCTGATTGAGGAGTCAGTTAACATAGAGATCGGTTCCTTATTAACTTGCTGCAACAAGTCTCTGTATACTTAAAGTTGTTATATCACAATATTTCCTTAGTCATCTCTCTCTCATATGATGCTATTTCCTTTCCCTTTTTCATACAGCCTTATTTCTTATTCCTCTATTCTCTGGTCACTTTTCTCTTAATGTACATGTGGCCACTCAGTAGGAACAATATTATGTCAATATTATTTAATAATGAACCAATCAGTGGCAAGTAGAACAAAATATCCTATATGCAAGTCATACATCTCAGTCCCACAGGTTCTTTTATATGACAATGAATCTTCCACATCACTACAAACCCTACATCTGTCTTAGCTGTGATTCCTGCATTTTATTTACTCCCTGTCCAGAAGATCATGCATAAATAAACATTTAGAGAAGGCAGCTAGATAGTGCAATAGATAGAGCACTGTCCCTGCATTGAAGAGGATCTGTATTCAGATTTGTCCCTCAGACCCTAGTGTGTGACTCTGGAAAAATCACTTAACCCCAATTACTTCTCTACTCCCCCCATCACAAATGAAAAAATAAAAACATTTAGAGCTTGACATTCCACATTTCCTCTCTCCAGAGCTCAGTATCTTCTTCTGGGAAAAAAGGGACTTGGAATAGAAATCTTCTAAGAGTTCTTCTCTATCTGATATCCTATTTGCTAAGGTCCTGTCACACTCACACATTTCACCTGACAATCCATGAAAGTATAATTTGGATGACAGAAAAGTGTGTGTGTAGGGGGGTATTGAATCGAAAAGTGCAGCAGATGCTGCCATTAGTAGGTTGCATGAAAGCTTAAGAAAGTGAAGAGTAACCCACACTTAACACCACATACCAAGATAAGATCAAAATGGGTCCATGACCTAGGCATAAAGAACGAGATTATAAATAAATTAGAGGAACATAGGATAGTTTATCTCTCAGACTTATGGAGGAGAAAGAAATTTGTGACCAAAGATGAACTAGAGACCATTACCGATCACAAAATAGAAAATTTTGATTATATCAAATTAAAAAGCCTTTGTACAAACAGAACGAATGCAAACAAGATTAGTAGGGAAGTAACAAATTGGGAAAACATCTTTACAATTAAAGGTTCTGATAAAGGCCTCATTTCCAAAATATATAGAGAACTGACTCAAATTTATAAAAAATCAAGCCATTCTCCAATTGATAAATGGTCAAAGGATATGAACAGACAATTTTCAGATGAAGAAATTGAAACTATTACCACTCACATGAAAGAGTGTTCCAAATCACTATTGATCAGAGAAATACAAATTAAGACAACTCTGAGATATCACTACACACCTGTCAGATTGGCTAAGATGACAGGAAAAAATAATGATGAATGTTGGAGGGGATGCGGGAAAACGGGGACACTGATGCATTGTTGGTGGAGTTGTGAACGAATCCAACCATTCTGGAGAGCAATCTGGAATTATGCCCAAAAAGTTATCAAAATGTGCATACCCTTTGATCCAGCAGTGTTTCTATTGGGCTTATACCCCAAAGAGATACTAAAAAAGGGAAAGGGACCTGTATGTGCCAAAATGTTTGTGGCAGCCCTGTTTGTAGTGGCTAGAAACTGGAAAATGAATGGATGCCCATCAATTGGAGAATGGCTGGGTAAATTGTAGTATATGAATGTTATGGAATATTATTGCTCTGTAAGGAATGACCAGCAGGATGAATACAGAGAGGCTTGGACAGACCTACATGGACTGATGCTAAGTGAGATGAGTAGAACCAGGATATCATTATACACTTCGACAACGATATTGTATGAGGATGTATTCTGATGGAAGTGGATTTCTCTGACAAAGAGACTTAACTGAGTTTCATTGGATAAATGATGGACAGAAACAGCTACACCCAAAGAAGGGATACTGGGAAATGAATGTGAACTATTTGATTTTTGATTTTCTTCCCGAGTTATTTTTACCTTCTGAATCCAATTCTCCCTGTGCAGCGGGAGAACTGTTCGGTTCTGCAAATATGTATTGTATCTAGGATATACTGCAACATATTTGACATATATAGGACTGCTTGCCATCTTGGGGGGGGAGGAGGGAGGGAGGGGAAAAAACGAAACATAAGTGATTGCAAGGGATAATGTTGTGTAAAAATTATCCTGGCATGGATTCTGTCAATACAAAGTTATTATTAAATAAAATTAAATTAAAAAAAAAAAAAGAAAGTGAAGAGTAAAAAGCGCAGGAAAAAGCAGAAAGGAAACAAGGAACTCAGAGGTAAGGAGCTGAGGTGGTACACCATGGGGCCAGAGTGAGACAACAACTGTGTGAATTTGTTTTGCCCAACTATAGTTAGCTTTCACAAGGAAGGGTATTTATTTGATTGGGGAAAGGAGGTTATAAGAGGAGAAACAGGTGAATAGTAAAAGTTATGGCAAAAATAAATAAACATTTTAAAATATATAAAAAAGAGCAGAAGGAAGTTTAGCTAAAAAGAAAGAGATTACCAGGGTATCATTGGAACTATTATGCTAAAAATATATACTTTTTGAAAAATAATTATACGTTGTAGTTCAGTTTCGTATACAAGCCTCTTTCTGTACTTTGTTTTATAATGTGATGTAATTTAATCATTTTTCAGACACATCTAACTCGTTACAACCCCATTTGGGGTTTTCTTGGCACAGATTTTATAGTGATTTGCCATTTTTTTTTCATACTCACCTTATATATGAGGAAACCGAGGCAAGTTTTAAGTGATTTGCCCAATGTCACACGGCTTGTGTCTTAGGCCAGATTTGAACTCAGGGAGATAAGTCTTCCTAACTTGGGACCCAACACTCTGGGCACTACGGCATCACCTAGTAGTCATTGTCAATGTCCGCTTAGATCATAAGAACATTTATATAGTAGTTTAAGGCTTGCAAGGCACTTTACAAATAATGCTTCATTTTATCATTCCTCCCCTCCCCCCGTCTCCCAATCCTGGATAATAGGAGTTATTATGGCCTCTATTTTACAGATGAGGAAACTGAGGCAGATGGAGGTTAAAGTGACTTGCTCAGGTCATACAGCATGTAAATTTCTGAGGCTGGATTTGAACTGTGGCTTTGTCTTCCTAACTCCAGGTTGGGCACACTATCTACTGCACCACAGCTGCCTCAAAAACAAACAGGTTTTTCTAAAATCTGTCTGTTCATCATTTTTTATTGCACAATAGTTTTCCAATTCATATTCCACAGCTTGTTTAGCCATTCCCCAATTGTTATTTATCCCCTCAATTTCCAAATCTTTGCCACCACAAGAAGAGCTGCTATGAATATTTTTGCACAAGTAGGTTCTTTTCCTTTTTAATGGTTTTTTTGGGCTACAGATCTAGACTCAATGTATGCAGTTTAATTGCCCCTTGGGCATAGTTCCAAATTGCTCTTTAGAATGGTATCATTCACAACTCCACCAACAGTGCCTTAGTGTCCCGATTTCCCCACATCATCACCAACATTTATCATTTTCCTCTTTTTGTCACATTAACCAGTCTCAGGTGTGAGATGGTACCTCAGAGGTGCTTAACTTTGCATTTCTCTGATTAAAAGTGATTTAGAGAAGCAGCTAGATGGTACAATGAACAGAGCACCAGCCCTGAAGTCAGGAGAACCCGAGTTCAAATTTGACCTCAGACACAACACTTCTTAGTTGTGTGACCCTAGGTAAGTCACTTAACCCCAAATGCCTCAGCAAAAAAGAAAAAGAAAAAAAAGTGATTTAGAGAATTTCTTCATATACTTATAAATAACTTTGATTTCTTCATCTGAAAACTATCTCTTCATGTCCTTTGATCATTTATCATCTGGGAAATTGCTTGTATTCTTATAAATTTGACTTATTCTCTATATATTTGAGAAATGAGGCCTTTATCAGAGATACTTGCTATAAAGATTGTTTCCCAGCTTTCTGTTCCCTTTCTAATCTTGGTTGCATTGGTTTTGTTTATAGAAAAGCTTTTTAATTTAACATAATCAAAATTATCTATTTTGCATTTTATAAAACTTTAGACTTATATGATCTGATGAAAAGTGAAATGAGCAGAACCAGGCAAAAAAATTGTACACCGTATCACCAACATTGTGTGATGAACAACTATTATGGACTGAGCTTTTCTCAGCAACACAATGATCCCATTCAAGTATAAAGGACTCAGGAATACCATCTATAATCAGATAAGGAACTGATGGACTCAGAATGCAGATCAAAGCATATTTTTTTCACTTACTTTATTCTTTCTCATCTTTTCCCCCCTTTTGATCTGTTCTTTTACAATTGTTAACATGGAAGTGTGTTTTATATGACAGCAAATGTATAAACTATATTAAACTGCCTGCCCCCTTTGGAAGAGGACTTACTTCAATATTCTAAAGATCCATGACTTCATTAAAAGTGGCTATCTCCTTTGATGAAGGCAGACCATGATTCTTTGTGCTTTAGGAAATGTTCTCTGAGAATTGCTGAAACTAAAAAATATTCATGATGAAGCGGGTGTGGTCCCTTTTTTTTGCCTTTAATTTTTTTTATTATAGCTTTTTATTTAGAAATTATATGCATGGGTAATTTTATTTTATAACATAGACAATTGCCAAACTTTTTGTTTCAATTTTTCCTCTCCTTCCCCCCACGCCCTTCCCCAGATGGCAGGGTGACCAATCCAATACATGTTAAATATGTTAAAGTATAAATTAAATACAAAATAAGTATACATGTCCAAACAGTTATTTTGCTGTACACAAAGAATCAGGCTCTGAAATATTGTGCAATTAGCCTGTGAAGGAAATAAAAAATGCAGGTGGACAAAAATAGAGGGACTGGGAATTCTATGTAATGGTTCTTAGTCATCTCTCAGAGTTCTTTTGCTGGGTGTAGCTGGTTCAATTCATTACTGCTCCATTGGAACTGGTTTAGTTCATCTCACTGCTGAAGATGGCCACGTCCATCAGAATTGATCATCATATAGTATTGTTGTTGAAGTATATAATGATCTCCTGGTCCTGCTCATTTCACTCAGCATCAGTTCGTGTAAGTCTCTCCAGACCTCTCTGAAATCATCCTGCTGGTCATTTCTTACAGAACAATAATATTCCATAACGTTCATATACCACAATTTATTCAGCCATTCTCCAATTGATGGACATCCACTCAGTTTCCAGTTTCTGGCTACTACAAAGAGGGCTGTGTGATTGATCCCTTTAAGAAACTGTATTTCCTATTGATCTGTGATCTCTTTCAGATTCTCAATCCCTCTTGGCTGAGGCATATCCTTCCCAGACAAGTTGTCTTTCCAGGATGCCAGAGCCTTTGATTCAATTACAAATCCTGGTCAAAAGCATCCCTTTGAAGTATTATTAATTCCAATAGGAGATCCTGGCTGTCCCAGCCCCCACCGAGTCTGATCTGCTCGGCTCAGGCTGTCCCAGCCCCTGACTAAGACACCCAATATAATAAGTGTCCTTCAACTAAAGTCCTTTGCAGATGGATCTTGGCAGCTCCCTTTGCTGCCAGGACTTTGTCTACTGAGAACTGCATTCTCAGTGCAAAACTCTATTTTCCATAGATCTGTCTCAATAGAAGTCAGTCCCTTGGTAAACTGATTTCTATCTAACAATAAACTTTCATTTTGCAACTAATAATTTAGGAATGAGTGTATTCTTTCATTCCTAAAACCTGCGGCTGATTTAAAGGGAATTCTTAATAACTTTCTTATAGCCACTAACCTCTAGACCACCAGGAATCTAGACCACTCAAACAGCATCTATGACATTCTCTGAAATTAGCAAGACCAGTCCCTGGGCAATAGACATAAAGTCCATCACTAGGACCCATAAGCAAAGCCTTTCCAGATTGGAAGGACAAACCAAAGATGATGGTCTAGCGGCAAAATCTTTGAGAACTCAAGATTATTTCCACGTCATGATGAGTTAGGGAGAACTCTAACAGAAAAGAATACTTATGATCAGAAAAAGGAGCTTCATTGGTCACAAAGGAGGAATAAAGCCTAAAAATGTTATGTGGACCCTTTGTTGTTATTGTTTTTGCTTAATTGTGTCTAACTTTTTGTGACCCCATTCGAGTCCCTTGGGGTTTTCTTGGCAAAGATAGTAGTTTGCCTTTTCCTTCTCCAGATCATTTTACAGATGAAGAATCTGAGACAAACAGAATTAAGTGACTTGTCCAGAGTCACATAAGTAGGAAGTATCTGAACCAAATTTGAACTCAGGAAGATGAACCTTCTGAACTCCAGGCCTGGTGCTCTATTTATTGTGCCATCTAGTTATCCTAGTTTTGGCATTCATGAGACTTTAAAAAAATCAGAAGAAGGCTTATAATGCATTGATTGTATATTGGTTAGAGGAATTGCAAAAAGACATAACCAGGAATCAAACAGGATGACAGGAGGGAAGGGATGGTTGTAAGTGATACACGGACCCATCTAAGAGGGACAACTGTCTTATTTTAAAATAAGATTTACAAAATTTAAATACAGAATTACACATGGCATTAAAGTGACATAAATAAATTTTAAAGCGTTAAGAGGAAGGTACCAAGGCGTGCGCACGCACACACACACACAGGTACTATATATTGTTTATACACTATGCATGATATTTTTAAAAAGTGGATGATAGAGTTTTTGTACATTTAAAAATGATGATGAAACACATAAGTGAATATGCATGAAACGTCAGTTAGCTTGTAAAGGAAACACGAAAGCCATTTCCCATTTACAAGGCCTAGATTGCCAGATGCCAGTCAGATAAGTCATTGGAAGTTGTAGCCAAGACACCCATTGTTCTATTGGTCTGGCAGGTCTTCATCCTTATGGTTAGCAAACACTTCTTATTCTTCCAATTTCATTGATGCCAAATCCCCTGCTCTCCAAGAGTAAACTATCTCACTTCCAAATATCTACTTCCCATTTACTTGTTTCCCTCCACTTCAGTCCTACTCTTCTTTCCACTTACCTCTGCTCAACCTTTCTATTTATGCCATCTGGAATTCCTGTTCCACAATTCATTTCCATTAGACCTTTCTGTCTTACTCTTATTTCATCTTTTAGTACCGACCAAGACCAAGTTTCCCACAGAAGACATCTTATTCTTGATCTTCCTTTCCAATACTGGATGCATGCAATTTCAGAGCCTTGAATACTGATCCTAGAGATCTGTATCTTCATATATCTTACTTTTTATAGATACTTCCAAGCTTTCCATCTATCAACATTTCCAACCTCTACTTGTTTGATATTCACTTTAGTAAAATATAACACTCAGTCTATATATTGGTGGCCCTAACTCTAACATCATTCATTTTCCTTATTCAAAAAATTCAGGATCTAGCTTGCAGTTTTCCTCTTCTACTGTAATACTTGTCGACCAGGCAATTTCTTTTGTTATTATTTCTGTTATTATTAAATGTTATTTTATTTTCAAACAAGCTCAACCTTTTCTCCCTCCCATTTTCCCTAGTCTGCATCTTGAGGAAGCAAGAACAAAATCTCTGTTCATGGGAGAAAGAATTAGAAAGGGAATTAACAGTTTAGCACAAGAGGTACAAAATCACCCATAGTAGCAAACTCCCTAAAAATTTAAATGAACCAAAGAGAAATCAAACAAACCAAAATTTCTCTTGGTTATATTAAAAAAAAACCCACCTTAGCTTATACTCTGAGTCTAACAGCTCTCTATCAGGAGGTAGGCTTTTTCATTATGAGTTTTCAGGAATTGGGTTTGGTCACTGTGTTGATCAGAGATCCTAGATTTTCTTTCTTTTTAAAAAATATATTTGTTAAAAATAGCCAAAATATGCCTTCTTGCTCTCTTATCATCTCCCTTTTGCCTGTCCCCCCATCCCAAGAACACAAGAAAACAAAACTCATTACATATGTGCTATGGGCCAGAACTTGAAACAAGGTGTTGACTCACTGGAATTGATGGAAGCAATGCTTGTGTACTTGGGTACCTTTGAGAGTTCACATATTAGCTCACACTCATTAGTTCACAAGTTTGGGAGATTCACAAGTCAGAATTCAGTATGAGATTCACAAGAATGAGATTCACACCTCCCATAATCCCATTCTTGGAGGAGGAGTCAACCTTTGCATTTACACCTCTAAAAGAGCATAAAAAGGAGCTGAGTCAGTGGAGTCAGTCAGTTTGGAAGATCGCCAGGAGTCAGAGTTGAGCTGGAGGCAGAAGCTGGCAGAGGTAAAAGACGAGCAATGAGAGCTCTTGGAACCAAAGAAAGCTAACTGGGCTATTTTGGAAGAGACAATAAAAGATTTGAACTTTTATCAGCTGGCTGTATTTGAGGTGATTTATTACTCTGAACTGAAACTAAGGCTGCCTCCAGAAACCTCCCCAAGAAACCTGCTCCCAAAGAGAATAATTATATTATAGAAAAAGAAGAGAACACCACACATATGTAGAGTCAAAATAAATTTCCACATCAGCCATGTCTTTTTAAAAAATTGTCTCATCCTCATTCCGAGTCCTTCACCTCTTTATCAGAAGATGGGGAGAAGGATTCACTATTGGTCCTCTGGAATCCTGCATGATCACTATGCTGATAAAAGTTCTGCATAATGGTATTATAATAAAGTCCATATTATAACTAAGTCATCCATTCCCAATCTATGAAAACCTCAGATTCTTTCCCATTTTTAAGACTCGTAAATATTTTTGCATATCCTTAAAATTTGTAAGGACTAATTAATAATTACAATCTTAATCTATTGTCTCTAAAAACTGTTCCTCACTTCTCTCCTTTTCCTTTTATCTTCCCATTGAGTGAAATTATTTCTATATCCAACTATGTCTGTGTGTAATATTCCTTCTTTGAGTAGTTCAGGTAACAATGAGGGTCAAGTGTTACTTGCTCCCTTCTATCCTTTCCTCCTTTTTTAATAGATATCTATAAAATGTCTATTTTATAGATGTGTATCCTCATTGTAAAAGATATTTTCCCCATAATCTTCCTTTCTCTTCTGTCCCCCCATCCCCTCCCTTTCCATTTTTTTTTCTTAAGATCATCATGATATGATAGAACCATTCATAGACCTTGTCTAATTAGATTCTCTCTATGAATCCTACTGATCATAAGATTCAGAGGGTCAACATGTATCATCTCATATTTGTTTATCCTTGTTTAGTTCTTTATCATTTTTTAATTCAGATTTACCTTATTATGTTTCTCTTCAGTCCTTTGTTTGTACTTCAAAACTACTCCATAGTTCTGGTCTTTTCATCAAGAATGCTTGGAAATTATTTCATTCAAGGATCATTTTTCCTACTGTAGAATTATGCTCAGTTTTGCTAGGTAAATTATTCTTGGGTGTAAGCCCAGCTTTGCTTCCTGGATCATCTTATTCCAACCTTTCTATTTCTTCATAGTGGTCACTACTAAATTATGATTATAATTGTGGTTTCTGGGTTCTCTAATTCTTTTCTTTCTTTCTGGCTGATTACAGTATTTTTTTTCTTTTATCTAGAAGCTCTGAATTTTGATTGTGATGTTTCCAGGATTTTTACTTTGGGATTTTCTTTTATGAAATAATTGGTGGAGTCTTTCTATTTCTACTGTACTCTCCGGTTGTAAAAGAACTAGGCGTTTCTTTTCAACAATGAGGTGCTTCAGGCCAATTCCAATAGACTTGTAATGGACAGAACCATCTGCATCTAGAGAGAGGACTGTGGGGACTGAATATGGATCTCAACATAATATTTTCACCTTTTTTGGTATTGTTTTTGTTTTTCTCATTTTCCCCCTTTTTTGATCTGATTTTTCTTGTACAACATGATAATTGTGGAAATATGTATAGAAGAATTGCATGTTTAATATATATTGGCAGCAGGATAAATTCAGAGAGACCTTAAGAGACTTATATGGACTGATACTAAGTGAAATGAGCAGAACCAGGAGATCATTGTACACGGCAACAAGAAGATTACACAATGATCAATTCTGATGGCCATGGCTCAACACTGAGATGATTCAGACCAATTCCAATGATCTTGTGATGAAGAGAGCCATCTGCACCAGGAAAGAGGACTATGGGAAATGAGTGTGATTCACAACATAGCATTTTACTCTTTTTGTTGTTGTTTACTTGCATTTTGTTTTCTTTCTCATTTTTTTCTGGTTTGATTTGATTTTTCTCATGTAGCAAGATAATTTTATAAATATGTATGCATATATTAAATTTAACATATCTTTCTACCATGTTTAACATATATTGGATTACTTGCCATCTAGGAGAGAAGAAGGAGGAAACTGAAACACAAGGTTTTGCAAGGGTGAATGTTGAATTCTATGCATATATTTTTAAAATAAAAAGTCAAAAAAAACTAGGCAATTTTCTTTTAAGATTTGTTGGAATATGTCAGGCTTTTGGGGAGCACAGTATTCAGACAGTCCAGTGATTCTTTGGGGGGAAGGGCAAGGCAATTGGGGTTAAATGACTTGTCCAGGGTCACACAGCTAGTATTAAGTATCTAATGTTGGATTTAGTCCAGTGATTCTTATATTTTTTCCTATTCATTAAGTTTGTTAGGTCAGTTGTTTTTTGTTATGAGATACTTTGTATTTTGTTCTCTCCCCCCATCCCAGCCTTTTGATTTTGTTTTAATATTTCTTGTTGCTTCATGGAGTCATTGGCTTCTATTTGGTTCATTTGAATTTCCAGGGAGTTTTTTTTGTTTTGTTTTTTCATTTTGGAGTTTCTTTCAGAAGATGATTATAGGTTTTTTTATTTCTACTTTACCTTCTGGTTTTAAGATCTCTGGAAAGTTTTCTTTTAAGATTTCTTGATAATATCAGACTTTTTTTTTTTTTATTTTCCATGCTGCTCAGGATGGTTTTGCACCTCTTCTGCTAAACTGTTCATTCCCTTTTTAATTCTTGCTTCCATGACTCTATTTCTTTTCCAAATTTTTTCTTACCCTCATGCAATTTATAAAAACATTTTAAACTCTTTAAAAAAAAACCTTCTTACTTGATCTCTTTCAAGAATTCTAGTTTATATCCAACCTGTGTTTTTCTCTACAATAGTTTGATAGATGTTTTGGAGTCGATTCTGTTCTACATTTGAATTTGGGGTGTCCCAGCCATCATAATAGCACATTGTGATGAGGTTCTCTTTTTTGTTTATCCATTCTTTCCAAAGACTTGATGTTATAGCTGGACTTTGTGGTACTTCTGGAGTGAGATCTGCATTGGTCCTGTTGCTGCTTTCCTGGGATTTTAAGGGTTGTGTTATTCTAAGTAAGACCTCAAAGACAGGCAGGAGACCTACAATTTTCACTGTTTCTAAATGTCTGATCCAGAGCAAAGTCTGATGACTACCCCCTGGTTTGAGCTCTGTAAATTCCTAAACTGAGTTTGGATCTGAGCAAGAGTACACTGCTGCTGGATTCTGCCCCATCAGCCAAATGGAAAGCTCTGTTGACTCAGAACATCAAAATCGTATATTCCATTTTGGCTTTTGATTCTACCCTGGTAATTTTTTGGCAGGCTGGATGTGAGATCCTGCTATGTTTCTGAGGTCTAAGTCACATCATTATTGATTCTGGCTCCTAAACTTCTTCATTTCTCCAAACATGCTTCCATCCAATGACGTTGGCTTCCTGGTTGTTCCACAAAGAAAGCATTCCATCTCTTGCCTCTAGTTATTTTCTCTGCCTGTCTTCCTTGCCCCAAATGCTTTATTTCTCTGGTTCTCTTTAAATCCCAACCAGAACCCCATCTTCTACAGGAAGCTTTTCCTAACTCTACTGTGTTCACTACTTTCCTGGTCTATGAATGACCACAAGTAGTCTTTTCTGTCCTGGAATTGTGACTAGGGCCCCTGCTCCCTTCCAGCCATAAGCTTTGTTGTCCTAATGTTCCTCCTCAGCCTGAAACTTTGACCCAGGACTGTCACCTGGATTCAAGTTTGAGTAATGCAACAGAGGTCTGTACCTTCTGCCAGCAAGGAGATCCTTGTATTTTCCTTCTGATCAACTGATCAGAAGAGGGTATGGCCCTCTTACCATCTGTGAGTGAAGAGTTCCAAAAGCTACTATTTCCTTTGCTGATTCAGTCACCCCCAAGTCCTGCTGTTAGTTTCCTGTATCAGGGCTGGTATTGGTGCAGCATGCACTGGACTGTGCTCCACTCTCACTCCAATGTGATAAAATTTTTATGCTGATATAAGTTATCTTTGGTCAAAAAATTATATCATCCTGTCCTTTTCTGTTTTGCTGCTCCAGAATTTGTTTTGAGATGTTAAAGTTTTGAGGTGAATTTGCCTCCTTATGTTTCAAGTATGTTTTCTGTAAATAACACATATTGGATTCTATTGTCTAATCCATTCTGCTTTTTTTTTTTAATAGGTGATTTCATCTTACTCACTGTCATGCTGGTAATTGTTAATTGTATATTTCCCTACATTCTATTATCATACCTTTTCCTCCTTGCTCTATAATAATAGACTTGTTTCATAATAAGGAGGACTGTGAATGAAAAGTATAGTTAGCAATAATATATAGTATATATGTTCTATGTTTGATTCAATCAATTTCTCTCCACCCTTAGTCCAGATTCCAGTCATAAGTTCTTATTATGTATTTCCTTTAAAAGTTATTTTCACAAAAAAATCTGAGATTGAGGAAGATTTTGTTTATGATTAATTCCTTTCTGTACTTATCTTCCTTCTTATTTTGCCTTCTCATCTTTTTTTATTTTCATTTTGAGCTGAATGAATTTCTGCATGACTCTCCTATTCTTTTCAATTCCCATATCTCCCTATCTTATCTTCTTTTGACTGGCTCCATTCAAGTGAATGTTCTCTTCCCCAATGAATTTCTCTTTGTTTATGGAATTTTTTTACTTGCATATTCAGATTATATGAGATAAATTCTCGACCCTTACTTTTCCTTTGTCCCTCAGAGTATTTCTTTCCTTTTCAATTTTTTCTTCTTTTAAGATCATTAAAATATAAAACCATTTCCCATGCTTCCTTATAAACTTCCTTCATAAACCCTGAGGACATTAGGGTTCTGAGCAGATATTTGCTGCATTTTCTTTTATGAAAATGTCACTATTTTGGATCTTTTCAACAGCAAGGTGATTCAGGCCAGTTCCAATGGACTTGTGATGGAGAGAGCCAAATGAACCCAGAGAGAGGACTTTGGGCACTAAGTATGTATCACAACATAGGTATTTTCACTTTATTGCTGCTTGCTTGCTTTTTGTTTTCTCATTTTTTTAGTCCCTCACCTTCAGTTTCCTAAACATTTTGCACTCACCACCTTTTCTTGCCCAAGAAAATTTTGTATAACCCTGAACATATAGGTATATGAAGTAGGTATACAAACTAATAATTCATTTTATGACTTCTCAAATTCAGTTACAAGATCTCATGAGATCATGAACCACAGGTTAAGTATAAGTAGCTGGAATCTAGACTACCACCATAGTCTCATAACTAGTCTGTTTCATCTCTCCTCGGTCCAATCAATCTTCCATTCAGCTGCCAAAGTAATTTTTCCTAAAGTATAGGTCTGATTATATCAGCCCCCATCTTTATCCAACTCAATTAGCTTTGATGACTATTACCTCCAAGATAAAATATAAAATCTAAATGGCATTTAACACTCTTCATAAACTGGCCCTTTTCTACATCTTATTTTGTTATACTTATTCTATAATGCAGCTATCCTAGCGTACTTGAACTTACTCACGCAAAATATTATCTGTATCCCATACCTGGTGTGAACTGCCTCCACATTTTGACATTCTAAGTTTCATTGGCTTTCTTCAATTCAATTCAAATCTGTACTACTGAAGAGAGCTTTTATAGTTCATATGCTATATATATCTTGCATGGTCTTAGTTATCTACATATTAGATTGAACTTCTTGAGAACATAGATTTTCTTTGGTCTTCCTTTGTATACCCTATTTTTAGTACAGTGTGTGGCACATAATAGGCATTTAATGTTTACTGAGCTCTTCGAGGACAAGGGCTAGGTTTTTTTTTTAAAACTTCTCTTCGCATTTCAGTAGTTTTGCACAGTTCCTGTGCAAATAATTTAATTATTTAATAAATTAATAAATGTTAATAAACTATTAACAGTTTATTAATAAATGTTTATTAACTGACTTAGTGACTCACAAGTATTTGGATGAACCATGCACACAAGAACAACCAAGTAGATAAAAGAATGTCTACTGTTTACTTCAGAACATTGCCAGGGATTGGAGAGGAGGACTCTGGGAGGAAGCCCACAAGCCTACTCTAGGAGGTGAAGTCAGATTTATTCCAACTTTCACCTTGGTGCTGGCTGGAGACATTCAGAGTTGAGCTAGAGGAGTCAGATCAATTCCATTTTCCACCTTTGTGCTGGCTGGAGGCTGAAGGACAAATCTTTGGATTTGGAGACATTCTACAAGAGCTCTTGGAACCAAGCAGAAAGATAGGCTTTTAAGAAAAATTAACTGGGTTATTTTGGAGGAAGAAATAAAAGAGCTGAACTTTTTTAACACCTGGCCACATTTGGGTGATTACTACTTTTAACTGAAACTAAGGCTGCCTCCAGAAAACCTCCCCAAGAAATCTGCTCCCAGAGAGAACCATTACATTATATTATATTAAAGAAGAACACCACATAATGTAAAGATTACAAATGGATAATAAAAACAGGAGAAGAGTAAGCTAGAATGCCTTCACTTTTAAATCCCCTCTGAAACAAAGGTCCATCTTTTTAATACAAATATCCTGCATATTTTTCTTCCTTTTTCCTTTCCTTTTTTTCCTCCCTGCCTTTCTTTTCCCCATCCTTTCCTTTTCTTTCATATGGCTACAAGTTATGAAAAACAACAGTCTTTGAAGAATAAATTATTAGCATTACAGGAAATTGCAGATAATTGTGGGTATGAGAGAATGAACTAATAACAAAGAACTACATAGAAGAATCAGAGTAAAGGCTATCATAAGGGAAATGTATGATTTTTAAAGTTAGTTTGGTCACCTAGCAAGATTGGAAAATAATAGGTAGATGGCAACTTGAATCCAGGTCTTTTAAAGTAGGGATGGTCCCTGGTACTTGATTGGCCTTTTATGTGATGAATATATGATAGGTTATGAACAAAAATTACAAACTGGATAGGCAAGAGATGGTTTTCAATTTACATTATTGTAGATCAACATAGATGAGACTGCAGATCCATTGGACCATAGGTAACAGGTAATGTATATGACACTGTTGAGACAGATGTTTTTTCAGGTGCTTAGCAAGTGCCTAATCAACGTAATCTGACTTTTCATTGTATTTTTTTCTATTCTATAAATGTTGTGATCTGTTACAACTTTTTCAGGCTCTGGGATATCTCCTAACGTGGCTTTATTTGTATAGTTAATACTTAACAGAGGCTATCTAGCCTTAATCACTGAATGGATGTGGCCTCAGTCAAACTGAGACCTGTTGAAAACCTCAGCTTAAGGCCAATGTCCCCAACTGCATCCAGGATTACCTCCACTCATCCTCATCCATATCTGGGTATTGGATCTAGATGGCTCTGGAGAGGAAACTGAGGCAGGAGACCTTGTATGCCCTCCCTCACTTAATCCAATTCATTTGCATGTCATGACATCATCTCCCTAATATAGTCCTCTTCCTCCACCTCCCCCCCAAAAAAACCCCACACCACTAAAGTTCAGTAAAATAACACTTTTAACTAATAATGATATTCCAAACATTGTCTTCCAAATCTGCAAAGGGGTAAGTTGTTTTCTTAACCTTTTCTAAATCAAGCTTTAGGAAGGTGGGGGGAATGACCAATGTATTTTCATTATAGAGGACTACAGATGTAGGTGGCTGGACTGAAATTGTACCAATTCTTTTGCCATTCTCTGAAATTATTTCTCTGTTTACCAACTAACTTGAGAGAAAAATTTTCATACAACTAAAAACTGAAAATTATGGAGTTAAACCAAACCAACAAATTTAATCTGCAATGCTCTTCGAATCTACTATTTCTAAATGGTCTTTAAAGGATGCAGTCTTTGGATATTTGTTTTTGTGAATGACAGTCTTTGTATATGATTTCCTCCCTGCCTTTCTTTCTCCATCCTTTCCTACTTTTCTTTCACATGGCTACAAGTTATGAAAAAGTCTTTGAAGAATAAAAAAAATTATATATCATTGTATACAATTTTCATTATAGCATTGGCCCGAGTCATTTTCCCAGCTAGATATAAAATTGTTGCATGGGACACAAATAGGAAGATCATATTAAGAGAAATTAACCAATTATTAATATTGGGGAGATCTAGGATTTTTTCCCTACTTCTTTAAAAGATTAGGTCAAAGCTTAGTTCTCTCAAGAGTTTTTGAGATGAATCTTGGACGGGATTTACTCAACTGAGAAAGCTTAGATACAACCTAAAGGTTAAGAGCCAATAGTTTTAATTCTAGGCCATTGTGCTTATCAGACAGTTCTGAGTGGAGTGGACCTTGTCTAGATTGCCCTAGGAAGGAGTCTGGGTAGACAAATCTTTCTCTAAGAGTAATTAATCATGTCCCTCAGCCCTTAAGAATAAACCCACCCCATATTATATTCTCTTATTGACCAGAGTTGATTGCTGCCTATGGGAATACTCACTCTCCCAAGAGTATATAAGCACACAGGCCTTTAGAAGGGATTTTTGGTTAGAGGCCAGATGACCACTTTTTTTGTGGTGTTACCCAGAAATTCTCATGAACTTTTTATACATATTGTTCCCTATAAAGCCTTTCATTTCCAAAAAGAAGTTAGATGTGACAATCTTGAGTTCTGGGTAACAGGTGACTATTTGGGAAATAGTTTACATTTCCCAGATACTCATTAAAAAATGGCTTCGAAGGCAAGTTATTCCAAGGCTCAAGCAATAAATGGTGCTTCTGCCCCTCAAGGAGGAACATCATTATTTTTCCTTTCTCCTTAGGTGCTAAAACTATTTGTCCCATTAGCTCTTGCTGGAATAGCAAGCCATTTTTATACAGTTTCTTCCAAAGGGTCTCTCTAACTGATTTTTATCTCTACCCCAAACTGGAGAGCACACACACACAAATCCATTTTCCTGAGTTCAAAGACCCTTTCAACATACCCTAGGGATACTTCTGAAATCTACAGATAGCTAATAATCATGCTACTCCTCTGTTAAGTAACCTTTCTTCATTACTTTTAGGATAAAGTACAACTTTGCATTTAAGGATCACCACATTCTGGTTCCAATCTACCTATCCAGATTCAATATTGTTCTCATGAATGCTGCACTCCAACTAAACTATTAGCCATATCCTGAATCAAATGTGTCAGCTGCTGCAGTCTACTTTCTTTCAGAAGTCTTACTTTTATAGGTGGAATTAGAACCTGAGGTCTTTTCTCAATCTCAGCATGAGTTAAAAGGCTATGAGCAAGAAATTTTATAACTTTTGAAGCCTTTCCTCAACTGCAAAATTGTCATTAAAAAACAAAACAAAACCACCTACCTGAGGGTTGTTGTAAGAAAGCACTTCTTAATGCTGAAATAATATGTGAATTACCATCATCCAAATAATGTGAAGCTTCAACATTTTCTCCATGGAACCTAATGGCTGGATTTAGATGCCACACAAAACTATCTGCCTCTCAAGAACATTCATGCATTCTGAGCACTACCCTTCTCTCACCCTCGAATCCCCATCTATATCATGAAGCTCCCCTTCCCCATTAATATTCTACTTTCCTAAAAAAAAACACTTTGATGAGATTTTTAAACTTCAAGTTTCTTGGGTTGTCCTAAAACTAGCACATGAAGCCTATGATCATTGTTAGTGGAAACAATGCAGCTTAGAAAACTCATAGATGCAATTCACATGTTCAACACTTACAAAATTATGTGCCCATGGGGTAGTCACAACCATGGAGATTTCATTTGCAAAATGGAAATTAATAGTATTTGTGTCACTGTGTATTTGTGATAAGTCGAATGTTTTGGAAACCTAAAAGTGTTACAGAAATGTTTCTGAAATCACCTTCTTCCACAATTATACATAAGTTTACCTATGCAACTTGGCAGATGCTGTTAAGTTCTGCTAAGTTCAGGTTGAGAGGAAATCATTTTCATTCTACAGGTCAAATTGGAGAGAATTCTCTATGAATATTTGAGTATAGAATTATTTTGTTTTGCTACAAATCAGCTATCTATTCTCTTAATATCCTCCTATACACCTATCAGTGTTCTGGATTGAGACATTGATTATACATTGCCAGATACCGTCTTGGAAAACAACTGGAATCTATGAACCTTTTGTCTCCTTTTCCCCAACACTTTTATTTCAATATAACTGACTTATAATGATACAATGTTTTATGAATTTAAAATCATTCTGAACACAGGGGTTTATCACACCAAAGTCAAGAACCCCCGCTGTAGGGCATCCTCATTTCCTTATGCTCTGCTCAACGAGTAAAACTGCTTCTTGCTTACATTTGGCTCTTTTGCAATGCTCTTAGAACTTGAACCTTAAAACACAGGCCCTAAAAGCATCTACCTTTGCACCAAAGTATCTCTTTATATAAGGCTCAATGTTTCATTAGGGGAAGATTAAATAAATTAAATACACTAAAGCACTCTGCTATTCAGATTAGCATAAAGCAAATAATCTATATTAAAGAGTATGTTTTTAGAAGACTGGCTTTTCCTGTTACTTTAGATATTTGTAATACATTCCAGAAACGTATTCCAGAAAGATTAAATTCCATGGCATTCTGATGGTGCTCACAATGAAAGTTCTTCCAAAGCTCAAGCACTTTTTGGCTCAAAATTTTAATTCTACTTATTTTGGTCTTTTTAAGCACCATAATCTAAGTTCCCCACTAAGAACCACAATACAAAAAAGGTGCTCTGGCTGAAGAATCTGACATTTGAGGATGCTTCTTGCCAGTAGATATTTTTTTGAGTTGCTACAGTTGATCAGAGGGTTTCTTCCAAATTCCTTACTAATACACTTATAACATTTTAAATTTAGGATTAGAGAGAAAAGGAAACTCCCTTTTCCTTAACAATATAACAAGGTAACCTTGTTTTCTGGCTCATTTGCTATTTTGGGCTTTTAGAAGATTCTTGGCCTGAGGCAATGTAATTACATTTGTGTGTGTGTGTTCTATACAATAATCTATGTATAGAACACACAGATATACAACTCCACATTTTACTTTATTTTCTTTGCAAAGCCTATGTATTTTATTTTGTGCATTTAAGAACATTCTTACGAGAAGGGGTCCATCGGCTAGCTTCATCAGACTACTAAAGGAATTCACAATATAAAGAAATTTAAGAACTCTTGAAGGGAATGATGGAGGTGAGAAAAAAAGAAAAAAAAAAGATATGATAGAAAGAAGGAACATGTCAAGCAATATGGATAACTAAAGTTCCATGGATGATAGTGTTTCATATGAAGGGAAGTCTACTTTAGTTCAACTCTCCACTTTATAGATGAACAAATGTTATGACTTGTTAGAACTACATGTAGGTGTATTGACTTCCATCATTCAAAATGTTTCAAACGTTTCAGGTATAGTTTTAAGCTTTAGTAGATTAAAATTGCACTAAGTCTTCTGGGATATCCATAATAACTCTAGTTAGACCTCAACAAGTTTTTCTTTTCTTTTTAAAAATATACCCGTATTTGTCATTTCAAACTGTTAAAATGGAATTGTGCCCTTTCCCTAAAAAGTCTATGATAACATTTAGACTTCAAACCAAACAGTTTCATCTTAAGAGCTATAGTCTACCTTTGAATCTGAGTCTAGTTGGTCAATAAAAAACTAAATAAAGCAGCACCACATATTAAATAGCTACATTTTCTTTTCTATTAAAATCCTATAAAACCTGATAAACATTTTCTTGCTATTACTAACATCTGTTGTAAGGAAGTGTTCATCAGATAAAAGCTAAACTCACAAATGAATGTCATGTAAAAGTATTTTTTAAATGATTACAATGCTTATGACATTCAGAAATTGTAAGAAAATATTTCTTTAAAAATGTACCAATATTTTATTAATTCCAATCCTATTAATCTTCCATAATAATTAAGAAAAAGTCTGGACAAAATGTTATTTTTGTCCTAGCTATGGAAAAGTTTCCAAAGCAAAGAAAAATATTTAAACTACCTGAAATTAAAAATATTTTAAGAACATTCTTTGCCCAAATGAATTTTACAAATCCTTAACTATACACTGATAGAATTCATTAACAAAATTTACCACCAACAACCTGATTATTGCACACAGAGTTATGAGGTTCTTAAAAAAAATTCTAAAATTTAGACTTGATTTTTCTTCATGATATTTTATCACCTTGCCTCTACAAATAACATGCAAGTATCCTTTTGTATATTTCATACATACCTGGGGTCTTGGTCCCAACTGAGTGAATATTGTTTTCTTTAAATATATGGCTGTTTGTTTCTATTTAACAAGTTAAAACATTTTCAATAGATTCACTCAGGTTCCAGAAGAAATATAAGCGTTTTTTTCATTGAACCTCCTCAGACAGCACTGATTATTTACCTCAGTAATTTTGAGATAAAATATATTTTTGTAATACAACCAAAAAAGGCAAGCTTTGGCTCCAGTCATATCACAATCATTTTTATAAACAAGTGTTTATCTAACTTTGATCTTAGAAGTAACTTCGGCTTATCCAACTAATGCTTTTCAGGCAAAATCCTCCATCTTACAATCAACTTAAATTCTAAACTACTTATAAACAAAACAACAGAAGTCATAGCCACCAAAAGAAACAAATACCCCACCAATATGTACACTAGAGAAACTCAGTAACTCGAGTTCCTTCAATCTTTTGACTCAATGGCTAAACTAATTCTAAAGGTCACTAGCCAATTGGAACCATCCTTGAATCCAAGCAGTTTTACCAGCTTTTATTATAAACACCAGCACATTTCAAGTTTCCTCTTTTTGATCACAAATATAGGACTTTCCCCCCTCCCCCCTTTTAAGTATACAGCATGAGACACAGCATTGGGGCTTTCCATCTTTCTTACAGCAATTTCCTTCTGACAAGCTTAGGGTTAGTGTCCACTGACCACACCCTCAGCCCCATCTTTTGACATCTTGATTGCTTAAGACAGTTGCATGGGATGAGGAATCCAAAGATGTTGAAGTTGGTACAAAGAGTTTCGAATTGCAGAAAAACTTTTAACAGAAATGCTCTTCATTTAACAGGTTAGAAAGACTAAACAAGGTGGGAGTATGCCATATTCACAGTATGGGGCCAATAGCTCTCCAGTTTCACAAATCATCAGCTTCAATTATCTTTGTTGTTTTAATATACTGTCCGATACTGTCCCACTAGTAAAAAGGTAATACTGGCAGGGGCTAATATATGTAAAAATTAAGCAAGCTAAGCACTGTTAATAAGCATTGTTTATATCAGTGGGGACCTAGGGTATTTCTTGGGGGAGAGGGGAAGAGCGGTGTCCTGCATTCTCATCTGATGCAAGTCTAGTTCAACTAATTCTACATTATTAAAACTCAAATCATGGAACACTGTGCAAAAGTGGATTGTAAGGTTTAAGCTACTTGGAAAGTTTCTTCAGATTTAGATTCTGAAACAAAGCATTTTGAAAATATCTCCAGAAACAAGAGGGCCAAAAGGAGTATATTTGGGCCATGATTTTTATTCCACAGAAAACCCACTTGATCTAGAAGTCCCATTTCATTAGGGGATTGGGGATACTAGGAGAAACAGAATTCAAGTCATTAGCAACCTATGGTGCAGCAGACTAAACAAGATTAGTCTAACTTGAAATCTCTCCACTGGTGATCCTTCTCTGAAGTGTATGCAATTTTTACAGTAATCATGGAATTAAAATAATCAACCCACTCATTATGAGCATCTGAAAATTGGACCTAAGGGGGAATCAACAGGTCCCCTTGGATTACAGGGTGTTCCCACAGTACTGGGATGGCCACACTTAATCAATCATTGGCCTGGGGCCAATTATAGAATTATTGGTAGGAAAAAAGGTGAACTTCCATTAGCAAATTCCCTGATTGGAGAACCTTATGCCTTTGGCTAAGTTACTAAAAGATAAAAGATACTGAACACTTCACTTCCACAAGAATATGGTATTTAGTCTGGGCCAGATAAGCAAGAGCCAAGTATAACAATGGATGAGGATCAGGGTTAGCTCTGGAGGTAGAAGAGTCTGTAATTTACACCTGTAATACAGGCAGTATTATTCTTTTAAGCCAAATGGTCAAGTAGAATAGTTGGGAACCAAGGACAACCTTCCTCCGGCTTTCCGGTTGCTCATGAAACCAGGCCTGGATCTTCTATTCAGGAACTGCCACCCATACTGAGCAACTGGATGAAGGCTCTTCACCCAGTATTTCATAAGGGCTAAGAAAAGGAGGTAGGATGGGTCAAAAACAAACAAACAAACAAAAGAAAAGTAAAAGTAAAAGAAGAAAAAAAAAAAAGAAAGGAGTTTCATCCAAGGCCTTTTTAAATAAATGGTTATTCATCTACTATATAACTTATGAATACCTGTAAGCATTTACTGTACGGGATATAGACTGACCTTGCTTCACTCATTCCCAAGGAAATATTCTAAAAAGTCTGCTCTTCACCAGACATGTTAACTAGATATGTCATAAATCATGCCACCACTACCAATGCCCCAGGCTGCTTCTATGAGTGAATACCAGAATCATGTCTTACAAAGAACAGAATCCAAAAAAATATATAAATAAATAAAAACCTTAAACATTCTTACATGGATCTTAAAGAACAGAATACATGTTAAAAACTTCAGTAATTTATATCAATTTTAAGCAGTACTTTATATACAATGGGAAAAAAAGACATGCATAGTCCAAATACAATGTTGAAAACAGCATTTTCATAACAAAAAACCCCAAACACTAAGTGTTAATACCATGTACATGAATTCAAGAAGGACCACCCTTTTTGTCTGTTGCACACAGTTTATTTAACAATATGATATAATAAGTAAGAAATGAGTTGGTATTTTACCATTCTATACAGTGATTGAATCTTCTTGGATTTTCTTATTTATAGTAATTATAGAGCTTGCATGATTTACACTAGAATTGCTTTTCCTCATTTCAAGTTTCACATAGAAGAAAGAAAAGAATGTTTCTTCTCTATTAAAATCAGCACGGTCTAAGAGTGATCATCCCTATTTTATCGTCTAAAACCAGTTTTATCAGAGAAACAAAGCAACAATTTCTACATCTGCAAGACAAGGATTTTGGCATAAGCCAGTATGTATAGGGGGTGCATGTGTGCATGTGTGTGTTGTGTATGTGTGTATATGTATGTGTGTGTGTGTGTCTGTGTGTGTGTGCGTGCGCGTGTTTGTGTGTGTGTGTATGTGTGTGTATATGTGTGTGCACGCAAGAGTCAATTCCTATCTTCCAGGGGTAATACTTGGAACGCCCGCAGAGTTCACTATAGAAAAAAAATCTTCCCGGAACATGTCAGAAAGTTACCGGGACACATTATAAGCTTGCATTATTTCAGGAATCAGTTTCTGAATATTATTTTTTCTTCTCACTTTTAAACACAAATGTTTAAAGTCTTGAAAATACAAATAAAAAATATGAATATAATGAACTTGTTTTCCCCATTTAAAAAAAAGACATGAGTCACCATCAATGACAAAAAAAAGAATTCAAACAAAACCACCCCTCCCACATCCCCCAACCCCAAAAAACAAAACAAAAAAAACAAAAAGAGACCAGATATTTAATCAACTGGTTTTAACAAAAAATATATTCTTTGTATTGTTTCTTTAAACAGCAATTCGTCCTTCCATGGCTTGGAAGTAGCAGTTCCATCTAGGATCAAAAATAACCTAGATGTCTGGATTTTCAGTACAAAATGTCCAAGAACATGAAAAGGAAAAAAAAAAAAAAGATGATGCTCCCATAATGCTACAAACCCTCCACAAATTTTTCTAGTGTGTCTCCTGTGGTATCACCAACCAGGGATAATTCATTGGACAACGCACTCCTGTTTGGGGTGTTTAGTTGCGGAAGCATTGCACTCTGTTCGGGGTTACCCAAATGTCCCTGATCCATGGAGCTAGCCATGGTAACTGCAAGTCCTGGGTGGGGGGAACCAGTCTGGGGTGAGACGTGATGTGGTGAAGGCTGGGGTTGTATCCTTGGTGATGGGCTGGAATGTGGTGGCTGGGACTGGGGACGTGGAGACTGGACAGGGGCTGGAGACCGCACCTGGTTACTGAGGGAGGTGGCTATCTGTTGGCCAGGGAGATGAGATGCCTGTGGTTGTCCTGAGAGCATATGCTGCTGTGGGCTCATAGGATTAGGCTGGCCTGGGGACCCTATCTGCTGCTTCATTTGCTGTTGCTGCAGAATCCGCTGCTGCAGTGCTTGCTGAATATTGGAGGTGCCATCTGCCCCCAGGCCAGGTTGGCCCATTTGGCTCAGTTGTCCCATTTGAGCCATCTGGCCCATGGAGCCGCCCTGTATGGATAAATGTTGTTGCATCCTTTGTTGCTGCATGGCTTGAGGATAACCCCCAGGTCCTTGAGGCTGCTGGAACTGGCTATGCCCTGCCATTGCACCTGCCATCCCAGCACCTCCTTGTTGTTGCTGCTGCTGCTGTTGCTGCTGCTGCAGCAACTGCCTCCTAATCATCTCTCTGTACTGTGGATTCATACTTGCCATGCTGGGATTGTGCCCTGTGTTCATGATGTTTATTGCCTGCCCCTGGGGATTCATGCCTCCCATTGCTTGCTGCTGAGGGGGGACATTAGGCCTCTGAACTCCTGCTTGCATTGCACTCATGTTTTGTAAAGCAGGCTGTGTATGCATGATGGGTTGCTGCATTCCAGTTTGCTGCTGGATACTGGTTTGGGGCTGCATTCCAGGCTGGTTAGCCACATATTTAGCTGTTCGCTGCTTTATGAAAGCTGCCATGAGTTGAGGATTTGCTTTAAGGATATTTAGCACTTGTTGCTGTTGCTGTGGTGAACTGGGGGATTTCAGTGTCCGTAACAAATCCTGCAAGGCAGTAGGTGGGATACTCCGTGGGGGCTGCACTCCTGGCATCCGTGGCCCAGCAACTGTCTGCTGCGCTGGCATGGGCATGACAGGTCTCTGCATTCCTGCCATAGGCTGCTGCTGAGGGATGGGAGCTGGCTGCCACTGACCTGGCTGCATATTAGACATTACTGGCCCAGTCACTGGGTTTGGTCGGGGAACATTCATGCCAACTTGAGGCATCTGATTCACTGGCCCCACAGCTTGACTCACCATGCCTGTACGCCCTGGAGGCAGGCCGTTGTTGATGCTATTGACTCGATACAGATGTTGTTGCTGCTGAGCTTCTCGCTCAATCTGCCGAGCTGCTTCCACAGCAGCTGGAGGGGGTTGGGCGGGAGGGGGTGGCGCAGCCACCTGGTTGGAAGGTTTTCCAGTGGAAACTGTGGTTGGGGGTTGTGTTCTGGCCACATTGGAGAAGCCAGCTGGTGACATGCTTACAGGTGAAGGCTGAGGTTGGGGGGGAGGCTGAGGCGTCTGGGGGGTGCTTGGCTGCTGTGTAGGGGTACCAGGTGTTGCTGAGGTAGGAGAAGGCAAACTTTGCTGAGGCACATTGCGGGTGTTCATGGTGGCCATTCGTCGTCGCATGAGTTGAGCCTGCTGCAGACGATGCTGAATCTGCTGCTGTCGAAGCTTGTGTTTGATGTTGAGACAGAATGGCACAGGGCATTTGTTCTCTTGGCAGTGTTTGGCATGGTAGCAACAAAGGGCAATGAGCTGTTTGCACACTGGGCAGCCTCCATTGGTCTTGCGCTTGCAGCCCTTGGTATGCTGAACAACCCGTTTCATCTTCTGACAAGATGGCAAGGAGCAGTTTGCATTTCGACACTGGCAGGCATGGACCAAGGATTGGATGCAACGCTGGATGCTCAAACGCCGTGATTCCTGTGGGCTCTTAGATTGCTGCTCTCCTTGGCTATTGCTCTCATCATCCAAGCCCAAGCCCCATTTAACCATTTTGTGGTCATGACTCTTAGTGTTGTAGCAGTTAATGCAAAGGTCATAATCCTTTAAATACAGAAAAAGAAAAAAAAAAATCAGCTTTTTAACATGGTGTAACACATTAGGCAATAAAATAAAACATCTCACCACTACTGATAAATATGAAGAACATTGACTTCTTTATTTTCTTCTCCCCCTTGCAAAATGTTTTTGTCCCTAATATATTTCAATTCTTATAATTATGAGCCAAAGACTTTTAATACATTTCGGTCATTCAAATTCAACTAAATTATTGGTACAAGCAAGACAGCTCATTCAAATTTGGGACAAAAGTTCTATGTTATAATTACCTCATCACCTTGATTCAGTGATCCTTAAACATGTTAGGGATCTTCAGAAGGGCATAATCAATTCATCACCACGAACTTACCCTATTACCTTGGTGGAAGGTAGCCTATGAGTTCATCTTGGTTCACCTCTTATATTTTACACATAGGAAAAATTACATTGGGAGGTGTTAAAACTCATTGTTCATTTATTAAAATTATACATACAGGGGCAGCTAGATGGCACAGTAGATAAAGCATCAGCCCTGAAGTCAGGAGGATCTAAGTTCAAATCTGGCCTCAGATACTTAACACTTCCTAGCTGTGTGACCTTCGGCAAATCACTAAATCCCAAATGCCTCAGCCAAAAAAAAAAAAAAAAATTACATACACACACACTTCATAATAAAGGTATCAGGCATTAGGACTTGGATTTTCTACAAAGTGAGGTGTTTATGTGTATTGAGATAGAGAGGGAAAAGCAGTAACCATTATCTGCCCAATGTGATGAAGCTTATGAAAAAACTCTACTTCTTGCTTTTTCTCTCTCAGCTGGCTAGAAATCAATCAAATCATAGGCAATCTAGCAATAAGGACCAGCATTTATTACCTAAAGATTGAGCCGTACTACAAGAATCTGTGTCTTAATCAAGTAGCCAATTATACTGGAATGTTGGATTTATGATTTTTGAGGGCCATGAGAAAAATGAAATTTGGTGTGACCTCACTTCCTACTTCACTTTAATGTATATTGAAATAATAAAGATTTCATACTCTCACAATTATTCGCTCTTCCCAATCCAACTCATTCCCATTATCCTTGAACAAAGCACACTCATAGGAATAATTTTTTTCCCTAAGGGAATGATATAGAAAATATAGGAAAGTGGATACAAGGGAGTACTAGGTTTTAAAAGACTGAGAACTAATGTTTTAGTATTATACTAGTCCTCTCAAAAATTGTAATTACTCTAATTTCAACAAAGAACATGCAAACTGAAGTCATGTGAGAAAGCATTACAGCCATACAAATTCAATAAGTTAACAGGGTATTAAAGACTATTTCAATCTATCTAGAGAATGGTCCAAGCCATTAAACTCTAAGTACAAAATGTCTCTATACTTCTCAAAAATGAGGCTGATGAAATGTAAGCAGTCCTATAAGCTACTGGCCCTGATCTATTAGTCTTAGATGAAGGCGCCCACAGTGAGCTAAGGTAAGATTTGACTGGGTGGATGATGTTATCATGTACCTAAGCTCCCTCAAGTCTTGAGAAAGCTACACAACAAGATAATAGAAGTTTATGAATTCAGAGAAAAGGTAGGTATCAAAGGGCCAAGTTTTCTCCTGCTAGCTTCTAAGTAACTGCCTCAGGGATGGTGTCTGTGGGCTATTCGCAAATTTCAAGACATTTCTTTTAGGTGAGCTGTTATCAGTGCTCAAAATTGGAAAGTAAGAATTTCTTAATTAAAAAGTAGATTTTTGTATTCTCTATTTTATGACAGAAATCTACATTAGGGAATATCACCTAACATAAGACCAAACAATCCTATCAAAATGTCCTCTTTTCCTTGACACCTCTAAATAATGTCTATGTTCAAAGTCCTCCTTGTAATACCATTTCTATAAAGGGAGTTTTATAAGATGTCTTTAGAGAAGACAATTTTGGTACACTGATCCAGGCAAAAATTCAGTGACTTAATTATAAAGATTTAATAAACTTAACTGGAATGGCTGATCATAGATTTGAACTCTTTGATCCAATATTGTACAAGTAACTACTGCCAAAAGCAAAGTTTGCTCTGTTCCGAAAGGAAGAAGAAACAAAAAGAGCAGCCCACTGAGTAAAGAACCACTGTGGAGATGAAAGGGAAAAAATGTCCAATACTTACCTCACAGACTGTACAATGCCACCTGGTTTCTACATGGTGTTTACACTCATTGCAAGTGTAGACAAAACGATCTTGCCCTTGAGTGTGTAGCTCTACCAACATACACAATGTTGACCACTTGGATCGACGTAATGAGGAGAACTCCCAATGCTTGTCTCTGGCTAGGGTAAGGAAGGCATCACGCCCATCCATTAGATCACAGCTGAGTAATGGATCAGGGTCCACAATTGGATGCAGAGTGTTTATTACAGGCCCAGCATGGAGATGAATCACAAAGAAGACCTACAGTTAAATGAGAACAGTAAGTGAGTCAAACATCAACATTAAATAGGCCACGTGAGGAAAGGGAGTGAAATTCAAGACTAGCAATGAGATAGACCTTTAATCAATATTCTGCTAAATGGAACATTACTTAAATGTATTGTCCTCCAGTTTCTTCTTTTGAAAAGAATGTGGCACTAGAAAACAGAACTTATCTAACATTCATTTTTATAGGTGATCTTCAAGGGTAGATCAAATTTTAATCTGACTCAGTTAAATTTGGAAGAAATTATTTTATCCATGATACACTACACTGCTCTTTGGTGACTTTTGTCCAGGGTGAATGGATAATTTCAAGCTGTAAGTCTGGTATGAGGGTTTAAATTAGGATGCCACTTGTCTTTTTTTTTTTTTTTTTTTAAATATTATAGCTTTTTATTGACAAAACATATGCAAGGATAATTTTTCAACATTGACCCTTGCAAAAACTTTGTTCCAACTTTTCCCCTCCTTCTTTCCACCCCGATGCCTCCTGTCTTTAAATACATTCTCATCACACAACCAAGGTACAAAATGCAAACTTCAGAATCTTAGTAGGAAATAAAGTCTTGCAACATTTCGAGGTCTTCTATAAGACAGCCTGGTCTAGGTGGGTTCTCTTGGTTGCCAGTGACACACAGATAACTAAGATCAACAGGGTGTGGTTGGAGATAAGGCAATCAGTAGGCTGACACACTTTTTAAAGTTGGAACTTGCAATTTTACCTCTTTATGTTTCTCCATGGTGGCATAGAGCTTCTGAGACAAGTCATTGGACACATTCGGCATGCTGGGTTTCTTTTTGTTGGCTCTGCTGATGCTGCTTTTATTCTTGTTGGTTTTCTTGTTGTTCTTTTTCTTGGCATTCTTGCTGTCACCTTGGCTGCCCTAGGATGACATTGCAAAGTGGTTGAACCAGCCCCTCCTCATATTGGGATAACCTAAAGGAATTAATTGTCCATAGCCTGCCTAGGAGAGCTGGACATGTTCAAGTACCACACATGCATAAAGCTTCCTACATTCTGGTGTATGAATTCAATGATGGCTGACAATGGATACAAAATTGGCAAGAAAGCAAAAAATAGGTATTTAAGAGTTTGAACAGAACAATACAATATTACATAAAATTCCCCAGTATTTTACTTATTTATCCGCTTACCCTCTCATTTCCCAAAGTGTAATGGCTATTTAGGAATGTTTCTACTAAACTTTAGAAACCACAACTATATTGTTTTAATAGTTTATCCCTAAACCATCAACCACGGCAATAAGTGATACAAGATACAGAAGATTCCAAGAGTTGGAAAATGCAAAATCAGAGACACTTTCCCCATTTATTTCTCATTGCAAATGAACTGCTGTTTAGTGGGATGGCAGCCTGAACATGCTGTGAGACATAGCTCACCAAGAGGAGCTACCTACAGCTCCTAATAAACATCTCCCCTACTCTGCTTACTTAGATTAAAATTATACATACAACTCTCTTCCTTTAATTTTTCAAGCAAGATTGTTGTCTATTTTTAAATACCTAACTCTATCCTCTATCTCCATTACTGAAAATTTCAAAAGTATGATTTTTTTCTTTACATAAAAATATCTTATCTAATAAAATGTGCTATTTACACCCTTGGATTAATTGCATACCATTCTGTAAAGGGATTAAATAGCTAAAAAAATTTGTGAATTTAACTTTACAAGGTCACTTTAAAAAATATGGACATTTCTTATAGAAGAAATTGTAGTTTTAAAATATTGGAAATACATTGCTTTTGATGAACCAGATATAGCTGGACACTCAATAACAAATTGGCATAGTAAATGTGACAATGAATTCAGAAGTCATGAATTTGAATCCTGGTTCTGCTACTTGGTAAGTGATATCAACTAAATAGTTTACATGACTTTGGCTTGTAAATCCTATAATCTCTTTTCACTCTTGATTTTCCTCATCTGTCAAATAAGATCTAAATCTGTGGTATGAAAAGGACATTGCTAAGAGATCCGATTTCTCTAGACCTCAAAGGCTCGGGCTCTTCTCATCTGTAAAGTGATAAGAGGTAGATTTGATTCCTCAATTCTTCCCATCCTGAAATTCTATGATCCTACAAAATTATCATAAGCATAGAAATTGTAGTCTCCACGATCATACTAAAGTCTGGAAAGGTAGACATGATCCCTTCTTATAAGCTTAATTGCCACCCTTGTTCAGTCAATCAATAAACATTTGCTAAGTACCCACTGTGTTCGAGGCACTGTGCTAAGTTAATGGGGGAGACAGCAAGCAAATGAAGGTATTATGTACAGGACAAATAGGAAATAACTAATGTAAGAAAAATAGGCTTGGTGAAGAGGACGATTTTGTTGACCTTAAAAAGAAACTAAGAAATCAATAAGAGGAGATGATGGAAAGCTTTCCAGGGATGGGAAAAATACCTGGGGCTTGAGATAAGATTTACTGTCACCAAGGAGGCCAATGTCACTTGGTTAAAAAATCTGTGGCACAGAATAAAATAAGAGAAGACTGGAAAAGCCTCAACTGACTGCAGGACTTTATGAGGTCTCCATCATACCTGGGAAGCTCATTTAGGGAACAACTCATCATCCTCTGAAGATTTTATCAGTCTCAATACTCAACTCATCACTACCTTCTGACTTCAAGGTTAGAGTCATGTTTGCCAAACCTCCATTTAAAGATAAGAGTTCAGCTTAAACATCTCTTGATTCCTCACTTGGCTGCACCTTCTTGGGACATCTTCATACCTAAAGCTCTGGTACTTGTTTGTAGTTCCCACTGTTACCTTCTATTCTCTTCCCTTCTTCCTCAACACTCCTCCCCCAACTTTTCAGCTTCCTTTTGTGTTCTATCTTTCCTTGTTAGATTGTAAACTCTGGGAGGGCACAGACTGTCTTTTTTTTTTTTTTTTTTTTTTTTAAATTAAATCATTTGTTTTGCCAGTGCTTAGTGTAGTGCCTGGAAGACAGATGGTTGATAAATGCTATTGAGAGGGCTAGGTTATAAAGAGCTATTGGGAAGAAATAGTCAAATAAGTAGAAGAAGCAGGAGAGTTTGGTATCCCCAAAACTTGGGAGGTTCTTCTAATAGTTTCCAAACAATGCCATTATATAATCTTTCTGAAAATTACCCTACCTAAAAACCTTCCAATGGTTTCAAAAATGCCTCCAGAATAAGGTTTATATAGTCTACAAATCTTATATTCAAAGATTCTGTGATCTAGTCCTAAACTATCTTTCCAGCTTTATCACCAATGAACTCTGTTCTAGCTAATGTGGACCAATGACCTTCTAAACATGCAAAAAACTTGATCACTTTTGAACCTTTGCTCACATTAATTTCTGTATCTGAAACAGCCATTCACACATAACTGCTTAATAAAATAACATTATCCAAAATTTACCTTAAATGCATTTTCCTTGAATATCACAGGAAAAATTTATCTTGGTACATGGCTTATCTGTATAGTCTGATAGGACTTAATTTGCACCACTTAAATAATGTAACACATACTCTCATCTTTTCCATCAGATTTAAAGTGAAGATCAGGGACCGTATCTTATGCAATACTGTATTCCACAAAGCATGTGCATCTAACAGGCATTTAAAAAACACTTGTAGGTTCTATGGATAGCAGTTGACCACTGACATGGCAAATGATTAAATGTTTATTAATCAATTAATTAATTAATGCTTATGATTTCCCATAAGCAGAAAAATAATCTAACTCAAAATGAAAGAAGAGACATACTACTTAACTACCTCAATAATCTAACCTATATATCCCCAGGAATTCACTATGAACAATGGCTGACAGGCTTTGATGACTATTTCCAAAAGGCCCATTTGCTTATTTCCTACTGTAGATCAGACCTTCAGCACCTTATGCCATTATTATGGTAATAATAGACATCCCTATTTACGGTTTCTTTTCCTTCTCCCATTTATCCTCCACCCAGCTGACAAAGTCACATTTAAAACAGTTTTGATCATATCATTCTCTTGCTCAAAAACCTTCAGTGAGTATCACAAGCCTTAACTTAGCTCGACATTTAATAAAGCCAATAACAATCTGATTAGAAGTGGCCAAGAGTTACCATTAAGATCACAGGATAGTTACCTCTGTGGTTTCACTAGCTGCAGTACTCTCTTCTTTTTTTCTTTCTTCTTCTTCCTGTTCAAGTTCCTTAATGCTCTCTTCCAAAACATTAGGCCAAAAATCACCTTCAAAATATGGTAGCTCCTTGGCACTTGTAAGCCTATCCTCCGTTGCTTGTTTGAAAATGTCCTAATGAGTGGAATACAAAATGATAATATGGTCCCTGTCATAAACTATTCTGTTTGCAATGCAGTGACCAATATTCAGAGTATTTATCAATGATCATAAACAACATTCTAATGAGCTGTTATTTTATGTTATCTAGACAACAATATAATTGTTGGCACACACCAATGATGTACAATGAGAAGTAATTTCAACATAATTTTTAATCTGTGTTTTTCTTGTAAAAATCAAATGAAAATCTCAATGAAAATGCTTAATAACTTATTCTAAGTGAAATATATTTATGCTTTTCTTTGAATTAATCTACATATTGATATTACATGTATCAGCATGTATCTTATTACTCTTCAAGATTATAACCTCTTAAGCAGACCCATGACAAGGATGTAGAGTTACAAAGCCCCAGTGCTGGAAGTCAGAATACTACACACAAGTGGAATTGCAGCATCAACCATTTACTATTTGATAAGTGACTCCAGGCAAACCACTTTAGCCTTACTGAGCATTAAGTTCATCATTTGAAAAATACTGTAAGCAAAGTGATATTTATATGATAAAGAACTACACAAATATATGTCTTTGTTGTTACTATTATCTTATCTAGCACGGTGAATTACACATTATATTCACCCACATTATAGATATTTATGTAAGATTTCCCTAAATGAAACAAAATGAGAACAGCATATCTAATATATGAAAATAAGTCTCATGAAAAGTGTAATTTAATTTAACACTAAGTACCTTATAGTCATGAATGATGCGCTCAGCAAAGGCCTTGTCCAGCATCTTTTTGTACCATTCCTGTAATCGTTTAGGTTTAGGGATTTTTTGATCAGGAGGGTGGCAATGAAAGATGTAATCATCTCCTTCACTTGGAGGACATGCCCAGATATGTCCTGTGACATACCTGTAAGGATATACAGAATCATCAACAGTAATAAGCCATTTAGCACTATGAAAATTTTCTTCTAGGTACAAAGAAGAGTAAGCTTATAATCAGTTTTGTATGTGAAATTCCCAGTTCTTAATTTATGACTGGGTATACTAATTCTTCTAGGTTTAAAGGAGTGTAATATTGTTGTATAAAAAGTATACAAATAAGAGGGAAATAGGGAAATTGCTAAAAGATAAACTTGAATATACTAAATTATATAAGGGTTATAAAATGCATATGATCTAAGTATTCAGTTAAAATGTTGAAAAAAATTAGCATTTGGACACCAAATAAAAAACAGTACCTCCCCTTCCTCCAAACACTCAATATTATAAAAAAATAAAATAACGTGATGAAAATTAAGGAAAAATGAAAATGATGATAATTTCCTTTCCTACATCTTTTTCAAATGAAACTCACCCCAATTTCTTCACATATTCCAGATAACCAATTAGGATTTCATGATAAACAGCTGTCCGAAGGCAACGAGGTCGGAAGAAATGAATACTATCCAGATACGATATGTACACGCGCCTGGGAGAAAGCGATTAACTTAAATTCAATGTTTGCCTCAAAAATTCTGTCAGCATCCACATTAAGGTCAAAGTTGGAAATGCTGAAATTCTTGTTACTTTATTACAATTATCATTATTGGTCAAGAAACAAGGTTCAACACCATTAGGTGCAACTAAATTGAAAGGAGCAAGATAACGAAATTTTTTTCTAATAGATAAACAGTCAAAGGTCAAGAATGAAGTTTTCAGAAGAATAAGCAAATGAAAAAGGGTTTTCACATCAAGGAAAAAAGAAATACAAATATAATAATTCAATTTTTACTTCACACAAACTGACAAAAATATAAAAATATATCCTATTATGTAGATATATTTATAGATATAGAGAAAAACATATCTATAAAATCGTTCAACTATTTGAGAAAGCAAATTGTAATTACATGAGAACTGTCACTAAATTACTTAATATTCTATGACCCAGTGATCTAACTGTAGGGCATATGCTCCTTCCAAGGAAATCATTAACAGAAACAAGATATTCCAAGCAACATTTTTTTGAATAACCAAAACTAGGACAAAAAAATGAGTAACCATGAAGTGAGGAGTAGCAATAATAAATTTGGGCATATGAATAATGAAATTATTACTCTATTAATGAAAAATGCTATCTACCTCCACAGAAATGAACTGATAAAAAATCTAATGTAGACTGAAGCTTACTATTTCTTACTTTATTTTTTCATAACTTATTCATTGATTTTTTTGGTATGTATTTTCTTTCACAACATGTTTTCTATGGAAATGTTTTAAATGATTGCACATGTATAATAACTTAGGTCAAATTCTTTACCATCTCTGGAAAGGGAAAAGGGATGCAGGGAAAGAATTTGAATCTCAAAATTAAAAAAAAAAGTTAAAAATTTGTTTTTGACATGTAACTGGGAAAAAGTATTAAAAATAGAAAAAAAAAAAAAACCCATTACCGTGCCTTAAAAAATGGCATGCATGTAGAACATGGGAAGACTTGCACAAAAGTAATAGAGTGAAGAAAACAGAATCAGAATTAGTCCTAAAAAAACCCAAACACACATTAAAAGAGGCTAAAATTAGGTTAAGTGCAATTAACAATCTTTGTACTGGAGAGAAGGGGTATTACTTATCCTTTCTCTACCTCTCACTTTTGTTTTTGTCTTTTTAAACCAGTAACTATATATATAGTTTATTAATGTTTAAAAAATGACTAATATTCTAATTATCTATTACTAACTGAACCCTACTCTTATAACAAAGGAGTAAAATAAAAGTGTTAACCTGGTACTTTCTAATTTTTAACATTCTTTCCTTCATTTACTAGTGTCACAAAGAAAATATTTACAATGGCAATGGTAGTAGGTTCAAGTATTATTAATCACAAGCTATATTTGAAACTTCCCATTACAAATCTTCCTTGCTCACAGTTTGACTTCATTTAATTATGGTTCTATTTCTTCCAACTCTGTTCAGATCTACATTAGTTTATCAGAATATTAAAACAAAACAAACAAACAAACACTATAAAAACAGCCAAGAATGAAAATAAAAGACTACCTTGTATTGGGTGGAGGGCAATCAGAGCCATATTCCTGTACATGCATTCCAAAGAAGCATACATCCACGCCATCAATTTCTTCAAAAGCAAACAGTGCTTTGGTTCGATAAGGAAAAGATTCAGACATTTCACCAGAATCCACAAACCTGCAAGTTACAGCTAACTTTAGAATTCTAACAATGAATGTGATTGTTTACATTTAGAACTTCACAAATATATTTTAAAATTTAGTTCAAATATTGAGGTATAAGAATTTGGAGACTGAACAACTTAAAATCTTTTATTACAAAAAGAAGATAATTTCCCCAAAAAAGTACATGAATAAAAATGACCTAAAAATGCCCAATACAGCGTTTTTAATTTTTCCTTTGGAGTGTAGGGAATGGGGAAAAAGGGAGAAGAGGAGAAATAAAACAGAAAATTGGTTGTGAACGTGTGTGTGGGTTTTCTTTTTTTTTAAACTTTCAGCCACTGTAAACCAAACAAACCTTGATTTCATTCCAGGCTTGACTTCTACTGTTTTATCTGAACTGGCCACCACTCTGACAAAAACTTCACCAGCTTCAGGATGATTCTGACGCCGCAAAAATTTATTAACTCTGTCTTCAAGATGGTTTCCCAATCGGGTAGTTTGTAGTCCTAGAGAGGAAAAAATAACCAGGTAAAATAGATGAATTTTGAAAGACTGGGCAAAATACTTCTGTTTTTAAAGAATATCACTCCAAATATCTAATAACTAATTAATCTTGTCAATGACCATTAGATTATTTTCACTAGCCCTAATAAAGCATACATTTGATATGATGCAGTATACCAGAAAATTCATTACTGCTTGTCACTACAGTTTACTGGCATTCACCAGGAATTTTAGTTGTAAAGTACAGACCAATTCTTTTTTTTAAGGGTATGGGGGGAATGGAATAGAGAAAATAGACTTTAAGTTCTCTATCCTCTAGTGATTGTTGAGGTAAATTAAGAAGTTTGATGACATGTCTATACTTGTTGCTAACACCATTCCATTCCTGAGGTCAAAGTAAAGAAGATGGCTTTTTAGCTATTCCTAGGTAAGTATACCACAAGGCCTGTCACAGGTCACCAAAGACCTGGTTTCATAATTCCCCTAGAGTTTGAAGGCATAATTTTGAAGTTTGTAGATTACAAAGTTGAGTTGACAGAAACAGTGTTTTGGCTGTAATGGAACAGAGCTGCAGTCAAAGTATTACGCAGACATGGATTCAGTCACTAGGCCAATTTCCTTCGCTCTTACTTAACTATTATAATATCACATTTCTAGGAAATAGAGGGGAGTAAAAGGTAGAATTCCTTGAAATGATCATGATATTGGAAAAGATAGAAGCAAAACGGAAGAGAGATAAACAGAGGATAAGATAGTAGACAATATCAATGAAACAGCAACCATGAACAGACTTCAAGAGACTATTGGAGGATAGAAAGAAGAGCTTGAGCTGCTATAGTCCATGTGATCACAAAGAAATGGGCACAATGGAATGATACAACAACTACAATGCTATAAGGGGGGAGAGAAGCATCTGTGTGTATATTTGAGACAACTCTTTAAGAATTTGATATGAAGGCATGGGCAGAATTACTTGACTATAGTCTCAGCTAGGTGGGACAGTGAACAGTGCAAGACTTGGAGTCAGGAAGACTCATCTTCCCCAGCTCAAACCCAGTTTCAGACATTTACCAGCTGTGTGATTATCACACAGAAAGCCACTTATCCCTATTGCCCTCACTTTCCTCATTTATAAAATGAGGAACTGGAAAACCAATCCAGTATCTTTGCCAAGAAAGAAAATCTCAAAGGGATATATGAAGAGTTAGATACATCTGAAAACTGACATCAACTGTAAACAGAAAACCGAATGGCACAATGTTAACAGTTCGCTTTAAGTCAAATACAATAGCTTGTATTTGTGAATTATTATTTATATAAAACTATTTTAGTAATTATCCTAAATTATGGAGTAAAAATTCTTTTACACTAGTAAACTAAGAGTCTGAGGAGCAGAATGACTGGTTCATGATTAAACATCTGTTAAAAGTCAGGACTAGAACTTAAATTCAGATGTTTTCACTCTAATGCCAGGAGTTCTTTTAAGTATGCTGGTATACCCCATTAAATATTCACAGACCAGTGATATATTAAAATACACAGTGAAATGAACTAATTCCTCATTGCACTTCCACATATAAAATTCTGAAGAAAAATTGTGTGAATAAATACAAAGTAAATGAGCTGAACAAGTATATCTTACATGATAATCTAGGGAAAAACCACTAATTATTAAATGTTATAATTAGAAAAATAATACAGATTCATCTAACAGAAATGACACAAGCTTTAAAAATCTGGTAATAAGTCACACTGTTTCAATGTATGTTTTTTTTTTTTTTAACCTTGAACTAAAAGTCAAATTAACATGATTTCAACAATTTTAAAGATGCGCTTTTGTCTTGGCAATTTTTTTTTCCCATCATTATTTTATTATTGTGACAAGAAGTTTACGAAAAATGGATAGAAAAACTCACAGAAATCAAGAAACTTCTGATAAGGTTAGTATAAAATTTCTTCACCAAATTTTAGCAATAAAAAGATTAAGGAAATAAAAAATAAGGAAAGAATAAGGAAATATGAATAAATTCTTAAATTTTAACCTATTCTTAAGTCTGTAATAGGAAAAAGACTTTATATATTGCATTACAATTATACAAAAAGTATAATTTACAATTAATGCATTTCATATATCTCTTACATGTGACATTTTCTCCTTTCTAAGCTTTTGTAGTGATATATACATCATTGTACATAAACCATCAGGCTGAAAAAGACCTTGGAATGCTATGTACTGTATCTTGGCACTAAGCCAAGGATATAAAAAAAGCTTTGGATACCAGTTGCATAAATTTTGTTACCAAGAAATTTCCAATACAGCTTATGAATAAATTCTTAATAAGGGATCTTGGGAACATGGCAGAGGTAAATATTTTCCCTTGTAAAAATAAGACCATATAAAAATATATCAAATCTAATGTTATTAATTAGTTCCTTATAATATTGGGCAGAAAAACCTTATAGAAGTATTTTAAACCTTACAGAAGTATAGTACATTAACATCTGTCTAATGTTATTAATTAGTTCCTTATAATATTGGGCAGAAAAACCTTATAGAAGTATTTTAAACCTTAAATTATATTTAAACCTTACAGAAGTATAGTACATTAACATCTGTGTTAATTGTGCAAACCCGGACTGGCAATGGGAAACACACTAATACTAAGGGAAAATAATGCTAAAATACTGGCTTGAATAATTGCTAACCCTCTGACTACAGATCTTTGCAAATTATCACAGAGCTCTGTATTATTCTGATGAGGTTTGACTGTTTTGGGTATTAGTGATGTGCTTGTGAATATTGTATAACATGTATCTGTATCTATTTTCAATGAGCTTCTTTACTGGAGCATGTGTCGTAAAATGCAAAGTACTGAGAAAAATGTAGACTAATTTCTGTAGCTTCATTTAACTCATCGACTACAACTAAAACTTTACTTTTTTCAAAATCATTTGAATTAACAGCACAAAAAAACTGAATTTTTATGTCTAAATAAAATAAGCATCACTGTGAGCTTTAAATAATCCTCAGAGAGATCAAAGACACTCTTCCTAACCACTTTCACATATTGTAAAAATTAGCCATATTTGAATAAAGTTAAAAATTTTAACTTTATTATTTACATAATTATCCTGTACTCATAAAGAAGCCAATGAGAAGGTTAGGAGAACTACAAAAAATATTAGGTCAAAATGACTTAATTTTTCTTTAATCAGAAACTGGGCTAAATAACGATTTTCCTAATGGCTCTACTTTCAGCTACTGGGACAAGACTGGTAGTGCAAAAAAATTAGGCTGTAGTCAAATGTACATTTTTATTATATCAAATGTTCTCTTTTAAGGTTATCAAGTTACCCAAGAAACATTAGCAAGTAGAATCAGAGGTGAGGAATGCTGTCCATAATATCAAGCCAAATCCAAAACCAAAATGAAATTAAGATTTTCTTTTTCTCATTTTTTTCTTGATTATCACTTTCTGAATAATATGTAAGAGTAATCTGATTTACACAAACCAAACCCAAGAATGTCTGCTGACATATAGCCATTATTTTTCCAATTACTCTGTCTGAAAGTGGCCAGATGTCTGCTAGAAAGGATCATGTTAGGTCATGTTACTTAACTTCTAGGTACTTCCTTTTCATAATCTTTAAATAAAAGATAATCAGACTTGTATGTTTACCTCCTAGCAGTATTACAAGCACTAAATAAAAGCAAACTGATTATAAAGTGCTTCATAAAAGAATCTCTTTTTACTAACTCCTTTTCTGTTGCCTACAAATACATTCAGTATTTTTGATCTTAAAAAAAAAAATTCCCTCAAATTACCATGCCATTCTTCCCAACCTTAAAAAAAAGCAGTTTATATTTGATTGCCTTATTTCCCACTCCTCAATCCCATGAAACCTTTCTAAGCATTAGGCTGAGTGCTTTTTTGAAGTTACCAACATCCTCCCATTTACTAAGTCTAGTTTAGGCATTTTCTCAGTCTTCATTATTCTTGACTTCTCTTTGGCTTTTGACATTACAAATCATACTTCCTTATTTAGTTTTATGACATTGCTCTGTTCTATTTATTCTTTTACTTCTCTACTTCTCAGTCTTCTTGCTAGTCACAATCCTTTAAATGTGGATTTAGTTTTGATACTGGAACATATTTTTGCCATAATCTTCTCTGTAATTATTCTCATTGGCTTCTATATGTTCAATTATAATCACTAGATGATGGCTCCTCCAAACTAAACATTTAGCCCTAATCTCTGTGTTCTGAGCTATCATCCTTTTTTCACCACTTGTCATGTGACTGTTCCTAATCTGCTTGGTAGATTTCAAATAGGAATCATGCACTCGTTATTTCTAAAATATTATGGTTATCTCTCTATGCTTATCATTTTCTCCAAATTTTTGATGTTGTTGTAGTTGTTGAGGAAATAACTATCTATCTAGTCAGACAGGATTTGTAACCTTGGACATTCACTCTAATTGCCCTTGTATCAATATCTAATCAGTTAACAAGTCTAGTGGATTTAAAATTCATAATATTTTTCCCATTCATTTCCCTTTCTCCAAATACATGGCCACTGCTCTAGTTTAGTGTCAAATAACCTCTTATTTAGATTATGGTACTTGCCCTTTAATTGATGTTTCTGCTTTTAGAATTGTCTGTTTCTCTTCAATCTAGCATTTATTGTTGTAGTTGACAAAATCATCTTATAAAGGATTGCTATATACTCCACTATTTTTAAATCCCTGAACTATATGACTACCTTTTCTGGCTTATTTAGTGACATCATTAACTTAACATTCTTTAATGTAGCCAAACTAGCCTCTGTTATGATTCTAGGATGTAGCATTACGTCTCTTATAACTGTGAACTGGCACAGGCTATTTTCCCACCTACTATATACTCTCTTTGGTCTCTTAGAATTTTTAGCTTCTGGAAAGGCTCAGCTCAAGTTCAATTGTTCTTAAATTCCTCTAGGTATTAGTGGCATCTCTTTGCATCAAATTATTTGGTATTTATAAATCTGTATACTGTAGTAGGTTCTGAGGACAGAAACCATGTTTATTTTGTTTCATTTTTAGCTACTAGAAAATACTTTGAAATGGTAGGCACTTAATGCCTGTGTAACTGAATTACATGTAGAGCCTTTAAAGCTAAGGATAAAGCAGTTTAAAAAACATGAATAGTAAGCTACCAACATTTCAATAGATTTTAATAGTTACAAAAATACCAAAATAACAATAGTTAAAATTTTACCAAAAACAAACAAAAAAACCAAATAGCCCCTCTTTTTCTCTAGCTTCTTTTTTCCTCCCCTCCTTTTCCATTCTTTCTAAACCTATTCCTATTTCTGTTCCTTAAACTTTTAACTAGCCACAACAGTTGAACAAAATTTCTATTTTAAGACCTTACCATGATTATAGAGTTACTGGTCATTTTTTAAAAGGGAGTTAATTGAATATTTTCTATTTTTCTGTGTAAAAAACAAATTAGTTTACATACTATATGTGACCTGTTTACTGCAACACTTCAGCAACAGTAAGGAACACTGTCAAAACAAAACATGGCTTGGATTTGGAATGGCTATCACTTTTGTGATCCTGAGCAAGTCATTTCATTTTTCTAGGGCTCAATTATCTTATCTGTAAATTGAAATAGTTGGATCATGCAGCTTCTGAGGCTCTTTCTAGTTCTGTGTCCCATGATCCTGGTGATACAACAAATCTGTGAAACAGATTTAAGTATTTCCATATATTTTTAGCTATAGTCTGTCTTGATCTCAAGTAAACACTAAACCAGCATTATTAGCCAATCTTTAGTTATCTTCACTATGAATAATTCAATGTAGTGGATAATTAACAACTCATTTATATAACATGTCCTTAAAGTCTTGGTGTAGTATGAAGCTTTTATTAATTTAGCAGAACTCCACCAAGGCTTTTGGGATACTCTGTATTTGGTTTCAGAACATAATCTCACCCCCACCACTTTGAGATTTTCTTCCTATTTCTTTTTTGCTCAAGCTGGTATTAAAATTACTTGCATTTCTTGAAGATACACTGAGGTATATGGCAGTTCGCAAGGCAAACTCAGTCTAAGATTAAAAGCTTAGTGATAACTGAATATAAAATGGATTTGATGGTATCAATATCTAAAGACAATCCTAAGTTATTTTTCAGCTACATAAAACATATCTGTTGCTCTCTTGGTGCTGACAACATTACCACTAAAATGATGGAGCTAAAGGAACTACTAAAAGAAGTATAACAAGTAGCAGTTCCATGAAGTGACAATAGAAATGACTCCCACCAATATGCTAAGGGAAAAGATGCTATAAATTGAAATTGAGTGACTATAGTGACACTCAAATAAAGCCAAGTCTCCAAACTATGATTATATCACAACTATACAAAAGATTCAATGTGCTAAGCCCAAGTGTTGATTTGAAGATATTAGGCATTAACAGATGCAAAAAATTTAAACTGGAAGGGGAAAAGAAAAAAGGCTAGGTAATCCAGATCTAGGTTTTATATTTTTGGTTTAAGAAAAAAAATTAAAATTATTAAAAAGAACTCTTCAAATTATACAAGATTTAGTAATGATGTTTTGTTTTTAATCCCCATATATACAAATCTAGACTCAGATTTGGAACAGACTTATCCAAGATCTTCTTTTTATAGATTTAGGAACTTTAATTTAGGAATTTAGAATTAAGAATAAGTTCAGTGACCTAAAAACTAAGGTTGCACAGTTGATCTGAGGCTGAGCCAGATCTAAAATCCATGAACACAAGCCACTTCTTTTTCTACTACATGATGCTTCCCCATTCCCATAGAAGCTGTTTATATTTGATACTGATGAAATTTTCAGTGTGATACAAAATAATAACACCAATAAGAAAATAAAAATTGGTTGTAACTTTGCTTTCTTAAAGATATGTTCTAAAAAACCAAGCTAAGTTTTATCTATATAAACTTAAATTTTGATTTTCTGGCATCTTAATCAGAATAAAAAACTCCTCACATTCACAGAGTACTTAAAGTACACCTAAAAAGTTTCCACACAATGCTTAAAGGTAAATAGAGTAATTATTCTTCTTTCCATTTTACAGATGAGCAAACAGAAGACTTGAGGAGTTAAGTGACCTGTCCATGACCACATAGATATAATAAGCAGATAAAAGAGAAAAAAGATCTTGTCTACAGATTCAGCACCACTGCATATACCACATTATGTGCAGCAAAGCATTTTCCATCGTAGGCACTTGATGGTATCTGTTGAACGAATGATTCTTATCCAAAACAGCATGAATATATATTGTGTTTCATATTAGAATGATAATGACTGAGGAACGTCAGGATTTGATAAAAACTTTTTGAGAGAACTGAACTGGGTTACACTTAGAATAAAACAAAAAACAAAACTGCATTCAAGAAGACACATAAAACAACACTGGAACAACTTGGCAGCAATTAAATATCCTGTAACATTTTTTAATAGACATAAACCAGAAAAGAACAAAAAAGAAAATTTTCCACAAACTTACTCTTAGCACTGAATTTGTTTTCTTTGCGAGTTCTGCCAGTTTTCTTTAAGCAATTGTCACAAACAAAGCTGTAAATAAAATCAATAGATAAAATTAGCAAAACATTTATACAATACAATAAGTATTTGTCCAAGCAACAAATTATGAAGCATTCCCTTATCTACACAGGTCCATGTATATTCCTTGACCATTGAAAAATCAACAATAAAAACTCTTCAAGTTAATTCTTGCAGAAACTACAAAAGAAACTTTCATTAAAATGTTTGGCGCTTTACATGTTTAACAAATTCTATATGGAATAAACATTAAGAAAAACAATTTAGAATAAGTTATATATAGTCTTCATCACTGACAAAATCAGAAACGTATGAATACTCTACTTTAATTCCTATCAGAATCCAAGTCCAAGAATAGAATGACTTACCCTGAAGGCCAAATAATATCATAGTGCAGAACACAAATCTGATGCATCTTCCGGCCACATTCCTTACAGTCAACAAAGCTGGAAGAAAAAGAAAGCAAAATTTTATGCAAGCAGAATGCAGCTGTGGCTATTTTAATGTCCTTATATTGATTTTATATTCAGTCTCTTGTTACTTATATAACTCTGTGACCATTTACATACTTTTCATACATCTTACATATTTATCAATGAGATGACATGGGATGGACTAGACTCAGTATTTTTGTATTCTCCTAATCATGGGTTAAAAAACAAATGGAAATATTTAGTTTCTTTTTCTTAAGCAAAGCAACAAACATGTGGAAAGGAAAAAAGTTATCAAAAACCATGAAAATGGGTATGATTTAGGATTTTGTTTTTAGAACATTTTTAAGCCAATATCATTTATAAGTGAATTCCACAGTCTTGAAATGATCAACAAAACACTAGAAAGGAATTGTATCTTAAAGTTTGTAAGCAAATGGTATCAAGATCAAAAGAGAGGAAATCCAGAAATTGGATTCAAAAAATGAAAAGGTAATCACAAGTAATACCAATTGAAGAAACCATATCATAAAGAAAAGAATTATCCTGAATATTTAAATAGGTCAAAAAATTATCAACTTTTTGGCAGATGATTGGGGGTATAAAAAGCAAAAGAAGGTGAAGAAAGCAAGCAAGGGAGTTACTGTTATTTAGTTATTTTTCAGTTGTGTCAAACTGAGACTCCATTGGGGTTTTCTTGGCAAAGGTAATAGAATGGTTTGCCATTTCTTTTCCAGTTCATTTTGCAAATGAGGAAATGAGGCAAATAAGGATTAAGGGACTTGCCCAGGATCATACTGCTATAAGTGTCTAAGGCCTGATTTGAACTTGGGGAGATGAGTTTTCCTGACTCCAGGCCCAACACTCTATCCACTACCTTATCCTAGCTGTCCCAAATGAGGGAGAGATCCTTTTAAATCGCAACCTACTAAGATGGGTTTTTATCATGATTAACTCATATTTCTAAAGAAATTCATGATTAGCAAAGAATTTTCTATTCAATAATATGTATATCTATTATTTTCAATTCCATCTTTAAAATAAGGAAATTGAGAAAGGTTCAGAGAGATTTAGTGAATTACCCACAATTACAAAAGGCAGTAAGTGGAGGAAGCTAAACTTCAAATCAGATTCTCTTATCTTCAAAGTTAGTTATTTCCATTAAGCCATGATATTCTCAATTAAAGATTTAAAAGTAAAAACAAATCTTAATAATACTAAAATTACATGTGACATTTATTCTATTGAGGAAGAAACTAACAATGACAAGTAATTTTCCCATTAAGTATTATTATGCCATCTAAGGAAGTATTTATACTTTGCCTATGTCTTGCACGTACTTTTGCATAAAGCAAATTTTACTGCTATCAGGTGTTATTATAACACTTTGGGAAATGTTGGAAAAGATAGGATTATTTCTTTAAAAGATTTCATAATCTATTCACCAGAAGATATTGCCATTATTTCTCAAAAGCATTAAGTATATAACTATACAAACCATCATGTTATAATTTCCATAATGTCAGCACAATCTTTAATTTAGTGTTAGAATTAATCCTTTTCAAAATTTTAAAATATCCAATCTCGAAAAGTTAATTCTGAAAATTCTACTATATAAAATTAAACACAATAACACTTTAAAGATTTAATCAAAACTTTTTAATTGCCTATGAAGGAGTCACTTTTGAAGTCTTTTTTTAAAAGAGCTTTATAATCTTTTAAATCATTATTGATATCCTAACAATTAATAATCAGGATGACTGGCATTCAAGTTATCTTCTCTATCTCTATGTGTAGGTGAATACCCACATTTGTATGCATAAGAAAATATTCCAATAATTTGAGAGAAAAATATTCGAATTTTAACACTGACTTCAAGTCTATAAAAAAAATGACATGATATGGAAAAGTAGATCTAGAAATTAGAATTTTTCATAGAGAGAAAACAGATTTGGCATCAAAGAATGTGAACCCTTCTAATATAAAACCGTTGGTAAAAAGGGCCAATGTGCAGCATTTTTTCAAGTAAGCAGCCAAGTACTAATAGATCATAAAACTAAAGTAAATTGCAGCATATTTTATGAAAATACTTTTAAAGCAACCTAACATAAGGTTAAAAATAAAAATCCCAAATCATAGACTATCATAACTGCAAAAAGCCTTAAAACTAATCAAAATATTATAAGATACAGAGAAATGAAGGGTCTTGTCAAGGTCAAACAACCCAGGGGCAGGAGAAGAAATAGGTGTTAGGAACACAAACTCCCAGGTCCAAGAGCTAATACTGCCGAGCATATCCAATTGCCATTTCACTTAAAACATGGCAGGAGTTTTTAAGAAAATATGCAACAACAAAAGACACCTAACTTTTTTCTTATTCTCTTGGACAATTTTAGTTTCCTAACCAAATATCTTTCTAAGTCTTCCTTAAGGATCACAATTAGAATGCCGTGACAAATAGTTGCACAACCTGAAACTACTTGAAGTAAAACCTCATATGAAAAGAGAAGCAATATGTTTGACTAACATAAATTACTGCAATGGCTTCTTATTGGTGAGGGGCTAACATTAGCCAGTTGCTATTTAAAAGATGTTTTATTATTACTGAAAAACACATTCTTTGAGAACAGTGCTTATATTTAAGAAACCATTCCATTGTAGATTCATGTTAAGAAAATCAGTGTCAAAAAACTTTATAAAGAAATCTCAACCATAAAGACAAGATATTTCACAATTTTTTCTCCATGTGACATATACCATAAAGGGAGGAGAATACTTCTACACTATCATGAACAGACTTTTCTTATTTTAAAAATGAAATATCTAATCACAGAGAATCAGGTGTATACTCACGGCTCAGGATCTAGTGTATCATTTTTCTTCTTTTCAAACTGATCCTTTGAAATAGTCCTTAAAAAAAAAATCAAAGAAAGAAAAATCATCATAAAATGTTACCTACTGCCAAGTTTCTATTAGTTAAGAAATAACAAACCAATAATAGTAATAGCTAAACTATTTATACAGTGCATTATCCTATATAAATCACTTTGACAAAAACTCACTGAGGCAAGTAGTGAGACAATTTTACAGAAAAGCAAAGTGAAACTCAGTTTAAGTATATGTAAATAGCTTACTGAGAGTAACATGAACAGTAAGAGACAGGGGTCAGATTTCAATCAAGTCTCTTTCCTTCAAGACTAGGTATCTCAAGTTATACCCTATTTACTTCCCTTAACATGCCACATATCACTCTGTGCCCTTATACTCTTAAGCACCTAAAGGCAAATTGAAGGAAAAAGAGACCACTTCACTAGTAAGTCAATTCATTTTACTTAAGAGCACCATCATCCTTTCTTTTACAACCAGTATGAAATTGTTGTTTTTCAGACATTTCAGTTATAACTGACTCTTCATGACCCTTTTTAGGGTTTTCTTGACAAAAATAATGAAATGGTTTGCCATTTTCTTCTCCAGCTCATTTTACAAATGAGGAAACTGAAACAAATAAGGGACTTGCCCAGGGTCACACAGTTAATAATCATCTGAGCAGAATTTAAACTCAGTCCTCCATGACTCCAGGCCTGGTACTCTAATATGAATCAATAAAAATGATGGATCATTTCTTCCATTAATTTTTGGTCAGATTTTCATATAATACCTGTTATATGAGGTATCACTATAACCATAAAACAATTCTTGTATTCATTCTATTATTTGTGAATACCCAGCTAAGATAAAGTGAACTAAAAAGCAGATATTATACTACTTTTAAAGTGTTTTATTTCACACTAACAAGTGGATTTTTTTTTATTATGAATATATCAAAGATCTTGGCATATGAATGCTCTCCACCAAAGAGCAAAATTCACCTACAATTAAGTAAATAAATCCATTTTGTAGTGATCTGAGCTCAAAGATGTTAATTGATTTGCTCATGGTCATATAACTAATAAACACAAGGAATAGGATTTGAAAGCAATTTTTTTTTATCTCTAAGATCAAGGAAAGAAAAAAAGGGGACACCAGTTATTGTACTAAATTCCCTATATAAGAAAAACATTTCTAGTACTTTTAAAATGAAGGCAGGTTTATTTGTTTATTATATTTTTTCCTAATAGTTTAAGGATTAAGAAATGGCAAGGGTGATGTGATAGGTAAACTATACATAAGACATTTGTAAAGTGGATCTTCCTGCACTCCAATTACTTTTTTAAACTAAACAGAAAGCTAATAAAGAGAATATTCTTTATTTTCTCTACTCCTCACTCTATATATTCCAATCCACAAAAGGTTAATTTGCATGGTCCTCTGAGATGCTATTTTATTATTAAGATGTTTCTTAAATAGTCTCTAAGAAACAGTAAGCAGCACCATATACAGAGAAGACAAAGCAAGATACATCTTGAATTACAGTAGAAGACATTGTGGTTAAGGAAATGTGAAGAGATGTTACATTGAATATCTCTTAATTGTTTGAGGGAAGAAGGGGGCATACACATGGTAACACATTTTAATTAAAACACTGATGGGATCTCCCTTTTATTATACAAATAATCAAGTCAGAGCTAGAAGAGAATATTTGACAAGGCTCACTACATATGAACTATTATACCATTCAATACTATAGGAAAATCATGTCAGTACTTACGTCTGGGGCTGAGAAGGGTCGTCACCCAGGGTAACATTCTCCCCCTGGATCTCTGTGAAACACTTCTCACAGAAATGATACCTGTCAGCAAGAAGGCCATACTTGGGTGAACTGGTCCATCATAACACACAGCCACCCAAGCAACGAAGCCACCAATCAGAGCAGGGCAGATCACCACGACGAAGGGGGGGCGTTGTTGGTTGATTGATGGGTCAGTGAGGACAATGAAAAGGAACAGAGGGGGCAGGTGGGGAAGGGCAGGATTAGAGAACAGGGAAGGGAACAAATAGCACAGACATAAAGGTAAGACGCAAACACCAAGACAACACATAGCAGAAAGCCAAGGCAAAGCATTGATTAGCATTCGGTCTCATTTCATACATTACAGGCCATCATCACTAACAAATGATAGATTGTCAATCAGATTCAAAGACTTGTAATGATTTGCAGGATGCTGTTAATACTAAAGTTGTGTGTGTCCTAAATTTAGGAATTTGAAGTTTGTTATTATTTGTAAAAATTTAATACTCCAGGCTTTGAGATTCAACAAATTTGCTTTGAACAGAATATTCTGTTTAGAATATTCTGATGAAGGGACTAAAAAAGTAAAGATTCAAAACAGCTTTTGTTGTTATTTGTTATACAAAAAAAAAAAAAAAGAAAAAAGAAATTTATGCTTGAAAAGCAAGCATTCCATAATTTTATTACCAATCTTAAGCCAGAATTTTAATAATTTTAAAATGTATGAAAATGTTGAACACCCAGAACTGGTTTTTGCTTTTAATAATTTCATTAATTTGGTATATACAATTAATATAACTGCTTAGCTCATTGGATAACAATACAAATGAAACCAAATCCATATTCTAGACAAACATTTAACAGAAATGCAATTGAGAGGGTCAGAGACTTTCCAGCCATTTATAAAAAAAAGTATATGTGTGAAAAATATTAATATATTGTACAGGCAATACAATATATATATATATATATATATATATAAACATGAACAATCTCTCAGGGCTTAAAGTTAAATTCTAAACTTTAAGAATTTTGGTCCCATGACCAATCAGTAGCCAATCTGAGATACTCAGCAATCTAATGCTGTAACTTGGTGGCGATCCAAATTAAACAAATTTAGAATATAATTGTAAAGTTACAATCTGCATTTGAAAAAATTATCTGTTACACAATATTTTTTTTTTTCCTTAAGATGATCTGGAGCTTGGGCCCAAGTTGTCAAATAAGGACGATTAAAAAAAAATTACTAAATGTTTGGAAAGGACATGATTTAAAACATGAATGAAAAAAATAAATAAACAAAAATGCAGGTCAGTGCTGCAATAAAGCAGGGTGGGTTCACAAGAATACTGTCAAAATAAATAGGCTTAATGAAGGTGAATTTTATGAGCAAAGAATGAGGATAAGGCAGCAACGGCAGCACAATCAAATGCAGTTTTAGTGTTCAAATGCTACATCTAAAAGATGCTAAGAACAATTAGTATTAATGACACCGTAACAAGACTCAGAGTGCCACACTGAACCAACAATTGCAGGATGAAAATACGGCAGCTTAGAGGTCCCCATTCACTCACTCACATACACATAGCTACAAACTATTGTGATGAACTGCTTTCTTATGCTTATATTTGTGGATATGTCATTTGTAGATTCTGATTCTATTCTTAATGAAAAATAGCAGACATTCTTTGTCAAGCTAATCAAATGTAGCCAATAAATAAAATGTAGAATTTTTAAAACATGCAAAACAATTCATACTTTTCACACTTGCTTGATGAGGAAGGAGTAAGAGAGAGGCGCTGCAGGCAACATTAGCATTAGTGAAGATTACAAATAAGATCTTTCTTCCAAAGGCATCGCCTACTTATACTAACTCAGATTTAAAATTCTGCCAAGAACATGAACTCTGGCCAGGAAAAAGAGAAATTAACTTTATTGTAAAAAAACAAAACAAAACAAAACAAAAAACCCCCAAAATAAATAAAAAACCACTATCTTCATTTTTATCAATCATCTATAGCAATACCCTGCCTAGTCACTCTTGTGAACATGCTTACACATCATGGAAATAAAACCATACTGAAAAAAAAACTTGATTCCTTTAATACAATTTTCATGTAGAGAATGGCATCACTATCACTAGGCAAGAATTTAGCAGTAATGAAACTTCAAACTGACTCACTGAAAGCCAGTACACTATGGTAATCCAGAACTCTGTCATCAAAGGTTCCCTTATTTACAAAACAGTAACTGGAATTAAGCATTCTAATCCTTTTTTTTTTTTTTTTGACCAAACATACAGCCATTGAGAATTAGTAAAAACTGAGAACTAAATAGCTATCAAAACTATATTGCTTAAAATAAAATTGTCATTGAAATTAATGTAAATCTGAGTGATTTCAAAATGCAGTTAATTAACAGACATTTTATGTTTGCATTAAAAGCACACTAAAATAATTTAATTCAGTTAAATAAAAACTGAGAAGGATAAATTATTATCAATTCCTTTTACCAAATGATCAAGTTGATGCATCATTAAAATAAAACAAAATGTAGAGTTGCCAGTGGACTACAGATATTGAATTGTGGGCAGGCCCTCTCGAACTCTCTACTTTGAACCTGCCCAGAAAAAATTAAGATGGCAAAAGAACTGAATCTAGAGTGATAGAAGCTGAAACCTAGGAAGAGACTAAGAAAGCTGCCTGCTGATTTCAGCAGAGGCACAACAAAGATATTTCAGAAATTTGATAATCTATCCTCTTTTAAAGTAGTAAAGGGAAGCTGCACAACAAGCAGAGAAAGGCTCAGAGTCAATTTGTAAATGAAGAGCCTAGATGACATAATACAATTATTTTATGAAAAGTCTAATGAATATGTATAGAAAATATTTAACTTAATCTACTATAATATATATGTTGTGTATATGTGTGTGTGTGTGTATATATATATATATGTGTGTGTGTATATATATATATTTGGAAGTATATAGAATATATATATATATATATGTTGGTACCTGAATAATGCAATTACTTGGTGGCAACCTTGGTTTAGGGAAAATTTAACTGAAGGCAAGTTTTCAAATGCAGATTGTTCTATATATTTGTATCTTATTTGTATTTTCTACCTTAAAGTGGAATAAAACTACTATTGTAGCTAGGGATCACAAAACTACAAAGTAGAATTTGTGTTTCATCTTTGTGTATCATTTATACATAAGGCACTACTAATCTGAATTACTTTTAGACCTTTGTAAAAATGCTTATGAAAAAATGAAAGTGCATATTCATATATTAATATGTTAGAGCATTTCTTGATTATTTAAATCAAGAGCCTCTCTTTCAGTTCTTAGTACCCAAAAGATTAGGATTCAGAGAAGTTAGACTCAATTGTTAGAAATAATATCACAAAGTATCATAAATAGGCAAAGCCGAGAATAAAAATGTAAACATAGACAAATTCTCATTGTCTATCAGGAACACTATTTCCTGAAATAACAAAATATTAGACTTACTAAAAAATATGCTGATGACTAAAATGTGAACTTAATTCAAAGAAATAAATTCTATATTCCAAAAGAGCAGAGTCTCAAAAGAGAGCATTTCCATACATATCCCCAAATTTGGGTGGAAAGATTATTCTAAAGAACTGAATATGATAAAAGCATATTAAATGCGGATGTCATAGAAAAAAGTATAAATAGGCCTTTCATAGGATTATGAAGCTGAAGGAGACTTTAGGGATCATGTGGTCTTCAGAAAAAGAAAACTGAAGTCTAGAGAAAAATGAAGTCATAAAAGGAGGGGTAAGGAGCAGAAAAAGATCCAAACCATTAGTCCTCAAAAGACAAGTCAAGTGTTCTATCAAACCAAGCTAGAGATACTCTTAATAATGCTGTGCTAATATTCTTAACCAATCAAATAATAAACATTTATAAGAGCTAAGCACCAGATTAGGAACACTCTGTCAACATATCACTTACTAGTAGAAATATTCTATTCCTTCCCTATTATTTCTATAAAGGGGGGATGGGGTGGGTAGTGAAGTAGAGAGGTTTTGAATTTAAATAAAGTCAGTCTATGAAAACTGAATAAGTAGTTCAAAATAACAGTGTCAAAGGAGTATTCACAGTGATTTGAAAATAGCTTTAAGTTGTTTAAAAAGATAAACTTTAAAAAATAAATTTAAACCATTATATAAATGGCTTCTATAGTAGATATCTTTATATGTCTGGATCAATGGAGATAGCAGCAGCAAAAACACTACCTGGTTGGTTTCTTTTAAATTTACTTTGGTTTAACTTAAACTTATGTTTCTTTAAAAACTCATAAGGATCAAATGCACTTTTATTCTCATTTTACAAAAGAAAAAACTCAAGGCTAAATGGAGCAAAGTGATACCAGAAAACTGGTACTAGATTCTTGAATGTGCCATTTCTTAGTAGTGTTTTTTCCATTATTCCAGGCTGCTTTTCAATTTTTACTTTATTGATAAAAAGGATAAAACCTATACTGAGAAGTCCAAAAATATGAGTCAAAATATTATGAAGTATAGCTGCATAGGTCAAATTTCCAATTATATTATCCTTCAATGATGTACTTATGCTTTGTCAATATGCTAAAATTTCATTTTAGTGAGTAATATTTGAAATATGTAGTCTAATAATACTAAGACATATTTTTAATAGAGATATGCTTATAATAACAGCATTTAATGTAAATATGACATATAGCACATAGAAGTTATTTTTTCTGGAAATTTTTTTCTGGAATTTTATATTCATAAAATTTGGAATAAAATCAAATTGGTAAAAACAGTTAACTCAAAATCCCAGCCAAGGATCATTTAGTCCTAAACACATTTTTTTAAACACAATACGAAAAGGTCCAACTCTCCAAACTAAGGTATTTGTTACCTTTTTTGACAAAAAAAATTGTTATTAATGCCATTTAAAATAAAAAAATCACTTAAAATACCCATTTATTCCAAAGTCAATGCAAAACCTTACAGTAGAAATGGATAGCAGAAACCTATCCATCTCTCAAAAATAATTTGGTTCTAGTTTCAAAAATGGGAGGCAAAAAGATCAACAGTCCAGATTTGATTTTCATTATTGGATATCATATACCACAATAATAATAAATTAAAACACATTGGAAAGTAAGTTTAAAATCTTAAAATTAAGTGTTTGCATGATGTAAATGTGTGGATAACAAGAAAGCAAAAGTGTGTGTTTATAAAACATATATATTATATATAATTTTAAATATTCCCTCAAGATTTTAGTTTATTTTCTCTAAAATGCTTTTATTAAAAATAACTGCCTCTCAAATACACAATCTCTAACAACCAAGACAATAACAAAATGATTATTATTAAAAGGCAATATATCTAAAATTTTTTGTGATACTTATTTAAAATTTAATTAAAAGTATACTTTTCATTGAAAGATAAAGGCTTCTCATTTCTTCACTTCAAATTTTACCGAAGAAACATAAAATGAACTTAACCTCCACTATAAGCTTGTTTTTTAACAAATATCTTGAAATGTTTTTTCTTCTTAAATTATTATATTTTTAAAAGATGTGTCTTAAAAATGAACATCATTTTAAAGTAGTGAATATAGAGTTCCAAACTTGAATAACTTTTACCAAAAAAAAAAAAAAGTGTTAAAAGCTACAGAGGGCATGTGAGCTTAATGAATGACAGTAAATTAAATTTTAAAGTGTTTCTGTCAAATGTTATCTGTCAAGATTACAAAAAGATGAGCATGCTTTGTCACAGGATCTAATTTCCTCAAAATATGCAGGAAAACTGCTGGGTGCTTACCTATTCTGATAACTGTAGTAGGCAGCATCTCGAGGAATTGTACATAGCTGCTTACCATAGCAGCACAAGGTCTGTGGAGAGAACTCATACTGCAAAACAAAGGAGAGAGAACTAAAACTTTACCACATTTACCTCCATTGCGTTGTTAAATTGACTTTAAAGATTTAGATGCAGCCAAGTACATCTGTTAAAATTGTGCACAGTGCTGAGAAACTTTATAGAAAAGTGGATTAATCTAAATTATTAAATGCCAATAAGTGAAATTGGGTAAGGGGTCAGGAAGAATAAGCATTGATAAACCAAGTACTAAATTACAATTTAATTTCTCATTTATTCCTCACATCAACCCTGGGAGGAAAATGCTCCATACTATCTCCATATTGTAGATGAATAGACTTGAGACAGGGGTTAAGTCATTTGTCCACATAGCTAGGAAGTACTGGAAAATAAGATCTGAATGTAGATCTTTTTAATGTTAGGCCCAGTGATCTATCTATGGTGTCACCTAGCTGCCTCTGTCCTAGTAACTACAATTAATTTTTCAGTGTTTCATCACTTTCAGAAGAAATTTAAATGAGGTAGTCAAATTTTAAGTCTATATTTCTCCAGACTTCTTGCCTTGATAACAACCAAATTCTTCTCTAACCAGTAGCTTTTCAAATGATTTTGCTCTAATTAGGGACTGTAAAAATCTCTAACACTGGTCACCCCAATGGAAAATCAGAAAATTAATCAATTTGAAATTATTGAGATGACCTGCACCAAAGAAAATGCACAAAAGCCATTATTGAGAAAATATGATGGAGGTGGTAAAAAACAAACAGCCAGATAGACAGCCATAGTTTACAAGAAAGGCTAAAAGGGTTAGCAGAAGATCTCCAACATGTTTGTCAGATTTTCTTAGGAGAAGAAGGGTAAGAATTATATAAAATGAGAAGGGTTGGAAGCAGTTTATCCATACTAATGACATAAGAGACTCTGAAATACCTAAAGAACTTAAGACTTTAGATATGGAAGGGAACATTCAGTAGTCCAATACTCCCATTTTATAAATGAAAACTCCAGAATTTTGGAGAAAAACTCTTATTTCCTGGATTACATACAGGTTGTAGGTAAGAATTTTACATACAGGTTTATGAATATTTTCCCATTTTTCTGAGATATGATGGGATTTGAAAAGTTTTCAGAGCCAATCTAGTTAACTTTGATCTTTATAAATTTTGCCCGTATGTCTTAAGGGATGATGTTTAGCATGACTATTTAAGTTAATTTTGTGTCAATAAATAAAACCGTACCTTGCGTCCACAGCAGTATCCAAGGGACTGCATAACAGGGTCAATTTCTTGTTCGAAGACCTCTGCAAGTTTAGTACAAAACTTATAGACTCTGGAAGTCTTACGATTGTAGAGCCAGGCATTGTTAAACATTAACCAAACATCATCCACATATTGCCAAGGCTCTTGGTACTGCCCTGTATCCAATTTCCTCTTAATGGTGGAAAGATCCATAGGGTTCTTCACAATGTCAAAATAATCCTTCAAAACACAAGAAAGATTGCCCTCTTATTGTTAAGATTACCATATGCATGACATCCATGATAGCCATACTGATATCCCTAACATGGAAGTTAACAGTGAAAAACTATATCATGTGAAATGGAACTATAAAATAGCCTCTGTTGGATGGAGTTTTCCAAAAAACTTCAATCAGAACTGGCCATTTCAATGTCGGAGAGACACATTTTCCATTTACCATGATTCTATGACAGTTCCAAATGTCCATCTCTCCATAGGGGAAAAAAATGGAGGAAACAAGCATTTACTAAACAGTACTATTCTAGAGCACTGCGCTAATCACCAAAATAATATTACAAACATTTCACTTGATCTTCACAACAGAACTAAGAGGAAACAATGAGCATCTCCATTTTGCAGTTGGCCTAAGGCAGACAGACTCAGCTAGTAAAGATCTGAGTCTGCATTTCTGACTACAGGGTCAAGTTTTATAGTCATTTTGATACTTAGATGGCAATACTGCAATAAAAAAAAAAAAAAGACCACACACACCATAACAATTTTACTTTTGGTAGAGAGAAAACTATGTAACCAAATAAAAAAACCAAACCAAAACAAAACAAAAAACAAAAGCCCCTCAACAACCTTAATTTTTACTGTAAAACTGAAAATAATTACTAGACATCAGAATAACATTTTTATTTTAGTAATCACTTGAAAGAAAAATATCAGACAAAAAACAAAACAGGAAATTTAAATAAAATTAATAAGCCTTTAATTAAAAATTTATCATCTAAAACAAAACTAGTCAAAAGTTTAAAATTTACTTTTCAAATTTTATAAAAAATGAGATATTTCATCTTAGCATAACATGGAGTTGTAATAAAAGAGAAAATGGAATGTCGATATCATAGTCATTCTACAGCAGAATTTGATTTGATATAGAGAATTTAACCAATAAAAAGACTTTAAAATCTCTCAAAATCAACGCTGTTAAGAAAGTACAAATCTACTCCCATGAAACAGCAAGGAGATGCCAATGTATTTTGAATCAAACGAATATTTCATTTTAAAACTTTTTCTTCTTTTTTTTTTCTGGTGAGGCAATTGGGGTTAAGTGATTTGCCCAGAGTCACATAGCTAGGAAGTGTTAAGTGTCTGAGACCAGATTTGAACTCTGGTCCTCCTGATTTCAGGGCTAGTGCTCTATTTACTGCACCATCTAGCTGTTCCCATTGTTAAACTTCTAATCAACTTTAGAAACACCTAGAATAAAACCAATCATAAATTCCATGCCCTAACAAATGAAAAGGAAAGCAACTTCTTGATAACTACTTGAACAAAATTCCTTTTTTTTTTTTTTTTTTTTTTTTTAAATAATAGCTTTTCTCTCTTTTTTCTTTCTTTCTTTCGCTGAGGCAATTGGGGTTAAGTGATTTGCCCAGGGTTGCACAGCCAGGAAGAATTAAGTGTTTGAGGCCACATTTGAATTTAGGTCTTCCTGACTTCAGGACTGGTGGTCTATCCACTACACCACCTAGCTGCCCCTAGTTTTTTTATTTTTGAAACATATATGGATAATTTTCAACATTCACTCTTGAAAAAGCTTGTGTCTCAATTTTTCTCCCTCCCTTGTCCCACTCTTTTCTTTGATAGCAAGATGTTAAAATCATATGAACAAAATTCTTAAATTCTTAAAATGAGAATGCATTTTTAGTGTCAACTCACTGGAATTCCTAGGAGCTGGGGATCCACAGGCTGCCTAAAAGGTAAAGACTCTGGATCTTGGCGATACAATGCTTCTAATGTAGGCATGAGAGCCTGTCGCAACTCTTCTGGTTTAAAGACTAGTGGGAAAATGACAGAAAAAAAAAATCAATGCTGAAAAATGTTTGTTTAAAACCTTAAAATTAAATAACATTCTTAATGATAAAAGTGAGTCACTCAATTAAACAATATTTTTAGATATTTAAGTGCTTGGTTTAATGAAATATTGACATGTAGAACACAATGCAATATATTATTTGAATGTAAGTACTAATTAAACCCAATAAACCATTCCTGAAATTGTCTACATGATGTCTTTTCAAAACTTTTACTTCCAAAATAAACCAATGAGTTTCTAGTTATAATAAGTATAACTTCCATTCCAATGCTACAATTCAATCTTCTTATAACTTCTGTTCTTTAAAAATTGTACCGAAGTCATGACGTCAAAGAGAGCATAAGTTTAGCAACTTCATGGAAACTATTTTATCATTCATTGTTTATTGAAGTAAAGCTCAGAGCTTCCAAGTTGACATCCTAGATCAAACTGGGTGATAATTAAATGCATTTCAATAAACCACAGATCTGACTAGGTCTTTAAAAGCTTCACTGATAAAGCTTTCCAGTCTCTAGAAGTTGTTAAACCTAAGCTACTTAATATAATTTTCACTTCTAGGAAATTTGTAAAAACACTAAAGCTGCAAAAATATTAGGCCCATAAAAATTTTCATCTACCTGCTATTAGTAATTTTTGGTACACTGAGTTATTGTATTTTCTGTGGCTCTTCCCCACAAAAATAATAATATAAGAATTTAATTGCACAAAATGCAGGCAATTAGTTTAAAAATTCAGGATTTCAAAACTAAACCAAAAGATCAGAAGCAGGGCATATTGTATTTGTTGGCATATTATATAGGAAAGCAATCTCATTTCCTTTAATTCCAAAAAGGTTGATCTGATTTTTCTAACACCTAAAGTAATGGGGTAGGAAAAGAGGGGTATTAGTATTTGCATGATATAAGTCAGTAACTGAAAATCAACCAAAAGATTCATCAAACTATCTTTGGTAGTATTAAGCAAAGCAGTACATATATAACCATGTCACAAAGACATGGGTTAAGAACTGCATCTGACAAATTCCTTCATTCCGTTCCCATGCCCAAGAAGCGTACCTTTTTTGTTTGCTGAGACTAGTCACTCTATCTTGTTGGAAGTAAGCAACTGCTCAAGTGTCATCAGGAAATGTAACCTGCTGAATTTCTGAAACGTGTTGGTTTGCCTCTACTTAGGCAACCTGAGGGCACATCACAGTCGTGCAGAACTTATGAGGACACCCCCAAGAAACTTAAGTGATTATAGCTCAGAACTTCTCAATTGCAGCAAGCTACCTATTTCAGTCACCCAGGGGAGAAAGCAGTTGTTCTAATGTTTATATTATGTGACAGTGAAGTTGAAATCCCTTATGTCAACAAATAAATTCTTGTTTCGATCTAAACATTTAAGTTCTGTACTAAACTTTAAAGTTTCCTATATGAAAATAATGAAGCATTAAGTAACTTCAATAAAAATCTGAAAACAGCTGCCCAGTCACTTATTAACTTTTTCTTGCTATTAAAATATAGCTATTAGCCAAATAGAATCCAGAATGCTTTTATGTGAAGTAAGAACAAAATCAAATTTGACTGAAATTAAGCTTAAGGGTTTTTCCTGTACCAAATAGAGCAACTATATATCACAACTGCTCCTATTCACCAACTACATATCATAACTGCTCCTATTCACCTTGCCTAAAAACAAACTTATATAAGAAGCCTGTTTTTTCAGTGTGTGTGTGTATATATCATTTTTAGGAGCAGAAGATGTAACAGGGAGTGCAGTGATTTATGTTTGAAAACAATACAGTTCCTATCACCATGAACATGAGGTATAAAAATTAGCCATGTTAATTCGCTCTTATAAAAAAGGGAGCAAATACAAAAAACTGCATGTAAAGTTTGTGATAGGAAAGCTGTCACTCTTTTCATTTCAATAAATACTTCTGAAAAACCTATGTTATATAGATAGCCTCAGAAACTAGTTAGCCCTGTGACACATGGACAAGTCATTTAAATTAGTTTTCCTCATTAATAGTATCTGCCTCCCAGAATTATTTTCAGACTCAAATGAGATTTTTGTAAAGTGCTTAAAAAGTAGGCATGACATAACTGGCAAATAAAAATAGTAAGCAAAATCAAAAAGCTACACATGTTCATCTTGGATAAGAATGGTAGCAATAACAAACAGAAAATTTTGTTTACTTTCTGTTTTCAGGTTTTTTATTTTGAGCTTAACTAGCTTCTTCAATTTCAACCTATCCAAATAAATTTTTGTTAAGTTTTCCTCAGCATAGTTGCAACTGATCTTTTATGTGTATTTTAAAATAGTGACTCCCTACTTTGACTGTTCTATTCCCCTATTTATCCTGTATATATTTATCTGTTAGTATTGTCCTCTTAGAGAAAACTGTGTGGCATATGTAACACTATTATAGAAAGTAAAACCTAAGATTTTGTTTTCTCCCTATTAAAGGGAGAAAAAGAAATTTCTAACAATATGTCACAAATGACTCTAATATAGCCCTCACTTCCAAACTCCAGTTGACTGGTTGACTCTTAATAAATGCCTTTTCATTCATTTATTAAACAGATCACCTGAAATCTCATTTTTTTTATGTTGACAGATTGTTTGGTACTTAACATCTTCTCAATTCTCTCAGCTGCCTCTCCATTCTGACTGATGGCTAGAGAAGAGAGGAATGTATTCCTCTCAAAATCTTCCTTTAAGAGGGTTCAGAATTTTGCAGCAAAGTCTGTTTTTCTTCAGCAATTGGCTTGGTTTCTATTCCATCTCTCCAGTCCCTTTTCTGCTTCCTTTTCTGCTATCTTCCCCCATTAGAGGCTATGAGATACTTAAGGGCAGGTTCCTCCCATCCCCTTATTAATATTGCCAGAGCTTAGCACTGTGTTAGGCATAATAACATTTTAAATGAACTGAAATCATTGCAATTGCTTATTGACATTTTCACTAGTTCTAGCAGCTTAAATTCATTATATATCTAAAAAGACACTACAGTTATTGTCTCAGTCCTCTCTTGATTCAACTATTTTAGTCAATGATATCACTATTTTCTAGTCATTAAGAATTGATATTACAGATTTATATTAATTCTTTAATTTCCTTGCCTAAGTCACCAAGTGCGTTTTCTTTGAAATGCCTGTTTTATGTACCCAATTCTTTCGAGGGCCACCCCAGCTTTTATCAGTCATCACATGAATGGGCTGTTCTCACTAGTTCTAAAATGCTCATTTTCTCTCCAGTTTTTCAAGCCAACATGCATGTTACAAAGTTATATAACTTTGATCAGGGCATTAGAGGCTATCCACTATGTAAATGATGGCATTCAGCTTAGTCTAACACTGAAGAACCAATTTTCAGGACCTAACCTTTAAAAATTTGTTTCTCACTATTCTTTTTTCTTCTACTCTAATCCAAATATTACCTATCCTAGAGAGCCAAACTAAAGAGTTAACTCCTTCATGAAACCTTCCTTGATAAATCTAGCCAAAATTAATCTTTTCCTTTCCTGACTTCTTACAGCACTTATTTTTATTATGACTCATTTGGCAATCATATCATCCCTTATGACAACTCATATCACATTCTTCTATTACTATTTAACAATTTCTTTATGTCTGTATGTTATATGTCTTCAGTTGGATTATAAACACTTTGAAGGCAATGATTATATTCTATTTTTTTTGAAAATTCTCAATGATCAGTTCTGTGCTTTAACATTAATGTGTTAGCTAAATACATAATGAATAAATAAATGCACATGGCAGTATAAGGAAGAAAAGGAATGTCATTTAATCCATGAAAGTGTTCACTACTTACAGGCAAAATTTATAGTAAATTTTTCTCATGAGGAAAACATTGTGATTAGCAAGCGTTATCAAGATGTGTTTCCCATATGGAAAACAATAATTAAAAAAAAAAAAAAAAAAAAAAAAGAAAGAAAATTGGTTTTACTTCTCTACCATGAATATTTTCATTAATAGGGAACAATCCAGTTCTTTAATATATTATCTATTTTCATTAATAATAACCTTCTAGACAAATGAAATTATCCAGAAAGAGAGGCGTAGAATAGCAGGTGAAAGGACAAAATAGCAAAGGAGATGAGAATATTTAATTTTCCTAACTTCTAATCCTTAGATTGGATTTGCAGAATACTGTGACATGAAGTTTAATGCACCATCTCTAAATCTACCTACTTTTTTTACGAGGCTGAGAAGGTGATGTAGACTGGGCAGTTGCACCATTATTACTATTCTCCTCTTCCTCTTTAGACTCCACTTTTATTTCTGATTTCTTTTCTTCAACCTCCATTGGTTCCTGTTTGGATTCTGTTACATCACTTTCTTCTTTTACCTGGGAAGACCCCTGCAAATCCTCCTCCATCTTGAGAAAAAAATAGAATTGTAGAAATAAAAACAAAATTTTAGACAGATTTTGCAAAATCTATGTTTGTAAAAATTTTTCCCCAAATAGAAATTTTTCATCAAGTTCTATAGAACCACGATCACAGATTCAACATTTTTTATAGTGAAGATATAATGAATTACATTCATGACAATGTGCTCTTATTTGTTCCTATCAACTCTTAAAATTTATGACACTCTCTAATCTCTCAAGACCTAGTATTACATTATTTTAAAAAACCATATGCTACTTATTTACTGCTGTTCAGGGATTTATAATGTTCAGGCAATTACAATTTATAATATATTTTATTAACAAATATATGATAATACTACAAGTAACAGAATATAAATTCCAAAATCTAAATATGAAGGGTTGAAAATTTAAGAAAAGAAAGAATTACTTAAGTTAGAGCCTGGAAGATATATGAGTAACATGGTAAAACAAAGTTCCACATATTTTACTTTTAAATCTATATTTTCCTATACATTAAATGGACTACAGAAATTATGTAGCTTTAGTTAATAAACTTTTATTGGATATTTTAATTATGCTTAATCTGCTACAAATTTTGATATCACAATATATCTATTAATTGCAAAGAAGTACACACCTCAGTTCTAGATTCCCCCTTTGTTTCACTAGGATCAGGCTCAGTTTCTTCAGGTTTGCTTTCTGTTTTACTTTCCATCATTGGTACATCAGGTCCAGGTTGCTGGGAATTGGTTTCAGCACTAGCCACTGAGGCTGGAGTGGGAACTCTGTTTTCAATGCTAGCAGCTGCCTGGGAAAGCTTTGACGCAAAATATACAAACTAAAATCAGAAAATAAATGGAATATTCACTTGTTCTTGGAGAGCAAAATGAAGATAAAGGTGATTCCAAATTGAACAAGGTAATCATTGTACATATTCATATTCTAATATGGAGTAGTAGACTTCTCAGAAAGAAAGTTGAAATATAGAATTGTGAAGTCAGAGAAAATCAGCAAAAGATTCAAGAAGAATCTACTGTTCCTGACTGAGGCTCAGATATGAACACACAGTGAAAAGTAAAGCTTCTGTCTACTAGAAACACTATATATTACATGGTGTTGTGTAACTGTTTTAAAGAGAAGGTACTGTAAGGTACAGGGCTGAAGTATGGAGAAGTGGCAATTGTGTTCAAACAAAATTCATCAATATAGAAAAGCTTTAAAGATACACATTTTTTGGTGAGGCTGTTATTAGACACAAAACAGAGCTACTTTAAAATTAATTTCTTCCAATAAACCAATATCTAAAGTTTATGATTCTTTACATTAGTGAAAGGATAAGATAATAAAGAATGAATAAACACACAAATTAAAAGAGAAAAAAAAAATCAACAGGGTTACCCTAATCATGTTTAACTCATCTAGTGAATACAGTGCAAATAAATCAGCATGTAGGTAAGAATGAATTTTTTTACATTTTTCGAAAAGTCTACATCAAGGTTCCACTTGAAAATCTTAAAACATTAATTAATACAATATTGAAAGAAAGTCTTAGGCAGCGCAGAGGGTATATCTTTGCATAAAAAAGAAAAATCTGCAGGAATGTCTCATGGCTAAGGCCTGGGTAGGTCTGATTTTGATATTTTATAAATCATCTGTGATACCTCCAAGTTTTTGGATGGTACAAGATTTTTTCCAGTAGTAAAATATTATCATGTCAATGAGTAGAACATGTTGGAAAATCTCAGAAAATTATAAAAGTAACTTTGGCAAATGAGCTTTAGTATAAGCAAAGTCAAGATAATGTACTTAGTAGAAATATATATATATATATTCCAATCACAAACAGCTAGGTGGCCTAATGGATAAAGTACTAGTCTGGAATCAGGAATGTTCAAGTTCAAACCCAACTTCAGACATTTTTTATTATAGCTGGGTGACCCTCAGGAAATCATTTAAATTCTATCTGCAACAGTTTCCTTAATTGTAAAATCAGAATAATAATAGAGGCTACCTCCAAGGATTGTTGTGACCATTAATCAACATAATATTTGTAAAGCACTTAGTGCTGTGACTAACACATACTAAAAGTACTTAATAAGTTTGTACACTTCCTCCTGTACTTAAGGATATTTTTGAGATATAATTTCCAATTGAGTGGATGTTCCTCAGTTGGGGAATGGCTGAATAAGTTATGATATTGGTATATGAATGTAATGGACTACTATTCAATAAGAAATGATCAGCAGGGTAATTTCAAAAAAATGTTCAAAAATTTATATGAACTGTTGCTAAGTGAAATGAGCAAAACCAAGAGAACATTGAACACTGTAATAAGATTATGTGATAATCAACTACGATACACTTGGCTTTTTTCAACAATGATATGATTCAAGACTTGTATACTTGTGATGGAAAGAGGCATCCACATCCAGAAAAAGAATTTTGGAAACTGAATGTGAACCAAAGCATAGTATTTTCACTTCTTGTTGTTAATGCTTGTTTGATAGTTTTTTTTTTCTTTCACCTTTTGAGCTTATTTTTCTTGTGCAGCATGATGAATAATGGAAATCTTTATTATAAGTGTAAATGTTTAACCTATATCTGATTGCTTGTTGTCTTGAGGACAGAAAGGAGGAGAAGAGAAGGAGAAAAATTGGGAACACAAAGTTTTTCAAAGGTGCATGCTTAAAACTACCTTTGCATGTATTTGAAAAAGTAAAGTACTATTTAAAAAGAGAGTAAGAGAGAGAATTTCTAAATACAGGAATTAGACATGGAAAACTATGAAACATTATTCTCTGAAAACATAGATACAATGTGTTGTTGCTTAATACGTTTTGTTAAAAGACCATTAGGAAGAGTTTTGAACAAAACAAACAAAATTATACTACCCTTGATAAGGAAAAAAAAAAACAACAGGTCTCTACTTGGATAAAGTGAGCATACTTTTGGTCATTGAACCATAATAAAGATGTAATAACTCTTACTAGTTAATGTATTGTGAAGAGTACCCAAAATAAAGAGATATGAAGCTCCTATGAGAAAACAAAATAAAAATCAGGTTTGTTTGGCAGGATGTCAAAAGATAGGACCAAAGGCTATAAAAAGTATGAAGGCTATAGTGGGATTCTGTTTTTTCCAAATAATAATAATGATGATGATGATGATAACAAAAGCAACATAACAATGTTTGCCTAATTGAAAGGGGGAAACAAATGGACTTGTTCATCAAATCCTGGCATCTCAATAGTGTGAAATATTCCTTAAGTTATAAAAGACTAAGACCCAGGATTAAATAATATTTTACAATAACTATAGGCTACAAAATTTGCTTAAAATATAAATAAGTTCATGGAAAGTTGTTTCATAGTGGATTAAAAGAAGGTAGGCTCTTCTGTAGTAAACTATAGGTAAGCTCTTAAGTTTGATGAGGAAAATGATAAGACCTTTCTACTATATCCCTGTTGTTACCATCTGCTGCTTTCATATGAAGATTTCCCTTTACATGGAAAATTAGTTTCCTTAGTATTTCTGTATTTGGGTGCTTTAAAGCATATGATACTTACTGGAGTGCCAGGAGGTTGAGCATGCACAGATGTTGGTTGCTGTTGAGATGGTTGTGGGGTGGGCACAGATTGAGGCTGTACAGGTGTCTGTGGCTGAGGTGTTACTTGGACCTGAGCTGCTGCTTGAACTGTAGGAGTACTCTGTGTTTGGGTAGCATTAGGTACTGAGCCAGGAGTTGGGGTGGGCGTCTGTCCTGAAGAAGAAACTGGTGTTGAAGGTTGTGTAGGGGCTGCAGGCTGAGGAGGAGTCATTCCAGGAGGTGTCTGATGCTGAATAGGTGGCATGCCAGCTGCTGTAGAAACTGGTGGTGGAGTCTGATGCAAAGGAGACTGGGTTACTGGTGGACAAGGTAACTGACTGCCCTGTGGACCCAGTATATTCATGGTGTTAGGAAGAGCAGTGTTGGGTACTTGTCCCTGCTAAAAAAAAAAAAAAAAAAAAAAAAAAAAAAGCAGATGATATTAATATATTTTGTTTTTCAAGGGACTTTAGAAATAAAATCATTTTACACATGAGAAAACTTAAAACTAGAGAAGTGAAGTGATGTTTAGATGAAATATGGCAATAACAGTACTGTACTCAAGAGTTGGGAGAGTTAGGTTGGATGATAGCTCAGAAACTTAATAGCTGTCACAGGGACTAACCTACTTAATATCCTTTACACATTAATTTTCTTCACATAGAAAAGGGCGAATATATTATTTTACCTACCTCAAAGGATTTGTTATAAATGTTTTGCAAACTTTAAAGTGCTATATAAATGTGAGGCTTTATTTTTCTTCAAAAATCACCTAGCTTATGAGCAGAAAAACACTAGGATTAGAATCCTGATCTGTGATTCCTAGTTTAATATGCTTTCTACAACAATATAGATATGGAAACAAAAATGAATTCAACTCTGTACTTAGATGTTCATGTCTCAAAAAATATAATTATATTTGTTTTAAATATAATTTTGTTTTATTTTTTTGAATAATTGTTTTTAAATTAAAAAAATATTTGTTTTAAATAATGGCAATTTGATGCAATATACAGAAAATGGAATTACTTCTTTATACAATTAACTAGAATAATTAAAACCTATCACAAAGAAACAACTTTTAACTCAATATATTATACTGGAATAAAGCAGTTATCACTAATTTAAAGTATTATATAAGTGAAAGTCAGGTCAAGGAAATGCTGCCTATATTAGAAATTATTTGCCTTAGCATTATAAACTCTTAATTATCTGGCTCCTTTCTATCTATCCAGACTTACCTCAACCTACTTCCTACCCTGTTTTCTTGGGTTTGTGAAAGCCAAGCAAACTACTTACTTTAACCTGTACATATCATATACTCTCCAACCTCCATTACTATTCAGAATCCTCTCTACCTACGATGCCTATGTTCTCATTCTTTCTCTCCTCTCCCTCTCTCCTTCCCTCCTCTCCTCTTTTCCTCTCTCTCCCCGCACCCTACACTACCTTTTAAAATCCTATGCACCTTCTTATATCCAATTCAAAATGTCACTTCCTCTATACATTCTATTTCCTTTCCTAAGGCTTTCTGTTTGCAATTTTATATGCTATTTTGTTTTAGCACTATGCATATGTGTATGTATTCTGAATATCCCCTGCTAGATGGTGCTCAATGAGAGCCATAAATATCCCTTATTTAATCTGTCTCCCACAGATCTGAAACTGAAACAAAACCCCTCTAAACAACCCCCCCCAACAAAACAAATAAAACCCAAGATTCTTTCAGTATGGATTTAAACTAACAATTAATGATATATAGTTAGTAATATAAGTCAATGTTAATAATATTTAATAAAATGTAATTTTAAAAGATCTCTTTTCCACACCTGTTCATTAATCTAAAATTTGCCATGATCAGAACTGATCACTAGACAAAGATCAGATATGCATTTTATTAAGCTTTTCCAATACTTCCAATTAACCTCTCCTTGTCTTAATCCATTGGAGACAGAAATCCAGAATGTCATGTACAATATGGTACACGACAACATCAATAATAGTCCAAATCCAGATTGCTTTTACATAAAGGTAGCCTATAATTGTATTATATAAAGTTAACCCATAAAGAATAAATAAGTTCATTCAATTGCAAAAGTAGGAAAAAATAAGCTAACAAATATTTGTCAATGATACAATCTCTAAAGAGAGAAATAGGATTAAAGGAAGTAAGATTAAATATAACTCATCTAAATCAGGGATAGGGTCATTTGGATATTTCTTAAATCATTCGCAGATTGTACAAAATTATTAACTTAATGAACTCAAGCAGTGGGAGGTTGTAGCTGCCTGCAGTTACCAATTGGCATGGCAAGACTAAATGATTTCATGGGTCTTATACTATCTGTAGACCAGAAATTCCCCATCCCCAATTTAAATGTAATTAAAAGCCTATAGGCCACATTATTTTTACCTGTGCTACTCCTGCTTGTGCTGTTGATTGACCCATTCCTACACTGTTGACATTCATAGTCCCACCAGAGGGTGGAAACTGATTCTGTGGCAAGAACTGACTTTGGGTAGGAGCCTGAGCCATCATGTTATTGGAATGAGTTCCCATCATGTTCTGTGGTTGAGGCATCCGGGAAGGAGACATTGCCATCTAGAAGTTAACAAATAACATGACAATCACTTAAAAGAAAAGATCTAAAGCACAGTTTAAGAGGTTAAAATTTGTCTTCTGATTAGAATGCTAGAATGTTGAACCTTGAAAAAAAAACTTTTTTTCAAAGAATGAAGTTGAGGTCAAAGATGAAAAGGATCTTGTCTAAAGTTAATTGGAGTTGTTTATTGAACTGGAACTATAAAATAACACCAAATTGTGATCCTCAGTTACAAATATTACTTTCTCATCAATCTAGTTAAGTTTTTATAAAGTATCCAAAGAAACTTAAACTTTTTAATGTTAACATTCCTGACTATTTATTCTAATTACATGAGAAACTTTTCATTCCTATTTCTACTTTTTATAGTCTCATATGGTTCAAAGTTCATTTGATTCTGTAATAACAGTGAAAATATTTTAGTCAAAGATCAAACTGGGACAAAGATAATCAAAGGGATGGCTTTAAAAAAATTTAAACTACCCCAGTTTCAAGGGAATAAGTGTCATATGTTCTTCAAAAAGTATCTAAATTCAACTATTCAAATCTTCTTTTTAAAAGAGTGGAAATTCAAGGTTCAAATAATATAGTAGAAAAATATGAAGACTTAAAAATTTTGATACAAACCGCTGGAACAGAGCCCATGTTATTCATTTGGACAGGGTGATTCATCGGGGAAGCTGCCCGAGGTCCCATGGGTGCCTGTGACATTTGAACATTTCCTATGGACAGTGGATTAAACTGATTCATTCCTGCAAAAATGCATCAAAAACAGATTATTAGGAAACATATCAATATGAAAATGCTTTCATATATATTCCTTTCTAGGAAAAAACCCAATAAAGAAGTAAAATAAAATATAAAATAGTTATCACTCAACATAAATCTTCCTTCTTGTCACAAATTTATGTTTTAAAAAAAATGGGAAGGGAAGAAAGTAGTGATAAGGGAGCTATACCTGATTTTTCAAAATTTCCAAAATGAAGTAGAAGAACTATGGGATATGATCTTAAATCATAGAGGTTTGGGCAGGAAAGGAAAAGAAGTAGGGAGAAAGCAAAAAAATTAAAAAGTAGCAAGAGAAAAACAGAATAAGTCTCCTATATGAGAAGAAGTACTAGAAAAGAAAGGAAAAGGCAGTTAATTGTGAATTGACAAAAAGAGAGAGGAAACAAGTGTTAAAAGGAATATAATCTGTCACAACAATCTTTGAAAGGTTTGTATGACAGCAGATCATTCTAATAAGACCCAAGTACCCCCCCAAAGCAAATCTGCATCAAAAACCTCTGAAACCTGAATCCTATCTATTACCAAGTAGGTCTTCAAAAGAGCTCAAACAGTAGGCATCTGTTTATATGTAATGTACTATATGTGGTGCTCAGAACATAAAAACAAAAAACTCTTGTTATTATTACATAGTTCTCGATGATTCCAACGTTGAATTTCTCTCTGAATATCTCATTTTCTTTCACTATCATATCCAATCCTTTTGTTCCCAGTATTGGCAATTCTTCCACTATTTACCATTTCTACATTCACAGCATTAGTTTAAGCATATTCACTTATCAAAGCTACCTTGGTGACCTATCTTGTTCCCTTCCCCAACCAATCTGCAACCTCAACCTTATCGTTCTTCCTCACAAAACTATTTTGTATTTGATATTTCCTCCACCTGTTTCTTCAAATAATATCCTCATTCCACCTTCCAAAAATCATATAAAAATTCATCTTTTCTGATTTCACAACATATAAATCCTAAATATAAAGATTTGTAATGCTTAGTAGTTAATGTTTATATGATTCCTTTGGGGTTACTTACTGCAATTAACAATGTGAATTACTCTCTTCTATCTAGGTTTTTGTGACTCTTGGTTCTCCTTCTGACTCCTCACTTTCCTCTGCCAACTCTTCATTCATATACTACTATAAATGTTCCCCAAGTACTGTATTAAGTAAGCCCTATTCTCTGCTCCTTCTACATTCTCTCAGTAACTCAACAACTTCTATGAGTTAAATTATCTATTTACAGATAACAGATATATACATATTTTTATACATAACATGTATAGCCCCAGTCTCTCACTTGATCTACAGTATCACATAACCAATTGCTTAATTTTTAAACGTATGCCCCAAAGACGCTTAAACTCAATATATTCAAAACTGAAGTAATGTTCTTCTCCAAGAAATTCTGTCAATGTTACCATACCATCATTCTAATCTTGCAGGATTATAACCTTGGGCATTATCTTAGATGCTTCACCATCTCTACCATCACATTAACTACTCAGCTGCCCAAATCTTGACATTTCTACTAAATTCACATCTCTAGAATCTTATCCCTTCTCTCCATTGACAGAGCTACTAACCATTTTTCAAGCTTGTCGTCATCATCATCATCATCTCTTACTTAGATTTTCTAAAGTTTAATTTGTCTCCCTGCCTCATACCTCTCAGTATTCCAATATTTTATGCACTGCTACTCTACTTAAATGCAAACCTAATCAGTCATAACTGCCTTTTTTCAATCAATTCCAATGGCTTCCTAAGGCTACCAGGACAAAATATGAATTTCTCTGTTTTGCTTTTGCATTTCACAATTTGGCCTCAACTTATCTTTCCCAAGGCTTACTGAACAATACTCTTCCCACAATACTGTCTAATAAATCACTCTGCAGATACAATGAATTTTCAACAAAGACTGAAATCATGGTTAACAAGTCTTACAGAGGAAAAGTGAAAAGAAAAAAACTTATATGAAAAAAGGACAAAACGCAAAGTAAAAACTATATGTTAGTTTAAAACAACTACAAACCTGGAGAAACCTGCATGCGGTTCATAGGCACACTTGGCATGGTCATAGGTCCATCTGTAATGATAACACAAGAATCAACTTAAAAAGTTTAAAAGAATATTATTCACAAGAAAGGAAAGACTAAGTTGTTTTGTTTTTTAAACAGTCAACTGGTCTGACAGTATGCTATACAATGACCATACACAGAATGTTTTAAAGAGTCTATAAGGAAACTGGAATATTCAAACACATAGACAAAATGATAGTTGTTTCAATTGGTGGTCCTAAAAATAGACAATGATGTTTTATGGTTAACAATGCACTGATATATTTGTGTGCATGCATACATGTATGTATATGTATAGACTCTTGTTTGAACTTTCAACCTTATATAGTAGGCAGAATAGATATTATTAAATTTATTTTGCAGGAAAAAAATATGAATTGAAAACATGAGGGTTATTAAGAGCACAGCAAATAGAAAACATGAAATGGATTGACTACTGACCTGCAAGAAGAGATATAAGAATACCTTCCTCTTCTCTTTGCAAAGGTAGTAGGAGATTATTGATGTAGAACACTGCATATACTATTACATTAGAATGAAGTCTTGCTGAACTGCTCTCTCCCTACCCTCTACCCATTTTTAAAATCTTTAAAATCTAATAAGAGATGTTCTTTGAATGGGTGAGCAGAGAGGATTATAATGGGAAATTAAAGTGGTATAAAATAATATGTATCAATAAATGTTTTAATAGAAAACATATGGAATGAAGGATGAAAAAAAAAAATTTGAATACTTACTTGGAGGTCTCACGGACTGTGCCTGGCCCATGCCAGAAGCAACCTGTGCAATACCTGGGGGTTGAGCCCCAGGAGTTTGTAAAGCTGGCTGATTAACCAAGATCCCTTGTTTATGTAAACGAGACCTTCGTTTTTCTTCTAATTCTTTCTGTATTTTATAGATTTTCTCTGCTAACAAATGATAATATTCATCCTATTAAAAAAAAAAAACCAATACCAAGTATTTAGATATTATTCCATAAAATTCACCTTTATCAAAAGTTCTAGTAGAGAAATTAATACGGAAACTCTCACAAAGAGACAAATGAACATTATACATAAAAAGATGAATTTACATACATCTAATTTTTAAAACTATGTATTTTTGTTTAGTGTCTTACTACTTCAATAACTGCAATGTAATCAGAATGACAAAGTACTGATTCAATCAAAAATATCTTATAACAAAGCAAGGAGTATTCATTATATATTCCTAATTATAACAAGGCACTCCATTAAAAATGAATTAATTATCCAAATTGTTTTGCTCTCTGGCAACTCTCTAGGAAAAAAAGGTCTCAAGATACTCCAGACTGCTTGGATAGTTGGATATCAGTACATATCCCTACAGAATTAAACCTACCCTGCTATTAGCAGACTCATACATGTCCCCTTCCACTTTCCTAGCATAAGCCACCAAATTCTCCATGCGGCGATCCTTCAGGGCTGCTGGGTCAGGTGTTGGAAAGATGGCTTGGACACTAAAAGAATAAAACATTTAACAATGCATATTTTGAAAATGATTTTATAATCTATATAAAATAAATTTTAAAATCTCATGTACTTTCTACAAATGAGAGATGTCAGAAGACTACCTGAGCATTACCATCAGATTTTACAGATTTATTGCTGGGAGGGAAGGGGGTTGTATGTGTATGTGTGTATTCTGTAAATATCTGCTGAAAATTATATCACTTCACCCTATTCAGACCAATTCCAAGATACTTACTTTATCAAGAATAGTTTGTTAAAAGTAGTCATCAAAGATAATTTCGGGGAAGATATCTTAGATCCATTTAATAGTGGAAAAACAATTTGATACTGATCATGGTACCTTACAGCTTTGAAGTTAGTATAAGATGATTATGGAACAAACTAAAAAAAGTCTTCAATCAGAAATGGAAAAAAAAAATCTCAATCCCATGCCTCTAATACATCTTTCTTTCTACTAAAAATTGTACTACTATATTTAGTTATTTGAATTACAGACGTGCAATTAACTTGAATGCCCTACTTCTGTACTACACCTCTCCCCCAATATCTCTTACTACCCTCTCTTCCCATGAAGAAAATCAAATGCCTCTAGTACAAGTAAAGATTACTTTAACTAATTAGGTATTATCCAATTAATTTTAGAGTTTTTAGAGCGTCCTGAAACAAGTGGAAAAACATCTGCAGAAGTTAAGAGTATTATAATGTAAGGCACAATAACTTTGGGAATGTAGTCTAACTGTGTGCTAATCTGAATAGTTGTCATGTCTATGAATAACTCATCCTATTTATGAACTATTCACAACTGAAGGAGTAACACTGTAGTTTTTACTTACAGTTTATGTACTAAATGGTTACGCAGGTCCTGAGTGACATGTTCATGCCAGCCTTTCCTAACTCCAGTGCTAGAAGGAGGTGCAGCTGTAGGCATGGTGCCGAGGCTTCCAATATTACCAGAATTGGTACCATCACTCATTAATGGGCTAAAATGAGAAGAAAAAAGGCTTTTTATCTATCTGCTACAAACACTAACACAAATTTCATTTCAGAATGTTAACTTTTAGCCTATTTAATTTCTTCTATCTATCCTGCAACATTATTTTTAAATGAATATTTTGAACTAAACTACGAAACCTCTTAAAGATATTAGTAAAAAAAAAATTTGAAACCCTTTATGTCACATGTTTATAAAACACGTTTCCTGCTTGAATGCCTCAGTAGAATAAGAAACTAAAACAAATGAACAGAGAAGCTGCTAAGTAGGAAACGAGAAGATAAAAAGAATCTAAGAAAGGGTGCATGAGTTTCATGAAAAGCAAAAAGTGTGGGAGAGAGCAAAAACAAAGAATATAGTGTATCTTAATGAACAAAACAAAATATGATAGTATCTAGTTGAATGTGTATTATAATTCTAGTTTTATTTAAGCATTATTTGGATTAATAAACTATACTGTTGAGTCATAGCCAAGTATTATCTTAGAAGGGCCCCCTAGATTTAATAACAAAGTGGAGGGAGACATAAGTACAAGAGCATTTACATCTTAAATAAATTCATTTACATATTTGCCAAAAAAGCAAGGAGGCAACAATACATCCCTTCTTTATAACCAAGCTAAGATTCACAGAGAAACTGAGCTACCTTGGCGTGAATGTTTAAGAGTTGGTATCAAAGCACAATTTCCTATTCCCAGTGAGATTAGGTTTGGTGGCCTCCTGCCCACCATAGACACCTACTGCCTAACTTCTCCTAAGTCTTCACAACAAAAGGAAAGTTCTAAGCACCTACAGTTTCTGCCACAACACCTTTTCTTCACTAAACTGAAGAGGTCTGACCTTGAATAACATCAGCCTGAGGAAGAGGCTTTTTCCTCGTTGTATTCATGGACTGGGTTTAGAGGAATCTTAAAGGCCTTTTATTCTCAAAATCTGTCTCCATTTACTGTCTTGCTTAAAACCTATACCTATCTTTCCTTGTGTCAGCAGAATAATGCCACAAATTCTACCTTACCAACTAGAATCTAGATTGGGGAAATCAATAGTTCCTAACTTAGCACTTGAGTACATAAATCTTCAGCTCTGTTAAGGAAAGGGGCTTTTGTCTTTCTACTATTCTTTGTTCTCTCAACGCCATTCAGCTCATTCTTCCCTTCATCTTAAAACTTCTGCAAACTCACATTTGCTCTGCCTTACTGCACTTAAGAGAAATCTGGCTTCCATGAAATAAAATCCTACTTCCTATACCCCAATGGCTATTCCCATCCTAATCCTGCCTGGTATCTGTGACCAATATCCTTAGTATGAGCTGTACCTTTTCTCTCAAGGCCCCTGAATCCTTAAGCCAGGAGTAGGGAATACACTTTGCTCTTCACTGCTACCTGCAAACCCTCCCCACAAGTTGTAGTTCTTATTGCTGTTATTATCAGCATTTACAAAGCGTTTTAAGATTAGGAAATCATTTCACAAATATTTTATCCTCACAACCCTGGGAGAGGGGCACTACCTATGCTTTTTTTATAGATATTTCTTAATGGAAGTAGATAGAAGGTAAGTGATTTGCCCAGGATAATATGCTATAGTAAATGTATGTGATTCACATACATTTACTATAGCATATTATCCTGGGCAAATCACTTACCTTCTATCTACTTCCATTACATACATTTACTATAGCATATTATCCTGGGCAAATCACTTACCTTCTATCTACTTCCATTAAGAAATATATATATATATATATATATATAAAAATAAACATACATACATACACATACATATACAAAATAAATAAAATATAGATAAGATAGATGAGGCCGAATTTTAATTCAGTTCTTTGTGCAGGTCCAGCATTTCCGTTCAACACCTAGCAGCTACTACATCTGGCTATATTCGTGCAATCTAGAATATCTACTCTCCTGATTATTTCCCCCTGTTCTCAAATAATTAAGGACATCACAAGTTTTCTTGCCTAATACAATCTCTCATATTTGAGGACTTTAAAATACAAATGGATGTCCCTTAAATGCCTATTTCCATTTCCCCATTTCCAATTTTACCTTAACCTCATCATCATCATCCATAACTAGAAACAATAAAATTCACCTTATCTCTGCTATGGCCTGTAGTCCCTTCATGCTTGCCCTACTGTTCTTTACTTGTTCTTTTCCTATGTATGTGACCACTTCTCAGTCTCCTTTACTGATCACAATTCATCCTTCACCTGCTAAATTAATAGTGTTCCCTAAAGCTCTAACCTATGCTGTTTATCATTACTTGAGAATAGGAATTGTTTTATTCTTTGTATTTATAACTTATTGCCTAGTGCGGTATCTAGCACATGATAATTAATAAAATGCTTAGTGGACTAAATGGGGATTTCATCAGCTTACAAGGTCTCGAATTATCATCTCCATGCATACGGCTCCTAAATCCATCCATCCATCCATCCATCTATCTGTCTGCAATGTTCTTCTCAAATCTAATTCCACGAATTACCAATTGATTGATGAACATTCTAGCCTCAATATCCTTTGAGGGACTTTAAATCTAAATGAACTCATGTTTTTGCTGAGATGTGAATTCTATTCTATACTCATATACTTCTGATGTATCCTTTCTATTAGTCAAATAAACAATAGAATCATACTCAATCTCTTCCTTTCTCTAATATTCAACCAGTTTCTAACTCTTGTCTTTCCCATACTCTCTATTCACAAGACTATCATTTGCCAAGATTATAATAAAAGCTCCCAAACTAGACTCCCTGCATTCACTTCACTCTTCCATTTATTTTCCACAAAGGTACCATAAGTCTTCATAAGTTATTATGTTTAATCATGTCATAACTCGAAAATTACCAATGGTTTCTTATTGCCTGAACAATAAAATTGCAAGCTCTTTAGTTCAGCATTTAAAACCCTAAATAATCTGTCTATAGCATGCCTTTTCAGAATTATTTCATAACTTATATATGTCCATTCTCTCCTCACTTCTACCTTTCAGAATTCTTCAATCTCTTTAAAAGTTGATTTTCCAAAAGGTTTTCTAGATTCCCCCAGTTTTAGTGCTATCTTACTCCTATTAACTGATGATTATCTGTTTGCTTAATACCCTAGTAGAAAGCAAATTCCATGAGGGGAAGTATCATTTGTAATTTTTGACTGGATCTACTCAGTACTTAGTCCATAGTACTTTGCACACAGTAGTCACTTAATGAACTGAAGTGAAGGCAGAAAAAATTTAGTGACTAAGTATTAAGTGGCACTGCTAAAAGAAAAACAAACAGAAAGGGCAACATATCATCAAAGAAATAATTATATCATTTTAAAAGAAAGTGTGTACATATATATGCATGTGTGTGTGTGTGTGTGTGTGTGTGTGTGTGTGTGTGTCAAATGATTTAGATACTAAAATTATACTTTTCTATAATGATTAAATAGGAAATAATCACGAGTTGCTATAATAATATATCTTTCTAAAATGAAGTGGGAAGGGGCAGACTTGGGATACAGAGGTAATGAGTCAAAGAATCCATACATATAAAGAGCTTTGGTACTTTCAAATTCACCTCTTTGAAATAGAAACCTCTTTGGAAAATTGCATGAAAAGAGTCCAGTACCAACACAGAATTGTCTCTAAAACCCTTTTGCTTAAAACTCTACTCCTCATTTCCATACATGTACCTCTACACCTCCACTAATGGACACACAAATGACAAAATTTGCCTAGAAACGCACTTAACCTAATAAATGATCCCTTCTTCCCTCTGTTATTCTAAAAGATCTGATTTGTCTATAAATGTTTTTAATTGATATTAAATTAAATTTGTTTTGAAATTTTAAAATTCTGTCAAATATGACTAATAACAATCATCCATAAAAAGAATGTATGTTTTCAAATAAAAAGCATGTTTCTTCAAATACCAAATATCCAGTCCAGTTCTGAAAAGGCCCATAACCACAAAATGTTCTATAGCTCCTCTGACAATGAAATGTCATAACAATGAATTTGACAGAAGATTCTGAATTGCTAGACTCTAAGCAATATTCTACTCCCATTTTCATTCAACAACAACATTTCTTCCTTTCTTATTACCACTTATACACAAATTAACTTTTCTTTCTGGTTCTAAACTTCTAGATTTACATTCTATAATACAATAATCTTACATTATTCACAAAATTATTATTAATTTATGAAAACAATAATCAAATGAGTAATAAAACTTACTTTGTTGCTCCAAGGGAAGTTGGAAGAGCAGTTTCTGAAATCAGATTTGGTTGTTGGTCTGTTGCAATCCCTCCAGTTGGAATGGTCATTGGATTAGTACCTTTGAGAAAGAAAAATTAAACTAATAAATTCTAAAAACTAATTAGTCATTATTACATTGAATATGTTAATTCCACATTAACAAATAATGCCAAATTTTATTGAAAATAATTAAAAGTATCAGATGCTGAGTTCATAACCAGGTCTCTTGTAAATCCACTGTTGTTTACTCTATGCTATTGCTGCCACAAAACGTGAAGTGACTTTCACTGTCACACAACTAATTAAAATTAGGATAAGAACAAAGATCTTCTGTTAGTTTCTAGATGAGTGTTTCCAAACTAATCATTTTTACTGACAAATCATAATCAGCTAACAAAGACTGATAAACCACAAATAATTTCAATAGCAAACAGAAATATTTTTTTTTTGCTGCCTCTTAGTAAATGTATTTTACTCTATCTCCATGAATATGTAATATTAGATTCAATAACATAAGCAATGAAGTTCATTACCAATACCAAACTGCAGCAGCAAGGTAAATAAAAAATTTTAGTGTATTTATTCAACATCTTTTTTTTTTTTTAAATTCAACATCTTTTTAAAGATATGTTATCATTTATGAATAAAACACTCAAATTCCATCAAAAGGAATAATGGCACAGATACTAGCGAGAACTGAATTAAAGTTGTAATTCAGTTCACTGCTATTGGACAAAGAGTATCTTTTCTAATTTCTTCACCTACCCAATGCATTCAGAGTCCTCATCTGCTGGTGAGTTTGAGGTTGTGCTGGTTGCTGGCCAGATACTTGAGGCTGCAACTGTGTCTGTGGTTGGTTGCCATAGGGTAGTCCAAGAGCAGCATAAGCCCGTTGCATGGAGCTGGGATCAATTGGATTGGGGTTACTTAAAGTAGGAGTATTCTGTTGGCCTGAACCAACAGAACCAATGGTATTCTGAATTCCACTTGCTGGAGATCCCAAGATGGCTATTTAAAAGAGAGAGAGAAAGAGAAGGTAAAAGGTCAAAATAACTTTTAAAAGGCCACAATATCATTAATTCTTAATAAAATTACAAGAGCACAAAAACAAATTACATAATACTAAAACACAACTATCAAGGAAAAAACCACACATGGAAGGAACCTTCCCAGACCTCAAACTATATTATATAACAATCATCAAAAATCACTTAGTACTAGTTTTAAAAAAAAAAGAAATAAAAATCAATCAGTGAAAGGAACTACATAAGCAAAAAAGAAATGCAACTGAAAATACTGGTCCAGTAGCAGAAAAATATAAGAAGGCATATCATCAAAATAAATTTAAAAAACATTAGATGCTTACTCAATAAGAATTTATGGTAAAATTAGCAAACAGACTGGCACACAAAATAAGCAATTTTGAATACATAAAAATATAAAGCTTACATAGGAATGAAGCCAATAAAAAAATGGGGAAAATATTTACACCAACTATAACTCACAGAAGTCTGAGGTCCAAAATAAAACAAAAAAAATTAATACAAGACATACCCTAGTAGGGTTGGTCAAAGAATATAAATAATTTTCAAATAAGATTGAAAATCTTAACTCACAATAAAATGTTCCAAAACATTAATAATAAAAGTAAAACCAAAACAATTAAGATGCAAATTGGTAAAAAAGGAAAAATAATGGAAATAGTCAATGATATTGTGAACAAATAGGCACACCAGTTTATTATTGTAAGAAATGAGAAGTGGTACTAATTTAATTCTTGACTTTACAACTTTTGACCCAGAAATGAGGACTATGCATATATGCTTAAAAGGATAACAACAAAAGATAATGAAATTATACTCAGTAACATTTTATGTGACAGAAAAGAAACCAACACAAAGCTGATGTCCATCATCATGGCAAAAAACTGGGAGGAGGGGAACACCTACGACATATAATATAAAGCATTATTACCATGCACTAAGAAATGCCAAATATAAGGAATTTGAAGACGCATTTGAAAGCCTCATATGAACAGATGCAAAGTAAGCAGAACCAAGAAAACAATAAACTTAACTATAATAATATAAAGAAAAAGGGTATCATAATAAACCTTAAGTTTAAGTACCAAAGGATATAATTAAAACACCATACTTCACTTACAGCAGAGTGAAGGCAGAAGACAACTATTAGAATATATAATTCATACTTTCTGACTAATTGTTTTTCTTTATCACAAAGAGATGGGGGAGTAAAATGGCTATGATATAAAGACAAATGTCACCAATTTTTTGTTGTCGTTTGTATGGAAGATGTGGAGGAGGAGGGGCTAAGAAGATTATGTGTATATATAATATACACTATATATATTTATAGATATAATATATAGCATGTACATATAATGCACACAACAGTATCCATATGCAATTTGTATACACAAATATGGAAATAAAATACACTGATACATTTCAGCATTCTGTGACAAAATCTAGGCAATCAAGCTAAGAAAACTCATTTTTTTCATTTTTCCAAATACATGTAAATATAGTTTTCAATATTTGTTTTTGAAAGATTTTGTGTTCCAAATTTCCTTCTTCCCTTCCTTACCACCTTCCTCTCAGGACAGCAAGCAATCTAATACAAGTAAAATATATGCAATTTTCTTTTCCCTTGCAGACTCAACAAATTCATTTTTTTTATTTTGAAAAAAAATTCTTTACAACATTATCCCTTGCACTCACTTCTGTTCCGACTTTTTCCCTCCCTCCCTCCCCCAGATGGCAAGCAGTCCTATACATGTTAAATATGTCACAGTATATCCTAGATACAATATATGTGTCATGCAATTCTTTCAAACCATATTTATCATGGACAACTCAAATTTCTGTGAAATGTTCTAGCCATTCTAAAAAGCGATTTGGACTATGTCTAAAAAGTAATATCTAAGAGTACATACTCTTTAAGCCACCAATATCAATATTAGGTCAATAGTTTAAAGAAATTAAAGAGGCAAATGACTTAATACATACAAATTATTTATAGTAGCTTTTTTTTTTGTAGGAAAGAATTGAGAACTAAGGGGGTATCCATCAAACAGGGGAATGGCTGAACAAGTCATGGTATAAAAAGAATGCAATATTGTTACACTGTAAGAATGATGTAGCATGGTAATAGAGAAGAAAGAGAAATTGGGCACAAATTCATGCAAAGTGAAACACACTATATAAAGAGATCAATATATACAGCAAGACTGAATGACTTAAAAGTTCCTTAAAATTGAGAATTTAAAGAAAATTAAAAGAAAACACAACTTTGAATTTCCACATTGGAAAATGCTATAAAACATGAAATCACATTAAAATGATTTTATTAAGAATTATTCTCTTCAGGGAAGTTTTCAAAAAAAATTCGAGTTATTACTAATAAAGAAATGCTAATTAAAAATTGCTCTGAGTTAAGATGTCACAACTTAATTGGCAACTGACAAAAGCAAAATGATAAGTGGTGATTTTGGTGGGGGGGAAGAGAGAAGGGGAAGCACATTATTGTATTACTGGTGGGGTTGTGAACTGGTCACCCTATTGTAGAAAGCAATCTTAAAAGCTACTAAAATATATGTGTCTTTTAACTCACTGACATCATTATTAGGCTAATTCCTCATTTCCAAGAAAAACTTGTAAATACAAATACAAAGAACTAGAAACTAAAGGGAATGTTCATTAAATGGAGAACAGCTTAATAAATATGTAATGGAATACTATTATTTTGTTCAAAAAGATGATTTTAGAGAAACATGAGAAGACTTTTGTGAAATGATGCAATGAGATGAGCAGAACCAAGAAAATATATTACATCAATATTGAAAAAACCAACAATAATAAAAAACTTAACAGAGGATTACTGATGAAGAATGTTACCCATTTCAAACAACTTCAAAATGACTCAAAACAAATATGAAGTAGCAGAACCAATAAAAGGACAAGGTGAACACTTTTTCCACCTAACACAATTTAAATCAGTAAAAAGATCTATACAACTCTGAGGTACAACTTCACACCTCTCAAATTGACTTAAGATGACAGGAAAAGAAAATGACAAATGTTGGAAGGGATGTGTAGGAACACTAGAACACTAAAAAAGAAAGTGATTTAGGATAGGGCAGTTAGTATGACATAAATGAGTGAGAAAAAGAACAATAAATAGGATAGGTAGAAAGAAAAACCAAAGAAAGAATATGATAAAAACAGTTTTTTATCTGTTAACATTGCCGAATAAAGCAGAAAGATTGAGAAGGATGAGAAAAGCAGTTGTTAACATTGCCGAATAAAGCAGAAAGATTGAGAAGGATGAGAACTACTACTTTTAGCTAGGGCCTATGAATAAGAAAACCAGTGTGATGCTAAACTGTGGCATTAATTATAACTGCTAAAAGTACAACAACCTCCTGTAGCATGTACCTTTCATAACTTATCATTAGTATTGGAGGTTTCAGAGGTATGAGACAAAGACACTTATTACAAGGCATTTTCATAAAGTTGGAGAACAAGGATCCAAAGCTTAAGTTTTAATGCAAGATTATCAACAACTCATACTTACAAATTTGTAAATTGTTTTTCCTCAGGACAATTTAGTGAGATTGGTTTTTATCTCTAATATACAGATGAATTGTCTAAAGTTACACAAGTTTTAAGCAGAGTAATAAAATAGAATTGTCCATTTCCAATTGCAATGCTCTATTACATGTGCTTCAAATCTATGAAAGCTTAAATTTAAGTGTCAAATGAATGTTAATAGTTTTAGATAACAATATGTTAAATGAGAAAAGAATAGTTTAGGGCTATTACATGACTTTTTTTTTCTTGAGCTAGAATATATCTCATATAAGGGCAAAGACTATTGTTTATTTACTTTAAATCCCATGAAATACTTAGAGGGACACTGATCTTATTGGAACTATAAGTTAAAGCATACTTTAATTGCTTTTGTTGCTTGAATTTATTAATTTGATCCCTTCAGTAGACAAAATTATTAGTTAGCTATACCACAACAGCATCCCCATCTCCATTGTAGCTCTTCTTAAATGGCATTGATTGCCAACAAATAGGGTAAAGATTGACAGGTTATCATTTGTACTCAATCCTCTACAATCTCAATAAAAGCTTTTGAGATATGGCAATATAAACGCTTTCTTTGCTGAAACTTAAATTCCATTCCAACCATTACTATTCAATATTGTATTAGAAAAGCTAGCTTTGGCAATAAGAGTTGAGAAAAAGATTAAAGGAATTAGAGTAGGTAATGAGGAAACCAAATTATCACTCTTTGCTGGTGATATGATGGTATACTTAGAGAACCCCAGAGATTCTACTAAAAAGTTATTAGAAAAAATCCACACCTTTAGCAATGTTGCAAAATACAAAATAAACCCACATCAGCATTCATATATATCACTAATAAAATCCAATAGTTACAAAGAGAAATTCCATTTAAAGTAACTACTGATAGTATAAAATATTTAGGAATCTATCTGCTAAGGGAAAATCAGAAACTTTATGAGCAAAACTACAAAACACTTTCCTCACAAATTAAGTCTGATCTAACCAATTGGAAAAATATTAAATGCTCTTGGATAGGTTGAGCGAATATAATAAAGATGACAATACTACCTAAACTAATATATTTATTTAGAGCTATACCAATCAGACTCCCAAAAAACTATTTTAATGACCTAGAAAAAATAACAACAAAGTTCATATGGAAAAACAAAAGGTCGAGAATTTCAAGGGAATTAATTTAAAAAAAAAATCAAATGAAGGTGACCTAGCTGTACCAGATCTAAAATTATATTATAAAGCAGCAGTTACCAAAGCCATTTGGTATTGGCTAAGAAATAGATTAGTTGATCAATGGAATAGGTTAGGTTCAAAGGACAAAACAGTCAATAACTTTAATATTCTAGTGTTTGACAAACCCTAAGACTCCAGCTTTTGGGATAAGAACTCACTGTTTGACAAAAATTGCTGGGAAAATTGGAAATTAGTATGACAGAAACTAGGTACTGACCCACACTTAACACCATACACCAAGATAAGGTCAAAAAGGGTTCATGACCTAGGCATAAAGAATGAGATTATAAATAAATTAGAGAAACACAGGATAGTTTACCTCTCAGACCTGTGAAAGAGGAAGGAATTTATGACTAAAGAAGAACTAGAGATCATTATTGATCACAAAATAGAAAATTTTGATTATATCAAATTGAAAGTTTTTGAACAAACAAAACCAATGCAGACAAGATTAGAAGGAAAGCAATAAATTGGGAAAATATTTTTACAGTCAAAAGTTCTGATAAAGGCCTCATTTCCAAAATAAATAGAGAATTGATCTAATTTGTAAGAAATCAAGTCATTCTCCAGTTGATAAATGGTCAAAGGATAAGAACAGACAATTCTCAGATGAAGAAATTGAAACTATTTCTAGCCATGTGAAAAGATGCTCCAGGTCATTATTAATCAGAGAAATGCAAATTAAGACAACTCTGAGATACCACTACATACCTGTCAGATTGGCTAAAATGACAGGGAAAGATAATGCAGAATGTTGGAGGGGATGTGGGAAAACAGGGACACTAATACATTGCTGGTGGAATTGTGAATATATCCAGCCATTCTGGAAAGCAATTTGGAACTATGCTCAAAAAGTTATCAAACTGTGTATACCCTTTGACCCAGCAACATTACTATTGGGCTTATATTGCAAAGAGATCTTAAAGAAGGGAAAGGGACCTGTATGTGCAAGAATGTTTGTGGCAGCCCTCTTTGTAGTGGCCAGAAACTGGAAACTGAGTGGATGCCCATCAATTGGAGAATGGCTGAATAAATTGTGGTATATGAATATTATTGTTCTGTAAGAAATGACCAACAGGATGAATACAGAGAGGCTTGTAGAGACTTACATGAACTGATGCTGAGTGAAATGAGCAGGACCAGGAGATCATTATATACTTCAACAACAATACTGTATGATGATCAATTCTGATGGACATGGCCATCGTCAGCAATGAAATGAACCAAATCAGTTCCAATGGAGCAGTAATGAGCTGAAGGAGCTACACCCAGTGAAAGAACTCTAAGAGATGACTAAGAACCATTACACAGAAGTCCCAATCTCTATATTTTTTATTTCCTTCACAGTCTAATTGTACACTATTTCAGAGTCCGATTCTTTTTGTACAACAAAATAATGGTTTGGACATGTAAAAAAAAAAATAAAAAATAAATAAATCCCATTCCATTCATTCATTTCATAAATTTTACTGAGAAGCATATAAAATGTTATACACATAAAATGTATACTCAGGAGGACAATGACAATATAAGGTGTCTAACAATAAACACAACAAATTTTAGCTGGATTTGATTAAAGAACTCATAATCTGGTGAGGTAATCATGCCCAAGTTTAAATTTAAGAAAGGGAGAAGGGAGGGGGAAAAAAGATAGATAGGCAACTAGTTTAGAAAGAAAAACAAGGCGCAAAAGTAGTACTTAACCTGTACTTGAAGCATCTCCAGTGGAGAATAAAATTGTAAATTATGAATTGTTACTTAAAACTTCAAATCCATTTCAGTTTTACAACTTATTAGACTTAAATGATTTAAGGTAGCCCTATACTAGTATTCTATGCCTTTTGATCTCAACTTTATTCCTTAAGTTCCTTATGTCTAAAAAGAACAAATATATGTGCATGGCAAAATAATTCAAAAAAGGTTTAAATGATGAGTAGGGAAAAAGGTTCTTCTAAAAAGAAGTTCATCAACTAAAAACTCTTTTCAAATAACTGTTAATATTCACTAATACTGTATCCTGAAGAATCTCTCACCTTCAGGGAGTTCTAAGGGAGGATAACATGTAAATAATTAAATATACAGAAATATAGATATAATATAGATTAAAAGGAAATCAACTTCTTTGCCAACTTCACTTCCACAATTCCTTGAATTTAATACCCTCCCCCCATTAATTTCCCTTCCATCCCCTGACAAATCAAAGATTTGATCTGTGCTTCCGTTCTTTTCACCAGATTCCTACTTAGAACCTAGAAAGTAGTCAATGAATAATTTTGATCCTATACCTCCTAAAGCTTATTTTTAAGCTTCCCTTTACAATCTACTTTTCACTGAATATTCTATAAAGAAAAAAGATCAGTGTATCAGGAAACCTAAAACATAGTTAAAAGCACCCTTTAAAATATCTGTACAGACAACTGGTAGAATTAAAGAGATCAATAACATTCTCTCACCCAGCAGACTAATCAATAGTATAATATGTAACCAGTACAAAAACACCTACCTTCCCCAAATTAACTTAAAATAATTTTTAAAAAATCCTTCTAATTACACAAAACATTTTAATTTCTAACAAGAAAATTCAGGTTCCCCACTCACCAAAATTCATTCGACCCAATTCTATACACTATGCAGCCCATTATTACAAATGAAAAGTAAGTTCTTAATTCTCATTTTATGACAAATACACAAATCACAAATACGTTATGTACAATTCCTTTTAAATTATCTTTCTAAAAATTTAATATACTCAAATATTTTAATGATATGGCTACTAAAATATTAACGTGTTAAGCATTTGTAACATGTCACTACTTAAGACAGATATCCGAAGAAAATAAACCAAATCACAAAAAGTCTCAATGTTATTTAAAATGTACCAAAATAAAATCCAAATGATAATTGCATATAAAAAGATACTATAATAAAGAAGTATGTGGTCTAAGAAGGTTAAGAGTGTTCCATATAAAGTAGGAAACAGTAGCCTCAGGCACATAAGATAGCTAGAAAGGTAGCATGGTGCAAGAGGCAAAACAAAGGTTGAAAGAAGAATGTCAAAGAAACTTCTAGCTCCTCCTCCTCCTGGTTATCTAAACAGATTTTTAACAAAAGAAAGTTACCTTAATATTCACTCCTTTAAAAATTGAAGGCTTTTTTTTTTAAAAAGAAAGAGAAAAAAAAAGCTGCTAGATGTTTCTTCAACTGTTCTTTTCCCTTTCTTTTATTTAAAAATAGGAATGCTTCAGATTTCTGCCTTAAAAACTAAAAAAAAAAAAAAAAAAAAAAAAAAAACTTAGGCGTTAACTAAAAGATAAATATAAATGTAAACTAAGAAAGAGATAAACCTCTTCTTGAAAGTTAATAATATTCTTAACTAAGGCTCTGAGCTACTGTGATTGAACACCTAAGGGCCTTCATATTGCCCTTAGTGTGACACAGATCCTTCACTTAATAAATACTAGTATATTAACTGATCCATTACACAAATTAAAATTTTCAGCTAAGTAATGATTTACTATTTAAAATTTAAAACACTTTTGCTGAAAGTATTACTGACATATTGCATTCTTCATTCATTTTTTTTTACTCATGATTTAATCTTTGAATAAGGCCAACTTAGCCATAGAACATGCTATGCAAAATTATTATTAAGTAATAAGCTTTCAGGCGCTTATCTTACCGTCAATATTCATAATGTCTTTTCAATATCCTTCTTTTAATCTGCTTTGGTCTGAGAAATCAAACTAGGACTGTTAAAATTATATATAAATTACTACTCAATTAACAAATGTTTACTAAGTACCTACTATGTGCCAGGTGTCATATAGTCAAAAGCAAAACAGTCCTTTCAAGCAGCTTAAGTTCTTTAGGATGACATACATGCCAGAATATATATGTACCTATATGTTATGGGCCAGAACTTGAAAGAAGATGCTAAGTAAGTGGAATTGATAGAGACAATGGTTATCTAGTTTAGCATGGTGCTTAATAGTTCTCTAGTTCAGTACATGTACTTAATACTTACTATAGTTCTATAAGATTCACACCTTTGATAAGAGACCATATAAGCTTGGACAAACTCAGCCAGAATCAGAACTGGAAAACAAGAGACCTTAATAGCAGTCCTCCTGCCTCCCCCACAGAAACCGAGACACATTTAGGAGGACCTCAAGAAGCTGACAGAAGCAGAGAAGACAAAGGACTGGAGGCAGGAGCTTAAACTCTCGGAACCAAGGAGAGAGAAAGGCCTCTAAGAAAGCTAAATGGGCCCCAGGAAAGGAGACAAGACAGAGACAATAAACGATTTGGATTTTAACCCCTGGCTACTTGTGTAGTGATTATTGAACTGAAACGAAGGCTGCCTCCAGAGACCCCAAGAAAACCTCAACAAAAAATATTACATATTAGAGAGAATATTACACCTATAAACAGCAAAAAAAAAAAAAAAAAAGTAATGTTATACCATTTCCAATCCCTCTGTTTTTGTCCACTTTCATTTTTTATTTCTTTCACAGAATTGTACTTTATTTCAAAGTCCAATTCTTCTTGTGCAGCAAAATAACTGTGTGGACATGTATACATATATTATATTTGACATATACTTTTAACATATTTAACATGTATGTTAACATACAGTATGTAACAGCTGCTACCTGCCATGGGGGGTGGGGGTGGAGGGTAGAAATTGGAACAAAAGGTTTTGCAAGGGTCAATGCTGAAAAATTACCCATGCATATATCTTGTAAATAAAAAGCTATTAAAAAAAAAAAGTAATATTAGAGAAGAAGATGAACAGTATTGGGGGAGGGAGGGCGTGGACAGCGCAGGAAAAAAGACAAAGAAAAGCTGGTGGGGGAGAAGGCCTTAAGCCTTTATGTGGTACTTTACAAAAATCCAAAGGATTCCAAGAAATTTAAGTGAGAAAATGCTTTAAAACACAAAGAACACAGAGAAAACAAGTATAAAGGCAAGAACTGAGAAAAGCAATTTTTTGCCACAGGAATAAGAGGACTGGTTTGGCTAGACTGAAGAGAGCCCAGATATGTGTAAAAAGGCTGCAAAAATGAGAGTGTATTAAGCAGAAGTGTCTTAAAAGCTCCAAAGAAGTATTTATATACTGTGTAAACTTAGCGTCTGACAGAGACAAGGGATAATTGTGAATAAACTCAATAATGGTGAGAGCCCTCTTCTAGAATACAAAGGTCCAAGTTGCCTCTGCTTCATAGAGCATACCTCAGATTTTGGGTTTTGTTTTCAACTATAGATTTACTCCATACTGTTGTGGAGAAGCAAGAGATTCTTGGGAAATATAAATAGTACTATAATTAGTTCTGCTATAAACCAGAATACTAGAATCCCCAACCATTCTAAAAATTTGCTTTATTAGAAATTCTTAAAAGCAGGGAGTAAATGTCAAAAATTTTGAAGAACAAATGAGGTCTAGATAATGAGTAAAATTACTATATGTTTAGTAATCTTGCAATTAAATTCCATTTATATAGTACTTTACAAAGTCCTGAAGTTTTCTCTTTAGAATTCTAAACTGTTCGAAACTCAAATCTAAGACTCCTTGACAAAAACAAAACAAAACAACAACAAACATCCTTTATCCTGCAGAAATTATGGACAACATTGATGAGCACTTTACATTTGCAAGCAAGCAAATACTAATCAGCAAAACAAATGACCTTAACAAAAGTACACCAAGATCAGTCTGTGAACCATCAACACCACTATTAAAAAATCCAAAAACCCAAGCTGGTTCAAGCTTCATATAAAATAGTTTCTTTGAAAAGCTAATTAAATAAAAGTATGGATTGGTTTGGAATGTTATTTTAATCAAATATAAATCAAGGTTAGAAACTCTTTTCATTAACCTCACTCTCTAGACTAGTAGCTTAGGCCAGTTAAGAAGTTCAAGGTAAGTGTTGGAACCTTCCTCAAGAGTTTACTTTCTTGGAAAATGCCATCCACATCCAGAGAAAGAACTATGGATTCTGAATACAGATTGAAACATCCTATTTTCACCATTTTTTCCCCTTTCTTTCTTCAGTTTTGTTCAGATTCTTCTTTTAACAACATGACTCATGTAAAAATATGATTACTATGATTGCAAATGTATAACCTATATCAGATTGCTTGCTGTCTTAAGGAAGAAGAGAAGGAAAGCAGGGAGAAAAATTTAGAATTCAAAAAATAATAAAAGAGAATGTTGAAAACTATCTTTACATATAATTGATTATTAAGTGTGGGAGGGGCGGGGGAGGGGGGAGATGCAGGAAGGGGTGGGGTTTACTTTCTTTAGAGCATTTTCCATGGAGTCTAGTTAAACCCAGAACCCCCAGATATGTATTAAAACAGACAATTCCAGAAGCGATCCAGGATATTGAAGCGCTCTTTAACAAGAGCTTTAGAACAAGAGCTGAGCAACATTAGTAACCAACAAACAATCACTTCCCAAGATTGCTTTGGGAAACATCAAACCAGTACATTTTAAGATATTAAACTGATCTTTGATAAGACCAATATCAAAAATATCTGAAAAATATAAAAAATAAAATTTCTTTTCTCAGTACAGAAAATGATATGCTCTATTTTCACTTAATTAGGTTTTCTAGTTTGTCTCAAATTTAAGACTGCAAAAATGTAAATACGTTCATATGACTATGTACATGTGTGTGTATGTGTATGCATGTATGTATGTGTGTGTGTGTATATATATATATATATGAGAGACATGTCGTCAATACACTGAAAGGCAATAACTATTTGTATTATATAAAGCTTACTGGAGAAAATTCAAATTCATAAAGAAACCATAAAAGTATCCATTGATAGACTGAATTTAGCTAGGGCAAGCATCCTATCCACTGCATCATTTAGCCACAATTTTAAACAAAGGTTTAAGTTCTGCATTCTCCCTGAAGCTTTTGCCTCATCTCAGTGAAGTTTTTTTCCCCAAGGTAACACTTACCCCACAGTGATTGTTATCTATTTATTTAAGCATATACTACTTTGTATTATAAATAATGACATGAGAATTCTTCCTTCACCAGTGTGTTCAATTCAATTACAAAAGCACATAATAAAAACAATATTTATTGAAATCAAATATATTCTACTCAAATCTGTAACTTTGAAATGGAAAATGTATTCTTTTTTTTTTTTTTTTTTAAACAAATCAAAGAAGTATCAAAAGAGTGAACCCTAGAATGATGGCAATCCCTATCTTTCTCAGTGACTTCAAATTATAAAATCGCCCTTGTAAAACCCTGTATTATGACTGGTAGAAAAGTTGTGGTTCACCACTTAAGAGTAGCAACACTGAATCAATTTTCACAACAGTCATAGCTACTAGCATGTTGGTTGTTTTTTTAAACCACATGAATTTTTTTTTTTTTTATAAAAACCACATAAGACCGTCAAGGGGAAAAAAAAAACATCACAAAAATTTGTAATGACTGCGGCAGTGCATATTCAGAAAGATAAAATTGCCCAGAAAACCACACCCCCAAATCTAAAGTTGAAAGTAAAATATCTATATGGCCTAAAAATACTGCTTGTCATGTTATCAGGTACACTATCAACAAGAAGTTATTGCTCAAAAAAAATGTTTATTTCTAGAGTCAAAGGATCTTATAACAATGGGGTTGTTACACATAAATTATATTTACTCACAACCTGAAAGGTAGAATGACAAGAATCCTTTAAAACACCCAACGACACTCACACATAGTCTATGTAGTTCTATACCACTAATGTGGGTACGAAGAGTAAAGAACAGTATTTTTGGAGAAGCAACCAACATCCACTCTCCTACTAGAAAAATTCAGATAAAAACTGTAAGTCGTCTAAGTGCTTCTAAAATATGCATACAATGAAATGTATTATGAACAAAAATAAAAACAAAATGAAAATGTAAGTAACCTAAATAAATTAGAAGAAATTGCTCCTTAAAAGACAATTATCTTGGTTTTTTTTTTAAGTGAAAATTTCTCTTTTCACTATTTCAATATATCTTTTGAGTGAAACTGGCTATCCAGTTTAGTTACTTTAAGTGAGATAAATGTACAATACCTTCTCACCTAAATATCCAGGTAGTGATATACAAGGAGTGATAACAAAATCCTATACAACAAAATGTTTCTAACTCTAGCACAAATAACCCATAATACCTTACAAGAACCAAGGTCCCTTTTAAGCTCTTCATGCCACCGAGAAAGAATGAAATAAAAGCAGCAAATATATGCTGCGCTATAGACAAAAGTAAAAACTTTAAGAAGATAATCAGGAATTATGATAATGTTCATATGTAAAACATTAATTTTGGAAAATATAAAAAGCTGCTTGGTGCTTATGAAAATGGTGATATCTGCTAGGATAAGAAATAAAAATTATAAGAGAAAAAGATCAAGTTTATGTGTGTGTATATATATGTATCATTTCTCAAAATAGAGGGACCCAAGTGAAAATAAGAAAGGGACAGAGGGACCCCTTCTGAAAAAAGAGTAAGGAGAAATAATTGTATAATTAGAATAATTCCAACATCCTCCTAAGACTGCATAGACTACACACAAAATTGCTCAACTACATAAGGCCAGGTTTATAGGATAAAAACTAGACCAGAGTACAGATGAGGCAGTTATTTTGGTCTTCTTGTTAAGTACAAATCACTGAGATTACTTTGGTCAAATGTTATATAAATCACATAGTTAATCATGCCGTGACAAAGAAATGATCAGAATCTAAATATATAAATGAACTGCTACAAAAACACATTTATGTTTTTGATTTCTAAGATGGATACAAAAATAAATATATTTCTCACAGAAGTATATGGAGCATCCTACTAAACATAAGTAATCAATGAAGAAGACTTTTCCCATTTCAAATTATCCTATCTTCCACATGCAATGCTATCTTATTCTAAATAGCTTACTTAAATTCAAAATCTGAGGTTGATTTGTCTCTCCAAAAGAGGTACAATGGGTGGAACTTCGGGTCAGGTAAAAAGGTTAACTGTAATTCCGATTTCACTTTTTTATTAGCCCAAACCTAAATATAAGAATACATGAAATTCCAAAATGCTGTTTTAGAAAAATCTCCTACATTGCTATGTAGCATAAAGCTAAATCAATAATATTAGTTCTAGATCGTACATTTCCATGACACTTTATGGTCAGCAGTATCCTCCACTTTTTCTTTTATAGATGTTAACTTCTATGAAAAATTTCTAAGTTTTATATCCATCTTTCCCAATGATCACTTACGTTGTTGATTTCGCTTGTCACTGGCATTTTTCAAAGGGAGACACACAGGACAATCATGCCGCGTGCAATTCTTCCAATGGGAGATGATTTGTCGAGAAGATGCACAATGGGCAACTATGACCAGAAAAACAATGAAATGTTACTTTGCATCCCAAATTTTAAACTTAGATTTACATTTAATTTTAAAAGTTTTAATAAAAATATAAGTGTGAAGACAGAGAGACAGATAGATAGATACAGATATAGATATAGATATGCCAGTTCTTGTAGCACTATTCTCACCAATCATTGGACCAAGATTTCAAATCAGAACCATCAAATGTTAATGAGCACTGATTCTTAGGATTTTTTAACCACCAAATTCTGCCTTATCAATGCTGAAGCACAGCAAAATATTACAGGTCCATACAGTATTAATGTCAGTTTACATTTTTTATCTGTTCTATGAGTTGCTGAGACAAAACAATATTATCAATTAGTGGTCAGCTTTCTGGTCATAAGCCACATAAGATGTAACTGAATTGGTCCTTAGACAGGAAATACACACAGTCTAATCATCAAGCACATACTTGAAGTCACACTTCCAAAACCAGTAAAAGTAACTAGATTCAGGCACCTATGAATTAAACCAATAAACAAAGAAGTTGGCACGAAATAGAAGATCGGTCAAAAGCTCCTCTTTAGGAAGCTAAGGTACTGGTTTCATTGTATATCCAAAGACATCATTTTGTGGGAATGGATGGTATGTAGTCAGCTCTATCCACTGGATCACTCAACTACGCTAGTAATTGAGTATTCAAACTAGTAAGATCATAAATCTAAATTTCCATAAAGATAAAATAGCAATTAATATTTAATTAAGGAAAAAAAAAAAAACAGTTCAAACTCAATTGGTATAATGTGTTCCAAGTGTTTGTAAAACAGTTGTTTGAAATTCAGCACTTAATTTCTCATGAAAACATTATTAATGGTACTTAGGTTTAGGCCAACAAAACTCAATTTAAATTGTTAAATAACTGAGCTATTGAGCATTTTGAATGAAGAACAGTATCAAACAATACTATCACATTATTATTATTATTATTATTTTTGCTGAGGCAATTGGGATTAAGTACTTTGTCCAGGATCACAAATCTAGGAAGTATTAAGTGAATGAGACCAGATTTGAACTCAGGTCTTCCTGTCTTCAGGGCTGATGCTCCATCCACTGTATCACCTACCTACCCCTTATCAAACTACTATTATATAAAACAAAACAAATTTTTTGGAAGAAATTTTTAAAAATTGATCTTAAGTGATGATATTTAACGAAATAAAGGATGAGAAAGAGAAAGAATTACATAGTTAAATTCTTAACATTACTCATATGCCTGACAAACATGGATCACAAATGGAAATGATAAGAAGGAACAGAAAGGGAAAGATAAATTTTAAAATGAGCAGTGAAGAAGAAGAGATTGTTCTCATAACAACTGGACAAGGGATGAGAGAAAGAAAAAAAGATATTTATGTACATGTGAGAAAATCTACTTCATGTAAAACTGAATGAACTTTTAAAAGTAAAATAAATCTAGCTGGCACATGAGAAAGAGCACAGAAGTAGGAAGACACAAGTTTAAATCCAATCTGAGAACAATTCCTGAGAAATCATTTAATTTGTTTGCCTTAGTTTCCACATTGGTAAATTGGTAATAGCAGCAGCTACCTCCTGAGGTTGTTGTGAAGATGAAATGAGACATATTTCTAAAGCATATGGCAAATAATAGATTGCATATAAATATAGGTGTTGTGACAATAAAAGGAAAATTGACGAAGTACAAATAAGCAAGATCCCCTTCAAAATTGGGCCAGAAACATAGGTTGAACCATGTCACTTTTAATGCTCAGCAAAATTAACTTACAAGGAAGTTTGGTTGGTTTTCGAAGTAGGGAAGGAGGTACATCTAGGACAGGATATATAATGGTAGCTGGGTTTATTCATTCTAGATATCTGAAGATCAAATGTTCATGATTTAGATTAAAGTCTATGATTCAAAAGAAAATCTGAGAAATCTACCTGCTAAACATGTTGCAAATATGACAAACAAAATTTGTGATAAAGATAACAAAATACATCATACCCTGTCTTTATGTTAATTACTGTGGTCTAAAAAAATAATATTCTAGAAGACAGGTACTTTCAATAGAAACATTATAAACAAGTAGCAAAATACAGGATAGCATTTTGCAAGAATGTCACAATGGACAATTTGGGGTTAAGAGAGGAAAAGGGGAAAAAGAACATAATTCTGAATACAAAATACAATGTCCTATAGGAATTTCACCTGATGATCTTGAAAAACTATGTCTCATTCTTCTATCCAGCAGCTAATTATTATAATGGTACTCACTACCTGATGTTAAGATTATAGAATTGTAAAAACATTTATTTGGGCTACTTCAAATATAGAACCTTAAATATAGAAAAAATTTCATGGCAACTTTTTTGGAAGTGGGATTTTAGATAAATACACTTACCTTGACAAGCTTTCCCAGCCTGACAATGTGTCATGTGATTTAAAACATTTTTCATGGTTCGACAGTGTGGCAGAGAACAGGCCCGAACCTCTCCATTTGCTTGTTCTCGTCGCTGACATTTATGAGCATGAAGCAGGAGTACCAGCTGCTGCTGTATCAGTTTGCGTTTCTCAGGATCTGCAGTAGGTCCAGTCGCCATTGCTTGTGTTTGTACAATTCCTACTTGCTGTACCTGTGTTTGCATTTGAGACTAAAATAAGGAAAAGAAATTTAATGAGTCAAATGCTAAAATTCATGATTTAAAAAGGGATAATCATTAAGGATGAAAGTCAAATTAATTATATCATAACCTATTCTCTGTAGGTACCTTTTAAAAACTTGACCATTTTTCATATTCACTATGCCAAAAGGTATAAAAAGTAGGGATTGTTTAGGCTGCTACTTTTGTTGTAGTAACACTTAAAATCCTATGAATGAATTGATGTGAAAATAACTTTTTGCTTGGTCATATGAAAATACAAAATTTTTAAAACAAACTGCTAAAATGAAACAAAATGAGGCATTTTAAACAATTAGCTGAAAAAAAACCATATCACACATATTTATTGCCTATAAGAGATTTAGATGAGATAATTTATCAGTAGTTTCATTCTTTATCAAAGTATCACCAATTAATAATCTTTTGAGAAAAAGCTGCTTACAGTGATTAAGATGAAAAGAATTTAAATTTCCATCAAAGGAATTTCCAATATTTTAAGTGGTACTATTTTATTGTATTAAACCACAAGATACTTTATACTTCCTAAAAGCCTACCTCCAAGTTTCAAATTTACAGATGGAAGAAACCTGAGTGACTATCTAGTCCAATCTTCTTAGTACGTAGAAGTTCAGGGAAGTTGAGATTCATTAATAATTCATGAGAATTAAAATCATTTTTGGTTTAAGGGTTTTTTCCCCCAAAATATTTTTTAAAGAAAAGAGACATGTTTATATCTTTTTTTTTTTTTAAATACCTAAGAGAAAGGTCCCAAAGCACTACATTTCTCACTTTGTGGCTCAATACTCTAAATTGTTAAATATGCAAGCAAAATGACCTCCTATATAGAAAAGAGGAACAAACAGAAAGATAAAGATTCTGCACACTATATGTTATGAGGAAGTTGGTGTTCGTTTAACTTCGGAGAAGAGAAAACTCAAGAGGTCTAAATTTGCAAATATTTGAAAAGCTGTCATGTCAAGGAATGCACATCATAAAATCTAAGCAGCCAAACACAATGAATAAAGTTACAGCAAAACAAAAAAGAGCTGCCCAAACAGAAACAGGCTGTATTTAACACAAGTAAAAATAATAATAGAAAAGATGAGATCTCTTCAAGAAAAATAGACTCATCAAGAGAACGTTTCAGGCAAAAATGGGCATGATAAAGATAGAAATAGTAGGAATTTAACAGAAGGAGAGATTAAGGATTAGTGGTTAAGAATTCACAAAAGAACTATACAAGAAAAATCTTTATATTACTGATAACTATGATGATATGGTTACTGATGTAAATAGAACCAGACATCCTAGAAAATGAAGTAAAGGGACACTATAGTGGAGGGGATGGAATTCCAGATGAGCTATTTAAAATCCTAAAAGATGATGCTGTTTACCAGTAAATTTGGAAAACTCAACAGTGTCCACTTGATTGGAAAAGATCAGTTTCTATCCCAATTCTAAAGAAGGGCCATGTGAAAAGAATATTCAAATTACCAAACAACTGTGCTCATTTCACATACTAGCAAGGTTATGCTTAAGATTCTACAAAATATAAGATGATGACTGGCTTTGTTTAATGTCTTATGAAATTTTCACAAACAATCCAAGCATAATTATTAAGAACATGTGTATTAAGTTGGATCAAAGTAGAATAAAAAATTTATGAATTAAAAAAAGGAAAGAAAAAAGAAAACTGGGTTTGCAATATGCCAACTGAGAATTACCTGAATAGCAGGCTGGTTTTCAAAGAGACAAAGGAACTAGAGACCAAAGATCTACTTCTGCTTCACTGACTATACTAAAGTCATTGACTGTGTGGATCACAACAAAATGTGCCATGTTCTAAACAGATGGAAGTACCACATCATCTTATTTGCCTTTGAAAAACTGCAAACATGGAACACCTATTAGTTTAATACTGGAAATAAGAGTGCAGACAAGGCTACATATTGTTACTTTATTTAACTTATATGCAGAGTACATCATGCAAAATGCCAAACCTGGGTGAATTGAAAGTTAGATTTAAGGCTGCCAGGAGAAATATCAAGAATCTCAAATATGTAGATATCACCAATCTGATGGCAAAAAGTGAAACAGAATTAAGAAGTTTCTTGCTGAGGGTGAAAGAGGAAGAATGTATGTAAAAAGCTGACTTGAAGTTTAACACACACACACACACACACACACACACACAAAAAAAACCTTAAAAATTAAAAAAGAAATAATGGCAACTGGTCCCATCACCTCTTGGCAAATAAGAGGGCAAAGAAAGGAAGCAGTGTCAGATTTCATATTCTTGGATTCAAAGACTGGTACTGAAGCCGTTAAATGAAAAGATGCATGTTTCTTGGAAGGAAAAGCTATGGCAAATCTGAAAAACGCATAGAACCACAGAGATATCACTTTACCCACAAAGATCTATATAGTTAAAGGTATGATTTCTCCACTAGCAATGTGTGACCATTATGTTGGATTATAAGAAAAACTGGGCACTGCGAAATTGAAGTTTTCAGATTATGGCATAGAAGAAGATTTTTGAGTCTGTTGGACAGAATGGAGGTCAAATCAGTTAGTAATTAATGAAATCAATTTAATCTATTTACTAGAAGGTCAAATACTAAAGCTGAAGCTTAAACATTTTGGTGCATATTGCAAAACAGGATTCACAGGAAAAAAACCCTGATGTTGGGAAAAATTGAAGGCAAAAGTAAAAGATAATGGCAGAGGATGAGATGGATAGACAGAATCACAGAAACTCTTGAAAGAGATATATATTAGATTTAACATATAGTTTAACATATTTCACATGTATTGGATTACATCCTGCTATGTAGGGGAAGGAAGAGAAAATTTGGAATAGAAGGTTTTGTAGGGGTCAATATTAAAAAATTACCCATGCATATGAGGAAGGAAGGAGGAAGGGAAAGAGTGAAGGAAAGGAGGAAAGGAGAGGAAGAAGAGAGGGAGTGAGGGAGAAAAGAAGAAAAGGAGGGAGGGAGACAAGGAAGAAGGGAAGGCGAGAGGGAGGGAAGGCGAGAGGGAGGGAAAGAGAGAGGGAGGGAAAGAGGAAGGAAGAGAGAGAGAAAGGAAAGAAAGGAGGGAAAAACAGAGGAAGGAAGGAAGGGAGAGAGGGAGGGAGGGAAGGAAAGAGGAAGAGAGGAATGGTCAATGTTGAAAACTATCCTTGCCTATATTTTGAAAATAAAAAGCTATTTTTTTAATTGGATTTTTTTCTGGTTACACATGCAATTCTTTGCCACTACAAAAAGAGCTGCCATAAACATTTTTGCACATATGGGTCCTTTTCCCTCCTAAAAGGTTCCTTTTAAATACTAAGGTTTTATTCCTATATTGTTAAATCAAATCAAAGTCACTCTACTTTGAGGATACTAGCAACAACATTGCAGTGTTATAAAATTAGAGCTAGGAATCTACTACTTAGCAAAAGGTTTAGTTATTTTTACCATCAAAGTTCTATTAACAAATGACTTTTCCTGCTATATTCCATTATATAATCAAAGATAAGTTGTATTTGGAGGGAAGAAACCCAACAACTAACTTGGGTAGCTGTTGGAATAAAACAGCATACAACAATAGTACTACCAAATGATATAACAAAAAAACCAAACAACCAACACTACCACAACAACAACAACAAAAAAAAAAAATCACCAAACCCCACAACAGTTTTAATATTAATAAAATTATTTTCTCATACTCAAATCACAAGTTAATATTAACAATTAAAATGAACTAATAGAATAGGAAAGGAAAATGACAAATGTTGGAAGGAATGTGGGAAAAACGAGTCAATACATTGCTGATGGAGTTCTCAATATCACTACTAGATCTGTCTCTCAAGAGATAAAAAAATCAAAAAGGAAAAGGACCTATATGTACAAAAAATATTTATAATACATCTTTTCTGGGGGCAAACAATTGGAAATTGAGAGGATGTTCCTCAATTGAGGAATGGCTGAATAAATTGTGGTACGTGATTATGATGGAATACTACTGTCTTGTAAAAAAGAAGAACCTGTAAAGATTTCCATTAGCTGATGCAAAATAAAACGTACTGCATACAAAGTAATAACAATATAGTAAAATGGTCAGATGTGAATGCTATAATTATTCTTAGCAATACAATGAATTAAGACAACTCTGAGGGACTTATGATTTAAAAAAAAAAAAAATGCTATCCATACCCAGAAAAAAGAATTGATGGTTTCTGAATACAGATTGAAGAAAACTTTTAAAAATATTCTTTATTTTTCTTGAGGGTTTTTTTTTTTTGGTCTATATTTTCTTTCCTAATGTGACTATTATGAAAATATTTTGCCTGACTACACATGTATAACCTATATAGAATTGCTTACCTTCTCAATGGAGGGCAGGGGGATAGGGAGGAGGGAAGAGAAGAGGGTAAGAATCTGGAACTCAAAGTTTTAAAATTGAATGCTATAAATTTAAACGTAATAATAATATAAAATAAGCAAAAATAACAGGAAAAATAAAATTCTACTCTTTGCAATATGACTGTTTTCCATGAGACTCATTGGCTTTCAAAAATTCCAACTGTGTTCAGTGTATAGTTTAATCATCAAAAGCAAACTTATTGGATCCTCCTTCTAATTATATTATTTCTATTAATAATATACTATTATCCCCTAAGAAAAAGACATTTAAAAATTGTTTGATGTTTCGTTTTTCAGTCAGATCCAACTTTTCATGACCACATTTTCCTTGGAAAGTTACTGGAGTGGTTTGCCATTCCCTTTTCTAGCTCATTTTTTACAAATGAGGAACTGAGGCAACCACAGTTAAGTGACTTGCTCAAGGTCACAAAGCTAATAAAAGTCTGAAGTCAAATTTGAATTCAGGAAGTGTAATTTTCTTGCCTCTAGCTAGAACCACCATTCCATCCATTGTGCTATCTAGTCAGTTCCCTAGACTAGTATAAAAAGGGATTAAGCCATCAATGGGTGGGAAAATGTGTCACATCTCACCTTCCCAGTAACAACCAATCCTGGGGCTGTTCTCAAACTTAACTCCTCCTATTTTATCTTCTAACTTTCTTCCACTCTGACTTCCTTTAATTCTATAGGCTTCTATTCGTCCCACTTGAGATCTGGCATCTGCTCTCCCATAGCAGCAGCTGTCATTGAGAAAATTGTCCCTCCTTGTCCCCTCAACATATCTATCTTAGAAAACATAAGTCAATCCTTCATCCTTTTGTTCAGGTGGAACAAAGCAATTCCTCTAAGTTATAACCTATCATCCTCGATCTGTTACATTATATTTTTGCCCTGAAATCTACCATACTTCAAAATTTCCCTATTATTGGTGAGATTACTACCCTATTTTCAGGCACTCTGATCTCACAACCACTATGTCATTCTCCACACCTCATTTTTCCTCACTCTACATAACAAATCATTTCTCAAATACTGTCCACGACAACTTTTCTATTTGTCCCCCCTTCTTTTTACTCATAAAGCTACCATCATCTCTTGCTGGAGATATTTCAATAGCCTGTAAATTGTTTTCTGGCTCAGGTCTATCCAATCTCTTATCTATCTTCCATATAACTGCCTAAGCATGCTCTAAATTGCAACACTGACCATATCACTTCTCTATTCAATAAACTCTAATGGTTCCCTACAGAATCTAAAATCAAATATTCACCTCATTCTTTAAAAAATCTTTTATCTTCTCATTAACATTTTAAAATGCATGCAATTACTGGTATAACGGCATGTGTATGTAATTTTAATTAAGTAAATGTATTCATATTGGGAGTAGTCGCACAATTTTTTCCAAAGAGTTATATGATCAAAAAATCTGGAGACTACAGTTGCAACAAGTATTCCAAACAGTCTTCTTGTGTCCAATTACTTCTTTCTATCATCCATACAAAAGATTTACTCTTCTTAATATGTAGTTCTGTTCATTTCATTTTCTGGCTCAGAAACCTTTAATTAATTCCCACTGCCTGTTTACAGAATAAAAGTCCAATCTCCTCTGTTCCAGCATACTTTTCTAGCCTCATCTTACCTTATTTCTTTCTAAGTTTTCTACATCATAAATTCTAAACAGGGAAGGATATCTTAAAGTGCTCTTATCAAATTGTCTCATGACAATTTCAGGTGCAGAGATATTCAGAATTACACTGGTTACATTAGGCAGGGCCTAGATTCCAAAGCAGATTCTGTGCTTCCCAATCCAACTTATTTTATACTAAACTATGATGTCTCCAGCCAAATCAGACTAGTACTTTTTGAGCACTTCATTCTCATAGATCGCCAATCCACACTCCAACTCTGCTTGTAAAAGTAATTTTCTTTACCTGGAGGGCTGTATTCTCCTTAAATTTAATGAATAAATTTTAAATTTTATTTTCATTACGAATTTAAAGATCATGATTTATTGCAATATACAAAACACCCCAGAAAATGCAGACTATATTCAAAGCTGAATACTTATTAACTAAACTTCACTATTTCACTTTTCTGTGACACCATCTTCACTTTTCTGTGACACCATCTGACCTTTCTTTGTTGCTTATTTTATGAATGTTTCACTGTATTCTTTTTTTTTTTTTTGCCTCACTATCATTACTTATTCTCCCCCCCCTACACCCCTTACTCTGCCCTCACTTCATCCCCCACAAAAAAAAAAAGTATATAGTTAAACAAAACAAAATTTGAAATTGTCTTACTCAAATCAGGGTCACAATTGGTGGTCTGATGAAACCAATGGACACTTCTTCAAATGATTATTTTAAAATGCATAAAATATGTATGATTGCAAAAGAAAATAAATTATATGAAACAATTTTCAAAATATTTTTTCTAAGTTCATGAATCTCACTCAGGTTAAGAATCCCTTGCTCTAGTCAGTCTTTCCCCTTCCTGCCAGGAAACATGATTAATCATCATTAGTTTTCTAAAGACATAACTGCTTGTTGCATTAGAGTTAAGTCTTTCAGAGTTATTTTCTTTTTATTCCTTTATCTTTAATAGCCATTAATTTTTTCCAAATATATGCAAAAATAATTTTTAGCATTTACCTTTGCAAAATCTTGTGTTCCAAATTTTTTTTCCCTCCTTTTCCCCCTCACCCCTTCCCATAGACAGCAAGCAATCCAATACAGGTCAAACATGCAATTCTTCTAAATGTATTTCTATATGCTATGCAAGAAAAATCAGATCAAAAAGGGAAGGAAAGAAGGGAAGGAAAGAAAGGGAGGGAAGGGAAGGAAGGGGAGGGAAAAGAAGAAAGGGAGGGAAGAGAGGGAAAGGAGAAAAAGAAAGAAAGGGAGGGAAGGCAGGGAAAGGAGGGAAGGAAGGAAGGGAGGAAGGGAAGAAGGGGGGAAGGGGGCAAGGAGAGAAGGGGAGAAGGGAGGAAGAAAACAAACAAACAACAAAGACAAAGTTTCCACAGTTCCCTTTCTGGATGTGGATAGCTCCTTCCATCACAAGTCTTTGGAAATTCTTTTGAATCACCTCACCGTTGAAAAGAGCCACATTGCAGTTGATCACATAATCTTCTTGTTGCTATGTACAATGTTCTCTTGGTTCTGCTCATTTCATTTAAGTCAAAGTTATTTTCCTTTAAGCTTGCTGTAGTAATTACATAAACTGTTCTCCGGGTTCTGTTCACGTCATTCTGCATAAGTTCCTATTAGTATTTCCAAGTTTCTCTGAATCCATCTTTTCTATCATTCCTTGCAGCATAATAATCTTTCATAATTTCTTCAATCACTCCTCTTGTTCATGCTTTTTGAAATATTTCTTGATTTTCTAGCCTCCCCAATCTAATCAGAAATGCACTTAAGCTCTAAATTTTATATTTTCCGTATACTTATTTTTTCACGTTTCCAATCGTTAGAATAAAAGATCTATGAAATGTAGACTTGTTTTTTTTTTCTGTGATCCTACCATCTAGCAATGTGTACTACATATACTAAATGTTTCTTAAAGATTTGCTAAAGTGAAATAAACTCATCTTTTTAGAGAATCTGAGCACTGTTCTATGTAACTAAAAAAGTTTTAAAAATTCACAATAAAGTCATTAAAAACTTTATCCAGTTATTTAACATAGTAAAGGACCTTAATTTAATCTTCCTCAGCTTAAAATATTCTTGCTCCTTGCAACACAGAATGACAGAAGCAGAAAAGCTTGAAGGAATTTCAGAACAAAGAATGCTTGTCAAAATGGAAGAAAATTTAGAAACTATCTATTCAATCCAGTAAGTTGGACCAGTAGATTGTTTTTACATGGAATCAAAAAATCAATAAACACCCTAACTTTTATCAATTGGGACTCTCTTCAGCTTCAACAAAATATACAGTATGATTCAATAAATACAAAAACTTATATTCTGTAAACTGATTTATGTTTTGCAGCTATATTGTTGTTTTTCAAGTGTATAAAAGTGCTATTATGATTAATAAAATACACATTCCTTTGAATTACTCTGAATTCATGAAATCTATTTGGTCACATGGTTTCTCAATCAATGGATATTATGAAACAATTATTAACCATTAAACTACAAGAATATTTTACATTAAAAGAGGATTCAACTCTATACTGTTCAAGTCTAATCCTTTCGTTTTAAAGGAGAAAACTGATGTCCAAAAAAGAAGTACAAATGAACTGCTCAAGAGCACACAGCTAACAAGTACCAGGTTCAAATACAAAACCCAAGATTTCTGACTCTAGATCCAGTGTTTTTTCCTTTGTACCAATATGACAGCCAAATTATTTTCTTGTATATATAGGCAAAGATATTACGGTGACAGATTATATATAATATCTGGCCCATAGTAGATGCTTAACAAATGCTTTTTGGTTGATCTGATTATCTTCACAAATAAGAGATTGTAAAAAAAATTAGCTTTAAGAATTTTCATGCTGAAGTTAAAATTTAAGGGAGGTTTAGTATATGCTCTCCCTAAGAGAGATCTTTAAAAATGGTTAATGATTAGCCCCAAATCTTTTAAATTAACCATTATAAAGACAAAAGAAAACTATAAGAAACCCCAATATTTTGACACTAAGGAATCAAAAATATTTCATAGCTAATTATTTTAGATTAATAATTACTTCCAAATTTTTCTATGTATTACTAATTTAATCAATGAAGCAGAATTTTTAGATGATGGAAGAATTTCATAATTTCTAAAGAAACTACTACTATATTTGAGGTGAAAAAAGTAAGATTTGTAAGCTTTTTTGAGAATCTCATTCAAGAGGCCCAGTATACATGAAATTCATATGAAGAAAATTCTATTCTGATTCTGTACTGTAGTTAAGGTATCTAAAAGGGCAAATAGTATACAAATGATCAGGGTATGTATGACATAATAGGCTTGAAAGAAACTTAATTCCTTTGATTTCTAGAACATGAATCGACACAGGCAAGAGTCAAAAAGAGAAGGAAGAATTTGTGTATCTACAGATATTTAGTTAGCATGTATATTAAACATCACTGCCTATTTAACATGTGAACTGTAGGCTGTAGAGACTATATGGTAAATCATAGAAACCATTCCTGTAGTTAAGGCACCTAGATAATTAAAAGAGAAATAGGAAAAAATGATATAAAAATATATGATGAAGCCAATTTTTAAAAAAGTTGTTTATCATAGAGTTGAAAGGGAACTGAGAAGTCATACCATGTGAACCCATAAAGAAGCAGGAATCTACTCTAAAACATCCCTGATAAGGGTAAACTAGATTCTGCTTGAAAATCTCCAGCTGATAGGGAACTCAGTTCCTTGCAAGACAATCCTTCTGGTTTCTGGACAGTTATACTTATTAGAAAGTTTTTACTTATGCTGAGCTGCTATTTACCTTTCTACAACTTCCAATCATTGCTTCTACTCCTGCTTTCTAGAGTCAATCTAAAACCTCTTTTCCACAAGAAAATTATTTTCAAGATTTGAAGTTAGCAGACATTCCCAAGTCTCTTCCTTTCAAAAACAGAAATCTGTAGTTTACTATGAAATATAAGAATCTTCATATGGCACAACCGAGTTCCCTCATTTTCCTTTAGATTCACTATACCTACTGAAAATGGAGCACCTAAAAGTTGATTCATGATGTAGTCTGATCAGGGCCAAATTCAGTGTAACTATTTACGCTCCTTTATGTCTAGACACAACACTTTCATTAATGCAAGCTAAGAATGAGTTTGTTTGTTTTGCTGTGTCCATAACTGATGACTGATTTTGAACTTGTGGTGCAATGAAACTACCAAGTTCTTTCTATATTAGCTGTTGTCTAGTTCAGTCCCACCTATCTTAGCATATGACCTCCCTAAGAGAGATCTTTAAAAATGGCTATTGACTAGCCCCAAATCTTTTAAATTAACCATTATAAAGACTATTCTAATGAAGTTCTAAGAACTAATGAAATTCTAATGAACTAAAAAGTTCGCTTTTTAAATTAAATGTAGGAATTTGCCTTTGTCTTAATTAAATTTTTATCTATATGATATAAAAGCTATGGTGAGATTGCCTGATGGACCTTTTCACATGTTATAGAGGAAAGTAATATAATATAGAATGGAAGCACAGGAATGGCTTTCATTCCAGGGACTATGTGAAATCTCAAGAAAAGGTTACCTGAGTAGAAAGAACAAATAGCTTTGTGTACTAGGAACATAACTATATGCTGATAGAAAAGAACATGAAGATAGGAGAGTCAAATGGTGGTTGCAAAACTATTTCTAATTAAAAACTTAAGTTTTACATTCTTGTGGTGGGGGAAGGAACGAAAAATAATCTCCACACAAATATACATACAAAATAAATGTAAGATAATTTAATTTGGAGAGCACCAGAAACCAGGGATATCAAAAAAGGTTTCTCATAAAAAAGTTTTTTCAGAACTATGGAGACAGAATGTATATTATTTTCATTTTTAAAAAAATGTCCTTTTTCTTTCTAATCCCTTTTGTTGTGATTTTTCTTTCATAACATGACTAACATGAAATAGGTTTAAAATGATTGTACATGTATAACCTATATCAGATTGCATGCTGTCTTGGGAGGAGGTGGGAGAAAGGAAGGAAGAAAAAAATTAGAAATTCTCAATCTTATAAAAATGAATGTTGAAAGCTTTTTACATGCAACTGAAAAAAAATAGTACTGTGGAAAAGTAAAGAAAATAATCTCAGCTAAGATTAGAAGGAAAAAAATGATTCTAAGAGACAAAAGAAGGTAAAATATCTAGAATGGAGGACAGTATATATAAAGACAAAGATGAGACAGTGTTATGTGTGAGGAACTGTAAGATCAGTCAGGATTCACCTCAGAATGCAAAAAGGGGAGGGATATATAATAAACAAGGTCAAAGAGACAAGTTGAGTCTAGGTTGGGAAAGGTTTTTATAAGTCGAACAAGAGAATTAAACTATTTGGAGAACATGAGGCAGGGAGATCAATTAGAACCTGTAAAAAGCGTGGATGAAAAGTGCTAAGAATTGGCAATATTTGTTAACTTTTTTCGCTATGTAGGCTGAGTGAAAATATGAAATCATAGATAGCATCCAGTACTACAAATCTAGATATGTGAGTTGGAGAGGTATCATAATGAGAAGTAAGAGGGTTTATGCCTCAGAAAACAGAAATCTAGAAAACAAGGATTAGGCAAGCAGTATCAGTAGGAGTTTGATAGCTATAAGCAAAATACAAGTTGACTGGAGTTATATAGTAACAGTACAACTTCCAAAAAGGTTATGAGTAAAAGCTGCATATATCATAAGTATCTTGAATTTTCAAAGTTTCCATGTAATCTAGACATCCAATAAGTTTAATTACCATAGACTATATCTTATAGTCCAATAAAGAGTTTTAATTTTTTAAGAAGGATAACATTTCAAATTGGTATAATGTTTCTATTATACTGAGTCTAAATGGCACAAGAGAGGCATCATTCCTACTTAAAAATGGAAAAATTGAAGACACAATGGTACTACCAAAATCATCAAGTCAGGTAAATGGCGCAAATCTATAGTTCTATTAAGATAAATGCTGTGTGTATGTCTTTGTACATGTCCCAGGTCAATGGGTCAAAATAAATCATATTTATAATCAATTGGCAGTAAATAAGCGTTATAAGATTCAGCCATCATATCTCAGGGTTCTGATTACTGAGCAAGATGTTGCAGTTTAGAAAATGTTTTCAAAGACATTAACTTTCTACACAGCAAAAAGTACCAATAAGAACACAAGATAAGCACTTTGGCCATGTTTGTTTCTCTTTTACATTTTAGATTGGCAAAGAACTTCAAAAGCAATTACTGGACTGTCTAGCCAAGAGACCAATTAACTTTTCTTTCTGTCCCTCTTCAAATTTCATCATTATCATATAATAAATAATTTTCTTACAATTAATTCAGGAAAAAATATTAAAAACAACTTATTTCAGAAGAATTAAAATATCAAGAGCTAATAAAAACTCACCATATTTGGCACATTGGTAACTGGAGTATTTTTGATGTCAGTAGGAAAGGGTGGCAAACTGTTCACCATGCCTGGTTTGCTTGATAATTGAGGATTTACTCCAGTAGCTCCCATTTGTTGCCCTCCAGTCTGACTAAAGGGTTGCCCAAATGGACTTGTGTTGCCAGTCATTCCCATCTAGAACAAAAACAATATGTCACTTATTAAGATGTGAATTAAATCAAAAGAAAAGGAAATGAAAAATTTTGTGGTCAAAATAATAATTTTCTATTTAAGTTCACCTCAACTGTAAATAATATCAATTAATCAACAAGTATCAGTCAGGTACTGTTTAAGGCAATTGCCACACAAATACAAAGAATGAAGCAAGCCCTATGGACAATGAACTTACACACACACACACAGCTTATATATACATAAAAATATATATTATAAATAAAATATGTATGCAGGATAAATATAGGTAATTCATGTACACATACATGCATATTCATTAAGACATTAAATAAATGGTAGATTATGGAGAGTGCTAGCAGTTGGAAGGATCAGAAAAGTTTCATGCAGAAGGTGGTATTTCAACTGTATCTTAAAGGAAACAAAATTCTCTTTGGGGTAAAGGTAAGGAAGGAGCACATTGCAGGCTTCAGGAAAAAGCAAAAGGAGGGGATGGAATAGGATGAATAAGGAACAAGAGAAAGCCAGTTTAGTAAGAAGGAAGAGTAAGAAAGGGAAAGTAATAGCTGATAAAGCCGGAAAGATAGGTTAAAGCCAGATTGTCAACATTTTATAAAGTTAAATAAAAGAGTTTGTATTTTATTCTAGAGGCAACAGGAAGTCACTAGAGTTGGCATAAACAGACAAGTGCTTAAGAAAAATGGTATTGGTAGCAATGTGATGAAAAAAATTAGAGTGGTAAGAAGAAAACAAGTTAATAAGTATTGCAATAACCAGAGCAAAAGCTGATAAAGACCTGAATTAAGGGGATTAGTAGAAGTGGTTAGATTGAATAGATTTTGTAAAGGAAAAAATGGCAAAATTTAGCAACTGTCTGAATATGAAGAATGAGGGAAAATATTAAACGAAATACATGACAATAACAGGATTTCACACTTGAGACAAGAGATACCTCTGGTAGAAATCAATTAGTTTGGATGGAGAGTTGGGTTTCAGAGAAAAAAATGAGTTCTATTTTAGACATTTTGAGTTTAACTTGAAATCTTCGATAAAATAGGCAATGCAACTAAGGGGATGGGGATAAGCCAGGACAGAAGAAACTGGGATTGGATATGTAGTTTGGGGAGTTATATACTTAAATTTAGTAATTGATGAGGTTAGCAAGAAAAATACAGACTCAGAAGAAAAAAGAGACTAGAAAAGAATTGGGATTATCAGAGGTTATGCTTGGAACCTGCCAACAATCTAAACATATACAACAGCTACATCAAAATAATAGTTTTTAATCCTTGCTACCCAACCCCTCTTCCTATAACCAAACTTTACCACATCAACATGACAGCATCAAGAAAACATAATCCTTCACATTCTATTGCCACAGGACAACTTCTCATATAAATTTTAATATTTAATTGTATTGTCTAATTTAAGAACAGTTTGTCATTCATTTACTTCTTTTATAGTCTTTCACAACTTCTTGTACAGTCTATATGAAGTGGGTGCCCAAGAAAGTGAATAACAATTAGGAATTAAAGATATACAAAATTGAATTAGAGCTCTTTCCCTAAATCCTCCACTTAACACGGGCAGACTTGACATTTCCAGTCTCCCCAAATACCAATTTGCTTCTAGGATTTTACCCAGGTGGTAGGGAATTAAATAGTTAGGATCAGCATTAGAGTATAACCCAGAGTCAATGTTTCTAGTTGTCCTGTTTCAAATGGCCAAGACTAGATTACTACAGAAAAATGATGAAGATAGTCTCCCATAAATATAAAACCTATAAAAACTGGAGTAGTGGTCACCATATATACATATTGTAATCCTACATCCTTCCTACTGTTGAACAAAAAGTCACTTTATATTATTCCATGAAAATGGGATGAGGGCGGGGCGGGGGGAAGAAAGAAAAATAAAAATTTCCAATGAAGTAGGGTCATACAACTAAGAAGAAAGATTAGCAACAGAAAACTGTGAAAGAAAATTCAAGGAAATAGAAACTCAAAAAAGTACTGACAGAAGAATCGCTTATGAAACACACCATAAGCTTAAGAAAACAAAAACGATAGCGACAATGGCTATAAGAAAAATTCTTTGATAAATTGTAGAAATATGTACAGAAGAACTGAACATGTTTAACATATACTGGATTACTTGCTGTGTAGGGGATGGAGTGGGAAGAAGGGAGGGAAGAAAAAAACTTTGAACACAAGGTTTGGCAATGTTGAAAACTATTTATGCATGTGTTTTGAAAATAAAAAGCTCTACAAAAGAAAAAGAAAAATACTTGACAATTATCTATCTATATAACATAAGTATTTCCACCCCCTCATTCCCAAATGGTTTACATCCTAAATAATAAAATAAACTCCAAGCTTTAAACAGACAAGAAACTGTTAACAATTCACTTTGATGATTCACAAAAAAAAAAAAGGGAAAATAGGATTTCCACTGTGGTTCCAAGCTCTAAAGCCTATGATTCTATTAGGAAACTTGCTTAATTCATTAGGTTATTGTGGTATAATAATGAATTTTGTTTCGGTCTGAGTATAAACCAGTGATTTATTTCACTGGTATAGTAAACTCCTTTTACCAAAGCAAATGTACAAATGAGCTAAGTCTTGGAAATTTGCCTGGTTCCCTGAGATAGATTAAGTGACATAAAAACAAGGAGGTTAGGGGTAGCTAGGTGGTGCAATGGATAGAGCACCAGCCCTGAAGTCAGGAGGACTCAAGTTCAAATCTGACCTCAGATACTTAACACTTCCTAGCTGTGTGCCCCTGGACACTTGTCCAATTTAACACTTAACCCCAATTTTCTCAGCCCAAAAAAAAAAAAAAAAAAAGCAGGAGCCTAGATTTAACATAAAACTCAAAGTTAGGAAACAAATAGAGTAAAAATATGAGCAAACAAGAAAAAAATTTACTATTAACATACTACGGCAATAGACTTGCTCAGGATAGAAACTCAGAATAAAAGAATAACTACAACATTCAAAAGCAATGGTTAAGCAAAAATTCAAATAGAATTCCTGGAAGAGATGAAGAATTTGTTTTAAAAAAAAAATAGAAGAGTTTATAATGTTTTTACAAATTAAATGAAAATTCTCAAGGAAAAAAAGAAATGAATTATGAAAGAAAAATGGTAAAGAAAATTAATAGCTTGGCACATGATGAGGTAAAAACCTTACCTAGGAACAAACTCCCTGAGAGTTACAATGGATCAAAAAGAAGATAACGACTTAATGAGAGAAAAGGAAATTTTTATAAAAAGAAGTCAAAAGACTGAAAACATTTTTTAAAAATTAAATTATCTCATAGCAAAAAATAAGTGACCTGGAAAACAAAGCAAGAAGAGAATATTTAAGACGCACTGGACTACTTAAAGGGAATATTGAAAAACAAAATACTCTTTAGAAATCATTTATGAAGAAACTGAAAACCACCTCTAAGTCTGAGAATTAGAGGGTAAAGAAGAAAAAAATCTGAGTCATTTATTTCCCAAATGAAACTTCAAAATGCAAACTCATGAAAATCATATTCAAAATCCAGAACTTCCAAGAACAAATACATTAAAGCATCCAAAAACACACATGATTTAGCAGCCACTACAATAAAGGGAGCTGAAAGCTTCAGAATAAATATTCCAGAAGACTTTATAATCAGGAATAACTTATTTGGCAAACAGGATAATTTTACAAGGGGAAAACTTAGACCATTAAAGTTTTAAACTTCCAATCATTCCTGATGAAAAGACCAGAATTACATAAAAAAAACTCTGAAGTACAGAAACAGTAGTTTAGAAAAAATATAAAAATGAATGAATATGAATGAAAATTTTAAGGGATTAAACAAGAACTGCTTATATTAAAATACAAAGAGATGTTGCTTGTATATCCTCTTTGAACTTCTTCATCAATAGGATCTTGTAAATGAGAAGCTCTAAATAGAAAGCTTCAGAGTGATTCTGTTATGTCTTTAAGGTCTTAAGAGAAAGTAAGGGGAAGAGGAATATAAGTTGCGGAAAATTATCTCACATAATGGAATATATAAATAAAAGTCCATACAAACAAAATGAAAGAGAGTAGATGGAATGGCTTGTTGAATTTCACTCTTATCTGAAGTGTTAAGAAGAGGGAAGAATGTATACATAAATACATACACAGTACAGAATACATTCAATTATTTAAAAACATTACTCTAGGAAGGACTACACAAACTTTACCAAACTCTCAAAGAAGTCCATGACACACAAAAAGGTTAAGCATCTTTCTTCCAGTTTTAAAATAATGTAAGTCTATAGATTCACACAAATGGTTAAGTAAAAAATCTGTCAACATGTCTCCTTTCTATCTAAAATTTATTTTAATTTTTGAGTTTCTAAAAAAACTTTTTAAGAATCAAAAACTGTTCCTATAGAGCAGTAATGAACTGAACCAGCTACACCTAGCTAAAGGACTCTGAAAGATGACTATGAACCACTACGTAGAATTCCTAATCCCTCTATTTTTGTCCGCCTGAATTTTTGATTTCCTTCACAGGCTAATAGTACACTATATCAAACTCCGATTCTTTTTGTATAGCAAAAATAACTGTTAGGACATATATGCTTTAACATACTTAACATGTATTGGTCAACCTGCCATGGGGGGGAGGGGATGAGGGGAAGGAGGGGAATTGGAACAAAAAGTTTGGCAATTGTCAATGTTGTAAAATTACCCACGCATATAACTTGTAAATAAAAAGCTATACTAAATATATATATGCATATATATTTAAAAAAGAATCAAAAACTGTTGTAGGCTAATTCATGTACAGTTATTTTCACATGTATTTATCTAACCTTGTCTGTATTATGGTTTTTATTTTTAATTTCTATTTTTTTTTTTTTTTTGCCCTTTGTATAAGCCATTCACATCTTTTTATCAAATCTGTGACTCAAATAACATGATGTAAGACAAATATCACTTTGGTAAACTGAATTTATATGGTGTAACACAAAAAAACATTCCTTATAGCAGGGGTCCTCAAACTACAGCCCGCAGGCCAAATGTGGCAGCTGAAGATGATTATCCCCCTCATCCAGGGCTATGAAGTTTCTTTATTTAAAGTCCCACAAAACAGTTTTTGTTTTTACTATAGTCCAGCCCTCCAACAGTCTGAGGGACAGTGAACTGGGCCCCTATTTAAAAAGTTTGAGGACCCCTGCTTATTGTCTAAATTGGGTTCTTCCAACTATTTTCAAATAAGGCTATCTCAGATAGTTGTAATTTGATAATCCTTTTAGAGATTATATTAGATATATTGAAATTGCTAACATGCTATTTTTATAGTCCAAGCAATTTGGAAATAAAACACAGAAAAACCTTTTCTGTACCAAAGAACTCAGAACCTTCAAATTATAACTTGATTACAAAATCAAAAAAGTTTATAAACATGGGAAAGCTTTTAATATTGTCATTCATAAATATAACTACAATATTTTTTTGTAATGAGAAATGAATTTTTCCCTAGAAGAGTGTTCATTTTTATTTTTCTCTAGAATTAGAAAGGCTAGCTATATAAATAAAATGAGGGAAATACTTATAAACATAAACAAAAAGACAAAATTATCTCTGCTACTGGGAGGTCATGATGGTACATTTTTAAAAAAATCATCAAGTTCACATGGATTCACAAAAATTATTTCTATGTATGATTAATAAAATGTATGAGGGAAATAGAAAAAGATTCAGTTCAAAATAACTACAAAATAGATAAAATATTAAGAATATTTAGAATGCATATAAACATAACTGCAAACCTCTCTTTGGAGAAATAAAACATAATGAATGATTCATCGTCTGTTTGGGACACACAAATAAAATAAAAATGATGCTATATAAATCACCAGATTTGGTGCCATACAAAAACTCTCTCCAAAAACTCTATATAGAACCAGAAAAAATGCTCAACTTATTTTTGAAAGATCATAAAGCTTAAGCCCTCAAGGAAATAAAGAAAAAATATGGTAATTCAAAGAGTCCAGCATCAATAGATATCCAACTACATGGTAAAGTGGTAAATGATGAAAATTAGCTGACTCTGAATGAAGAAACAGAAAGCAGATCCCTAAAATCAGCTAGACTTAGGAGGAAATGAACAATGATTCAAGTGATGAATGCAAACTGCATCAACAAGAACTGTTGGGAAAATTGAAAAGAAGCCAACTGGAAATGATGTAGACATTCATTATCTTACTATCTTCATCCATCACCATCTTATACTATCATAAACCATATAACACAATGTTCCAAGTTGACAAGTAACTTAAAGGTCACATTATTAAATGATGATAATATAAAAGATAGAGATACTTTTTAACAATTATATCGACTATTAGAGGAAAAAAAGAAAAGAAAGTGATTGCAAAAATCAAGAGACTCATTTCTATTACATGAAATAAACAAGTATTAGCAGGAACAAAACTAATGCAACCAGAAGGGAAATTGCAGAATGGGGAAAAACTTTTATAAGAAATAACACTCATAAAAATCTGGCATCTAAAATCTATAAGGAACTATTACATATAAATGAGAGCAGCATCCAATACTACATATATGTGATAGCTGAATGATATGATATTTTCAAAATAATACAAACTATCAATCACAGCTTAAAAAGTATGCTCCAAATCACTAATAAGAAAAATGCAAGTGAAAACAACTTAACAGTTTTCCTTCAAACTTCTCAAAAGTCAAAAAAGAAAAAAAGAATAGAATGATCTATGTAAGTTGCTGGAAGACTGATAAATACATATACTGTGAGTGGAAGTGTGAATTAGCCTAATCTTTCTGGAAAGCAATTAGGAATTTTAGAGAAAAATAACTGCTCACACCCTTTGAGATATAGCATGGCACAGTGAAAAAAGACTTCTGGATTTAAAATGAAAGATCTTGAGCTTAAATCCTAGGCTCTGTTATTTACTATCTGTGTGACAATGGCCAATTTATTTGATATTCTGGAGCCTGAGTTTTCTCATTTGTTTCTTTCGGCTCACTGTCTATGATCCTCTATTACTCAAAACTCACTGGCTACAAAACTTACGGAGAAAGAAAAATATAGGAAAAGCAAGTAGCACAAGTATTATCATTACCATTTTACAGAAGGAAAAACTAAGAATGGTTCAGTGACTTGTCTGTGGTTGTACAGCTAGCAATTGTCTCAGGTGGATTTTCAACTAAGATTTTCAAGATTCTAACAACATTAAATCCACTACACCATACTGTTCCCTCTATTCTTATGTATAGTAATATCTAATATAAGTTAAATGGCTAAATAAGGTTATGCTATTTTAATAGAATCCAGATTTTCATGAGATAAATCCACTGTACTATGCCCTGATTCTAATTGGAATACCATATTCGGTTTGGAAAACTCCATTTTAAGAAGAATATTTACAAGATGGATCACATCAGAAGAAGTGATGTATTACCATGTTACATGAGGATTAAGCAATAAGCTTAAAATTGGGCAGGGGGAAATTAGGACATGATCATGGACTAAAAATATCTGAAAAGTTTTCATAGGAAAGAAGATTTATATAACTTCTCCTTGGCCCATACAATAATCAATAACATAAGCTAAAAGAAAGGAAAACTTTAGTTCAATATAAGCAACAATTCCTATCCATTAGAGTTATCCAGAAATGGAATGAGCTACCTTGGGGAAGAGTGAGCTCCTCCTCATGAGAGGTCTTCACACAATAGCTGGATAAACAGTTTTTAGATTTTCAGAACTTCTGTGCTCCCTTTCAACTCTGAGATGCCATATCATCATGAACAGAGAGATTCCACTGGAGTTGATATTTCACCTTATAATAAAAAATTATAACAAAGGTGGTTTGGCTAAACCAGTGACTAATCAATCCAGCCACAAGCATTTATTTAGCGCTTACTATCTGCCATATACCTAGAATACAAAGTCAGAAATTAAAATAGTCCTTGCTTTCAATGAGCATAAATTTTATTGGGGAGACAGCATGTGTGTATTATGTGCATGTATTAGTATAAATATATACGGATAGGTGAATGTACACCCATACACAAAATACTTTGGATTCAATTTTCATTCAGTGATAAGCCTCTAGATTACAGGATGGTCATATGAATACAGAAAAAGGGTTAAGTATGACAGATTTGTGGACTCTGAATCCACAAGATATGGTAACTAATGGAAAATGAGGGACATTTTAAGATTTAGAAATCTCTTTCCTAGGACTATATTTAAGGACTTTTTTTTTACGAAGGGAAATACTCTACAGGTGCAAAAAGATTAGAATCAGTTTAATTTTTATTTATTAACTTTTTTTTTCAATTGTCAAAGCTTTTGGTTTTTCTCCCTTCTACCTAGTCTCCCCCAATGAGGGAAAAATAAACTCAATGGCTTATAACAAGTATAGTCAAAAAAAAGATTCCCAAATTGCTCATGTCCAAAAATGTGTGTTTTGCTTATTAGTCTACTGTTTTTCTGCCAATAGATGGGTAGTAGTTCTTTGGAAGTGATAAGCACTAATTAAGAGTTCTTGCAAATCTTACAAAACTAGTTATTTTTACAATGTGGATGTTATAAATATATAATGTTCTTTAGATTCTACTCATTTGTTTATTAGCTTATACAATTCTTTTCAAGTTTTTTAAAAAATGGAATTTTTCATTCTCTTTTACAGCATAATAGTATACTATTGCGTTCATATACCAAAATTTGTTCAGTCATTCCCCAAATGATGGGCCTCAGTATTTTAACACTACAAAAAAGTGCTCCTGTATTTTTGTACAAATAGAAGCTTGTTCTCTTTCTTTGACATCAATCAGTAAAATGGTATGTATACAGTTGAATAACCTTTGAGGCAGATTTCCCAAATGCTTTCAGGATAGATGAACCAACAGCTCCATTAAGAGTAAAACAGATCTGTTTTTCACTACTGCTTTAACAATTGTCCTTTTTCTTTGACAATTTTATGAGTGAGAAGAATCTCACAGTTGTTTTAATTTGCAATTTACCAATTAGTAGTTATTTCCATATGATTCTAGATAGCTTCGATTTCTTCCTTTGAAACTTGTTTATTCATATCCTTTTGACCATTTATTAACTGGCAAAGCCCTCTTATTCAAAGACATTTGGATCCGTTTCTTTTGTATCTTGGAAATTCTAAGAAACTTGATATAACTATTTTTTCAAGTGAACTGCTTCTTTTTTTTTTTTAAATCTTAATGTAGCTTCATTTGTAATTGTAAAAAGCAAAGAAACAGAGTGGACATAGCCAGGGGAAAAAAAATTTAAGATAGTGATATAATAAATATTATGTGAAAATAATAAATATAAAAAACTCAAGAAAAGACACACAAAGTGATATAAATTGAAGATATTAAATCAGAAAACTATACTGAGTAGCCCATAATTAATGATGTTTTAAAATCAGCTATCTGCCTGTGGTCAGATAATATAGTTAAAAATCAAGTCCAAATCAACAAATGTCATTAAAAAATGAAAAGTCTTGTATAAACTTATACAAACTTCAACTTGGTCTCCTCAAGAAATCTATTCATATTCATACAGAGGAAATAAATGAAACAATTATAGCTCACAACTAACATTTATAAAATGCTTACTATGTGCAAGACATAGTGTTAAGTAAGAGCTTTACTATTACTTAATTTGATTCTCACAACAATTTGGGAGGTAGGTGACCCACTTGACAGCTGAGAAAACTGATGCAGACCGAAATTATATGACCTACCTGGAAACACACACACTTAGGAAATATCTGAGGTCACATTTGAAATCAGGTCCTCATGCTTTGAGACCCAGAACTCTTTTATTTACCATGCCACTAAATGAAAAGACATTAACTTTTATCTCAATTTCTTTGAAATATTTTGTAACACAGTTCCTATCATGAGGAAGCTAAGGCCAGAAAAAGAGTACCTTTATGTGGCAAAGTGGCTTTTATTTCACTTGTAAGTGGAGAGAAGTAGAAGTCAAGCACAACACTGGTTTAGAAAACAGACTCATCTAACAGGTCAATTTCAGAAAAGCCTGGAAAAACTTACATGAACTAATACTGAGTGAAGTGAGCAGAAGTAGGAGAACATTGAACACAGTAACAGCAAGATTATGTGATGATCAACAATGACAGGCTTCGTTGTTCTCAACAATGTGTTGGTCTAAGACATTCCAAGACACTTGTGATAGAAAATGACAACCACATCCAGAGAGAGAATTATGAAGACTGAATGGGGATCAAAGCATATTATTTCCTTTTTTCCCCCTGCCCTTCTCCCCAGCTTTTTCTTCTTTTGTTCTGATTTTTCTTTTATAATATGACCAATCTGGAAATATGCTTAAAATGATAGTACATGTATAACCTGTATCAGATTGCTTGCTATCTTGGGCAAGGGGGAGATAAGAAAGGGAGGAAGAAAAAAATTGGGAACCCAAAGTCTTTTTTTTAAAACCTTTTTTTTTTTAAAATTAAAGCCTTTTATGTTCAAAATATATGCATGGATAATCCAAATTTCCCCTCCTTTCCCCCAGCCCCTCCCTTAGACAGCAAGCAATCCAATATATGTTAAACATTTTAATATTATGTTAAATCCAATATAGGCATACATATTTATACAATTATCTTGCTGCATAAGAAAAATCAGGTCAAAAAGGAAAAAAATGAGAAAGAACACAAAATGCAAACAAACAACAACAACAAAAAGTAAAAATGCTATGTTGTGATCTACACTCATTTCCCACAGACCTCTCTCTCTGGGTGTAGATGGCTCTCTTCATCACAAGATCATTGGAACTGGCCTTAATCATCTCATTGTTGAAAATCAGAATTGATCATTGTATAATCTTCTTGTTGCCGTGTACAATGATCTCCTGTTTCTGCTCATTTCACTCAGTAGTTCATGTAAGTCTCTCCAGGCCTCTCAGAAATGATTCTGCTGCTCATTTCTTACAGAACAATAATATTCCATAACATTCATATGTCATAACTTATTCAGCCATTCTCCAACTGATGGGAATCCATTCAGTTTCCAGGCACTCAAAATCTTACAAAAATGAATGCTGAAAATTATCTTTACACTTATAATTGGGAAAATAAAATATTAGAGAAAAATAAGACTTAGCTAACCTGATAAGACCAATACCCAAGACAACTTCAAAGGACCCATGATGAAAAATATTCTCTACTTGCAGAGAGAACTGCAAGAGAGTCTGAGTGTAGATTGAAGTCTATTTTTTTCATTTTCCTTTTATTTGTTTTTTATCTATTCTCTGTGCAACATGCCTTATATGGAAATATAGTTTACACATCTTTACATGTATAATTAATATATTGCTTACCTTCTAAAAAAATTTGTGGACAGACAAGGCAAAAAGAAATTTGGAATTCAAAAAAAATCTTAAATGAACATTAAAGATAAATAAATGAAATTTAAAAAAATAAAAAGGAAACAAATTCATCTATGTAAGTCTAGATAGGAACAATACTCAAAGATTAATTATTTCACAATGCCAGAAAGGCAGCAGAAAGAAAAAGGAATACTGTAGAAAGCTTGGTAAGAATATTTCAGGTGAGACAGATTACCCCAAGAACACTAACAAAAATGGGGTGGGGAGGAGAAAAAATAAACAAATAGAAAAACAAAACTTAAAAAAAAAAATATTCTTATCCTGGATGATAGTAGAACTAACTAGTAAGAACTACAACAGCACTTTAGTACTTAATAAAATCCATTCACTGGGCATATATTTTAAAACTTTCCAGCTTATAAATACTAAAGCTTACATTCTCCTAGCACAATCTTTAAAAAGTTAGTTATCACCAAGTCATAATGAGGCACAGAAATTGGACATTTGTGAAGTTTGAACTGTAAACTCAAATTTTATCATAAACATTCTGAAAGTGTAATAAAATAATCTGATGAAACAATATAATTTTTAAACCAATCATGACTGAAAAACAATTATTTCCTTCGATGCAACTATAGCTATCCAAAAAATCTTTTGCTACAGTAGGATTTTTCATCCCATTTCTTCACACCTCACTATCAATTTATAAAAACAAATTAAATGGATAAGATCCGTAAAGAAATTTTTAAAAGAAAAAGGCCAAAAGTAAAGTTTGTCTAACTTAATATTTCAAAATTTTATTTAAAGGTATTAGTTTCTTTTAATTAACATCAAGAACAGAACTAACCACTAGCTATGGTCATATTTTCCTGAAAAGCCAAAAGTGTTAGGGTGTTGTTGTTGTTATTGTTTTTGGCATTCTACAAAAGCTGGATGGAAGCCAAAGAAAACAGTTTTTATGAAAAGACATAACAGCATTCAGTTGTCCTTTATCACATGGTCGCTTGGAATCTTTCCAGTTACTCATCTTGGACAAATAAAGAACAGAAATGCCAACTTGTTATAAAGCCACAGATATTGCTGTGACCATCAAGAAAATATTTGTATTAAATATCAAAATAGGTAAACATCTCGAGTTGAAAAAAAAACTGGAGAAAACTACATAAATACCGTTAAATGTACTTTAGAAGCCTAATACTGTGCTGCTGTTGTTTCTTTTCCTATTGCTACTAATACTAACCTACCATAAAACAAATGACTAGAGAAATTTTTAAACCCAGAATAACTGAAAATTTCCCTTAGGGGAAAATATAAGCATTAAGTTGGAAATAATTCTGACATGATGCTGGATAGGCAGGGTCTCAAATTAGTTTACTGTTGTTATGTGTACATAGGTAAATGAACTTAATCCAGAATGATAAAGAACACTAATGGAGAAAGAACTCTATGTTCAAAAAAACTCGATGGGGGAAAAATGGATAGATGTTTACAGAAAAGTAATTCTGGAATGGCATCTTACACCACATGTACAACAATAAATTAGAAATGGATAAATGCTTTCAAAATTTAAAAGCTGTATGCTAAAATGTTTAGAAGGGAGCAAAAGGTTTTAATTCAAGGAATCTATAACCCAATTTAATATTAATTTTTAAATGCCTAACAGACTACTTAGGTTATAAGGATAGGGACTGGATCTATGATTTCAATGGTATGGGGATCTGCCAGGTGAAAAAGCTCCTTTTCAGAATACAGATTAGCATTTTCTTTTCAACTAATTGTCTTAGATATTTGACTCCAAAGTGGCCTATCCAGCATCAAACAGCATATGTATGCATGTCAGAGACAAAAAGAGGCAGAAAACTTAAGTAATAATAACACAGTAAGAATATTTACACAAATAAAAGCAGTTACAAAAAAATGAACATGGAAAAATCCTTGAATAAAACATTTCTGTTCAAAAGTCTGGGAATGACAATCTACAGGGAATTAATATAAATCTGAAAAATTAAGGACCAATCCTAATTGATTTTTTCAAAGAAAAAATATCCTTTTAGAAAGTGTTCAAAATTGTTAACAATATGATAAGTTCAAATAAAAAAAAGAGGTATTCCCTCATATCCATAAAGTTGGCAACATAGTAAAAGATGGAAAAATTTTATGTTGGTAAAAATATGGGAAACTATATACATTTAATTAATAACATTTAATATTGATAGATTTATGGATTGACCCAACCATTTTAGAAAACAATTTGGAATTTATGTAAGAGAAACTATGAAACTATGATCTATCAATCCCATTAAAGTTATATCCCAAATTTGAAAACAACACTTCTGTATGAAAATACACTTAGCATCATTATAGTGAATAGCATCAATAGTGAAAATCCAAAGACCGGTGTTGCAGAAAAGGAAACAAATGTGATTAGACTTGACATATCATATTGAATAAAACACTACTGGCTTCCTATTTTCTCCAGGATAATTAAGTACAAAATCCTATTTGGCTTTGAGAATCTTTTATTACCTGGCCCTTTTCTACTTTTCTGATCTTCTTACACCAGGACTGCCCTCTACATATCATATGATCTACTAACTCTGGCCTCATTGATATTGCTCATACTCTCTCAAATATGTCCTTTTCACTGAGTATATGCCTAGAATAACTAAAACCTTATCCTCTAAAATAATTTTTTCCTAATCCTTCCTAACGTGAGTGCCTTCCTTCTGAAATCATCTCCAATTTATTCTGTATTTATCTTGTTTGTATGTTATCCTTACAACTCTCTCTTTCCCGCCACTCTCCACTGGACAAAGTTACTTGGAGTCAAGGACCAATTTTGCCTTTCTTTGTATCACAAGCACTGAGATGATTAATAAATGCTCACGGACTTGACTTGTTGACTAAAATATTACTGCACCTTAGGAAAATAATATGAAGAATTCAAAGAAAAGTGAAGATTTGTGGGAAGTTACTCAGTCAACAAAGCAGAATTAACAAAATTATATATAATTACTAATACTATGAATGAAAAACAATGTTGAAGAAAATAAAATATAAATTAAGAACCATGGACAATATTAATACTTGTTTATAATGCACATACTTGTTCTAATAAGTAAAAAAAAGAGAAAAATTATTAAAGTGTAAAATCACATGTACCATTAATCATTCTTGTATGCCATAGCTTTATTTTATTAGGGATTACCTACTATATGGGGCTAAATTGGGAATATAACAGAAGATATATATGATATGCAAAACAATTTTTCAAGAAAAAATGGGGGAGAGTGTTGGAATCTTTACAAACTGCTAACTCATTAAAGTTGATAGATTATTGATCTGATCTTACAAGAAGATGTTTTGGGCCAGAACCTGAAACAAGGTACTAAACAGAATTAATTAATACAATGCTTGTGTTTATACCTTTACTCATTGGAATTCACAAGTATGGGAGATTCACAAAGTAAACTTTGTAACTTTGTGAATTCACACCTCCCTTGAAGTTCTTAGGGCCAGAGAGCACTATAGGAGAAACCCATAATCTCTCTCTCTCTTTCTCTCATATCCCACAATTTCTCTCTCTCTCGAATAAATAGAGCTTCAAAGGGGCCAGTCAGAAGAGTTTTTAGAGGAAGAAGCTACCAGTCGAGAATTCAGCGGAAGATTGAGAAGGCTCTCTCAGAGGCACAACCACATTCATCTTCATCTCATACCACTGTGGTGGCTGGGCCCCTGCACTTCACCCACTGAGACCAAGCTGGTCTGAAAGACTCGACAGAAAGCTAGCAGAGCCCCAAGTGAAGGAGACAAGAGATTCATTCCATCTTTGTGCTGGCTGGAGGCTGAAGAAAGCAGAGACAGAGGCTGAAGGACAAAACTTTTGGATTTGGAGACATTCGGAGGGAGCTCTTGGAACCAAGCAGAGAGATAGGCCTCTAAGCTAACCGGGCTATATTGGAGAAAATAAAAGAGCTGAACTTTTAACACCTGACTGTGTTTTGAGGTGATTATTACTTTCAACTGATTCTAAGGCTGCCTCTAGAAAACCTCCCCAAGAAATCTGCTTTCTTCTCCCAGAGAGAACCATCAATTTATATTATTTTAAAAGAAGAAAAAGATCACCGTAGAAGAGTATAAAAGGGAAGATCAAGATGAACTGTAATTCTGTAAACTGCAGTCTTTTTCAATTATGAGATTCTGTGACTACACTATTCTCTATTACAAAAGCCGATTTTAACATGGATGTTCTCCTAATGAAATTATATGGCTACAAATAATTAAACCTCACAAGCTCAGAGAAAAAGAATTATGAACACCTGAATGGCAACATAAAGATATGCGAGGTGTGGGCAGATGGCAATATTTCATCAACAAGGACCTACATGATATGGTATTGGTAGGAGCTGGTAAGATAAAAAAAAAAAAAAGGGAAAATTTTAAATTTTAAGTTCATCATATCTCTGGTGAGGAGATGAATGGCATATTTCAGCTTTCTTTTGGATGCATGGTTTATCACTATGTTGATAAAGAGTTCTAAAGATGTTGAAAGCTGTTTTTCTCTATTATTATTACATAAATTGTCCTACTTTCCACTCTGTATCAGTTCATAAAGAACTTGCCAGTTTCCTCTCAAATTGCCAATTTCATTAATTATGGCACAATAGCATCCTACTAATATCACAATATGTTTAAGCATTCTCCAATAGCAGGACATTCCCTTAGTTTCTAATTTGGGGCTATCACTTAAAGACTTGCTATAAATATGTTGATACATAATATAGTTCTTTTTCCTCTTTCTTTGAGGATATAACCTTACTAGTGGCATAGGTAGATCAAAAGGAATTTAATTTGGTAACTTTCTGGACACAGTTCCAAATTCCTTTTCAGAATCACTGATCAATTCACAGTTCCACCAACAGGCCACAGCTCCCCACAGCTCTTCTAACATCTGTCATTTTCTTCTTTTATCATCTTTATCAATCTGACAGGTGTGAAGTGGAACTTTGTTTTAATTTATATTTCTTTAATTAGGATTTAAGGCAGTTTTTTTTCATAATATTGTTGATACTACACATTCTGTTTGTTTCTTTCTGTATGTTGGGTACTTAATTGATTCCACTGATTGACTCACTTTTTAAAATCAATTCCAAATCAGTATAATGACTCGTGCTTTGTAGTACCATTTGGAGTTTTGGTACTGAGAGATCCCCTTCTATCCATCTAAGGCACTGTGATTCTCAGGGAGTCCATACCTCCATCTTTAACACACTATTATCACATGCCTAGAATATATTGTGTCCTATTGGAAACCATCATAGGAAATAAAAAAGAAAAAAAAATTAGAGAATCTGTGTTAGAAGAAGCCACAGAAGTCACTTAGAAGTGACTAAGTCTCACAAGTTACTAAGAAGTCAAACTCATAATTGAACAAAGAAAAACCTTTTCTACTGTACAAATGGCTACATAACCTTTATCTGAAAATTTATGAGTGTGAAGACTTCTCAAGGCAATCCATTCGCTTCTGTAAAACTCTTATAATTTTAAAGTTTATCTTACACTAAATCTAAATGTGCCCTATTCTCCCACTGGTCCATAAAAAGGCAGAGGCAAAGATAGAAAAGGTTATGTCCATGTGCTACCCAAGGGAAAAGAATCTGTTCTTCAGGAATACAAGTAAAGTCTACAAAACCTTTAAGGGAAAAGAATCTCCAATCCTTGACTACAACCCTAATTTGTTCAATGAGTTTTATGGCAATATATATTAGAAAACTGAATCCTCAAAGGTTCTGATAAAGACCTCATTTCCAAAATATATAGAGAATCAACTCAAATTTATAAGCAATCAAGTCATTCTCCGATTGATAAATGGTCAAAGAATATGAACAGATAATTTTCAGATGAAGAAACTGCAACTATTTCTAGTTATATGAAAAGGTGCTCCAAATCACTATTAATCAGAGAAATGCAAATTAAGACAACTCTGAGGTACTACTACACATCTCTCAGATTAGCTAAGATGAAAGGAAAAGATAATGAAGAATGTTGGAAGAGATGTGGGAAAATTGAGACACTGATACAGTGTTGGTGGAACTATGAATGAATCCAATCATTCTGGAGAGCAATTTTTGGAACTATGCTCAAAAACTTATCAAACTGTGCATACCCTTTGACCCAGCAGTGTTACTACTGGGCTTATATCACAAATTAGATCTTAAAGGAGAGAAAGGAACCCACAAGTGAAAAAATGTTTGTGGCAGCCCTTTTCACAGTGGCTAGAAACTGGAACCTGAATGGATGCCCATCAATTGGAAAATGGATGAATTATGGTATATCAATGTTATGGAATATTACTGTTCTGTAAGAAATGACCAATAGGATGATTTCAGAGAGGACTGGAGAGACTTACATGAACTGAAACTAAGTGAAACAATCAGAACCAGGAGATCATTATACATGGTAACAAGATTATACAATGATCAATTCTGATGGCGTAGCTCTCTTCAACAATGAATTGATTCAAACCAGTTCCAATTGTTCTAATGAAAAGAGCTCTACACCCAGGGAGAAGACTGTAGGAAATTGAGTGTGGACCACAACACGGCATTTTCATTCTCTGTTGTTGTTTGCTTGCATTTTTGTTTTCCTTCTCAGGTTTTTCTTTTCTTTCTAGATATGATTTTTCTAGTGCAACAAGATAATTGTATGGATATGTATGCATACATTGGATTTAACATATATTTTAACATGTATTGGAATACCTGCCATCTAGGAAGGGGGTAGGGAAAAGGAGGGGAAAATTTGGAAAAGAAGGTTTTGCAAGGGTCAGTGTTGAAAAGTTGCCCATGCATGTTTTATAAATAAAAAGCTATAATAAAAAAAAAGAAAGAAAGAAAATTGAATCCCTTAAGGTTCTGAAGCCTGGGTAGAGTCCCAACCACTTGATGTCTCCAAAGGATATTTTTAATAGGTCACAGTCATTTCTCTGCCAAATGGGGACTATTCAATTTTCTTTAAACAAACATTATGCATGATAATTGTGGAAATATGTATAGAAGAACTATACATGTTTAACATATATTGGATTACTTACTATCTGGGGGAAGGGATATGGGAGGGAGAAAACAAATCGGAACACAAGGTTTTGTAAGGGTAAATGTTGAAAACTATACATTTTTGGGGAAAAAAAGCTTTTTAAAAAATTAAAAAAAATAAAACGACCACAATGTTTTTTCTGTCTTTGCTCACACTTGACTGAAAATTCTATTCTGTTCTACATGTAAAAACATTTAAAGCATTAAAAAAAAACAAAAACAAAAACAAAAAACAGATATTGGGTGTAGAGTCCCTGTCCTTATGTAGCATAAAGCTTAGCAGAAAGAGAAGACACATATATAAACAATTACATGCTTTATCCTTCCATATATTTTTATATTTAAGGCCAATTTTCCCTTGCTCCCACATGCCTTGGTTTTCTTATTTTTATGACTTTATTAATGCTATTTTTTGAAATCTAGAATTTCTTTCCTTATTTTTGCTTGTTGAATTCCTAACCATTCTTTGAGCCCAACTCATGCTACTTCTACAAAGTCTTCCTTGATCTACCCTTCTCTATGCACATGTATTATTTCATAATAGATTATCTAGTATGAAGGCAAAGATGACAAGATCTGAAAATAGGACTGGTTTTGTTAAGGATGATATGTTAAGTTGTTGGCTTGGGTAACTGTGGAAATGAAGCTGTGCTCATTAAGAAAAGAAAAGTTCAATGGGAGATGAGGGGAAGAAATTTCAAGTAGGAAGATAATGAATTGTTTGGACACATTGTATTTGAGGTACTTATGAAACATTCAATTCAAGATGTCCAAAAGGTGTTGCTGATACAAGACTAGAGCTTAGCAGAGAGAGGGGTTAGGGTTAGATATATAGAAATGGGAATTATCTGCATATAAATGATAATTGAACCTATAGGGAGCTAGCTAATGAGATCATTAAGCAAGGAACAAAGAGACAGAGATAGACCCTTAGAAGCCACCTATATTTAGTGGCTAAAATGAAAACTGAACAAACAAGTCTGACAGTGGATGGATAATAGCAGGAAAAGGAAAGAATCATAAAAAGTAAATGTAGTGAGACCCTCATCCAGAAGCAAAGGTGATTAATAATAAAATTGGTAACTTTGGAGAGGAAAGTTTCAGGTAAATGATGTTGGAAGACAAGATTGTAATTTTGAAATTAAAAATAAAGGAAGTAGAGCCACCTAATGAAGATGGTTTTCTCAATAAATTTAAAGGGAGATAACAGACAGATTAATAGTAAACAAGGATGGCTGGATGAAGTGAGATTTTTGTTTTTTGTTTTTAAGGAAGAGTAAAGCAGAAAAGATGAGTAAACAATAAGAAGAAATCAGTAGACAGGAAGAAATCAAAGAAGATTAGGTAGCAGCAAGGAGTGTTAGAAGCATCAAGTCGGTGGAAAAGACAAGGAATAGGATCAAAAGTACATAGAGGGGCCAGTGATGCTAAGAAGGGCCACCTCTTAATACTAACCATGAGTAGAGATGGGATGATGGGGAAAGATGCCAGTCTTTTGAGAAGAGGAAAGAAGGGCAGTTCTCAACAAAAAGACCTCAATTGTTACAGTAAAATATGAGATAAGATTCTTAGCTAAAAAGGCAAAGGGAAAAACTAAAGGAGATGAAAAGATTGACTACAACCAATTTCAGTCTGATGTGCTAATTTTAGAAGCTAACTCTCTACATTCCACATTATTGCAATTCTCTAATCTCTATTGCAGAATGTCCCAAGGAAAGCTAAACAAGATCCATGTGTGAAGCCGAAATGAGGCAACAGAAAATGAAGAAGAGTATTGGGAAGTAGCAGATAAGTAAAAGAAGAAAAAATTGTAAAAGTGCAACCAATGGCTTCAAGTAGAACTCACCCCCATTAATTGTGTTAATTGTGTAAATAAAAATTTAAAAACATACCCAAGTTAAATTTCAAAATTATTATTGATGGAATAAGAATTGTAAATTCTTTATAAAGGTCCAAAATATTCATAGCAGCACTTTTCTTTTGGTGGCAAAGAACTAAAAACAAAAGTACATGCCCATGGAATGGAGAATAGGGAATGCCTAAACAAATGATTGCACATCAAAGATATTGGTCTGTAAGGAACTGTGTCTTTGGAATTTGAAAAAACACGGCAAGATTTATGTGGACTGATGCAAAGTTAAAGGAAAATAATGTAATCAATGACTTCAAAAATCTAAATGCAAAGAAGGAAAAAAACTTAAAATTGTGTGGTATATAATTATGACAACCCATTTTGGCATTGGACGAGATGAGAAAAATCAACCCTCAAACTCTTTGGAGAGATTAGAAACTATGCTTGTGGAAGACTACATACTGACACACTTAGCTGTTATCTTGGGTGAATTTTGCTCAAGTACTTTTCTTCTCTTTTTTATTCTTTGATTTCAAGAATTGTTCACTGGAGACTTGGTCTATATTCAAAAATGACCCAAAATTAGCTATATGGAATAAATATTAAGTAACACTTTATATCACATATCTGAAAAATAGCACACAAACTAAATTTAAAAATAAAAACAAAATCTATTCATTTTTTAAGGTTGCACACATTTTTAACAATAGTTAAATACATGCTTATTTAATGTAACAATTATTTGTCCTTGGAAGATTGTTTTATATTCAATTATGAATGTGTCTGAGCTGAACATTTTAGAAGTATTCAGCAAGTTACAAAATAATAACCTTATATGACCCTTAATGAATATGACCTCATAAAGATGGGTATTCTCTCTAATGATTCAAGCGGATACTCATCCGCAATAACTTATCCTGTGTGGTTCTTGTCCCTGGTCTTTCAAAAATCTTCCACAGGTAGTCCTACCAAACATGCCAGGGAATGTCAACTAAAAACAACATTATGGCTAACAACAAAGCACATCCACTATCCAGCAACTTATTTTTCACTCTTACTGTATCATTGAACCAACTTCTTTCATAATCATTTATTTTTTATATCTCTTACGTGCAATTTTTCACCAATGATACATTGCTAGGTCAATATGACCACCACAAAATCTCCCCATTGTCATTTAGGTCACAGCTTCTTAAACTGTGGGTTGTGAGTCCACATAGGATAGCATAAATGAATGTGGGGTTTGTGGAATTATGATTACCAGCAAATTTTGATTTGGATACCTAAGTCATTTATCTATATATCTGAGGCAGTAAAAAAAATTTCTCAGGCAAAAAAAGGTCACAAGTGGAAAAGGGTAAGGTTTAAGAAGCTCTCATCTAGGGGATATGCAATTTAATTCTTCAGACAACATGATATTACATTCTTCATAAATATATGATATCAAAGAAAAATAAGACTTTTTGTTTTAGATAAAAGCTTAGCATCATCAAAAGAAGAGCAGCTCACTCTTCCTGTCTCAGGTTCACTGTTTATCTGCAGTGCCTGTTAAAGATCAATGATATGAATTGACGGATCAGCTCTGTGGATGCCCATTCCATCTCGATTTAGACAATAGGAATTCTTCATCCACTTGGCTTTATTCTGTGTAGGCTGGTTGAATTTTTAAATTGATTTTTAATTAAGAAATTTCACTATTTTCTGAATTTGATTCACCATCTATAGGGATCAGGTCTTTTATCTGGAGTCTATATTGAATACCTTCCATGATAACAGCAGGTATCTTTGGCAAATAAGTCTCCTTGGTTTATACTTTACTTGATATTCACAAATGAAATAAAAGAAAGTTAACTCCACTCTTGGATATTTGAAGGTTTCTTGTATTGTTCCAATACATACATCAGAAAACACCTCATTGGAGAACCTTAAGGCATTTCTTTCTATGAGATTACTTTATAGTCAAGGAACAATAAGCACAAGGGGATACTGTATTCTCTGAATCTTTCATTTAACTGCATAACTGAAATGATGTGGATTAAAATATAATTTGTTAAAGTCAATCTGTTCCATCTGATATGTTCATTGAGGATATCCTCAATATATGTTTAGACTTTCAAACTCTTTAACCCAATAATTTTATTGACAGGGATTCACCCAAGTATTTGACCAGAAAAGAAAAAATACAAATGGAAACGAATCCTAATAGATTGAGGGAATGAAAAAAAAGTGACTCTTAAAATACTAAAATAAACTCATTTAGATGTAAAAATAGTTAATTACAAAATGTATCCCAGAATAGCTAAGTCAACTCATAACTCTACAAACAATGAATTAATGTGACTACCTTTCTATAATTTCCCTAAAACTGAGCATTCCCAATTTTTGTAATTTCTGCCATTTTGCTGCAAATAGGAGAGAGCTCAACATGTTGTTTTGATCTACATTTCTCTTACAGATGATTAGAAACTCTCATATATGTTAATAGTTTGACATTCATCTTTTGAGAATTGTTTCCTCCCATATCACTTGAGTACAAAATCAAACTGAAAATGGCTTTGGACTTAAAATTTTTGTGTTTAATTTTCCACATATCTTGGCCACAACAAACCCATCCTAAATCATTATTGATCAACAAATGGAAATTTTGATAAAACAAAATCCTTCTCAAATGGATAATTTTCCATTATTTTGCAGTTAATTTTGCTTTGCCATTTCATGCAATCAGAATTATCTATCTTGTCCTTTTTGATCGCCTACAGTTTTAAAATCTGTGTAGAACCACGGTTATAGTTGTGATAGGGACTTAATCTGGTCTTATTCTAATTATTTTCATCGTATGACTTGTAATGTTTAGACTTATTATGCCACCTGAAACAAAATGTTAGTTAAAACATGATTTCCGACAAAATTATATCCAATATTTCTTTTCACATAGGAAGTTCTTTCCTAAATAATATATGCTCTCTGATTTTTCAAACACTGGGCTATTATGTTCAAATTTTTCTACTTCTTTCTTATATCTGCTTCACTGTGATCAGCTTTTCTGGTTTTTTTTTTTTTTTTTTTTTTTTACTTTTACTAGTTTTCTTTTTCTTTTTGAACTAAATATTGAGTCCAGTTCCTGAGCTATATAAAGATTTTTTTTTTATCGAATCTTTCTTGTGCAGCAAGATGATTGTATAAATATGTATGCCTACATGCCATCTCAGGGTGAGGGTGGAGAGAAGGGGGGAAAAATTGGAACACAAAAGTTTTTCAAGGGTCAATGTTGAAAAAAATATCCTTGCATATATTTCCAAAGTAAAAAACTGCAATACATATGCACATATATATATGTATGAAGATTTGTTAATAAATTCTTGTTGACAAAGAAGAACTACATTATGGAACATAAATGTCAGATTTTTTTGATATAATTGGTTATAATTTTTTTCTATTCCTCTTGTTTTTTAAAATATTTTTTAAAAAGACTGTATGATGATCAACTATGATAGACTTAGTTCTTCTCAGCAATAGAGTGATCCAAGACTATTCCAATAAGATTTGTGATGGAAAATGTCATCCATATCTAGAGAAAGACTATGAAGACTAACTATAGATCAAAATATACTATTTTTACTTTTTTGTTTTTTCTTTCTTGTGGTTTTCTTCTTTTGTTTTGTTCACAATATGACTAATATGAAAATGTTTTAATTTACTGTACATATATAATTTATATCAGATTGCTTGCTATCTTAAGAAGGGAAGTAAGGTAAAGAAGGGGAAAAATTTTGGAACACAAAGTTTAACAAAAATGAATGTTGAAACTATCTACACATGTATTTGGAAAAGTAAAATACTATTTAAAAAAGGAAACAATAACAAATGTTTGTTGTGTTTTGACTAACCAGTGCCAAATCTGATTATTACAATTATATATGATTTGATATATTTTATGCTCACTTCTTTTTTTTTCATTATTTCCTTTTAGATTCTAGCTCTTTGTTCCTAATGTATATATAGGTGTAGAGAAAATGTAATAAATCATTTTAGAATCCTCATTAGTTTTTCCTTCTTCAAGCAAGTACTAGAATAGCTTTTAAACTGAACCCCTGTTTAAAAATGCTTCTTAGGAAGAAGAAATTTGTGACCAAAGACAAACTTGGAGATCATTATTGACCATAAAATAGATAATTTTGATTAAGTTTAAAAGTTTTTGTACAAATAAAACTAATGCAATCAAAAGGGAAGCAATAAATTGGGAAAACATTTTTACATTCAAGGGTTCTGATAAAGACCTCATTTCTAAAATATATAGTGAAGTGACGCAAATTTATAAGATTCAAGACATTTTCCAATTGATAAATGGTCAAAGAATGTGAACAGAAATTTTTCAGATGAAGAAATTGAAACTATTTCTAGTCATATGAAAAGGTGCTCTAAATCATTATTGATCAGACAAATGGAAATAAAAATAACCTTGAGATACCACTACATACCTCTCAGATTGACTAAGATGACAGGAAAAGATAATGACAAATGTTGGAGGGGATGTGGGAAAACAGGGACACTAATATGTTGATGGAATTGTGGAGAGCAATTTGAAACTATGCCCAAAGAGTTATCAAACTGGCCATACCCTTTGATCCAGCAGTGTTTCTACTGCTTAAATCTTAGATCTTAAAAGAGGAAAATATGCAAAAATGTTTGTAGCAGCCCTCTTTGTAGTGGCAAGAAACTGGAAACTGAGTGGATACCCATCAATTGGAAAATGGCTGAATAGGTTATGGTATATGAATGCTATGAAATATTATTATAATATATAAGAAATGATAAGCAAGATTATTTCAGATAGGTCTGGAAAGACTTGCATGAACTGATGCTAAGTGAAATGAACAAAACCAGGAGCTCACTGTACAGGGCAACAGCAAGATTATGAGATGATCAATTCTGATGGATGTGGCTCTTTTCAACAATGAGATGCTTCAGACCAGTTCCAATGGTCTTGTGATCAAAAGAGCAATCTACACCCAGAGAGAGTACTTTGGGAACTATAGATTCACAACATCACATTATCACTGTTTTTGTTGTTATTTACTTGCATTTTATTTTCTTCATCATTTTTTCTGGTTGGATTTGATTTTTCTAATATGGCAAGATGATTGTATAAATATATATGCATATAAAAATAAATAAAAGTGACTCTTAGGATTGAGTTGGTTATGAATAGAAAACTCATGGCCTATGAAACTAAGCTTCAATCCATCTCTTGATAGAGAGCTTTAAATCTCTAAGATGCTCACTTGAATAAAATAAAGAGAACATCAACGAACTGGGTATGCAAGTAAAAATCTAGAAAAAACAAAAAAACTCCCAATTAAATACCAAATTTGAAATTCTGAAAATAAAAGGGGAGATTAACAAAACTGAAAGAAAATTATTGAACTAATTAGAGAGACAGAATACTATGTAGAAGGAGATATATTTTTGGCCATTGCCGTTATGAGAATTCATTTGCTTGATCATGCCTCTTTGATTATGAGGCTTTTGCTTTTCTTTTGGTGGTTGGGAAGAAAAAAAATATGTAATAAATGAAATCTTTTCTAAAATCTTAATTATAAAAATTGATTAAATAAGCCTCACCTGGATATATATAGCATCTCAATTCTAGGACTTCACTGAGTGACAGGAAAAAGAGGGTATCATTTTCTCCTTAATAGACAGGGCAAATTATAGCTCAAAAATCACAAAATCCCATCCATGAAAGTATGCACTAACAGTACATCTTCAGCTATTGATAACTTGTTTTACTTCTCAAGTAAAAATAGTTAATTTTCTGAACACCCAAATAAATAATCAGATTTTAAAATGAAAACTGAAAGTTCCTCAACCCTATTAAAATTCTCTCTTCAAGGGACCTGTATATGCAAGAATGTTTGTGGCAGCCCTCTTTGTAGTGGCCAAAAACTGGAAACTGAGTGGATGCCCATCAATTGGAGAATGGCTAAATAAATTGTAGTATATGAATATTATGGAATATTATTTTTCTTGTAAGAAACGACCAGCAGGATGATTTCAGAAAGGCCTGGAGAAACTTACAGTTTATGAACTAATGCTGAGTGAAATGAGCAGGACCAGATCATTATATACTTCAACAACAATACTATATGATGATCAATTCTGATGGACATGGCCCTCTTCAACAATGACATGAATCAAATCAGTTCCAATAGAGCAGTAATGAATTGAACCAGCTACACCCAGAGAAAGAACTCTGGGAGATGACTAAGAACCATTACATTGAATTCCCAATCCCTATATTTTTGTCCACCTGCATTTTTGATTTCCTTCACAGGCTAATAGTACACTAATTCAAAGTCTGATTCTTTTTGTACAGCAAAATAACTGGACATGTATACATATATTGTATTTAACTTATACTTTAATATATTTAACATGTATTGGTCAACCTGCCATGGGGGAAAGGGTGGGGGAAGGAAGGAAAAAGTTGGAACAAAAGGATTTGCAACTGTCAATGCTGAAAGATTGCCTATGCATATATTTGTAAATAAAAAGCCATAATAAAAAAATTCTCTCTTCTTTCTTCCTTAATTTTTATCCCATTTATTTTGTCCAGTCTTTTTCTTTTTATTTAATCTGTTTATCATATTGTGATATGTAAGCAAAAAAGATGACATTCGGTTAAAACTATATAGTCATCTATCCCATCTATCCTGTTACACCTTTCCTTGGCCTACCTCTTATGGAAGGATCCCGATAAGCAGAAAGGAGAGGACAATGTCAAAAACAAAACTTAAAGAAGCCTTTTCAAAAAGGCAAAAATGGCATAGCGGACAGAGCTCAGGGACTTAAAAAGTCCTGAACAAAACCCATCTGAAATTTGCTATGAAGTGGAACCAAAATGGCTGAATAATAGAAGCAGCTCAGTTTTCCCAATGTTCTCTTCCAAACAATATTAAAATTAACACCTCAAATCAAATTCTAGAGTAGAAGAGTCAACAAAGGATGAGACATTTTCTCAGACAGACAATTTGGAAGTATAAAAGAGGTCTATGACAAGTAGTTGGGGCTGGACTGGAACCCACATGGTGGCAATACCAACTGGGGGCCTTGCAAGCAGAAGCATCAAGAGCACTCAAGCCAGAGGAAGTAGAGGATCTATAAACTAGTCAGAAAGAGATATAAGTGGCTTCAGTGATAATGATGCGGGTTGTGGTCCCTTTAAGAATTGATTTATTCCTTTCTTTCTGATTCCCAACCCCTCCTAGCTGGATTATCAATCCAGGAAGCTAGGACCTTTGATTCACAAATCCTGGTCCCTTTGAATTCCAATAGAAGATCTGGGGCTGTCCCAGTCCCCACCCAGATCTGAGCCACCTTGGACTCACCCATTCTAATGATCTGCTCAGGTTTCCCAACTCCCACCAAGCAAACTCAAGCCCTACTGAAAGCCAAAGGAGTCAACCTGGGAGTCCACCCACAGGTCCCGTTAGCTGAATCTCTCATTATAAAAGAGTTAAGCTGGAATCCTCTCTTTGCAGAGGTTCCAAACATGCCAGCCTTACACCTGGCACGCTAGGGATCTCTGTCCACTGAACCCTTTTTCCGGTGTCCTCTTATCTCTACCTTCACCTAATTCCTTAAATAGACTTTAACCTTTCTTCCTCTTTTATCAATCTAGCTTTTCGGGCCTGTAAATTCCTTAACTCACACAGTTACTAGACCTCATTTAACTCTGTATCCTTGCACCGAATCCAAAGGGATTGCAGGGCAGCTCTATTTGATTCCCTGTACCCCGAATCTGGAACCTGCCACTAGATCTCAGTTAAACTCTAATTTCATTTAGGTACCCCATATCTAGACCTCATCAATAGCACTGTTTGCAAGGTGCTGTTTGGAAATTTTATTGCCTATACCAACTTCTGGGCGGAAAATTATACTTGCAATCAAGCACAGTCTCTGAGGAACAGTACAACTAGCAGTCACACAAAGGAGCAGGGGGCCAGAAGAGCAATATTACAAGGAATCAAGAGTCCTTTGTGAATAAAGACAAAAGTAAAGACCAAGAGAACAGTAACCACATCTTTCCCCAAATCACAGTAGCCTGAAGCTCCGAAAACAACCAAACCCCAAAATTAGTTCTGAAAACAGCAGTGGAAAAAAAAAAAAAGTCTGAAACTTGGAACATGCCCTGACCAACACATCAAGAAGAGGAGCCAATTTTAACAAAAAGTTAGAAGTCAATAAATAGGTTGGAGAAAAAAGAGCAAATAACAAAAGAGAAGTTACTATGGTGGCAAAAGAGCAAGACAAATTTTGCTACAAGCAAAATGGTAGGGTAAGGGAGGGAATGAATTGGATGTAAATCCAACAAAAATTCCTAAAAGAGCTAAAAATCAATTAAAAGTGATAGAGGGGAAAAATGGAAAAAGAGATTAAGTAGGGTTAATCAAGAAAATTTTGAAGACAATTAACAGCTTAGCAAAAGTGGCACCAAAAAAACTGAAGAAAATAACACCTTAAACTATGCCCAAAGGGCTCTCAAACTTTTCATACCCTTTGATCCAGCTGTATTACTACTGGGCCTATATCCCAAAGAAATCAGAAAAAAGGAAAAGGACCTACAACTGCTAAAATGTTTGTAGCAGCTCTTTTTGTAGTAGCAAGGAACTAAAAACTGAGTGGATGCCTATCAGGGGAATGGCTGAATAAGTATAGTATTCATATAGTATATAAGTGTAAATTATTGTTCTAGAAATGAAAAGCAGGCTAATTTCATTAAAGTCTGGAAAGAGCTACATGAACTGATGCTAAGTGAAGTGAGTAGAACCAAGAGAACATTGTCCACAGCAAGAACAAGATTGTGTGATGATCAACTGTGATGGATTTGGCTCTTTTCAACAATGAGGTGTTTCAAGCCAATTCTAATGGTGTTTCAAGCCAATTGTAATAGACTTGTGGTGGAGAGTCATCTGCATTCAGAAAGAGGACTATGGGGACTGCATGTGGAGCACAACATAGTATTTTTGCTTTTTTGTTGTCATTTACTTGCCTTTTTCCCCCCGTTTTCAGTTTTTTCCCTTTTTGATCTAAATATGATAAATGTGGAAAAATATTTAGAAAAATTGTACATGTTTAATCTTTATTAGATTACTTGCTATCTAGGGCAGGAGGTTAGGGGGAAGGGAGGGAAAAATTTTTGGAATACACAGTTTTGTAAAAACGAATGAAGAAAACTATCTTTGCATGTATTTAAAAAATAAAAAGCTATTATTAAAAAAAAAAAAAACTGAGAGGCCCAAAAAATTCAATGAAGAAAAGAACTCCTTAAAAAGTACAACTGGCAAAAAAACAACTTATCTCAATGAAGAAAATTAATTACTTAAAAATTAAAATTGGGCAACTGAAAGATCCTTCAAAAAATAATAAAGTAAAATAAAAAAATAGGGAAAAATGGGAAAAAATAGAAAATTTATTGGAAAAAACAACTAGTCTGGAAACTAGATCAAAGAGAAATTATTTGAGAATCATTAAAATACATGAAAACCATGAGCAATTTTTTTAAGAGAGCTTACTTACACATTTTACACATATATATACACATATAGTTGCATACATACACACAGACAGAACAAAAAAAGTACTCCAGTATCTTAGAAATGGAGAGTAAAATAGAAATTAATATCAATTGATCACTTTCAGGATCACATAAGATTTATCAATTATCTTGTTAAAGAAGTATAGGGCTTAGATCGTGTTATTTCATGAGGTAAAAGAACTAAGATTATAACCAAGAATCACTTACCCACCAAAACTGATTATAATTCTTCAAGGGGAAAAAATGGACATTCAATGAAACAATAGGGTTTTCACACATTCTTGATGAAAGCATAAACATAAGCTAGAGAACTTCTGATAAGATAAGAGGCAAAAGCAAGGATGTCCAATACTATAGCAAATTATCCAATATTGTATTTTAAATACTATCTACAGCAATAAGAAAAGAAAAAAATTGAAAGTAAAAATAGGAAACGAGGAAACAAAACTATCACTTTTTGAAGATGTGATCAACTAAACAACCAGTTGAAATAATTAACTATTTTTGAGAAGTTTCAGGATATAAAATAAATCCACACAAATGATTAACATTTATATATATTAGCAACATAACTCAACAGGAAGAAAAGAAAGACAACTCCATTTAAAATAACTGCAGAAATCCAGAGAGAAGACAATGAGGACTGAGTGTGGATCACAACATAGCATTTTCAGCGTTATTGTTGTTGTTCGCTTGGTGGTTTTTTCTCATTTTTTTTTCTTTTTTGATCTGATTTTTCTTGTGCAGCATGATAATGTGCAAATATGTTTGGAAGAATTACACATGTTTAACCTATGTTGGATTACTTGCTATCTGGGGCAGAGGGAAACTGAATACAAGGTTTTGCAAGAGTGAATGTTGAAAACTATCTTTGAATGTATTTTCAAAAATAAAAAGCTATTATTAAAAAAAAAATACAGCAAAAAAGTATAAAATATTTGGGAGTCTACCTGCCAAGACAAACTCAAGAATCTATAGGAGCAAAAGAACAACACTTTTTCACACAAATAAAGACAGACCTAAAGAACTGAAAAAAGACAAATTGCTCATAGAGGCGAAAACAATATTTAAAAAAAGACAGCTCTACCTAAATTAATTTACTCATTCAATGCCATACCAACTGAACTACCAAAGAATTATTCTATGGAGCTGGGAGGAAAAAAAACAAACAACAAAATTACTCTGGAAGAAAAAAAAAGGTCAAGAACATGATGAGAATCCATTTCCCAGTCAATATATGACATATGCCCAAAAGACTGTAAAATCATGCATATCCTTTGACCCACCAATACCACTACTAGGCACAATTTTAAAAAAGGAAAGAAATTTTAAAAAAGGAAAAGGACTTCTATTTACAAAATATTTATAGCTGCTCTTTTCTTAGTGCAAAGACTGAAAATTGAGGGGTTGCCCATCAATCGGGGAATGTCTGAATAAATTATGGTATGTGATTGTGATGGAATATTATTGTTTTTTGGGAAATGAGCTGGATGCTCTCAGAAGAACCTGGAAAATCCTCCATGAACTCAAGCAAAGTGAAATATGTGTACAAAGTAATAGCAATATTGTGGGATGATCAACTATGTATGACAGCTATTCTCCAACAATATAATGATCTGCAACTACTTTGAAGGACTTATGAAAAATTCTATCCATACCCAGAGAAAGAATTGTGTCTGAATACAAATTGAAGGATACTTTTTTTTAAACTTTATTTTTCTTTGGGTAGGGAGGGAGGAAATAGATGTTTTCTTTTGCAACATGACCTTTATGGAAGTGTTTTACATTAACTTCACATGTACCTTCTTAATGGGAAGTTTTAAAAACAAATGTAAATACTTACATGTAACTGGGGAACATAAAATTATTTTTAAAAAATTTTTAAAGCATCAAGAGAATCAATAAAAAAAATGTTAAGGAAGATAGCCTAAAAATACTTCATTTCAAACTATTAAAAAATTTTAATCATCAAAATAATCTAGTATTGGCTAAGAACAGGAGTGGTGGATCAGTGGAAAAGACTAAGTACACAATAAACAGTAGTAAATGACCATAATTGACTTGATATTTCATAAACTTAAAGATTCTATTTCTTGGAACAAGAACTCAGACGAAGACTGTTGAGAATACTGGAAAGCAGTCTGGAAGAAACTAAACATAAACCAACATCTCACACTACCTACACACACACACACACACACACACACACACACAGTCAAAAATGGGTAAATATTTAATTCAGACATAAAGGACGATATCATACGTAAATTGAGAAAGTATAGAAAAATTTAACTGTCACATCTATATAAAGGAAGAGTTTATGACTAAACAAAAAGTAGAGAGGATCACAGAAATCAAATGGATAATTCTGATTACATTTTATTAAAAGGCTTTTGCACAAACAAAATCAATGTAGCCTAAATAAGAAAGCAGGAAAACTTGGCAGAAGTTTTTATAGAAAATTTCTCTGAAAAAAAGGCCTCAAACATTTCTCAAATATATACAGTAAAAAACAAACAAACAAACAAAAAAAACCCTGAAATCCAATTTAGGGGAAAAAAAAAATCATTCCCCAACGGATAATAGAATATGAATAAACAGTTTTCAGAAGAAATCAAATTATGGAGTCACATGAAAAAAAAATGCCCTGATTAGAGAAATGCAAATCAAAACAATTCTGAGGTCAGCACCCCATCCATATCAAATTGGCTAACATGATAGAAAAACAAAATGGTAAACATTATAAGAGTTGTGGAAAAATAGATACATTAATACACTTGTCAAAGAGAACCAACCATTGTGGTAAATACTTTAGAACTATACCTAAAGAGCTATGAAACTACGCATTCCCTTTGACAAGAAAAACAACTACTAGGTCTGCATCCCAAAGAGAGTAAAGGAAGAGGATATATATACATACATACATACATATATATATATACATACACACACACACACACATACATACAAAAATAATTGTAACAACCTCTTTTTGTAGTAGCAAAGAACTCTAAATTGAATAGAAAGGGCAGAAGTCTCTTCTGAGAAAGTTCCAATGTATCAAAAATCGAAAGTTTAATGGAAGCAAACTGGAGTTCAGGCTTAGTCTTTGCTTTTATCTGCAGAGTTCCAAAGTTTATCCAGTTTCTCAGACCTTGCTAACTTTGACATGGCAGAAAAGGGGCCCTCTTCCTTTCTTCTTAAAAGTAGTACTTGCCGAATGTTTGTGGCAGCCCTCTTTGTAGTGGCCAGAAACTGGAAACTTGAGTAGATGCCCATCAATTGGAGAATGGCTGAATAAATTGTGGTATATGAATATTATGGAGTATTATTGTTTGGTAAGAAATGACCAACAGGAAGATTTCAGAAAGGCTGGAGAGACTTACACGAACTGATGCTGAGTGAAATGAGCAGGACCAGGAGACCATTATATACTTCAACAATAATACTATATGATGATTAATTCTGATGGACCTGGCCATCTTCAGCAATGAGATGAACCAAATCAATTCTAATGGAGCAGTAATGAACTGAACCAGCTACACCCAGCGAAAGAACTCTGGGAGATGACTAAGAACCATTACATTGAATTCCCAATCCCTATATTTTTGCAGACCTGCATTTTTTATTTCCTTCACAGGCTAATTGTACAATATTTCAGAGTCCAATTCTTTTTGTACAGCAAAATAACGGTTTGAACATGTATACTTTTCTTGTATTTAATTTACACTTTAATATATTTAACAAGTATTTGTAATCCTGCCATCTAGGGGAGCGGGGTGAAGGGAAGGATGGGAAAAATTGGAACAAAAGGTTTGGCAATTGTCAATGCTATAAATTTATCCATGCATGTAACTTGTAAATGAAAAGCTATTAAAATTTAAACAAACAAATAAAAAAGTAGTATTTGCCCATCAATTGAAGAATGGCTGAACAAGTTGTGGTGAATGATTGAGAGGGAATGCTACTGTGTTATATAATGAGCAGGATGGTCTCAAAATAACTTGAGAAAATTTATATGAACTCATGTAAAGTGAAACGAGCAGAACCAGAAGAACATTGTACACTGTAACAGCAATATTGTATGATGATCAACTGTGAAAGACTTGATATTATGATCAAGAAAATTCCAAAGGACCCATCATGTTATCCACCTTCAGAGAACTGATGAATTCTAAATGAAAAGTGAAGCAAAAAGTTTTGACTTTCTTTTTGTTTTATGGTTTGTTAGTGTTTTGGGTTTTTTTTTTTTTTCAACATGGCTAATATAAAAATGTTTCGCATGTCTTCACATGTTTGAAATATTGCTTGCCTTTTCAATGCATAGGAGGAAGACAAAAGAGAAAGAAAAATTTTAACTCAAAAATTATTTTAAATGAACACTGAAAAGTAATTAACTTTAAAGGTTGGGGGGTTAACTCTGATTGTACGATCCTACCAAAAAATTTAATTTCCTGACAGTTAATTTCATCATTTTTTAAGTAAGTGAGGACTGAACCTTGCATGGTACCTTGAAGTTCTAAATCCATAATCTAATGATCTTCCATTGAAAAAAGCAGTAACACTCTACAAGAAGTCTTCTTAATTTAAGGTTTAGGGACTTTTTAAAAAAAATATTTTCATAGATGCATTTTTGATTGGTTTCTTTTGTAATTCTAGTTATTTTATGTTCTTAAAACATTCAGAAAAGTCACCAATTACTAGACTGCTACAATACCAAAAAAAACCTCCAATTCTACCCGAGCTGCTCCTTATACCCAATAGACTTCTTAAACACCAATTAATATTCTCTAAAGTTAAGTTAACATTGTTACTAGGTTGTTCAAAAATGTAACGTTTAATGAACTACAATGATAAAGTTACAGAATGTTAGTTATCTTTGTTCTTGTCAGTTCTTGGACCAATGATATCACCCTCGAAGACAATAAATATATGATTATGGTACATATCTCCCCAAGATGATTGCCCCAAAGAGGAAATCCAACTTACATGTATCTCTTTGAGCAAAAGCCCTTAAGATAGCATTAGACCAAATAATAATAGTAATAATAATAAAAAACCTACACTGTTACTTCACCACCCCAAAACTATACAAAAACTCAACCAGATATCCACAAGGAACAGGATAGGGAGCTTTGCCCAAAAAGCCAACTAGACCAGCAAAGACTAGCATCCTTCAAGTTCTTTATCCAGAGGCAGAAGGGGCAGAAGAGTTTTCTGAGAAAGTTCCAGGGTATCAGAAACCCAAAGTTTAGTGAAGGAAAAGTGAGGGTCAGGCCCAGTCTTTGGCTTTCATCTGCAGGTGCCATCAACATCAATTTCTCAGATCTTGCTGACTTTAGTTAAGCATAGTTATCCCAGGTTGTCATCTTAATAAGGGTCTCTGCCTGAACGGGGATCTAGATCCCAGTTCTCCCAATACTTATTGACCAGTGAACTTTATGCTAAATGGGTCAAGGAATACTTAGGCTAATTGTTCAGAGGAAAACTGAGTAATGACTCCCACAGATATGTAGGTTGGGTACTTGCTCATGCCTCCATGAGGTCCCCCTCCAAGCTAGTTAGGTAAATCAGTTACCTACCCCCAAGCAGACTCCATATGCCTTTTATTCTGGGCATCAGTTTTCCATAAGTGTTCTGCCAACTTTATTCATGTGCCCAATTCTTTCTGAATAGATTCAGTAACAGGTGAAGCTGACCTCCATCCAAGTAATTAAGGTAACTTCTTTTCTTGTGACAGCTCACTTATTCCCACTGTTACCCATTTTAGATAACAGATCTGAGCTATTCCAGCTAATAAAAAGATTTGAGGGTGATATTTTTATTTTAAAAATAATAATAATTAGAGGAAATCTTGGACTACAATATTCCAAAAGAGAAAGACTTAAAACAAGAAATAATGTATCCTACAAGTTTATGCCCCTACAGGTAGGAAAATGCACCTTAAATAGAAGACTTTAATGAGTTTTCCATTTGTCTTTTCCATGCAAGGGAAGAAGGTAGGAAGAAGGAAACGAAAATATGGAACTCAAAAAAAAATTTTTTTTAATAAATGCTAAAAATTAATTTAAAAAAACTATAGACAATGGAATCAAAACACAGTATTTTCACCTTTTTTCTTTGCTATTTTTTCTTGTAGTTTTTTCCCTTTTGGTCTGATTATTTTTGCACAACATAATAAATAGGAAAATTTGTTTCAAAGTACTGTACATGTACCTGCTTGCTATCTTGGGGAGGGGGAGGTAAGGGAGAAAAAAATCCAGAACATAAGATCTTACAAAAATTAATTTTAAAACTATATTTACATGTATTTGGAAAAATTAAATAGCACTGAAAAAAATACACCAAGTTCAAAAGGGAAAAAGACAGGATGGGAGGCAGGGAAGAAAAAGGAGAAATTAAAAATGAAAGGAAACTAAGGGATATCAACTAGTCAATGGCTAAAAAAACTGTAGCATGTTAATATAATAGAATATTATGCATTATTAAAATGTCTAAAGAGATGATTTCAGAGAATCCGGGGAAATATGAACTAATGACCCACATGTATACACAGAATGAAGAGAATAATTTATAGAACATGATAAAGAAAAACAATTATGAAACATCTCAGATCAATTTTTTGATGATTGTTCAATCATTTTCAGTAGTGCCCAACTCTTTACAACCCCACTGAGAGTTTTCTTGGCAAAAATACTGGATATCCATTGCTTTTCCAGCTCATTTTACAGATGAGGAAACTCCGGCAAACAATTAAGTGGCATGCCCAGGATCACAAACAGACACAGTAAGTGCCTGAGGGCAGATTTTAACTCAGAAAAGAGTCCAAGCCTAGCACTCTCTCTATACTGTACCACCTAAGATCAGAGGATCAAAGCAATGACTAAATTATGGATCCAACGAAACAACTTTTGGATGTGACTACTATATAGATTTGTTTCTCTATGCTTATTTGTTACAAGAATTATTTTTCCTTGTTTTAACTAAAGAGGCTAGTTTAGGGAGGCAAAAAAAGAAATTTCTAAAGGAAAAAAAAAAGAGGGTTATTGAAATATTTTTTTAATACTCAGAAGAGAAAAGGAAGATGAGGATACACAGAAAAGCAAGACACTTTTGAAAGTAATTTGTTATACACAATTTTTAAAAGATGCAATATGTAATGGTCATAGTTTTAAATAAAGCCCTCTTTGGGCTTATACTTTGTATATATATGGAAGAGCTGCTTTTGTAAAGGAATGCCATTTTAAAATTCAGAAAAAAACAAATACTGTTAAAATAGGCAATAACAAACCTAAAGGGCCCAGCTTTTGGGATAAGAATTCACTATCTGACAAAACCTACCGGGAAAATTGGAAACTAGTATGGCAGAAAATAGGCATATTTTCACTATATACCAAGATAAGGTCAAAATGGGTTCCTGATGTAGACATAAAGAATGATATTATAAACAAATTAGAAGAAGACAGGATAGGTTACCTCTCAGATTTATGGAGGAGGAAGGAATTTGTGACCAAAGAAGAACTAGATATCATTACTGATCACAAAATAGATCATTTTACTTTTATATTAAGTTAAAAAGCTTCTGTACAAACAACACAAATGCAGACAAGATTAGAAGGGAAGCAATAAACTTTTTTTTTTTTAACATCCAAAGGATGTCTCATTTCTAAAATATATAGAGAACTGATTCAAATTTATAATAGTTCTCCGGTCTCCAGTTGATAAATGGACAAAGGATATGAACAATTTTCAAATGAAGAAATTGAAACTATTTGTAGTCACATGAAAAGGTACTCCAAATCACTATTGATCAGAGAAATGAAAATTAAAGACAATTCTGAGATACCACTACACACCTCTCAGATTGGCTAAGATGACAGGAAAAGATAATGACCAATGTTGGAGGGAATGCGGGACACTGGACAGTGTTGGTGGAAGTGTGAATGGATCCAACCATTCTGGAGAGCAATTTGGAACTAAGCTCAAAAAAGTATCAAGCTGTGCATAATTTCTGATCCAGCAGTGTTTCTACTGGGATTATATCCCAAAGAGATCTTAAAGGAGGGAAAGGGACCCACATGTGCAAAAATGTTTGTGGTTCCTCTTTGTAGTGGGGCAAGAAACTGGAAACTGAGTGGATGCCCATCAATTGGAGAATGGCTGAATAAATTGTGGTATATGAATGTTATGGATTATTATTGTTCTGTAATAAATGACCAGCAGGATGATTTCAGAGAGGCTTGGAGAGGCCTACATGAACTGATGCTAAGTGAAATGAGCAGAACCAGGAGATCATTATATATGGCAACAAGACTACATGAGGATCAATTCTGATAGATGTGGCTCTCTTCAACAATGAATTGATTCAAACAAGTTGCACTTGTTCAGTAATGAGGAGAACCATCTACACCCAGAGAGAGAACCATGGGAACAAAGTGTAGAACATAACATAGCATTCTCATTCTCTCTGTTATTTGCTTGCATTTTGTTTTCTTTCTCAGTTTTTCTTTTCCTTCCTTCTTGATATGATATTTCTTGTGCAGCAAGGTAACTGTATAAATTTGCATAGATATATTGGATTTAGCATGTATTTCAACATATTTAACATGTATTGGAGTACCTACCAGCTAGGGAAGGGGGTGGGGAGGAGGGGAAAATTTGGAACAGAAGGTTTTGCAAGGGTCAAGGTTGGAAAAATTACCCATGCATATGCTTTGCAAACGCATAAATAAATAAATAAAATACTGTTCATATCACCTGGCTGGAGAGGTAAAGCATAGTAAAGAGTACCACAAGGATGGAAATTACCTAATATTTAAAAATCATTGACTGCAAATAGCAAAGTCACCAATGTCATTTTGTTTCTTAGATAAGACAGTTTTAAAGAAGATCTTCACCTCATGGTCATTTTTAGTATACTAATCTCTTTAGTTAGTCCTTTTCCTCAAATTATAATACATTCATTTATTTGGTTATTATGTTGTAACTCCCTAGGAAAACGTTAAGGAAAAGGACTTCACCTTTCCTCTTCACTTTGTAATCCCATACCTAATAGTACATTCCTTGCATAAAGTAAGTGCTTAATAAATACCTATTAAATTAGATCCAATCACATTCTGATCAAAAGCTCTTAACCTGGCATCATCATACATTATAAATAAACTGCAATTTTAGTCCCTATTTTTAGCTAATATTTTTCCTCCCCCAGAAACATTCAGTTTATATATTCAAATATATGCTCTTAGAATACTCTCTTGGAAAAAAAAATACTCTTTTGAATCTTTTCTAATTTGACCATTGAGTACAAGTATAAGAACAATTAGCTACCAATAAGAAATGGGAAATGATATCTTTGTGAAAGCATAATACCTTCTTTTCAATTAAACAGACATTTACTTGGCAACTACTACACATATAGTAGTATATGTTATGTACCAGGGATACAAATACAAAAACTGAAATAGTCCTTGCCCTCAAGAAATTTACATTCTCTTAGTGGGTATGCTAATAAATAAATACAAATTAGTTTCAATTACTGAACAATCAATGTACCTCCTAAACAAATTTTTTCCATAGTAAAGAATTCCTCTTTTCCTTCAGCTGATCTTCATATGGCAGAGTCAAAGTGCTACACTATTATAGTTGTCATGCTTGGGACATTCTTCTGTTAATCATTGTACCTTATAAATATGTGGCAAACAGCTCTTATATAACTTAAATTTTGACAATGAAGGCACTATATTTTAATAATTTACAAATGGCTGCCTTTATTGGGAAAATTCTCATGACAAAGTCTCATATTTCTGACAGTCAGCTATCCAGTATTGTTTTCGTCACTTCTATCCTGTGGCATTTACCTTGGCAAGTTCTCCTTTGAAGTATCTGCATTTACACCTTCAAAAATGAACAAAATCACACAATGGAGGAAAAGAACACAAAACTCAAAGGCAAAAAATGAGCTGTAAATCAAATTTGCCTCTGCCAGGAAAATGAAAATAAAAATGTTAAATACTCCAGAAAATCATAGAACTATCCCCTCGTGACAGTAATCACATTCGCCAAAGAGAACCACTGAATGATAGAAATGGTACAATAGAAAGAGGGCTGGTTTCCAAGAGAAGAGGTCCTAGTTTTGAATGTCACTTACTCTATATCTGTTTCTTCCTTGTAAACTTAGTAGCTTAGACTAGCCATCTTCTCATGTCCCTTCCAGCTCTAAATCCATAAATTTATGATCATTTCATATACCCTCTCATGTTAAAGATAAGGAATTTACTCAATCAGAATTAATAAATATCAAATCAAACACCTATTACCTAGCAGATACTACTAGGCAATGTTAAGATACAAAGATAAAAATTAGCTAGTACTTATTCTGAAGATATTGCCTAAGTAGACAGGTGATGAAACAGTGGGTAGAAAACTGGCTCCTTAGTCATAAAAGACTTGAGTTCAAATCCAACCTCATATTTAATAGCTGCTAATAGCGGTGTAACCTTAGGTAAGTCACAATTTCTATTTGTCTTAGTTTTCTTCTCCGTTAAGGATCAAATGACATAGTATCTATAAAAAACTTCAATACAGTGCCTGGCCCAAAGATGGCAGTACATAAAAATGCTAACTATTGTTTTTGTTATTATTATTACCAATAACAACAATAATTTGAGGTACAGCTAGGAAAAAGGTCTGACACTATTTTTTTTCCTAATATGCTACATTTCCATCCAGTAAAGAGTATGTCACAAAGGTTTTTATAGCTAAGTTTGGCTGTAATTATTCAGGCTGAAGAATATCAAGATGTCAAACTGAAAGCCAAATAATCTAAATTTAATGAGTTTCTGGGTTTTGTATGAACTAGATTTAAATTTTTTAAACATATTTAATATATTCCTATATTTTGATAACTATTTCATTACAATTGATTTCTTTTGTAATCTATATATTATGTCTTATTCATCTGAAAACATTCTAAGGAGGGGTTCACAACCTTCATCAGACTGCCAAAAAGGTCTGTGACACAAAAAAAAAAAAAAAAAAAAAAAAAAGTTAAGAACCCCTGGAAAAAATAAATGCACAAGAGAGTTATCATTTAAAGCAACTCCAAGCATGACTAAAATGAATATATCCTTTGATACAAGTTCTATTGCTAGATCAATAACAAATCAAACACATCAAAATATTTATAGTAGTATACTGTATTGTAGAAAAGAAAGTAAATGCTGTTTATTCAGGAAATGGCTAAATAAATCTTGGCACATAAATGTAGTAATAATATTTACTTAACATACACAAGGACTACAATAATGTAAATGGAGAGAACAATAGTAAAATAATCATCAAAAATGAATGCTGAGAAATTACAATGATCAAGCTTGGTCTCAAGGAAGTGATATGAGAAAGCACCTGGTTAGGTTACATGCTGGTTAGTTTTAAAGTACAAAAGCACTTAGCACATAAATAAGGGCTATTTACAAATAATTAGTATTAACATAATTATTACTTTCTTCCTCTTTTCTTCATTATAAAAAAGTAATTTTAAACAAGAAGTCCACAAGTTTATTTTTTAAAAATAATACATGCAGGGGGCAGCTAGGTGGCATAGTGGGATAGAGCACCAGCCCTGAAGTCAGGAGGACCTGAGTTCAATCTAACCTCATACACTTAACACTTCCTAACTCTATGATCCTGGGCAAGTCACTTAACCCCAATTGCCTCAGCAAAAAAGAAATGCAAGCAAACTCTTTCTAAAAACTAAAGATGCTTTTGAGAAATTTTGGTATCATCTAATCTGTTTTTAAACTTCAACCAATAGCTTCCCACAGGTTGTACTCAATATCCTGATTGGCATAACAAATGGTACATGACAAATTAAGAGGGGGTGACCCAAAGCTGGGTAGAATAATCTGTTCTCTGTCCTGCACAAAGTCAATATGTTGCAGAAATCTATCATGAAGTATTTCCTTTTCCCCAAATTTAGGACTTTTCAATCCCAGCAGATTATGCCAATATATGCCACTTGAACAGTATGTTTTTATAAGATTTTGTAATTCTTTTAAGAACTTTTTTTCAATAGCCTAATAAAAGTGCTACTTTTTTGAAATTAAAAAAAAAATCTGCTCTCAAATCTAAAAGTTGCATGGATAATCCTAAAAACAATGTACCCTAAGAATGAGGCTGACCTAGAAAGTCCTGTTGAGGCTGATACATACAATGGAAAGACTACAAATGAAAAAAATGCTTAAAAAAGAGGGATTTAAAAAGAAAAATGCTAGAAGAGAGTTATAAGAGTAAGCTTAGTTTCTTATTCTGGTTTTGTCCCTGCCTATGTGTTACCTCCAGCAAGTCATCGCACCCATTTTGGGTCTCAGTTTCCTTCTCTGTAAAATGAAGCTGCAAGACCAGATCCTGAGCATAAGCAACTGTCCTACTTGTCTCCTTCCATAGAGGACAGGCCAGCATTCACTGGGTGATTATAACAACCACAATTCAGGTTGCACATTCAAAATTCCCTCCCTATCTCTGCCTTCAGCAACCCATTATTGGCCTTCCTCCCACCTCGTTGTTAATGGTAAATGAATAAAAGCTATTAAAACATCCTCTTTTTTGGTTCAGATAGAGTAAATAGAAAAGGATAAGCAAACACATATGGATTTCAATCTGTATCACACATCTCTTAATAATATCTTTCCTCTAAAACTTCCCTGTTTCTATAAAAAGTATCACCATCCTTTCAGTCATGTACTTTCTTCACAACCTTGGTATATCCTTAATCTATTATCTCATACACATAACCAACTGCTAAAGTCTTGATTCTGCTTCCAAAATGATCAAAAATAGATCACCTTCTGTCCACTCAACAATCACCATCCTACTTCACTTCCTCATCACCTTTCCCCTAAAGTAGGATAACAGTTTCCTAATTGATTCAAGTCTCATATCCTCCACACAGGTGTCACACAGTTTATTTCCTCAAGCAGAGGTCTTACCATGCAGTCACTACTCTACTAAAAATTCCACTGAGTGTGTCCCTATTGACTCCAGGATCAGATATTAATTCATCACTATATCATGCTTAATTTCTATTTTTTGTTTTATAACATACATAAGTATTATAAACACTAATAATTACAAGTACAGTAGTATATATATACATAAATAAAGTGGGTACTCAAAAATTTTTTACTGATAGGAGTGGTCAAGAAGTTTAAAAACCGCTGCTTTAGAAAATTTAGAGAACTATTCAAGCATTCTTAAGTTTTTCGTTTTTCAAAAAGATTCTCAACAATATAGGACTAAAATTAAATAATATCAAAGAAAATATGGTACATGAATTTAAGAGAATTAAGCAAAGCCAGGAAAAAATATATACAAGGACTATAATAATGTAAATGCAAAGAACCACCACCACAAAACAATCAAAATGAAATGCTGCAAAATTATTTAAAAAAATAAAAACTTGGGGCAGCTAGGTGGCACAGTGTGATAGAGCACCAGCCCTGAAGTCAGGAGAACCCGAATTCAAATATGATCTCAGACACTTTAACACTTCCTAGCTACATGACCCTGGGCAAGTCACTTAACCCCAATTGCCTCAGAAAAAATTAAAAATTAAAGAAAAAATTTTGTCCCAAAGAAGACATGAGAAGACATCTCCACTAGCTCATTTGCACAAATTTAGATACATGACTCACTGGATATAAATTTCAAAACTAGGTATCAATTAGTATTAAAAAATAAATCTCGAATCCCATGAAATGGAAATATTATTAAAAAATTACACTGCACATTTCCATTGGTAACCAATATGGTAAGCAATAATCATATTTTACATCATTTTAAACTTTGCATAGTGAGAATTTTAATAATCTTAATACGTGCAATCATTATTCATTTTTCTCACTAATCTGGACCTAGTTGTTGTATCAGATTCCTAATCTTTACAAATGGTTTAATCTATGCAGAATCTTTGCAGTCACTGTTTTTCTATCTAGATGATCACCTAACATCCTTTAACGAAACCTTCTAGAATTTTCACTGGCCTATAAGCATAGAGACTATATTTCTTTTTTTAAAAATTGGGACATTTGTCCTTCCTTCAATCTTGTGAGTTCTCTCCTATTTTCCATAATTTCCACTGATAGTGGCCCAGTGATCATATCTACCAGTTCTTTAAAAACGTGTTCATCTGGGCAAAGTGATTTGAATCCTAATAATTGCCTGTTGCTTGATTTCATCTCTTAAACACTTCTATCTCTTTTTTAGGCGCTTCCCATTCCTTAAAGTAGATGATCAATCTTTGCACTTCATCTCTCCTCCTTCTATACCATTAACATTTAGCAATATCATCCAATAGCAAAACTAAACAGATGACTCCCAAATGTGATGCAGCTCTAAACTTCTCTCTTGAGCTCTATAGCCATCACCTCCACCTGAATATCCAAGCACTTAAAACTTAACATGCCTTTGACTAATGTGGAAATGAATGTTTAATATAACTGTATGTCTTTGGAGAGGAGGAGGAGAAAGGGAAAATTTTTTGTAGCTCAAACTTTTACAAAAATGAGTATCGAAAACTATAGCTTTACATGTAATTGGGAAAAAATAAAATACTATCAAAATTTTAAAAATTAAAACCTTAATATTATTTAAAATGTACCCAATTATTTCCCTCTCTAAATTTGCTCTTCCTAACTTCCCTATATGTAAATATAATAAACATTCACCCCATGTTCCAAGTTTCTAATTTTGGATTTGTCTTCACCTTTCCCTTTTCAACCATTTTTCAAAATTACCAAGTGTGGTAATTTACTAATTTACATTGCAATCTACCAAGATTATCAAAATTTACCTAGACATTTCATTTCTCTTCCCCCTACCACCAGAGGCCCTAATTATTACCCTTCATCTGAGATACTTAAGAATCCTCCAAGATTCTTCCTATACCTGCACTCTATCCATTCTAATACAAATTTCATTATTTTGCCAGCTTAATCTTCCTTATACATAAGTGTCATTGGGTTAATCCTCTGCTCAAAAATCTTTGGTGGTTTCTTATTGCAAACCAAGGAGAAGTTCAAACTTCATGCAAAACTCTCCAAAGTATGGCACCATCCTCCACTTACAGCTCCATCTCTCCATATAAGCTATATTCTAAAGGAAACTACCTTCTGTGCTATGCGTTGCCATCTTCTCATCTTTACTCAGTGTTCCTTTATGTCTGGAAGGTCCTCCCTCCTCTCTGGCTGAATTCCTACCTATACTTTCAAGTCCAACTGAAATGTGACATTGAGCAGATCAAAAGGGCCCTTGATTCCTCATCTGTAAAATGAGAGAATTAAGACTAGATGATTTCTAAGGTCCCTTCTAGCTTTAAATTCTAGAAAATACTAGTTTCTCCATTTTTCATGAAATCTGCTGGAATGCCCCCCTCCCCCATATCAATGACATCCTCCAAATCTCTCACAGAAGCTTAGGAGATAGTATAGCATAATAGAAAGAGAGCTAGCTTGAAATCCAGGAAGACCTGGGTTCAAGTCCTGCCTCCAACATATGGCTATTACCCACTTAACCTCTTAATTAATGCTTTAGGCCAGAGGTGTCAAACTCAAAATAGAAAGGGACACTCATTTAGAAATAAGCAAAAAGATTTAGAGGGTCACAAATTAACATAATCTATGTTTTGTTTTTATTTTGTTTCATGCATTTTTCAACAGCATCTCAATCAGATTCAGGCCACACTTGGCAGTTTTGGAGGCCATATTCGTAAAGGGTTTTTTTTTTTTTTTTTTTTTTTTGCCAAGTTCGACATCTCTGCTCTAAAGCAACTCTCTTAATATAAATTTGAGAGGTTTCAACCTGCATTGGTAGAGGGAATTTTGGCATTACTTAATCAATGAAATCACAAATGTAGATCCTATCCCTAACCTCTCAAGTTTCAAAACTTTTTAAATTACTTTACAATCTATTAAAATTACCTTTTGTTTGTATTTTAGCTCTCTACCAGAAAGTAAGTTCCAGGAGAACAGGAACCATGGGCCTTCAAGGTTCCTTCCAGATCTAAATCTATGATTCTATCTAAGTCTTTTCAAGACTTTGTTAACTTCCCCTGCATGTATGTGGTATTCTGGACAAAGTAGAGTCTAAATAAATCTTTTTTTCTTTTCTTTTTCTTTTTGCTGAGACAATTGGGATTAAGTGACTAAATAAATCTTTATTGTATGCTGCATATATCTGCTTAGATTAACAAGAAAATTTCAAATACACTGTATATCCTGCATTGGGTACCCCCCTCCCCAATTAGGTCACTGTGCAAAAACAACATTAGTACAATTATATTCAAAATTCACTACAACACTGCAAAATCCATACTACAGCATCATTTGGCCAACTGCTTATGTCATAAAACTCACATGGAAATAATAATCTGAATTGCCACTTGAGCCCTAGCAGTTTAGTTTTTCTAAATCTTAAAATCATCCTGTTGATAACTACATATGTAAATATACCATTCTTATGAAATAATCTCCAATAAAAAAATTTCAAGTAGCATTGTTTTTTTTCAAGAAACCAAATAATTAAAAGATTAGGATTAATAAATCATACCATTAAACAGAAAAAATTTTTTTAAATTCTAAGGACATACACTTACCTTTGTCATAGCTCCTGCCTGTGCCGTGCTCAATCCTGCATGACTGGCCATTTGTGGTGAAACTTGGGTCAGAGTCTCTGCCAGCACACTGCCTGCATTCCCTGGCATGGCAGGAGCAGAATACTGCATCCCAGCTCCTCTTCCTCTTCCAGCTGCACCAAGAGATCCATTCATTACCTGCCCCTGGCCTTGCTGGGGCTGATTCATTAAACTATGGCCAGAGTTACTATTAAGAAGGCCTTGATGTGTCTGATTAAAATTAGCATTCATGCAGATCCCAGGTCCAGTCTGTGATGTAGCAGGACTGCTAGTCACCAACCCCACTTGTTTTTGTGCTTGAGAGTTCAATGCTTGTGAAGCAGGGGGTGTAGGTCCAGAGGTGTTAGTGGCCTGCTTTGGCAGGCTTGATGCTGAAGAGTCTCCCTGATTCAGAGGGCTCTTGCCCATGGCACCTAGATTAGCAATATTAGCACTGTTCGGCTGCCCTTGGGCCTGGCTACCAATTCCTTGCTGGACAGGGCTATTGGAGTTCACATTTCCTATTCCTGGGTTTAGACTAGAGCCACTGCCTCCTCTCAGAAGCTCTGAAAGTTGTTTGTGTTTGGAAGCTGCATCTGGAACAAGGTTCCCACTGTTTAAAATGCCTAATTCTCCACCATTGGGGATCAGTTCATCAGGAAGATCATTTTCTAAGTCAAACAGTGACCCAAAATCTAGAAATTAAACAGAAATAGGTATGAAACAACACTAAGTAACAATAAATTTCATATAATCATTATATTTTTCTACAATTTTTACTATACAACTTTTTGCTATAGTTTGTGTGTTGGACTGATGGAATACTAAAAAGTTTTGAACAGTATTTTATATTTTCCAGGTAGTCATGTCACAATTTAAGGGGGGAGGGAGGACCTACAACTACTTCAAGATACATTGCTGAACTGCATTTAAACATATTACACTTGTTAAATTGTTTTTAGATACTTCAGAGATGGTACCCTCCCTCCAAGTAAAATTTACCTAATCAGGAAAATGACAATCCCTAAAACAAACAATAGAAAATGTATACAACAATTTCATTTAATTTATCAATCATCTTAAATTATAACAAAGAAATTTGTCCTGACACTTCCCTAATCCTTATCCCTTATCACTCACCTACAGGTGATTCCAGTTCCCCTTTTCATAGGGATCAGAGAAACTAATTTTAAAAATTCAAAAGAAAGTATCTTAGCATAATCTCAACTATTTGCGTTTTATTCTATATACCACACACATATATACATACACACAGCCTTCCCTCAACAAATCCAAAAAGTTACCAAACCTTGTCCTAAATCCTTTTTAGACTTGAAGACAGTCACCATACTTTAAAATAACTATATAAAAAAGAATTAAATATTCAAAATGTTTAGATGTGTATTTTTCATCACAATTATGGCAACATTTAAATGTTATTGTTTAGAATTGATATTTAAATGCCCTCTTATCCAAAATACTGCATGGCTAATACCAATCAAGAAAGAGTAATTTTTTCAGCACCTTAGTTCTTTAACTCACTACTATACCACTCCCAAGATTGCCCTCCTGCCCCCATTATTTACTAAAGTCAAAATTTCTACTTAGCTTTATTTATGCTTCCTCTTACCTGGAAAGCACATGCCAAACAGTAATGACAAAGAAACAAAACCTTCAGATACCTGAAATTTGTTTTGTTCTTCTTCTAAAACTTTGCAGGTGCTTTCCTGCAGTTAACACCTAAATCTTTTCTTGCTAAGGGAGAAATGTCTGAAGAGTCATTTCTTCCTAGAATCTATGATTAATAGAAGCAAAAGTAAACATACTATTCCAAAACCTATTTCTGAAATGCCATAGCTTTGTAAAAAAACTTTTTAATGCATATTTTATAATAGCAATACTAATGCTATTATTCCAAAGTCTATGTGGATCTAAAAATATATATATATATATATACATATAAAATGTATTTTTTTCATCTCTACTTTCTTATTAACAGTAATGAAGAAATTTAGGACACAACATGCCAGTGACAATTTTTTCCAATGCATTCAATGAGAAACTATGGCTTGAATCATTGAAAAGTAGAGTTTCCAAAATTCAAAATTCAGGACTAAAAGCTACCCCTTGAAATTCAAGGTTAATATTCAATTTAATGTTGATACATCCAAGTACCTAACATCTAGTAAAAATGATCTAAACTTTTTTTTTTCCTTCCTACAAAACAAGATGAAATCTAGAGCCAATATATTCTAAAAACAACAACAACAAAAAAAACCCCATCATGGAACTTTTGTTTTTTTCTGGTAAAGCTTGAGTTTAATTATTTTCTGAAATTTCATACTAGAAGTTATCATTCGCCTTCTCAGTGAGCCACATCTCCACTTTGAACAGGAAGTTTCTCCATTTGTTGATCTTGCCAGCAACAAAATTGGAGAGTTCTGACAAGATAGTTAGAAGAAAAGCAAATAATGACAGCATATGCTTCCCAACTTCATATATAAAAGTGGAATAGTACTCAATCTTCTAGGACTTATAGGGAGGTAAGGAGAGAAAAGGAGCACCAAAACTAGGAATTATAGCTCAAACATTGATTACTATTATGTACACAGAAAAAAAGTCTTTCATGAACTGACATAAAATGGTTATCTTATTTTTAGCCTAGGAAACAAATTCAACAGCCTACAGATAGAGGGAGACTTAGTATCAAAGAGAGCTTTACCTCCATAAATAATAACAAGTATTTGAACACATTCAAAATCAAGTCTAACAAATCAATAAATTCATTATTTACAGATAGAAGAACCCAATTTTAAACACTTTGCAAAGACAATTTCAAGTGACGGTAGCAGAGATAAAGGTACTGGATATGGGTCAACCAATAAAGAGGAGCGATTATTAAGTACTTACTATGTGCCAAAGATTAATCACTCTATAAGCAAGCACATGTGGCACATTAACCAGAAAATCAGTGACTTTCTTCAAGTGTCTAACCCAAGTGAATGAGTTCTTTGAAAAGATACCTACAAAACTCATTTCACAATATTAAGTGCTCTTGGATTGGCCGAGCGAACATAATAAAGATGACAATACTCCCTAAACTAATCCAAAAAGTTACCAAACCTTGTCCTAAATCCTTTTTAGACTTGAAGACAGTCACCATACTTTAAAATAACTATATAAAAAAGAATTAAATATTCAAAATGTTTAGATGTGTATTTTTCATCACAATTATGGCAACATTTAAATGTTATTGTTTAGAATTGATATTTAAATGCCCTCTTAGCCAAAATACTGCATAGCTAATACCAATCAAGAAAGAGTAATTTTTTCAGCACCTTAGTTCTTTAACTCACTACTATACCACTCCCAAGATTGCCCTCCTGCCCCCATTATTTACTAAAGTCAAAATTTCTACTTAGCTTTATTTATGCTTCCTCTTACCTGGAAAGCACATGCCAAACAGTAATGACAAAGAAACAAAACCTTCAGATACCTGAAATTTGTTTTGTTCTTCTTCTAAAACTTTGCAGGTGCTTTCCTGCAGTTAACACCTAAATCTTTTCTTGCTAAGGGAGAAATGTCTGAAGAGTCATTTCTTCCTAGAATCTATGATTAATAGAAGCAAAAGTAAACATACTATTCCAAAACCTATTTCTGAAATGCCATAGCTTTGTAAAAAAACTTTTTAATGCATATTTTATAATAGCAATACTAATGCTATTATTCCAAAGTCTATGTGGATCTAAATATATATATATATATATATACATACATATAAAATGTATTTTTTTCATCTCTACTTTCTTATTAACAGTAATGAAGAAATTTAGGACACAACATGCCAGTGACAATTTTTTCCAATGCATTCAATGAGAAACTATGGCTTGAATCATTGAAAAGTAGAGTTTCCAAAATTCAAAATTCAGGACTAAAAGCTACCCCTTGAAATTCAAGGTTAATATTCAATTTAATGTTGATACATCCAAGTACCTAACATCTAGTAAAAATGATCTAAACTTTTTTTTTCCTTCCTACAAAACAAGATGAAATCTAGAGCCAATATATTCTAAAAACAACAACAACAAAAAAAACCCCATCATGGAACTTTTGTTTTTTTCTGGTAAAGCTTGAGTTTAATTATTTTCTGAAATTTCATACTAGAAGTTATCATTCGCCTTCTCAGTGAGCCACATCTCCACTTTGAACAGGAAGTTTCTCCATTTGTTGATCTTGCCAGCAACAAAATTGGAGAGTTCTGACAAGATAGTTAGAAGAAAAGCAAATAATGACAGCATATGCTTCCCAACTTCATATATAAAAGTGGAATAGTACTCAATCTTCTAGGACTTATAGGGAGGTAAGGAGAGAAAAGGAGCACCAAAACTAGGAATTATAGCTCAAACATTGATTACTATTATGTACACAGAAAAAAAGTCTTTCATGAACTGACATAAAATGGTTATCTTATTTTTAGCCTAGGAAACAAATTCAACAGCCTACAGATAGAGGGAGACTTAGTATCAAAGAGAGCTTTACCTCCATAAATAATAACAAGTATTTGAACACATTCAAAATCAAGTCTAACAAATCAATAAATTCATTATTTACAGATAGAAGAACCCAATTTTAAACACTTTGCAAAGACAATTTCAAGTGACGGTAGCAGAGATAAAGGTACTGGATATGGGTCAACCAATAAAGAGGAGCGATTATTAAGTACTTACTATGTGCCAAAGATTAATCACTCTATAAGCAAGCACATGTGGCACATTAACCAGAAAATCAGTGACTTTCTTCAAGTGTCTAACCCAAGTGAATGAGTTCTTTGAAAAGATACCTACAAAACTCATTTCACAAAAGAGATTTTTCATTTTGTGAGAAGTGAATACTCTTAAAGTAGTCTGAAAGTTTAGATTTGGACAGACTTTGGAACTAAATTTGGATTAAAAAAAAAGAATTTTGTTGTTCTTAATTGTATGAACATTTGGCAGAACTGGTTCCTTTGGCAAAATTTATGCCAAATAAACAAATTTTATGACAAATAAACAAAATTATGAAATCACTTAATTTCCTGTTTATCACATTGTCTATGGGCCAAAGCATATACTAGCATAATATGCCCAAGCTGAACAATTTTCAAAATTATAAGAACAATTTTGTTAACGAAGTAGTAATACAGATGACTTGTTTGGAATCATGGGAAGTATTGTCTGTGATTACTAGAAAATTTATAAAACCACTAATATTAATCAAGTTGTTTCTCTAGTCAGAAGTTTGAACTATATCTCAAAGAGGTTAATTTCTACTTTTTTTTCTCTTAATATAGAAACTGAAAGGTGAAAGATGTTGCTATAGAAATACAAAGATAGGAAATGCAACGATTTGCATAATAATCAAAAGCATCCAAGGAATCAATGTAAAAACTTTACAGGGGGACACATATACACATACACATATACATATATACACATAAAGACACAAATACACAAATAGATATGTGGCTTTCTCTTCCCCTTTTTTCCTCTTTTATTGATTTTTTTCTTTTTTTATATCAATTTTACCTCTCAACAACTCCCCCTAGGCACAGAATACTCCCCCCCCCCTTGCAATATATAATACAATCAAGATTCTCTGCCAAAGAACAAGAAGAAAATGCATTACTGAGAGTTCTAAACTCTTGCAATTTTGTTTTCCTTTACAGTATTTACAACAGTCCTCTTCGCTAAAGACTGTTTTAACAGACATGCTATAGTACTAGCTACCTTTATTCAGTGTAGGTCCTAGAGATATAAAGGGGGAAACAAAAGTGACTATCCTCAAGTAGCTTATTATATTCTAATTCTAAGCTAAACTAGGCAATTTAAAAACTAATAAATCAACAGATATTTAAACACCTACCATGTGTCATGCACTGTGCTAAACCTGAGACATAAAGTAAAGCAAAAGGAATTCATGATGTAATGGAGAAGACAACATGCAAACAACCTATGTATAAATGTTATATATAGGATGAATTGAAGATAATCTCTGAGGGAAGGTACTAAGAATAAAAAGAACTGGAAAAGGCTTTTTGCAAAAAGTGGAATTTCTAATTAAGACTAACTTGAAGCTAGGAGACAAGGGAAATGAGGAGAGAGAATTTCAGGCATGCAAGAAAGCCAATGAAAATGCCCAGGAGATGAGAGATGAAATGGAGTAAGATATAAGAAGACCAAGTTATGAATAAAGGAGGCAAGGATTCCATATTTGATCCTGAAACCATTGAAGTTTATCAAATAGGGTGATAAAGTCACTACCTGAAGTTTAGGAAGATCAATTTAAATGTTGAGTAAAAGATGGAGTAGGAGAATTGAGACAGGAAATCCAATCATAAATCTATTACAGAAAACCAGGCATGAAGACAATAAGAGCTTGTACCAGAGCAGTGACAGTGTCAAAGGACAGAAGGAGGGGAGGGGAGGGCCTATGCCAGAGATGTTAAGAAAATACCTGACTGGATGGGGGAAGCAAACAGAAGAGAGAGAACAAAACCTGAGTGACTGAGTGACTGAGTAATGGTTGACTAAAACAAATAATGAAAGAAATGTCTCTCTTCACTGCACAGTGGCAGGGAACTATTAGGATAAACTATTAGAAAACTACACAGAGAAAGTACACTGTTGGACATGTTACTGTTACATATTTTTTTTTATGTAAAACTTTTATCATGTAGCATTCTTAACTACTTTTCTTTTTTGAGAATATGTTCAATTGGGAGGGATGGAAGTTATTTCCAGAAATGATTATGAGGAAAAAAAATATTAATAAAACTTTTTTGTTCTTAAAGAGGGGGAGGTGATGAGAGAATGGAGGGAAAGAGAGGGAGAGAAAGGGAGAAAAAGGAAGAGGTGGGGGGAGAGGAAGTGGGGAGAGGGGAAAGGAGGGAGAGGGAGGAGGAGAGGGAGAGACAGAGACAGGTAACAAAAAGAGACCTGGATTTCAAACAACACTGATATGCTATACTGGCTGTGTGGCCTTGTACAAGTAGATTCCTTTCTCTGTTCTTCAGTATAAATGAAGACCTTATAAAATGGGGATGACTATACTAACATTCTTCCATCATGTAACTCAACAATGCTGCTGTGGAAAAAGTGCTTTACAAATTATAGAGAAAAGCCTAGGATAGTGGATTAGAGATCTAAAGACCTAGGTTCAATTTTCATTTATGCCAAGACTGTGACCCTAAGGCAAGTAATTTAACATCTCAGTACCCCAGGCAACTCTTTAAAACCATAAACTGCAGAGTAATAGATTTCTGCATTGATACAGGAACTACCTCCAACAGATGGAGTTTCAGATGTAGACCAAAACAAACATCATAGATATATGAACTTTTAATAAATACAGGAAAAACTGAAACAATATTATCAAGCCAAGGTCATTTCACAGCATCATACATTACAACCAAATATCAGCAAAATAGGGAGAAAAATATACACATATAGTGCCCAACCTACAAGATCGCTGTCAGATTCAAATGAGAATTACGCCAAGGAACTGTGAAAACGTTAAGCATTATATAAATGTTGGTAGTTGTTACTACTAATACTACCACTACCACCACCATTACTATTTTCACTATTAAACTAATTGCCTTCTACCAACTTAGTTTTAATAAACATGGTGTTTGATACAATCAATTAATATGATATGGGGATGTACCTGTATTTTAGTCATAGAACAACATCTAAATTTGGGGATTCTTTAACCTTTTTCTTCTCTAGTTTGATTCTTTATGAAAGTATTTTCAGATTTTTTTCTTTGCCATCTCCCATTTTCCTTTTTCTTTGGTTCTCACATCTAACAAAACAGCAAAATGTTACATCTTCTACAACTCAGACACTAAGTATTTCTCTTAAGTAATTTTGAAAGGTATCTTTATCTGTCCTGGGAAACCTAACAGAAATTCTGATTCTTTAGTAAAATGTAGCTGAAAAACTTAAAGTTATCAAGACCCCACAATTTGTACTTTAGTTAGGTAAAACTTCCTTTTCAACTGAGCCACAATTGGTATAATATGCCTCAGGTAAATCCAAAATTGTTCCTAGCAATAGTTAACATTAAAGTAATTACATCAATAAAAGTCTACATTGCCACTGGGTTACTAAGAGCTTATGCATAAGTAATCATGTCACCTTCTTTCTCAAAAAAACTCTCAATAGCTACTTTGTACCTCCTCCAAGAACAAATATAAACTACTCCAATTTGCATTTAAATTCCTTCAAAAGCCACCTTCCCTTAACAGAAGCAGTGGTTCATGTAGTAAAGATTTTTTAAACTGATATTTTTTCCTTTCTATTTTTAAAAATATTTTGTTTTGTGGGACAGCTCTCTAGAAGACTTTGTATTTAATTAATTTCATTTTTATAGAATGAAGTACTTTACAACCTGGACTCACCCTACCTTTCCAATTTTATTGCACATTACTCCACAGATACTAAAGTTTAGTCAAATTGGTCTTTTCTTGCTGCTTTTAATAGGTGATATTCTATCTTCTAGGCTGGAATGAGCTCCTTTGTCATCACCACCTTTCAGAATAGAGATAACGAGGAGTTTCCTTAAAGGCTAAAGCCAAACAACATCTTTATGTCCCAGCTAATTTCAGCCTTCCCGAAAATCATGAGGTATATACCTATGCATGCCAGTCAGTCAATAAGCATTTATTGTGTACTGTGTACAAGGCACAGAGAATAAAAAGACAAAAAACAGTCCTCACTCTCAAGGAGTTTTTAGTCTAATTGGGGAGAGAGCACACAAACAACTATGTACAACCAAATTATATAATAAAATAAATTGGAGATAATTTCAGAAGGAAAGATTAAGGAAGGAAAGGAAAGCTTTCTTGCAGAAGGGGGACATCAAGTGAGATTTGAAGCTGGACTTGCATCCTATGCTTATAAGGAGAACCAATATAAATCCTAAGTATGCAAATGGAATTTAAGAAATGGCATAGAGGTCAGTGTCATTAGATCTACACAGTACATGAAGAAAAATAGTAAAGCTAGAAAGATAGGAAGGAACCAGGTAACACAGGACTTAACAAGTCAAATCAAGAATTTCATATTTAAAAAAAAAAAAAAAAAAAGAATTTCATATTTGATCCTAGAGGTAATATGGAATTTACTTACATAGGGTGGCAACAAGCATGATCAGATTTGCATTTTACAAAGATCAATCCTTCTTTGGCAATAAGATCCTTTAAGACATAGACTACTCATTTTTGTTGGACTTAGTATAAAATGGGTGATCAGTAAATGTTTACTGTATTGACTAAACAAAAAATACAAATAAAAATACCACTAAACAAAATTCTTATAATTTAGATTTGGAACTTTTTAAGAATTAACAACCAATTTTCTACCTTCAATGACTAAGAGGTAGCCCTAGTTTGAAAGTTTGGTAAAAGATTAAAATTTTGGGTCAAATCTGCCCCAGCTCTAAGGTGTAAGAGTACAATCCTGGTAACAAACTGTATGTTTGTTGTTCAAGAATCAGTCTGGCTACAATGGAAAGCCAATGGATAATACATTTTTCTACCAAAGCAACTTTTGGAAACCACCTATACCAAGTGAGAAGGGCTGTAATCTGTTCTTGCAGAGGAAATATCACAATAAGGAAATTACAAATCTGTCAAATACAGAAGGCCAAAATGTATCTTTTTTTTAGGTATTATGCTAATTGATATAACAAGGGAAGTACTACAAATTTGAACAATGACTGTAACTTAAATGAAAAGATCATTAAAAGGGCACCAAATTAGGTAACTAAAGTCAATGATGATCCAAGAAAAGAAATTAAGCATACCTTCCTCTTGAGGAAGGGAAAAACCAAAAAAAAAAGGTCAGAAATGTTGCATGTAACTGTTACATGAAGTTATAGCATCAGCAAATTTTACTTTTTCTTTATTATAAGGAAAGGAGAATTAAGAGAGATACACAGAAATTATAATGATGTAAGAACAAAAAGCATCCATAAAATATATTTTTAAAAACAATTTTATGAACAAACAATTCAAGAACCCTTAAGTACTTTACAAAGAGAGCACTTAGAGAAAAAAATCTGTGGCCTTGAAGACTCTCAGAATCTTCAAAGTCCTAGGGTAGTTGAGAAAGGCTTAAAGATGGCAACAAGAAGATTATTATATGATGATCAACTCTGAAGGACCTGGCTCTCTTCAACAATGAGAGGACTTTACCAGTTCCAATTGTTTAGTGATGAAGAAAGTCATCTATACCCAGAGAGGATTGTGAGAACTGAGTGTGGTTCACAACATAGCATTTTAACTCTTTTTGTTGTTTGCTTGTATTTTATTTTGCTTCTCTTTTTTTCTTGTGCAGCACAATAATTGTATAAATATATTGTATTTAACATATATTGGACTATTTGCCATCTAGGGGAAAGCATGGGGGAAGGGGTAGAAAATTGGAACACAAGAGTTTTCCAAGGGTTAATGTTGAAGAATTGTCCATGCATGTGTTTTGAAAAATAAAAAGCTTTGATTTAAAAAAAAAAAATTTTTTTTTAAAGAAAGAAAAAGCTGTAAGGGGGAGGGTTGAGCTTGATGATCAAGACAATCAGATGTGGGCTTCTAAGTTCTCAGAGTTGACAAAGATGTTCCAGGAGATCCAACACTAAGAAGTCCAAAGTTGTAGGAGAGGCCTAACCCATGAAAGTGCAAATGAATTAAAGAATACAAGAGATACAAGGAGAGATCAAAGAACCCTACCTCTACCCACCCAACAAAGAAAAAAAATCACAACAGAAGGTAGAGAGTGGACCTAGCATAAAGCCTCAATTCAGGAACTAAAACTAGAGAAATGAGTAAATCAAATAAAACATCAATCAATATCAAAAAATACTACCAATCTAACTTCATAACAAATGTAAGGAAGAGAAAATGGGTTTTTCACAAGGGTTATCTATACCTAGATGAAACACAAAATTAAATCTCTTGAAGAAAGAATTAAAAGGAAAATAAGCAGCTAGGATAAATGATAAGAGAAAATGGTAAAACTTGCCCCAAAATGGACTGAACAGAAATCAATGACTCTCTAATACAGAGGAAATATTGAAACAAATCAAAAAATACAACATAAAATACATGATATCAAAAACAAATGACTTGGAAAATGATTTGAGATAATTTAGGAATCACTGCACTGCCCAAAATTCATGATTTTTTTTTTTACAAAGGAATATTTGTTGACAGTATATAGAAAGAACAGAAACAAATATTTCGCACCAAATAAGTATACTCTTCCCTATATTCTTTTTCTCCCTAAAGAGAGCATTCTCACATTTAAAGTATACCACAATTGTTTAAAAATCCTGTAAAGATTGTAAAGGTAAACTTTAGGAACCTAGTAGAGCCAGATGGCAAAAAAAAAAAAGGCAGAAAAAAATTCACCAATGATCTCTTGAATGGTACCTCAAAAAGAAATGTTCTAGGAATGCCATGGCCAAAATATAAAGTTCCTATATGAAAGAAAAAGTGCTGTAAAGCATCTAGAAGAAACAGTTTCAAGAAACTACAATGAGAATCATAAAAAACAGCTTCTACTAAAATAACCCTAATAGCAAAAATAGCATTTATATGGTTTTGTAAGATTTGTGAATTGCTCTAAAACTATCCTATTTGCTCCCCACAAAAACCCCAAGATATAAGGACTACTACCTCCACTTTACAAGGAGGGAAACTGAAGCAGCAAACAAGTTAAGTGACCTCAGAAATACACGACTACTGTCTGGGATAGAATTTGAACACGGGTCTTCCTGTAGGTTCAACTCTTTATAATATCACCTAGGTTCCTCAAAAATCAAACAATAACAAGACAAAACAACAGAAAGACCCTAGAATACAATATTCCAAAAGGCAAAGGCAAACAAAACTATTTTGTTCTGCAATGTAAGGATGAAAAAATAGATCTTTAAAGAAACACAGAATATTCAAGCATTTCAGACGGAAAAAAACAGAGCTAAGTATGAACATTGAAACACAAATAGCAGAGAACAGAGAAACCTAGAAAACAAATTTTATTTAATGATGATGGCATTATCATCATTCTAATAGGAGGATGGAAGGGAAAAGTAAGGGAGAAGAAAAAAACAAATGTCCCTTCAGAAACTGAAAGTCTTAAAAAGGTATTGAGGGAATTATTAAGAAAACAGGAGTTCTAGAATTGAACTGATTCTGTTCTAAGTTTTAGAAAGGACAAGAAAAGAAAAGGATAAAAAAAAGGCAATACAATAAAGTAGAAAAATAAAGATAGTGAAGAACTAATAACTTATAATTAGAGTGAGAAGACTATTCAAACAGAAATGGGCATTGGATGAATTTTAATCTTATCTAAAATGAACAAAGAAATATTGAACATATAAACATAATTTGGCACAGAAATAGATCAAACTCAACGGGGGAAGGGGGCGTGTGTGTGTGTGTGTGTGTGTGTGTGTATATGGAGATAAGTGAAGGATTAAGGAGGAGGATAACACTGAGAAGGGAATGGTCAAAAGCAAAATGAATTTTCCAATCTAGAAGCAAGTATTAAAAGAAGGGGGGTATTAAGGGGAGCGGGGGGAATGTATGAGGTTACTTTTTAGACAAATAAAGAATGGCTAAACAAATTGTGATGTGAATGTTGTAGAGTATTATTTTTCCTGAAATGTTCAGAGAATCCTAGCAAAGTGAAGAGAGCAAAACTAGAACAATTCACACAAAGACAAAAACATTATCGAGAAAAACAACTATGAAAGGCTTTACTCTGATCAAAGCACTAATTATTTCTCCAGATTACTCACTGTTACCTACCCCCTGACAAAGAGGTGATGGAAACAAGGTACAAAGACATTCATTTTTGGAAGTAGCCACCATGGGGATTCATTTTACTTAACTACACTCACTTGTTAACAAAGGTTTTCTCTTGGGGGGAGGAGTAAGATGTGGCCCGGGCAATAGTGATGGGGGAAAAAAAGGCTGTTGGAACATGTTTCATGAAAGGAATTTGAGTACAATTTTTAAAGTAATATGGAATTAATTATATACTATTTTGTTTTAAAGTACGCAATATGAAATATGAATTCTTCTGCTATGTGTATAGAGATGTTCCTTGTTAGTGTTTTAAATTTTTAATATTAATATTTTATTTCAGGGGTGGAAAGAATGAAAGTGTCCTGGACTTCATGTAAAAGAATCGCAGTTCAATTCCTGATTCTGACATTTACTAAATTTGTGATTATAGGCAACATTTAGTAATCACCTACTTTGTACCTAGCATTGAGTAGGAAGGACTAAGGATGTAAATGTAAGCAATGAAACAATTCCTACACTAAGTAAGAGCTCAGATTCTACCAGAAGAAAATCTGAGCAGAAATGCAGTAGAGAGTTATGTGTTCCTACATCTTCAGTCAAAATAAATCTGAATTCAAATCTCATCTCTGTGACAAATTCAATTAATTCTCAAGTTTAGTTTCCTCATCTTTAAAATGAGGATGAAAATATTGGGAGTACCTACCTCACAGAATTTCTGTAGGGCTCAAATGAGAAAATGTAGATAAAGTATGTTGAATTCTATGTATTAGTATATTATGACTATTATTGTTCCCTGCTCTGTCAAATGGAAATAACCATTTGTTATATTTACTCACAAGGTTATCTTAATAAAAGCCCCTTGTAAAACATATAACTTAACCTCTCAATGACTCAAGTAATTCTATAAAATTATAAGTTATCTGTTTCTAGGAGTCAATAAGGAGACGCAGACTCTTATTCTCAACTCTGCCACTAATAACTATTTAGCTCTCTGAGTCTGTTTATTCATTAGAGTTGCACTAGAGATGATCTCTAGATATTGCCTACTTTTAATATCTGATGACTTTAATAATTCTTCATTCATTTTAACAATACCAAAGCATTTCTCCAACATGCTGATATGAATTTATCAGTATTAGGAAAAACACAGATTTCTAAAAAAATTTATAATGAACACTTTTCACTAATTTAGATCAGGGTAATCTCTATTACTACAAATTAATGAGATTTTTCCTCTATCTAGAAGACATAGAACTATTATCCAAATGTTGGTTCAACCTAATAAATACATTTGTCAGAGACATCAGAAGTTTTAACTAAGACTGGGCCTTTAGTCTTAAGTCATACAATACATTCACTTACACCGAGGAAAAGGAAAGACTTCCTCCAATTTACTGAGCAGTTGTTGTTACACTGACAAAACTATTTGTCAATCAATAATTTTGGTACCTATATTAATGGGAACAAAGGGAACAGATACAAATGAAGTAAACAAAGAAACTCTTAATAAGAAAACGGGACAGATGTATTTGAAAGCACACAAAAGAAATACAGAAACAAACTGAAATTAACATAATATGTAAATGCTAGAGAAAGATACAATAATCAGCAATGGGGTAATAAAGGAAACTCATGATGACAACTGTTTTTAAGATAAAAAGCAGATTAACAAGGAGAAAGAAAATGAGAAATGACGTGCAAAATTACCAAAATGGGAACAAGCAAATTAAGCATGAGTAAGAGCAAGTAGTGTTGTTTGAAGTAGATTGTTACATGATATTAAGTTTCTATAAAGGTGGAAGATCTAGAAGCTCATATACAGGATTTTCAATTCAACAAATATTTATGTGAATTTGGTATGTAATAAAAGGCTACTACGTTTTCTAAATGAGAAATTTAAATAAGTTATCTTCATATGATCATGAAAATAATTTCCCAGTAACTATTAGTCAGCATTATTTAAGTCTTTTAATGCCAATATCCATCAACTAATAATAGCTACCACTAATGCTATGAGGTTTTCAAAGCACTTTACAAATATTGTTTAATTTGATCCTTACAACTTTGGAAAGTAGGTACTTACAAATGAAGAAACTAAGGCACAGGTTAAATTACTTGCCCAGTCACATCACTAAAGTGTCTAGGGCAGAATTTAAACTCAGATTCTTCTGACTCTAGATCCCACTACTCTATCCGTTGTGCCAACTAGGAATCTACAGCTGCCTTTTAACAAGGAAAGAAATAAATGTATCAGTTTTTTTTAAAAAAATAACATATGAAGATACAAATTTATCCATGTATATTATGACAGAAGCACACAGAAGTACTTTTAAACAGGAGTTTAAGTTTCTTGCTGGATCTTTAAGTAATTGATACTTTGGAGAAAAAAAATTAGTGTTAGAAATTGGGGCCAAGAGAAAAACAGGTTGAATACAATGAATTCACATGACTATTAATAAATTGAAACTTGTGTATTATTCAATAGCAACAAATTAGGTCTCATATTAATTACATAGCATATTTTATACATTAAGGAATCTGACTTACTTTTCATTTAACTCATTTACCTTACTTTCTCCCCAAATGGTTCAAATAAAGTTCTGCTAGGATCTATATAGAAATAAATGAATAACTTCACAATATTTATGTTTTTAGTAGGCAGCTAAATGGGTAACCTTTTCTGGTCATTTGTAGCTGAACAATTATGAGAAATGAATTTGAATACAGAATACATTTTTAAAAACAATTCATATATGCCAAAATAATAGATATCACAGTTCAATCTCACCTCTCTCACTGGATTCTTACACTGAATTAATAGGCACTCTGTACTAATTTCCTATATTCACTTTTACAATCTCATGTTTTTCTATGAACTATATATGTGGCCAAAGTATTAATATAGATTCAAGTGTTTAGACAAGAATGCTTAAATTTTAGAACTTATAAATTGCTACTTTTAATCAAGATAATATATGCTTTCAAAAAATATGAATTTTCAAGTTTGCAAACCACTATGTATAATGGTATACATTTACATCATAATAGAAGACAACCAAAAAGGATTCCTTTAAACAGGAACTTCAAATGATACATATTCATAAGATTCTTTCTCCCCAAAATTTCCTCAACTCCTTCTTTGTGAAAAATCATAATTATTTCAAGCTTTTTATGTTGGTTGCTTATTATCATTCAACTTGATTAAATGTCATTAAAAAACAAATTGAATATATTTGGTATTTTGCTATTTTCTTACACATGCAATAACCACATAGTCTTTCTAACTTAAATAAATTAAACTGTGTTTAATTGAGGTTTCATAAAAGTTTACAAGACAAACATGGGTATGATCATCTGACTGCAAGGAAAAAAACACCAAATTTACAAAACATATTTAAAGTCAGGATAAATACAACTATGAAACATTCTTTATAGAAATAGATTTTAAAAAAGAGATCGTCATTGCTTATGACTGACTGGTGACACTAAAGTTCAAATACATAATTACCATCTAACTAAACTAAAAGTTTATTGTATTGAACTGAACAAAAAATTCATTTAGAAAAATAAAAGGTAAAAAAATTTTTAAGAGAAATAATAAATAGGAAGTCATAGCATTATCACAGTTCAAAGTATATTAAAGAGAAGTAATCATCAAAAAGCATTTGATAGTAAAAAATGAGAAAAACTGAGCAGAGTAGGCAAAAAAGACCCAGAAGACTTGTTACAGTAATCTACTACTCAGTAAACACTAGGACACCAACTCTCAGGTAAAGGACCCTCTACTATTTGACAAAAACTAATGAGGAAACAGGAAAGTGGTTTGGAAGAAATTAGGTTTAGGCCAAAAAATAAAACCAAGTACTACTTTAAGCTACAAATGGATATAAGGCCCAAATATAAAAGGATAATCACTTAAAAAAAAAATAGAATGGAAGGCAGCATCTTATTCAGCTAGGGGTAGGGCAAGAATTCTTACCATGAGATTATAAAACCTAAAACAGACCATTTTGATAACATAAAATTCTAAAGTTTTTTTTACCACAAACAAAATCAATGCATGGAGGACTAGAAAAGAAACTATTAACTGGGGGAAAATGTTTGTCACAAATATCTCACATAAAGATCTTACTTACAAAATTAAATAGGAAATTAATACAAATATACAAAAACAAGGACTATTTCCCTATAGAAAAGTGGGTAGACTGTAAGAAATGACCAGCAGGATGAATACAGAGAGGACTGGCGAGACTTACATGAACTGATGCTAAGTGAAATGAGCAGAACCAGGAGATCATTATACACTTCGACAACGATATTGTATGAGGACATATTTTGATGGAAGTGGATTTCTTTGACAAAGAGACCTAACTGAGTTTCAATTGATAAATGACGGACAAAAGCAGCTACACCCAAAGAAAGAACACTGGGAAACGAATGTGAACTATCTGCATTTTTGTTTTTCTTCCCGCGTTATTTATAACTTCTGAATCCAATTCTCCCTATGCAACAAGAGAACTGTTCGGTTCTGCAAACATATATTGTATCTAGGATATACTGCAACATATCCAACATATAAAGGACTGCTTGCCATCTAGGGGAGGGGGTGGAGGGAGGGAGGGAAAAAAAATTGGAACAGAAACGAGTGCAAAGGATAATGTTGTAAAAAAAAAAAAAATTACCCTGGCATGGATTCTGTCAATATAAAGTAATTATTAAATAAAAATTAAAAAAAAAAAGTGGGTAGAGATAAACAAGTAGTTTACATTTCTTTTGAAAATTATCAACAACAATGTGAAATAATATTCCCAACCTTGAATATAAATAAAATAGAAATGTAAACTATTCTGAAGTTCTTCCTTACAGCCATTAGATTGATAAAATGACAAAAAATGAAAACAGCTTAAAGAGAATGCGGGAATACAGGCAACATTGATGTACTATTGGAGCTATTAACTTGTCCAACTGTTCTGGAAAACAGCTTGGAATTTTAGTTAAAAAAAAAAAAAAACCCACTAACCTATACATACTCTTTAAATCAGGGAATAACTGAGCATATATCCCAAAAAGGTTTTATTCAGGAAAAAAAAAAGATTCCATGTTTCAAAAAACATTTATTAAACAAATATAATATAAATATATAATAAATGTAATTTATAATATAAATAAAAAATTTTATAGTGGTAGAGATTCAAACTAGAGGAGAATGAAGCATACATTTGCAAGCATTCCATTCAGCTACCTGTTCGTCTATATGTATTCTTATTTATTCATAAAGTTTCCATTAAGAGGTAAAAGAAAGTTATTGGAAATAAAAAATTAAAAAATGGGAAGAATAACTTTTTTTTTAAAAAGAAAACAATTAATTGGTAGGAAATAACTTATATTGCACAAAAGAAGTCTTTGAAAAGCCACAGATCAACATAAAATACTCCTAAAATAATAAGTTTTCACAAACATCTGGACTCATAAGGAAAGTAGCACAAATTGCCCTTGGTAACCTATTCTAGTTGAGGAAGTCATTTAAACTAACTGAGCTTTAAATTCCTCTGAGTTAAAATAACAACAATAACAATTATATTGCCTCCTACTGTACCTCAACAAGTAGGTCTAAGTGAAGTACTAAATAAATAAGAGCTAAATATTGCAGGAGTAAATAATTATATTGTTCTTTTGGTGAACTTTCCTGATGAATTTACAGTATGATTTGACTTCCATGCAACTGCTATGGGGTATAATTATTGTGTAAAAACATGGTGAAGTTGTACTGAGGAATGATTTAAGAGATATTCACATAAAAGCAACTTTGCCAAACACATAAGAAAAAGGAAATGTTACTTAATAAAGTTAAATGTATTTTTCACTATTTAATCTTGCATCAAACTGATGAAATGTAAAGGGATAAATATAAAGGGTTACTCCTGAATTAAAAAAAAACACACAAAATAAGGGATCCACGGCTAAACAATATTGTGCATTAAAAGATCTCACATAGACTGAAAATTCAGTATTTTTTTAAAAAATCAGCATGGCAATCAAAAGACCTAATAAACTCTTCTTAAACTACTATCCTTTTAAAACACTTTTAAATCTCTATTCTTTGCCTTCTATCTTCACTCATCCAGTAGCCATTGTCAGGTGAATTATAACAATAATCTAAACCATAGTTCTGAACATGTCACTACCCTATTCAATAAGCTTTAATGACTCCCTGTTATCTTTAGTATCCATACAAAATCTCAAACTTCTTTTGCATTACTCACTCACACTGTCTTCCATTTAGCCAATTTATCTTCTTGATATTTCCTACTAAAAAGGATCCATCTTCAAGGACCATCTCCAGTTGTCCTGATCTATTATCTTGCCACTGGACCCAGAAGGCAAGATGGCTCTGAAGAAAGTGAGGCTGGTAACAATGCACAGCTCTCCCACATCACTCTAATCCAATTCACTTGCAAGTCAAGGCATCATTTCTGTGATGCCATGGTCCTCCTTTGAGAATAAAGAATAAACAATAACAATCCAGCTTCCTACCTCTATTCCTCATGTCTGGAATACAGTATATACCTCTTCATCTTGCCTTCCCAGAATCCCAGTTTCTTTCAAAGCTCAAGTCTAATGTCATCTCCTACATGAGATCTTTTGGGATTTCCTCAGCCTCATTATTTGTCCCTCACTCCACCAAAACTATCTTCAATTTATTTTAGGCATATATTTACTTACAAGTGTACAATGCTTTTTTCCTAAAGAGAATGTAAGCTCCTCAAGGTAAAAACTGTTTCCTTTTTTGTCTTTTAACCCCAGAATCTAGTGCAGTGTCAGGCACAGAGTAATCACTAATAAATTTCCATTGATTGAACAATTAAGGGAGATGAAAGTCTCTCAGTATTCAGATTTAGATATTATATCTTAAATGTGGAAGCTGCATTTAGGAAGGCCAAAGTGCATATGGTCTACATTCAAAGAAAAACAATCAAAACTATGGAGAATGGGAGAGGACTTATTAAAATCATGCTGTAGGGGAAACTAGGGGATTTGGTCTAGAGAAAAGACCAAACATTTTGGAGAAAACATTACACTTCACTTCTTCCTACCTCAAAATACTTGAAGGGTTGTCATGTAAAAAGTGAAATCAGATTGTTTCTTTTTGTCTCCAACTGACAAAACTAGATATACTAGTTGACAGATTTTGCATTGATACAAAAGTTTTGTTTGTTATTTCCAAATGTGAAAACGGTTACCTCTCAAAGTAAGAAGACAGCCCTCTCAAATCTCCCATAACTTTAAAGAATTTTATATTTAGAGTAAGAAACCTCAGAGATTATCTAATACCTTCATTTTACAAATAAAGACAATACAGCCCAAAGAGTTGAAGTGACTTGCCCAGGATGCTAGAGGAAGTGTGCAATGTTGATATTAAAAGCCTAGTCTTCTGATTTGATAAAGGTCTTTTAACTCCAAATACAATATTCTTTCTTTGACCTATAGTCAAACATTGTAACTGAAAAGCAGCAGCCACATCTAATCACATCAATGTCCCTCTATACGATAATGTTAGAGAAGAGAGTAGTGCAACTTTTTATCTTGGAGCTCAAAAGGAATTTTGCTTTTTCAAATTTAGAGTTAACAATAATTATTTATGGAAGAAGTAAGCAGCTACTTATTGCCTCTGTCTATTGGAGATAAACAAAAAGGTTAATTTAAATGTTGAATGAGTGACTTAGACATTTTCTACATCTGACACTTTTTAAACACTAGCTTAGGTTATTAAACGAAATTGTTTTATTTCCTCTCCTGGAAAAATCAAGATTTCAATTTTGAGAAAAAGAATGGGCAAACTGGTATGAAAAGAACATTTCAGTCTCAGGGTACAAAAACTAAGGAAAAACTCAGATGCCTAAAAGATAAGATGAACTAGTCAAGACATATCTGAGAATGGAACTAAACATGTTAAAAATATCTTGTCCACACTTTTTCTTTCTTTTGATAGTTCCATGTATTTAAGAGGCTCTCTCTCCCCTTTCTCTGTCACTCCTCATAATCAATTTAAGATCAAGTTTTTATAGATTTTACCTCTATAATTTCATCTGCCCTCCTCTGTACTCTCATAAGAACTACCCACCCCACTTCAGGTCTTTAACACATTCCTCATCTCAACTATTGCCCACAGCCTTTTAAATCGGTCTCCCTGCTTTGCCTCTCCTCTCTTCAATCCATCTTCCAAAACACTGCCAACATGATCCTAAAGCAAAGAAGTCTATCACTTCACAGCTCAAAAATCTTTAATGGTTCCCTAACTGACTCTAAGATAAAATCAAAATCCTCATCCTGGCATTCAAGACTCTCAACATTGTCTTCAACACACTTTTTCAGGCTTATTTCATTACTTCCATTTTGGTTCCAACTAAACCAAAATACTACTTGTTCCTCCACCTTTACAAACTATTTCTTATGCCTCTTCCTTCCTACCCCACGAGTGGAAAGTGTTTCTCCCTTCCTGCTCTCAGAATCATTATCATTCTTCAGAGCTCAGAACAGGTGTCATCTTCTCCATAAAACCTTCCATGATCCTCTACCACATCATTACCACATATACTCTCATGACAAATACAAAGAACTTAGAGAAATAAGGTCTGTATAACTGATGAAGGCCAATACAATTTACTACTACTACAATAAGAATTCAAAACCAACCAATGCAGTATCTAGAAATGACTTGAGAACTGATAGTGAACCTTGCTATTTGCAAAGTTTGCCGATGATTTTTTTCATTTCCTTAACTATTAATTTGTTACAAATGAAAGTTTTATAGTAGTAGAGATATATGGAGCCAGAGAGAATACCACGTTATAAAAGAAAATGTTTTTTAAAGTGTAGACCAGCATGCTGATTCAACGGGAAGACCTTAAGGCCTAGAACTCAGAAGGTTCAGTTAAACTAGTTCCACCACTATTAACTAACTGATCCTGGGCAAATCTCATCTTCAAATGTTAATTTATTTATTTATAAAATAAAGGAAATGGATGAAATTTCTAAGTTCCTTTTCAATTCAAAAACTCTATGATTCTATACACTATATATGAAATGCTATATTGTTCATTAGGGACTTCAGAATGCTATGATAGAACTCAGAAATTTTAATTATCTGATTAACTACTTCTCTTAATATTTAAACTCTAATGGACTCTCCCAGAATGCATCACTAGGAAAAACTCTGTGCTAGTAATAGTGACTACAGTAAACCCAATTCAATATATGGTTCCATAACAAAATAGTTGTTGATCAACAAAATAGTTGATCAAACTATTTTAACTACTTGTTGTTTCAAACATATTCCAAAAGAAAATTACCATTACCACTGACAAGTCCACACAAAAGTTCATGATACATGAATACTGTTTTTACAATACTTGGGAAAAAGGCTGATAGTTAACCACTGAATATTTTTTGATTATGTTTCAATTGTGTTTAAGAAATATACAGATTAAAAATAATTTAAGTACAAGAAGTATGTTCCATTTATATATGTAAGTTTGTGCTTTATATATGTAAGTTTGACTCTCTCAAACCTCTATTTAATCTATGAAATTAAAATCTGTCTTTTCAAAATGTAAACTAATACTCTTCTAGATAGAAACTAATTCTAAATTTTAAGAAAAGCCTATTTAGTAGTCTGAAAAAATTCTAACAAATCTCAATTAAATACACTTCTAAAGAGACTATCAGAATGTGAAAATCAATAGGTTTAAGGCTATCAGAAAATGGCCCATGATTGATCCATCAAATTCTTTGGTTGTATTCTTTATTCCCTTTCTTTGGGAATTCCTTGTGATAATCTAGGTACATACGACTTTCCTCCACAGATATTATTCCATTTACTTTGTTGATGTCTTCCAAGTACGATATTGTTTTGTGTTTACATACACTGACTTCCAAACTTCTTATAAGTTTCAAATAATGGCCCATCTTTCAAATAAAAACACTTCACTAGTGTTACTTTATGGCATCAACCTAAAATATCAAATACACCTATCAACCAAAGACAATCTTCACAGAGAGGAAAATGGTCAGGCTCAATGAGGTATGTGAGCAAGATTCAACCTATAACTAGGAACTCCAAAGAATGTGAATAAAGGATATATCCAAGGAATTTGATGAAATAAGATGGGAATGGTTTAGCCCTATAGTAAGAATAAAACAAAGAATGAGAGATGATAAGTAGAAGACCAGAGCACTCTACCCATACATTCTTGTTTTAAGTTGCGTAGATTACTTGTGGTAAACTTTTGGGAGAACAATGAGTCATATAGGAGGCCCAGGTACAGTCAGCAATCGCTGGAAGAAACTCTTAAAATGAGATCACAAATTTATTTGAATATATCTATATAGCTCCCAATTGGGAAGTAATCAATACCAACTCAACTCATACAGGACCATACCTCTGATAAGTGGCATTTAAAGCTCTCTAGTGATGGAAAAAGGTGCTCCTTCTTGAAACATTCCCTTATACTGAATTTTAATCTACCTCTACAAAATTTCTACTGCTTGCTTCTAGTACTGCCCTGGAGCCAAATAAAACAAATCTAATCCTTCTTCCACCTGATAGTCCTTCAAACACTTTAAGAGAATTATATACTTTTAACTCATGTTGAAACTGCATCTTTCAGGTCCATTTATTTTTTAATTTCATGAACTTTTCATCTCTTTTTCCTCCGTCCTGTCCTGCCTTCAGACCCTCTTCACATGGATGATCTATCAGTACCTCAAACTCAATTACATCCAAAAATTCTGATTATACCTCTACTATCCCTGTTCCTCCCTGCAACTTACATTTTCTCTACAGCACCAATCTCATGTTTCCCATCTTCTTAACTTTGAGATTATTCTTATTTGTCCCCTCCCTTCTAACTTGCAATTAATTACCAAATTCTATTAATTCCACCTCAGGAATCTATCATTTCCTTTCTATTCCCATTGTCACCTCACCTTACTATTCCTCATTCCATTACAACCATCCTAGACAGCTAAAATAGCATAATAAGTTTTTTCCCTCATCAATTTCTCCTCCAAATTTCATACTGCTATCAGACTAATCTTTCTTTTATTCAAAAATCTTCAATAAAGTGTTTCAGCCATGTTTAATTCAAGATCAAGGCCATCAAGAAGTTCATCAATACAGTGAAAGCCATGGTTGTCAGGAACATATATGAAGTCAGCATCTTCTACTCCAATGTGCTTCCCAATCTATATATAGTATGTAATCTATACAATCCAGGGAGGACACAATCCTGTGAAAAATGTAAAGATCAGACACCTCCACATCGATTCTTAAACTGTTTATGTTACTTCCAGACTGAATCTAAAAATCTATAATAAAGGTACTGTGTCAATCAACATTCTGAACTCTTTAGAGAAAATAAAATGGCCCATCTACCTATAAAATCAAAACATTCCATGCCTCCCGACTATTCACTACTTAAGTTTCAACTTCATTACCTGGCATTCAAGGCCTTTCTTAAAATCAGGTGCTACCTTAATTTTCAGAGTTTGACTCATGCTATCGTTTCTATCCACCCTCATTGTTTAGTTCAGGGATTCTTAACCTTGTTTGCAAGAAAATCTTTTTTATTCTTTTGACAATATATTTTGCAAACTATTTCCTATAACTTCCTTTGCAATCCTATGTATTTTACTTTAACGCATTTAAAGGCATTATTCTGAGGAGTCTGTAGGCTTCACCAAACAGAAAGAGTATCTTGGCACAATAAAGGTTAAGAAACTGATTTAGTCAAATATGCCTCCCTCCCCTTTGCTCCTCAAACTTGCCATGCACCCTCAAACCTCTATGTCTTTCCCTTCACACCATGTTCTTTTACCTTTTGGAAATGCCTCCCTCCACCTGTCAAATTAGTATATAAAAATTCTATTTATAAACAACTTTAAAGCTATGGCAAAAAGTCAAGTACTCCTATTTGGTACTTTGGGACCTAGGAGAAAAACTATTTAAAACTCTACTCCCATCACATCGATCTTTTTTTTTTTCCTTTCTTAGAACTCTTCCTTCAAAATCTACTTTTGAAAAAAAAGACACTACATATGCTGCTTCCACAACAGTATAAGTTAGTCTAAGTTCCATACTCCTTTAAGAGTAGGTCCAAGTTTTGGAAGAATGAAAATATAAAGCCTAATAAAATATGCTACAAAACATGTAGATTTTTAAGATCATTAATTTAAAGCTGGAAGGAATCTTTAAAGGACATCTTGTCCAACTATTTATTTTACAGATGAGGAAACTGAGACTCTTAAGTTAAATAGCTTGCCCAAGGTCCCACAAGTAGTAAATGTCAGAACCAGGATACAAATCCAGATCCTCTAATACCAAATCCAGAACTCTTTACATTATGTCATGTTGCCTCCTTAAAGCTAAATAATTCTTCAACATATAATTTGGAAGCTTCTTGTACTTCCTGCAGCTCTCCCTCCTTTTGTCACTACATAATTAATTAGAACTTCTACCTTCAAAACTTTGTTCCAGTCCTACTTCCTCCAGAAAGCCTTCATTACCAACTTCTTGATTATGGGGCTAAAGCAGGGATAACAGGTGTATGACCAGAGTGCTTTACTCGTCTTCTCTCCCCACCCAAAATACTAGTACACTATAGCACTGCCTTTAAGACAGAACTTAAGTTTTACAACTTTCTAATGCCCTTATATAAAACACACTTATGGTATGTTTTACCCCTTTCTAGACTATAAATTCTATGAGAACAAGGGCAATTGAGGCTAAACTTTTTAAAAATCACCTGCTATCTAGAAAGTCCTTGTATATTGTAAATACTTTGTCTTTTTTTTTTTTTTTTTAAAACAAATGAGCACATTTTTCATTTGGTCCTTGCCATAGATTGTCTCCTAGTTTTACCTTTGTATGTCCCCTCATCCATGCTTGTAAACAAAGTGAGCTGCTTGCTGAATAAGAGAATCTTAAGCTTCTTTGTATCTACAGAACCTGGCGCAATGCTTTACACTTAGTAATCCTTTAGGAAATGCTAGTTGATGGTAGCATGCTGCTCAAATATTAGATCTGATTCTGCATTAAGAGGGATATTAAAAACTAATATGACAGTGGGAGTGGGTCAGGATTACTCTATATTCAGAGTCACTGTAAAAGTTCTCCTGAATAGCTTATTTCCTTCTCTCAGAATGTCAGAACATGAATCAACCTTCAACACTTCTTAGGTCTCAAAGGTGAAATGACATACACACTGGCACATAGACAGTAAATCTAAGAATTAAGAGCTAGGATCTTTGATTTCAAGCTTAATGATTATTCCAGTAATAGTCCTCCCACTTGCCATGTTTTTAGGTTCTTTTCAGACTCAATTTACTCACTATTCTTCCAAATTCAAGTGTTCAATGTCTAATACTCATAAAGCTTATTAAACACTCCTAACTCCAAGTTGGCCCCAGTTTCTCCCTATGACTCCCTGAAGCTTTCTCCAATTTTAAGGACAGTAAGCAGTATTCTCTAATTCCATACTCTCTATGACTTATTTTACTTCCCTTTCTCAGGAAACACATTCACCCTTTAGCTGGTGTATTTCACACATTATAATTTATCTGTTTAAGATATTTCCCCAACATCCTTGTCCATTTCATTATTACCTCTCTCAAATTGTCAGCTACAATAGACAGTATCTATTTGATTTGCTTTGTCACAACACTTTAGATAGGCCCCTATACAAATAATATAATGATGTTGATTAAGGTTTAAACTAAGGTTGAGAAAGAAGTTTGTCTATAGAATTAAATTTGGGATATCTGCATTACATATTTACAAAGGTTAAGAGTTCTGAATTTTCTTTTTTCATCCTCAGAAATATGAAAATCTCCCTCATTTGTTCCTAGAGCTGAGCATAAAAAGGAAGAAAAACTGACAAAATGTAAATCTTTTTCTAAGAAACTTTGTTGGGATTAGCAGTATGTAGTTGGAAATAGTTGGGTTTTTATATCTGGAAAACACTTTATGGCAGTTGTATAACCAGTTTGTGTCTCTTTATACAAAGCTTAAAACAAACTAAAGCATTACCAATGCAAAAAGCTGCTATTAACAGTCTGCAACTAAGGTTACTCAGTTTGAGGATACAGAATCCTAAAATTTGAGGTCCTTTGTTTATCCACTTAAAGACTTCATATTCACATGCCAAAATTAAAAGGAAAGGGGAAAATATTTTATTTTCAGATTTATAAAACAATTTCAAAGTAACCTAAACTCTGCTTTGCTGAAAAGAAATGATTAAATTATGGTTTTCATATTTATTGGGGTAAAAAACACAAAGGAAATAAAGATTTAATATCAAAATAAACTCCAAGTCAATCAACTCAAAATTTTTATTAACTAATTACCAGCACCATTTCTCCCACTGGTTTGTGTTTTTTCTTTAACTGTTCAAGAACCTGTGCAAAAGAGTATTTGTCATTTTTCAATAATAGTAATAATCAATATTTTATATGCTATTTAAGAAAAATGGGACATGGGGTACTATTTAAAAACAAAGAGGCAAGCTAAAGTTTCTGTTGCAAAGTATGCAGTTGTTTTTCTGTTGTGTAAAAGTTACATCAGATACATGTGTTTTCAAACTGTTACATTTCAGAGTGCATATCTATGGGTCAATATTGAAGCAGCAATGTAATTCAATTTAGATTCATTCATTATAAAGTGATTTTTGGATGTTACTGAGATGAAAAGGTTTCATGTGAGAAAGAATAACCTCATACTAATAACTTCAAGACAAATTTTTACTATACAAAGACAGATTCTCAAAAGAGGAAATATGAAGAGTTCTCAAATCTGCACTAGGGAATAAGGTAATGAGCACATTAAAAAAAAAAAAAAAACAAACACACAAACACACAAACCCAAAAAGTAAAGACATTTAAAAATGCCTGCAGATGTTATTTTCTAAGGAAGTCTTCAAAGAAGTTGTCCTAATGAATAAGCACGGTTTTACATTAAGAGAGATTCTGAATCACAATGAATTTTAAAATTTTAAAAAACAGATGGCCATTTTGTTTTTAAAATGACATAAATTAAGTTCAGTCAAAGGTGAAGCTTAATTTTTAATTGGACATTTGGCTTGCATAAGTTTATTTAAAACTATCCCTAATTGTTAGAAACACTAAATCAAATACATAGTAACTTTTATGATATATTACTATTATAGTTTCGGGTTTGGGACAGCAGAAAGATTTAAGTGGATAGTTTCCAAAGTAATTTAAGATGATCCCCAGAAACAAGATTGTATTTTTAAAGATTAAGTTATCATTATAGACTGCATCATGTAAAAAGTTTCTGGATTTCATTACTTAAAAGCATATGACTATCCGCTAAAAACTAGAACTGATGTTATTGCTGTCCTGCAGATTCATAAAATATTTCTAGTCACCAATCTTTTAGCCTCGATATTTCTTTCCCTTACCGAGATGCAGTCCTGCCACTCACACGTTTCAACACTCCGCAGCAGATACACTCATCTGATATCACCACACAAAATAAACACCCTGCACCTTACTTTTTTTTTTCCTCCTTGGAAAAGTCATTTAGCTTCGAGAAACCCGAGCAAGTCTGTACCCTAGCAAATCAATCTGAATCAGAGTACCTTTTTTACTGCTTTTCCAATCACTTAAGTCCCTTCAAACTTGTAAGAATTTTTAAGGTGATCAAGCTAAGAGTGGAACTAGAGTGATTGAAGGTTTAGTGGCGATATGGGAACAATTTTACGTGGAATCCCTTTGCAATGCCTAACCACTTGTCTTCGGAAACCCACCATCTCGGCCATCGCTAATATCCCATTCATCTAGATAAGATCCCAAAGCTTTTTCAGAGAGAAGCCCCCTCCCCTCCTTATCTGTGATCTGAAATGGCTACTCACCTTTGGCGTGGAAAGTGACAGGTAATTCAAAACAGGGTCCACGGACACTAAGCCTACTACCCTGACTGCAGGCTGGGCCTTCTCCCAGTTCCCTGAAACCTATATTACATCTCGACCCTCTGAGACTCCCAGGACACTTTGCTTCCAGCCGATTCACTTCTCTCCCCTTCCCCTCCGGCACTCCAACCCTTTACATTTTCAACCATCTCCCTCCGCCCTTAATTACAGCTAACTCCCCCCCTCCTCCCCACCACGGCCCCCAGTCCTCACCTGTATTGTCACTGGCGGAGAACCCAGGCGAGTTGAGTTTGGCTCGTTTGGGGTTGGGCGGTCCGTCCAGCAAGTTCTCAGCCATTTTAGCCGGCTCTCGAAAACAGCCCCGCGGGTGGGGGTAGGAGCTGCGAAGGGTCCGGGGCAATCAGGAGACAATCCGGAGCGGGGGGTGGGGGGGGGGGGTTCGGAGGGCAGCCCCGGCCGGGCCGGCACCGAGAGGGAGCGGGAGGTGGGGGGGGGGATGGTGTCCGAGTGTATGTGAGTGAGATGGGGGTCGGAGGGGGGGGAGGGAGGCCAGTGAGGTGGGGGGCCGGTGGAGAAATCACAGCCACAGCAACAGCGCCCCGCAGCGCTCACCGCCCGCCCCCGGCCGCGGCCGCTGCCGCCGCTGCTGCTGCTGCTGCTGCTACCGGCCGCGGCTCCCTCATCCCCTCCCCGCCGCGGCAGCGGCGGCGGCCCGGGACTCCCCCCCGCCCTCCCGAGCGCGACACTCCAAGGAGGGGGGGGCCGAGGTGGCCCAGCTGCCCCCCCGGGGCCCAGCTGGCAGCGACGGTGCCCGGCTGGGGCGGCTCAGTCAGTCCCGGGGAACATGGTGCCTCCCGCCCGCCTGCCTCCTCCTCCTCCTCCTCTTCGTCCTCCTCCCTCCCCCCCCCTTCTCGCCCCACTTAATTAATTAATTCTCTCCCCGCCCGGTGGGAGGGGGGCTTCGGGGTTCGCTCCCCTACTCGGTTTGAGGAGCTGGAGCCGCCGCCGCCGCCGCCTTGAGGAAAAACAATGCGCGAAGCGGAGCCTCCGCCGCCGCCGCTGCCGCTGCTGCCCCCCCCACCCCCGTTCCGCCGCCGCCGCCGCCGCCGCCGCGGCTCCGGGAAGCCGAGCCGAGAGCCGTGCGGGGCCGCCGGAGCTGGCGCCGAGGGCCGGGCGGAGCGGGCCGGGCGGGCGGAGTGGGGTGCGCGGGCGGTTGTGGGGCCCGGAACCGGCGGGGCCGAGTGGATCGCGCTCGAAGCCCCGATCGGGTCCGCGACAAGATGGCGGCTGTTGATTCCTCAATTAAAAAAAAAAAGAAAGTTTTTTTTCTTCTCTTTTCCAGAGCCTGAACGGGAGGGGGAGGGGGCGGGGCACGCTGGTGCGTCACCACCACCGCCACCCCCCCCGCAGCGTCACCACGCACGGCCCCCGCCCCGCCCCCCTCCACCTGCACCCGGGAGCGGCCGGAAAGATACGAACGCGCCCAGGCGGAAAGGGCCGAGCGACCGGCCTGGAGTGCGTAGTGCTGCCGTATTGTGGCGGACAGCGCCGCCCCTGGGCCGAAGGACAGACGTGAAGGCCCGTGGGCGTCTGCGAGATCCCTTTTTCTCTTCTCTTACTGTAGGTCCCTAAGTGGGACCCGGGAGGTAGGGGGTGGAGTGGGGAAAGTGGGCAGCCCGTCGCTAGCCTATTAAAGTGTTAATGCTCGCGCTGTGTGTGACCTAGGATGAGCCTTGGTCACTAATACTGCCGGCCGTAGTGACCGACGAGATCGCATTTACAACCTCTTCCTCCTCCCCCATTAATTGTGCTGAGTTTGATAGGGTTTGGGTTTTTCTTTTTTTTCCAGTGGTATGGACTAGAAAGGGATGAGTCGTGCCCTGCCCGTGGTCTGTGGGGACTTTTGTTCGAAGAAAGTTGTCAAGGGTTCGAAAAAAGAAGCAACAAAAAACTTTGAAATTTTGGAGTAGAGGTGAATTGCAGGGCAGATAGTCATAGTTGGCCTGGCTTTACTGGCACTCTACTGTGTAGACTGGCTTCTCTAAGCAGGTCTGTAGAGCCAAGGTTCCCAAAGCCCTCTAAGTTTGAAATTGCGGCATGCTTTGCTTCTGAATACTCGAGTTGGGGGTGGGAGAGATAGATTGAGAAGGGATCAGGGTCTGATATTTTATCCATGTTGGGAGCTCTCAATTTAAAAACTCCTTCCAAAAAATGCAGATCTCATCTGTAGCTTAAGGGGTACTGAGATGATAAGTGACTTCCCAAGGTTACACAGAAAATAAATGGCCCAGGCTGAATTCTTTCTGAGAACTCTTAGTCAAATTGGCTTTCAATCCACTGCACTGGGCTCCTTCTCTCTATTCACTAGGTCTAATTTAAGATTATAAAGGAGGGCCAAGTGTAGGGCTGTTGCTCTCTCCTATGTGCTCTCCCCTTGCTTCTCTCCCAGCTTTATTGACCAAGTATATGATACTTTTCTTTCTCCAAGAGGCTGGTGCACAAGCAAAAGTTCAACTCAACAAACATTTTTAAAGAGATTACTATGTGCCAGGCAGTGTGATGGTGCTGGGAATACAAAGGACAAGAGTAAGACAATTCTTATCCTCAATGAATTTACGACTCACTAGGGAGATACAACTTGTCCACAGAGAAGGCAAGGATACATGCAAAATAGATACAAAGTGATGAGAAAGAAGAGATTAACAATTGAGGGAATCAGGAAAGATCTTTTAAAAGTGGAAGGTAGTCCTTTAGATGAAGGATGCCAGGGGTTCCTAGAGACAGAGATGAAAAAGGAGAGCCTTCCAGGTATGAAATATAGCTTGCTCAAAGACAGAAGATAGAATGTTACAAATGAGGAATTAGGGTACAGAGTCATGTGAAATCATCCCGGAAAGTTAGACTGGACCCACATGTGAAGCACTTAAATGCCAAACAAAGAAGTTTGTATTTTATCCTAGAGGAAATAGGTTAGTTAGCCACTGGAGCTTATTAAGCAAATCAAAGTTTTAAGAATATCAATGAGGGCCTGAAATAGAACAGTAATGTCAAATAGGAGAGAAAGACATAGGGAGAGATGCCAGAGTTATTTTAAAGGAAAAATAAACAAGGCTTGGTAAATGATTTGATATGGTGAGATGGGAAATGGTAAGAGAGATGGAATCAAAGAAAATGATTCCTAGGCTTCAAACGTGGTTTGAAGCTCTTTGGTTGTATTGCTTTTTTGGAATCGAAAAGGCTTGGCTTTGAAAAACTGGGTAACTAGAGGGATGTGGATACCCTCAGTAGAGAAATTGGGGGGGGGGGAAGGTGAATAGGGAGAAAGTTAATTCAGTTTTGAACCTGTTAAGTTTAATATGCCTGTGAGACATCAATAAATCAATCAAGCTTTTACTAACTGCTTACTTTGCACCAGGATATTACCAGCTATAGTGGATAGGGGGATAAATGAAGAACCTCATCTCCTTTTACTGGCTCCCTGCCTTCTTCCAAATCCCATCTAAAATCCCATCTTCTATTGGAAGTCTTCCCCAATCCCTCTTTAGTTCCTTCTCTCTATTGATTATTTTTCTATTTGGCATGTATGTTTGCTTGTTGTGTCTCCCTCATTAGATTGTGAGCACCTCTAGGACTAGGATTGTCTTTTGCATTTCTTTGAACACTCAGTGCTTAAGAACAGTGCCTGAAACTATAGAAACTATAGATAAATGCTTATTGACTGACTATATAACTATATAACAGGAGAGTAGAAAGGTGCAATCTAACCATGGAAGAGAACCACAATAGAGCAGAGTCACAAAAACTCAGGGAGGAGACTACATGTAAAAGAAGAGGGTTGTCAACCTTATGAAAACTGAGAAAAAGCCATTGGATTTAGAAATAAATTAATGGTGGCTTTGGAAAGAACATTTTCCTGGTAAACTCTGATAAGCCTATCACATAAGTCATGTAATTACACTTATTTGATTGGAAACTAGGTTATCACAACATTTCTTGGTCATTTCCAAATCATATTACTATACCCATTCTCTCCCCTCCTTCTGCTTCCTAATTCTAGCTCCTCTTAATTGCTGTTTCACCCTCTTAGAATGTAAGTTCTCTGTGGGCAGGTTTGTCTTACTTGCTTATTTATATTTGCATGGCCAGTCTCTGGCACATATTAAGTGCTTGATAAATGTCTTTTTTTCTCCCATTCATTTATTCATTGAAATGTAAGGTTAAGAAGTGTGTAGGAGCTGAGAAAGTAGAGGCTCTATAAAATGTCTGGCACCAGTAAATACTCAATAAATGTTTGTTGATTCATTGATTGATTGATAGAGCATTCAAACTGAAGACCAAAGTATGACTTAATGTCCAGTAAGGGTGTGAATGACTAACTCACCATGCCTCTGAATTTTTGTTTCTTTGACTAAGGATAGGGTCTACACCTGTGAGTTCTTTCATTTAAAAGAATTTTCAGATAAGAACAATGAAGTCCACACCTCTGCAACTAAAACCCAGCTTCTTAAACTGTGGTTCTCAATCCCATATGGGATCTCATAACTGAATGTGGGAAGTCATGAAATTATGTTTTATTATCAGTAAATGTTTGATATGTATACCTATTTTATATACCTGTATGCCCGGGCTCATGTAAAAATTTCTCAGGCAAAAAGGAATCACAAGTGGAAAAAGTTTAAGAAGCACTGGTCTACAAGACCAAGATGTTAAACAACTATCTTAAAGTCACAAAGACGGTATGTATCTCATGGGGGAATTTGAACCCAGGTCTTTCTGGCTCTGAGGCCTTTACTCAATCCACTATTCTATGCTACTCTTTAAAATGGGTGTAATCATATTTGCTCCTCTCTAAGAGAGCTGTTAGAAGCAAAGTAGTTTGTATACTTTTATATACCATAGGTATACAAAGCTGTTGTCCCACTATTTACCTCTGGCAATTGTCCTAAGGAAAGTACTTTGTAAACAGTATGGCTTATAGAACTACTGTGAGTGAAGCCAGGGAACTTATTTCCATTGATTTTTTGAGTTGTACTGCATCTATGGCTTGAAAGAATCTTCGCCTTTGAAAAGCAGGTGAATATTCTTGCAAATGTCTTTCCTTGGACCAAAATAACAATGGATTCAAACCATATCAACTGAATATTTTCCCATGACATTCCACTATCAACAAGGTGCTATGATGATTTTTTCACCTTGCTAAGAAAAAAGAAGCCATTGGGCCAACAAATATTTTCAATATATGTCCAATCTACAGCAGGCTAAGAGAGAGACCAAAAAAAAAAGACTTCAAATCCAATTCCAGCTTTTGATGCTAAGAATCTCACAGTAGAGAAGGGGAAACCAGATATAAACTTTGATAAATTATAAACTATATAGCACAGAATATGACGTATGTCATATCAGTCCCCCTCTCTGTACTCACATAGCTTTCACCCTAATTTCAGCCCCCCACATTTCATGTCTGGAATCTTGCAATTGCCTCCTAATTATTGTCCCTGCATCCAGTCTTTCCCCTCTCCAAACCATCCTCAATGCAGCTGGTAAATTGATATTCTTAAAGCACAGATCTGTATTTGTCACTTCTCAAGAAGCTTTGGTGGCTGCCTATTGACTCTAGGATAAAATATAAACTCTGTTTGGCATTTAAAGCCCTTCCCCAACATCCAACTCCAACCTACCTTTCCAGTCTGATTACACAATACTCCCCCTTATGAGCTCTATGTTCCAGCCAAACTGGCATACCTGTTCTTCCCTATACTTGACATTCCATCTCCTCCCTTTGTTGCTTTGTGCTGTCTTCCATGCCTGGAATGCTCTCCCCTCTCACCTCCGACTCTTGGAATCCCTAGCTCCCTTCAAGGAACAGCTTAAGTATTACCTCCTATATGAGGTCTTAGCATGTTCTGCCTCAATTGCTTTGTATGTTTTATATTTATTTATCTATGTACATATTGTTGTCTCCCTAGTTAAAAAGTAAGTTCCTTGAGTTTAGGGACTTCTGTTTTTGTCATGGTATCCCCAGTACCTAGCATAGTGCTTGGCATATAGTAATAGACAAAATAAATATCTGTTGATTTGACTCAGTAAGACAAGAATAGGGGCCCGTAGTAAAAGTAAATGACAAGAAATAATCCAGTATTGTGATTTAGCAAGGTACAAGTGGCAATGGGACAAGAGGCAAAGGATTCAGGCATGAAGAACAATATATAGTTGAACTTAACAATTACAGGATTAACTATGATTAGACCAAGAGAACAGAACATCAGGGATGGACTGGGAGAACAGAGAAAGACATGGAGAGACTGATGGTTATGGTGAGAAAAAAAGGTTTGGAAATGAAGCAGAAGAAAAAATGGAATTGGAAAATAGATTACAATCAGAAATAGTAATTTCTTTGTTGGTGAGAGGGAACATTAATTTTTATTTTATTTTATTTTGAAGTTCCAAAGTATAAAAGTAGGATTTGTAGTCAGGAGAGAGATTGTGAGCTAAATATTGAACTCCTTGAGGAAAAAAAGGGGAGAATTTTCTAGAGGCTGAAAACTGAATAGATCAAGGATCTAGGCAGGATGGCATAGACAAATGGAGTGAAACTTAAAAGAGAAGAAGTTGCTGAGTGATGGTGGTGAAAGAGCAGTCTAGAAGTGTCAACAAGGAGCTAGAAATATGATTGTTTCTCCTCTTGGCCCAATGTATTAAAGGATATGAGAGAAAAAATATTCAGTATTTGAGAAAACACCTCTATATCTCGTATCTTCAGGAAGAAGTCATATATATATATATACATATATATATATATGTATACACACACACATATATGTATATATACATATATAATATGCGTGTGGAATATATATATACACATACACACACACATATACATATAAATATAAAATAAAAGGCAGGGATGAAGAAATGTCTATTAAGCACAGAAAAGGGGTTCCATAGATTACAATGAATGGAGAAGGACCAAGGAGGGAGAGATACAGATGAGCTGGATGAGGATAAGAAAATTAAGAGAGATGACTAAAGGAGTGAGCAAGGATGGAGTTTCAACATAGTGACTTTGGGAAGAAGAGGTGAGAGTTTGCTAGCCAAAGGCTGGAGAAAGTATTGTTAGACTGGGACTCCCAAAGGCCAGATTACTGTGATAATCTAGTCTAGTATCAGACCATATTATGTCAACTACCAGAGAAGATCAACTAGTGAAAAGATCAACCCAGTTGTCTGGCTTAGTTAATGAATGGTAACCAGGTCCTCAGGGGCCTAATTGAACTTAAACTTGCAGATTTCCAAAAGCAGTCCCTGAGCAGGGCCTTAGTAAGAGATTTTTCTTACCTTGTCTTTATAGCAATGGAATCATAGACTTGATTCAATTAAAAAATGTGACAGGCACTGTGACAGACACTGAATATACAAAGACAAAAGTGAAGCAGTCCCTGCTTTGAAGGAACTTTCAGTTTATCAGGAGATAAATATTCAACTACAGATATAAGGTGATTTGATGAGGGGAAGAGAAACACTAGCAACTGGAAGAATCAGTAAGACACTCATTTAAGACATGGAACATGAAATGAGCTTTGAAAATAACCAGGAATATTAAAAAATAAAGGAGAAGAGAAAATTAGTTCCAGGCATAGGAGGCAGAATGTTTAAAGATACAGAGGCAAGAAGAAATAGAATATGTATGGGGAGCAATAAATGGGACTGTTTGGTTAGAACCTAGAATGTGCAAAGTGGAGTACTGTATGATAATCTTGAAAAGATAGAATAGAAGCACATTACCCAAAAAAGATTACATTTGATCTTAAAGGTAAGGGAGAACAAAAGGATAACATGATTAGATTGGTGCTCTAGGAATGTCTCTGGCAGCAATGTTGAGGATGTGATAGAGAAAAAGGTGACCAAGAAAATGGGAAAGACTGGTAAGGAAAAAAATTAAAATCAACTTCAATAGTTCTGGTGAGATATGGTAAAGGCCTGAATTCCTTTCTGGGCTCTACTCTTGACTCTTTAGACTTTCTACACCATGCCCCAGCAGCCTTCTCACTCTTAAGTTCACTCTATACCTGTGGCTACTTCCTTTAATTGTTTCTTTCCTTCTAGGACCTCCATTTTAAGGAAAGTGTCTAAGCCAGCCATGTTTTCATTGCCCTCTAGATTCCACTTCTGGGTCTCTAGTACCTTCTCTCCTCCCTCCTTCCCCACCATCCCCTGTCAGTCTTTTTTTAGGAGTACCTACCATTAGAATGTAACTTCTTTGAGGGCAAGCAATATCGTTCTTTCTATCTATATATTTATCCCTAACTGTAAGTTACAGTGTCTAACATAGTAAAGCAATTAATAAATGCTTTTTGACTTGACAAGGTGATGGCAGTTCAAGTAGAGAGAAGAGAATGACTAATGGAGACATTGTGGATCTAGAACCAGACTTGGTGGGTGACTAGGTATGGAAGAGTGAAGAGCCCAGGATGATTCTGAGGTTATGAAAGATCCTTGACAACTATCCATCCCTTCCACTGTGTTCTCTAGAATACCTGCTCCAAAGGTAACAAACTGAAAAAACTCAAAATGGCCAAGACTGAACTCATTATCTTTTCCCCAAAACCCTTCCCTCTTCTTAACTTTCCTATCACTATAGAGGATATCACTATCTTTCCAGTTTTTCAGGTTTTACTATCTGTCATCTTTGATTCCTCACTCTTTTAACTCCATATCCTATTAGTTGCCAAGTCCTGGTGTTTCTCTCCTATGTTTCCTTCTCTTTTCAGGCACTGCCAGCATCCTAGTGAAGACCCTCATCACCTCAGATCTGGAGTGTTACAATAACCTGCTAACTGGTATCTCTGCTTCAAATCACTCTTCACTTCAATCCATTCCTAAAGTATATGTCTGACTATTTCACCTCTTCCTTTAATCAACTCCATTGCCTTCCTTTTGCTTCCAGGATCAAATATAAAATCATTTGACTCATTAAATCCTCCATAATTTGACCTCCTTTCTACCTTCCTAGTCTTCTTATACCTTACATTTCCCACCCCATATACACTGACCTCCTTACTGTTCATCTAACATGATGCTCCATCTCCTGGTTCTTGAGCATTTTCATTGGCTATCCCATATCTGGAATGTTCTCCCTCCTTATCTCAATCTCCTAGCTTCCCTGGTTCTTTCAGGTCTTAGTTAACTCCCACCTTCTGAAAAAAATCTTTCCAGAATTTTCTTAATGTTAATACTTCCCTTCTGTCAATTATTCATAATTTATCTGGTATATATTTTATTTGCACATAGTTTTTTTGCATATTGTCTCCCCCATTAAACTGTGAACCCCTAGTGAGCACGATCTACCTTTTGCCTTCCTTTGTATTGCTAGCACTTAGTGTAGTGCCGAGCACATTAGTAGATGCTTAATAAATACAAGTTGACTGACTGACTGACAAACAGGGAAATTAAAAGAAGGGGTGAATTTGGAGGAAAGATCATTTTGTTTTGAACATATTGAGTTGAGATGCCTGTAGGGTATCCAGTTAGAACTGCTCAAAAGATAGATGGTGGATTATATGATGCTGGATTAGAGTTCAAAAGAAGCATCAGGACTAGATTTATAGATTGGGAGTCATTTAAGAAAAGATCACCAATGGAATTTGGACATATTGTATTCTAAGTAAAGTTGGGTAGAGATATCATGTGGAAATGCAAGACTAAAAATTAGGTGAAAGGCCAAGAATAGAGATAACTGTATGAAAATCATACAATTAAATATAAACAGATTCTGAGCTGGAAGAATTCTTAGATGTTATCTGATCTAACCCCTTCCTTCATTTTTCCAGGTGAAGAATCTGAGGTTAAATGACTTTACTAAGGCCACATAGCAGTAAATCGCAGGAGTGTGATTCAAACCTAGATTTCATGATCACAGAATCTCTATGCATTCCACTATATCATGCTAAGTCAATGGGGCTTGGCCTAGGACCTGTGGGTAGTCAGTCTATGAGAAGGAGACTATTTTGGGTTTAAAGCATGGCTCCTAAGAAAGATATCTTAACCAGTAAACCCCAAGATATTTTGGGAGAGTTCAAAGATCCAAAGGGAAAAAAAAAAAAAGCTTTTAAGAGCATCTGTAGATAAGGATGTGATATTCTATGTCAACAGAGGGGAGGAAGGAAGGCAGAGAGGGGTAGGGAAGAAGAGAGAAAGGAATAGAGAGGGGGGGGAGGGAGGAAAAGAGAAAGAAAGGAAGGAGAGGTTGAGAAGTAGGGAATGTAAATAGCAATCATTTCTGCTTTGACCAGAAATCCTGAGAATCTTCCTCTCCCAGATTTATTTATTTACATTTTTTTTAATTTGATGAAAGAGAAGATTCTTTGCCTCGAGTGCTCTCTATCCTTAATCACTGAATGGGTATGGCCTCTGTCAAAGTGAGACCTGTTGAAAAACTCAGTTTTAAAAGGTCAAGGTCTCCCCTTTTCAGTCATTTCCAGTCATCCTGATCTATATCTGGCCACTGGATTCTGATGGTTCTGGAGGGGAAAGAGAAGCAATTGACTTTCTTCAGCCCTCCCTCACTTCAATTCACTTCACTTGCATGTCATGCCATCATTTTCCTGATGTCATAGTCCTCTTCCATAACAAAGGAGAAACAACAACAATATCATGCTAGCTATGAGAATAAGCAAAATCACCAATTGAAAAAGCATACTGGGAAAGGAACAAAATCACAAGAACAGACCTTTGAAGATTCCCTCACATTCAAAAGGGAACCAGAGATGTAATTAGATCTTGCTATCTAATAAGAGATGACACATAGATAACCATACTAGCCAGAAGATTACTGAGTGATCATTCAGAAATGGATGAGAGATAGGGGAAAGATTACTTGTTAGTGGTAGGGCTTTATGGTAAGGGCAGAACCATGATTATGGGTAGATTTTCATGAAATAACGAGAGAAATGAGTAGAACCAAGAGACATTGTATACAGAAAAGCAATATCATTTTAAGAACAACTTTTGAGTGATTAAGCCATTTTAACTATTAATAAATAACCAAATTTACCACAAAGTACCTATGAAAGAAGAAGTTATCTACATCCAGAGAAGTGATAAATAGAAGTATGTATAGAATGAGTTTAAATATATATACATATTTGTAGCTAATGGTAACCATATTGGGGAGAAGGGAAGAAAAAAAATTTTAAGATAGCTTTATTATATATTTAAAAGAAATAGCAAATTTTATATAAAAGATATGCAGTTTCATGTGTAATCATCTTTAAAAATACTACATTATGGAAATGCTTGTTTTATTTCATAAATTAAAAATAAAATAAATTTTAACAAAATTTTTAAGATGGGAAAAATTTTAAGATAGGTTGAAGCAGATGGTAGAAACTCTTGAATGGCAGCCTAAGGAGTATCCTTTTTAAGGAAACAATGGAGGACCACTGAAGGTCCTTGAAGACAGAAATGACTTGATTAGAGATGAGCACTAGGAAGATCACTATATTGGTATATCCACGATGGTCTAAGGAGGAAATTGGAAGCAGATCAATTAGTCACTGAAAGGGGTATTGAGGGATTGAATTAGGTTTGGCAGTGGACTTGTTCTGAGGATCTGAGAGAGGAAAGAGTTATTTTGGTTAGGTACCTGTGCTGTCCATCACTATCACTCTTGTTACGTGGCAGGCTTCTTCCTTTTTTCAGTCACTGATCTTTTTAATGTCCTTTATATCATTTCTCTGAGAGACTATTGCAGACATTATAGAATAAAACACCACACTTTTCCCAGCCTCCATCTAAAATTATATGTCTATATGTATGTATATAATTGTGAACTTGTCAGGAAAATATGAACTTTTCATTTACAAAGGAGAGAAAAAGAGGTCTACATCTAAAATTGTGGCTCTACCATATGCAGCTTTAAAAAAAAAAAAAAGATACATCAGTTTTAAGATGATATAACCAACAGTCTTCCTTGTTTGTATCCATTTCTGATCTTCCATCTGATTTCTTAAGTGAATATTTTACCTGTTTCAGTGCCCCCCCCCTTTTTACATAACTATCAAAATCCTCTTCCAATTAGTGCTTAGAACCAAACTCCTATTTTTGTCGGAGCTTGCTTTATCTTCTCACAGTTGCCCATTCTCTTGCAAAATTTGAACGTTAAAGGATTTCTTTTAAAGCTATTGTTCCTAAGGTGAAGAAGAAAACTTTTAAAAATACTCTTAGCATTCAATTCTACTTCACCAGCCTGCCAACTTAGACTTTGGAAGCCCTGAGGCAGGCCAGGAAGTTTTGGGCCTTACTTACCTTCAGACATCCTGAATCTCTTAGTAATTAATTGTTCAAATCAAGTAATGGTGGCTCACATTAATACTACATTTTAAAATTCATAAGGTCTTTTTTTCTTCCTGTATTACCCATCCATCAGACATCTTAAATGTGATATGTCTAAAACAGAATTTATTCTCTTTCGTCCCTTCGCCCACACAAAGCCCTCACCCTTCCCACATTCTCTGTCACTGTAGTGGACAATTCCAAACTCCCAGTCCCTCAAGCTCTCAATCCAGGAGTCAGCTACTCTGATCAATGTTATGATGTCAGACAATTCCAAAGGATTCATGATGAAAAAAATACCATCCACTTTCAGAGAGAACTAATGAACTTGATGCAAATTTCAAGTATATTTTTCTCACTTTCTTTTATTTTTCTTGCTTTTCTGGAAATATGGCTAAAAATGGAAATATATTTTACATGTATAATGTGTTATTTGTCTTCTCGAGATGGGTGTGAGGAAATATATTTGACATGATTTTACATGTATAATTGATATGTTATTTGTCTTCTCAAGATGAGTGTGAGGAGAGAGAAAATTGGGAGGTCAAAATTTAAAAAGAAAATGTTAAAAATAAATAAAAATTAAAAAAAAAATAACAACTTAGGGGGTCATCCCAGAGTCCTCATTCCCTCTCACCATCCCCCATTATCTATCTACTTTCCCCACCAAATTCAATCTGTTTCCAAGATCTATTGATTTTACCTTCTCAACGTCTCTCTACTCACAGTGCCATCATTCTAGTGCAGATCCTCATCACTGCATGCCTGAATAATAATAATTATTATTATTGCTGATGGGTCTGCCTGCTTCCCCTCTTTCCCTCCCCACTCCCTCCCCCAGATGGCAGATTGATCAATACATCTTAAATATGTTAAAGTATGTGTTAAATAAAATATATGTATACATGTCCATAGTTATTTTGTTGTACAAAAAGAATCAGACTCTGAAATAGTGTGAAATTAGCCTGTGAAGGAAATCAAAAATGCAGGCAGACAAAAATAGAGGGATTGGGAATTCTACGTAGTAGTTCATACTCATTTCCCAGAGTTCTTTCGCTGGGTATAGGTGGTTTAATTTATTACTGCTCTATTGGGACTGATTCGGTTCATCACATTGTTGAAGAGGGCCATGTCCATCAGAATTGATCATCATATAGTATTGTTGTTGAAGTATATTATGATCTCCTGGTCTTGCTCATTTCGCTCCTCTAAGTCCAGGCCTCTCTGAAACCATTTTGCTGGTCATTTTTTTTTCCATTTTTCTTTTTTGTTGTTGTTGTTAGTACTGTTCTATTTGCATTGTTTCTTTTATTTATTTATTTTTTTGTTTTATTATAGCTTTTTATTTATAAGATATATGCATGGGTAATTTTTCAGCAGTGACAATTGCAAAACCTTTTGTTCCAATTTTTCCCCTCCTTCCCCCCACCCCTTCCCCCAGATGACAGGTTGACCAATACATGTTAAATATATTAAAGTACAAATTAAATACAATATATGTATACATGTCCAAACAGTTATTTTGCTGTACAAAAAAGAATCAGACTTTGAAATAGTGTACAATTAGCCTATGAAGGAAATAAAAAATGCAGGTGGACAAAAATAAAGGGGTTGGGAATTCTATGTAATGGTTCATAGTCCTCTCTCAGAGTTCTTTTGCTGGGTGTAGCTGGATCAGTTCAATATTGCTCTATTGAAACTGATTTGGTTCATCTCATTGTTGAAGAGGACCATGTCCATCAGAATTGATCATCATATAGTATTGTTGTTGAAGTATATAACTTCAACATGAATGAAGTATATGCTCATTTCACTCAGCATCAGTTCATGTAGGTCTCTCCAGGCCTTTCTGAAATCATCCTGCTGGTCATTTCTTATAGAACAATAATATTCCATAACATTCATATACCACAGTTTATTCAGCCATTCTCCAATTGATGGGCATCCACTCTGTTTCCAGTTTCTGGCCCCTACAAAGAGGGCTGCCACAAACATTCTTGCACATGTGGGTCCCTTTCCCTTCTTTAAAATCTCTTTGGGATATAAGCCCTGCTGGATCAAAGGATATGCACAGTTTGACAGCTTTTTGAGCATAGTTCCAAATCGCTCTCCAGAATGGTTGGATTCATTCACAGTTTCACCAATAATGTATCAGTGCCCCACTTTTCCCACATCCCCTCCAACATTACGCATTCTCTTGCCCGGTCATTCTAGCCAATCTGATAGGTATGTGGTGGTATCTCAGAGTTGTCTTAATTTAGATTTCTCTGATTAATAATGACTTGGAGCATCTTTTCATATGGCTATAAATAGTTTCAATTTCTTCATCGGAGAATTGTCTGAAAACAAGCATTTTTTAGGTAGTTACAGTGGGCCAGATACTATGCTAAAAGCTTTATAAATTTATCTCATTTAATCCTAATAACAATCTTGAGAAGTGGCTGCTATTGATTTTCCCATTTAACAGTTGAAGAAACTGAGGCAGATACAGATTAAGTGACTTCTTTACTAGTAAATGTCAGCAACTAATTTGAACTCAAATCTTCCCGACTCTAGGGCCAGTGCAATATCCACTATGTTACCTAATATCCACTAGGCTATCTAATTACCAAGACAAGAAATGGAATGTCATGAGGTAGAGAGAAGCAAGAACTTGGATCATGCTGAATCATGGTGTATAGGAAAGAAACCAACATATAATACAACAAGAAAGATAGGTTTGAACCTGGATATAAAGGACTTCAAATAATGAGAGGAGGCTGTTTTTTATTCTAAATATAAAATCATTGGAACTTACTGAATAAGAAGAACAAACCTCACCTGATCTTTAGGAATATTCTTCCAAAGTAATCATGCTGATTTTAATTGAAGAAATCTAGGAAGAAGCCACCACTTCCCACTTTTGGATATCTCTAAATATCATTGCAGTAGTACTTATTTTTAATATGCGACCATTTCCAAATTAAGACATTTTTGTTGTATCATCCCTCATTCCTTATCATTATGATCTGATGTTCTTTCTGATAAATTCAAGTATCCAAGAATCCCAAATGTTGGGTCATGCCAGCCATGGTGCTCATTGCAAACATCCAACTTTATCCACAAGCCTGAGAGCTAGATGGCAATAATGTGTCAAAGAATATTAGTGCAACAGAAACAAACAGATATAAAAGACATAGTAATGCTTTCATAGAAGTAAAAAGCACTGAAAGTTAATATAAAATATAAAATTCAGTATCTTTCTTTTGTTAAATGAATAAATATCTAATTCCTTGGCCTAATATTCAAGACCTATTATAGTCTCTTTCCAACCTTCCTTTCTAGCTATTAAAACCAAATAAGTGGTGAGGTTTTGGTTTTTGCTTTTTGTTTTTTAGCATTAAAAACTAATCAATAGACTCCAATATGATGGTTTAAAGCTTACAAAATGCAAAGTACCCATCATCTCATTTGATCTTTTTTGATAGTCCTGGGAAGTAATTTAAAAAAAATAGGTGTTACACCAATTTTACAGAAAAGAAAAATGGAGCTTCAGAGAAAAATAAGTTCACCCAGGTAGTAAATAGGGATTTAATCCCCAGATTTACCTAACTCCAATTCCAACAAGTATTTCATTCTTTTCTGAGTTCCACTCATAATTCTCTGTATACTCAGTCCTTTCTCTACTGTATCACAACAGCCTCCTTTTCCTGAATGTTCACTTTACCCCTTGATTTCCCAAACTGGAAGTAGTATTCTATTCCTTTGACTCTTTTCTTTAATGGGATGGATTTCTCTCCAATCTTCATTTTAAGGAAAAAACCCAGATCAGCTATGACTCTCTTGACTTTCTCTGCCATGTCCTGGGTAGTCCTAGGACCATTTTTTAGTTTTTGACATTAGAATGTAAGCTCTTTGCAGAAGCAGAATAACACTGTGCACAGTAACAAGCAAGATTATGTGATGATCAAATGCGATGTACTTGCTCTTCTCAGCAATGCAGGGACCCAAGATAATTCCAATTGATTTGGGAAAGAAAATCTGCATTTAGAACTGTGGAGACCAAAGATCAAAGACCTTTTTTTAAAATTATTTGTTTGCTTGCTTTTTCTTTCTCATGGTTTTTCCCCTTATAGTCTATTTTTTCTTGTACAGCATGACAAATATGGAAATATATTTTAAAGGATTACACATATTTAACCTATATTAGATTGCTTGCTGTCTTGGGGAGCTGGGGGAAGTAAAGAGAGAAAAGGAGAAAAATTTGAAGCACAAAGTTTTACAAAAATGAATGTTGAAAACTATTTTTACATATATTTGGAAAAAAATTACTATTGAGAAAAAAAAGCTCACGAAGAAAAAAAATATAAGCTCTTTGAGGATAGGGAATATCTTTCTGTTTGTATTTGTGCTTCCAGTCCTTAGCACAATGCTTTATAATAAGCATTTTACAAATTCTTTCTTGTGGACTTTCCAATCTATCATATAACCCATATCTACCCCACTCCTTTCCTTAGATCTAGGATGTTTTTCCCAAAAAATTTTAATTCTTCTTTCCCTTCTCCTTTCCTATATCAGTCTTTTCTCCAGGCTCATTATCTACAGTTCCTTTAACTTATTGTCATATAACATAGATTCAATACCCTAATATTATGACCACCTTGTGATCCTCTGGACACAGTCTGGTTTATCAGTGTTCTTACATGTGGTGCCCAGCACTGCATGCTGCACTCCAAATGTAATTAACTAAAACAATATAGAGGCTATTCCTTATTTCTGGAAGTTATGTCTCTCTTAAAGTAACCCAAGATCACATTAATTTTTTTGGTTATAATTTTGTACTGATAATTCATATTGTGTTTTCAGTCCAATAAAACTCCCAGATCTTTTCCCCCACAACATGTTTCCTAACTATGTCTCCTTCAATTTGTACTTATGAAGCTGATTCTTTGGCTGAATCATGAAACTTTACATTTATATTAAACTTATGTTAGATTCAGTCCAATGTTCTAGCCTTTCAGGAGATTTTTAGATCTTGACTCTCAATTAATATGATAGTTATTGACTAATCAGCAAGCCCTTATTAAATATCCTGTAGCAGACGCTGTTTTTCCTGTTAATCTCCTTTGTTTGACTTTTGAAGACCTTCCCAACCTGGCTCCAACTTAATATTGCAGATTTATTCTATATCACTCTTTTTCACAAGTTTTTGATCTAGCTAAAATTGCCATACTGCAGTGTGAGGAGACAGTGGGGAATACAATGACAAAAATGAAGAAATCCTTCAGGGGCACACTGGTAAATATTTAACAATTACTTCTCCAGAGAGAAAAAAGTGTACACAATACATTTTAAAGTTCAATCTGTATTATTCATATTTCTCCATCATTTTCTTAAGTTTAGATAATCAACAAAACAATAAATCAAGCTCTGATATACAACCATTGCCATTTCTAAGTTACAAATGCTCACACTAAAAATGTTAACAATCATCTTGGAGCTAGCTCTGGCATACCCCAGCATCACTTGCTCTGAAGGAACTTGTATTTAATTAGTGGAGATAATACGTCCACATATAAGTAATTTTGAGCAAAAGACTACAGTTGAGGGAATTAGGAAAGGTTCCATGTAGGAAGTACCATCTGAATTATAAAAGCAACTTGGAATCCTGAGGGGAAATTGAAGATAAGCATATTCCAAACACAGGGAGAGCCTACACAAAGATGCCTATGGAAAAGATGGAATGTCACATGTACAATATAATAAGTCCATTTTAGCTGAATTGAAGAGTGCATGGGTTAAGTAATACATAATAAAGCTGGGAAAGTAGGTTGGAATCAGGTTGAGAAGAGCTTTACTTTTCAAAGAGAAGTTCTTGTATTTGATTTTTGAGTCAATGGGATGCTAATGGAATTTATAGAGTAGAGGGATGACATGGTTAGACTTGTACTTTAATAATAGCTTTTTGGCAAAATGTTAGAGTCCTTCTTCAATCTTCAAGCACATTTTCCATAGTCTTTCAAATACCACTAACAGTAGCCCACTAATTACATCTACTAGGTCTTGGTACTTGGGAATGTAGTTCATCTGATCAAGATACCTTAAATTCATTATAGGCAATTTTTAGTTCTAATCTTACCATCTCCTTATCTTGGGTATCAACTCCCGGTTAGCCATTTTTGTTTTGTCTTTTCTGGGGCAAAGGTCATTTTCTTGATAAGAGAAAAGCAAAGCAAAATATGATTGAACAGTTCTGTCTTCTCTTTATTGCCAGTTGTCATCCTGTCTACCCTAAATTTAAGAAGCTATTTGGCTCTGTTTGATCACTAGGAGAAAATGTAATCTCCCTAGTTTGGCATTTAAAACCCTTCACAATGTGATTCAAATCTATTGGAAGCAGCATAGTGTAATTAAGAAAATAAAACTGTAAAATTAGTACTTTGAGTTCAAATTCTGACTTGTTTATTTACTACCTGGGTGATCTTGGACATGTCACTTCATTTCTGTGTCTTCATTTCTTTATCTATAAAATGAAGGAGTTAGAATAATAATGATAATAATAATAATTTATATAGCACTATATATATCTCCCAGGCATTCTGCTAATTCTTTACAATTATCTCATTTGATCCTAACAACAACCCTGGGAGAGGTTGCTATTATTAGATGCTATTATCCATATTTTGTAAATATGGAAACTGAGGCAGACAATTATTGAACGTTATCTTGACTCATTCAGTTACTTATTGTTCCCAGCCCTGTTAATCAACCAGTGTTGGGGGAAGTTTAACATCTCTGCAGTTTTTGTATCAACTGCCCTTTATTACTTACCCTTAGTTAAAATTGTCATATTTTTGCTACTTTGCTAGGTGAACATTCATGCCGGATGAAATTCAAGGGATCCATCTGTTTTGCTGAGATGGATCTACCTAGATTATCTTAAAGTTACTTATAAAAACTGTTCCCAAATATGGATTATGTTTTAAAAAGATTGTACACATTTAACTTACATCAGATTGCTAACTGTCTTGGGGAAGGGACAGATAAGGGAGGGAGGGAGATGCCAAAATCTTACAACAAGAATATTGGAAACTATAAATGCATTTGGAAAATAAAATGCTATTGGGGCGGCGGGAAAGTTAATATATATGTGTGGGGTATGTATATAAAATAAAAGCTATCCCCATTTTGAAATCATTGCTAATCTTCAATGATTAGCCTTGGCAACCTTGCCATATTAAAATAAAGTGCTTTTAATTCTCAGTCCTGAGTTTTGCCTCCTAACTCAAAGTGAGAGCTCAAAAGAAGAATTTTCCTTTTAACACAGGGATTGAGTAATTTGCCCAGGTTCACATAGACAGTGTTTGAATTAAGATTTGAATTCAGGTCTTTTTGACTCTGTGCCACTTAAATGATCTCTGAAATCTTTCTAGCTTTAAGTTTATGTGTAATCTATCTTGCCAGGCTTATTTCCCATTACTTTTCCCCTAAACCCCATTAGATTCCAGCCAAATCAGTCTTCTTGTCATTGCCTACAAATGGCATTCTTTCACTTTCTTTGAGGCTTCTGTACTTTACAGCAAAGGGCAAGGCCATACTTCCTCCTCCCCTTAGGTAAAGCAATTGGGGTTAAGTGACTTGTCCAAGATCACACAGCTGGGACATATTAAGTATCTGAGATTGGATTTAAATTTAGATCCTCTATACTAAACAGCTAGTTCTCTATCTACTGCTGCATCTATCTGCCCCCAAGGTCATACTTTGGATGCTCATCCTCCACCTGCCTCTTGAACTCCAACTTTATTTTTATTAATTAATTATTATTATTATAGCTTTTTATTTACAAAACATATGCATGGGTAATTTTTCAACATTGACCCTTGCAAAACCATTTGTTCCAACTTTTCCCCTCCTTCCCCCCAACACCTCCCCTAAATGGCAAGTAGTCCAATACATGTTAAATATGTTAAAGTATATGTTAAATCCTATATATATATATATATGTTTATACAGTTATTTTTCTGCACAAGAAAAATCGGATATAGAAAGAAAGAAAACAAAACCTAAGAAGGAAAACAAAAATGTAAACAAAAAATAACAGAAAGAGTGGAAATGTTTGTGGTCCACATTCACTTCCCATAGTTCTCTCTCTGGTGTAGCCAACTCTTCATTACTGAACAACTGGAACTGGTGTGAATCATTTCATTGTTGAAGAGAGCCATATCCATTAGAATTGATTATTGTATAATTTTGTTGTTGCTATGTATAATGATCTCCTGGTTCTGCTTATTTCATTTAGCATCAATTCATATAAGTCTCTCCAGGCCTCTCTGAAATCATCTTGTTGGTCATTTCTTACAGAATAATAATATTCCATAACATTCATATACCACAATTTATTCAGCCATTCTCCAATTGATGGGCATCCACTCTGTTTCCAGTTTCTGGTCACTACTAAAAGGGCTGCTACAAACATTTTTGCACATGTGGGTCCCTTTCCCTTCTTTAAAATCTCTTTGGGGTATAAGCCCAGTAGTAGCACTGCTGGATCAAAGGGTCTGCACAGTTTAATACGGTTTTGAGCATAATTCCAAATTGCTTTCCAGAATGGTTGGTTTCATTTATAATTCCACCAGCAATATATCAGTGTCCCAGTTTTCCTACATCCCCTTCAACATTCGTCTTTTCCTGTCATCTTAGCCAATATGAGAGGTGTGTAGTGGTATCTCAGGGCACCTTTTCATATGACTAGAAATAGTTTCAATTCCTTCATCTGAAAATTGTTCATATCCTTTGACCATTTATCAATTGGAGAAAGGCTTGATTTCTTATAAATTTGAGTCAATTCTCTATATATTTTGGAAATGAGGCTTTTATTAGAACCTTTGAATGTAAAAATGTTTTCCCCAGTTTATTGCTTCCCTTCTAATCTTGTCTGCATTAGTTTTGTTTATACAAAAACTTTTTAACTTAATATGATCAAAATTACCTATTTTGTGATCAATGATGATCTCTAGTTCTTCTTTGGTCACAAATTCCTTCCTCCTCCACAGGTCTGAGAGGTAAACTATCCTATGTTCTTTTAATTTATTTATAATCTCATTCTTTATGTTTAGATCATGAACCCATTTTGACCTTACCTTGGTATATGGTGCCTAGCTTCTGCCATATTAATTTCCAATTTTCTTAGCAATTTTTATCAAATAGTGAATTCTTATCCCAAAAGCTGTGGTCTTTGGGTTTGTCAAACTATAGTTATTGACTATTTTGTCTTGTGAACTTAACTGTTCCACTGATCAACTAGTCTATTTCTTAGCTAATACCAAATGGTTTTGATGACCACTGCTTTATAATATAGTTTTAGATCTGGTACAGCTAAGCCACCTTCATTTGATTTTTTTTTATTAGTTTCCTTGGAATTCTTGACCGTTTGTTCTTCCAAATGAATTTTGTTGTTATTTTTTCTAGGTCAGTAAAATAGTTTCTTGGGAGTTTGATTGGTATAGCACTAAATAAATAGAATAGTTTAGGTAGTGTTGTCATTTTTATTATATTTGCTCAACCTATCCAAGAGCACTTAATATTTTTCCAATTGTTTGGATTTGATTTTATTTGTGTGCAAAGTGTTTTGCAATTTTGCTCATATAATTCCTGACTTTCCCTTGGCGGATAGATTCCCAAATATTTTATACTATCGACAGTTATTTTAAATGGAATTTCTCTTTGTATCTCTTGCTGTTGGATTTTGTTAGTGATGTAGAAAAATGCTGATGATTTATGTGGATTTATTTTGAATCCTGAAACTTTGCTAGTTGTGGATTATTTCTAATAGCTTTTTAGTAGATTCTCTGGAGTTCTCTAAGTATGCCATCATATCATTTGCAAAGAGTGATAATTTGGTTTCCTCATTACCTGTTATGGGCCAGGATTCTAACCTTGAAAGAAAGGATGCTTACAAGGTATTAAGTGGAATTGATGAGACAATGGTTATCTAGTTTAGCATGGTTCAGTATGATGATTTAATCCTATAACAAATAATGGTTTCCTAGTGATATAATGATTGGTTTATAAATAGTGTAGAGCATATAAGCTGGGAGCCTTAGTGAGGTTGATTCAAAGAGATTCACAGAGCCAGAGAAGATAAGTGGGCAGAAGACTGGAGGTTGGAGGCTGAAGCACAAGCCTTTTGACTCAGACAAATTCATCTCATACCACCTTGGTAGCAGGCTCTCCTCCTACACTTCCCCACTGAAACCAAGACTCTGAAAGGCCACCAGAAAACTAACCAAGTTCCAAGTGAAGGAGATAGGATTTTGAAAGAGATAATAAAGGATTTGGACTTTAACCCCTGGCTTCTTTTCTGGTTATTACTGAACTGAAAAGAAGGCTGCTCCCAGAGACCCCCAGAAAACCAAACCAGAAAACATTATAATTACCTACTCTAATTCCTTTAATCTCTTTTTCATCTCTTATTGCCAAAGCTAGCATTTCTAATACAATATTGAATAGTAATGGTGATAGTGGGCAATCTTGTTTCACTCCCAATGTTATTGGGAATGGCTCCAGTTTATCCCCATTACATATGATGATTACTGATGGTTTTAGATAGATGCTACTGACTGTTTTAAGGAAGAGTTTTATTCCTATACTCTCTAGTGTTTTTAATGGGAATGGGTGTTAAATTTTATCAAATGCTTTTTTTTTCTGCATCTATTGAGATGATCATATGATTTTTGTTAATTTGGTTGTTGATATAATCAATTATGCTAATAGTTTTCCTAATATTGAACCAGTCCTGCATTCCTAGTATAAATCCTACTTGGTCCTAGTGTATTATCCTGGGAATGATTTTCTGTAATCTCTTTGCTAATATTTTATTTAAAATTTTTGCATCAATATTCATTAGGGAGATTAGTCTATAATTTTCTTTCACAGTTTTCATCCTACCTGGTTTAGGTATCAGTACCATGTCTGTGTCATAAAAGGAATTTGATAGGGAACTCACACTTTATTCATGATTGTCCAACTCACACTTCCTGCAAAGACCTTTACTGATCCCACAACTTTTAGTGTTTTTCTCCTACCAAAGATTCATATTGACTGTGTGTACATCTGAATTTGGGAGGTACCAAGAGTTAGAAGGATAGAAAGCTACCCTGGAAGTAAGGACAAACTAAATTCAAGTTTGAATTCTGGCTCAGACCTAAGCAACTTTCTAAGATTATAAATTACAAAAGAGCTGCAGATCTCTGTGGAAAGCAGTAGTATCCTTTTCAGACTCCTATACTAGTAAGTTCCTTAAAGGTAGGGACTATTTTCATTATGGGTTTGGTTTGGTTTTAAATCCCTCATCCAGCACAACTTTTGGCACCTCTTGGGTACCTACTAATAAATGCTAGTTGAATTGAATTGAATCAGTGTCAAAGACATTGTTAAAATCCTAATAACACCATCAAGGTTATAGGATGAATGGAGCAGTTGACACCTTTCAAGGATTTAAAATCAAAGTCCTTGAAGACATCACCTTTAATCTTAAAATTGCCCAAACTTTTTCTTTATCTACTTGGACCTGACCTGTGTTTGACCTGACTCTGGACATCTCACCCTATCCCATAACCTCTAGAATGAACTCTAGCTTTGCAAAGAGTAGTGACTTATTGTTGTACTTTTCCAGAGACTTGTTCTGAGTTTTTCAAAACTGTCATTCTGCTTTCTTCCTGCTTGGTTTATCCTTGTTTTCTTTGGTTTATTTCATTTGTTATTTATTTTATATATTATATTGTTATGTATTAATATAATTAATATATTATATGTAATTAATAAATAGATAACATATAAGTAATTAATACATTTAATATGTTATTTATTTATTCATTTGGTTCCTATTCTCATGCTTTGTGTTGTGCTGGCCTCACTTTTTACTCAAGTTTCCTTTTTCTGCTCTGTAAACACTAGTTACTTTCTCCACCATTTTGTATGATGCTTCCATTTCTGATCCTGTGTCTTTTTTTTGTTTTGGCTGAGAAAATTGGAGTTAAGTGACTTGTCCAAGGTCACACAGTTAGGAAGTGGTAAATGTCTGAGATCATATTTGAACTCAGGTCCTCCTGATGTGAGGGCTGGCGCTCTATCCACTGCACCACCTAGTTGCCCCAGCTCCTGTATCTTTTTTGATGGTTAAATTCTACTCATCAGGCACGTGTAGCCATAATATACACATGAACCTAGTCCAAGGGCCAGAAAGCCATTTGGAGTAGAACTTGAAAAAAAGAAAGAAAGAAACATTTAAGTATCTCCTAGGTGCCAAGTACTGTGATAAATGCTTAACAACTATGTTGTTTGCTCTTCATATCAACCCTAGGTGCTATTATTTTATAGTTGAGAAAATGGAAGCAAATGGGATATGTGACTGGCTCAGAGTCACACACTAGTAAATGTCTTGAGATTGAATTTGAACTCCTATCTTCTTGACTCTAGGCCTAACTCATTATCCACTGAATCACTTTGTTCCCTTTATCCTTGAAGGAAAAGTAGCTTTTTGTCAGAGATGAGCATGAGAGAGACTTTAGGGAAAAGGATTTGTGTGAGCAAAAATTGACTGTGGAGTAAAGAAAAGGGAATAGTTGGAATCAGATCATAAAGGGATTTTGAAGGTCAAGTTGTTGTGTTTGTTTATTTCTTTGTTTGTTTTCCCATTGTGCAGTTGGGAGTCATTGAAGATTTTATATGGACTAATGTAAATTCATTTGACAAGTCAGAAAAAGTAGGTATGAATGAGTTCCCACTGCCTCTGTGACTTTCAGCAGTGACCTCTTTTTGTATCTGGGTTTTATAATACTTTCTTTACTCACCTCACATATTTTAATTCACACTATTCAAAGTTGTAATTATGTAAAATATATTTTTAAAAATCAATGTAAAATTGGTTCCAGTCCAATAGAAATATACAGTGCAGATCCCAAGAATGGGACCATTTCACAGTACTTATTATTATACCACTATACAAAGACAGAGGAATGACTCTTAGATACTTGTTCTTTCTAAAAAAGTAGGCATCCTCTTCAGGTTCATCCTTGTACTCCAGGAACAGAAGAATCTATGAACATTAATTGAGCACTTCAGAGAAGGAAGTCTCTTCCTGAAGATCACACAGCCAGCCAGTGGCAAAACCAGAACTGGAATCCCAAACTTTTAGGTCAGAATCCCTTAATACTCAAGATTCATTCAACAACATTTGTTAATGTTGTTATGCACAATACACTATTCTAGCCTCTAAGGGAGATAGAACTATGAATTCTAAAACTGTCTTTATTATAAGCTATTTTCTTGAAGGGAAAAAAGGATTATAGGGGAAAGGGTATCTTTTTCTTGAATGGGTTAGGTTTATCAATCTTTTTTTTGAGAGTTCAGCCTAAGAAAGAGAAACAGTTAAAATGTATGCTTGCATTTTTTTTTCCTTATAAGCAGGCAGATATGCATGAGAGTAACAGTTAGAAATGAGCTCTGGGTGGGTTTAGGCAGCAGGGATTATAAAACAAAAACAAGTCAGGGGATGGGATAAAATCACATAGTGGTCTGGTCCAGTTTGTCCATTAGTCTCCTGCACTGAACTGTTCTTAGAGATAATAAAATACCTTCGAAGTACAGTAGATCAAAGTAGAAAATCCCCAGGGGTCCCTTAGTTCATTGGAGGTCAATATGAGCTAGTCTAAGTTGGCTTGATAGCTACTGGCATAGCAGAAGGAGTTCCAGGTTCAGCAAGTGATCACTGAAAAAGATTTCTGATGTGTCCAGTTTAGATGTTCAGTTTGCCTTTTGCTTGTCTAATTCTGATGCCCAGGTCAGTTTGACCTCCTTTGGAGTAGGGGAATTTGAGCAAATCAAGATGGTTAGTAACAATCATTAACTGTCTCAGTTCTATAAATCACTTTAACTATTAGAAACTAAACTCTAAGGGAGATGGTGAAGGGGGAAGGCAAGGAATTGATAATTGATTTTTTTTGGTGGAAGAACTACCTAAATTGGACATTGAAAAGTCCTAACAACTCAAGAGAATTAATATCATTCATCAGAATGTGTGGATGGGGTAGAAAGGTATAGTTTAGAGTTGTCTGATATTTACCTTTCTACTCCTCTCATTGCTCTACCTCTCAAACAACAATGACAAAAGCAACTTTAAAAGAATTGACAACAGGGCACAAGGCTAGGGAGCTTGTATAAGATGTCTCTGGACATTCATATCTAGAAATGTCCTTCCATTTCCTTTTTCCTTTTTCTTTCTCTCAGAATTAATTTTCATGAACTGAATGCTCTAATCAATCTCATTTATTCATTTTCCCCTAATCATTCTTTGGATTCAGTTATTTATTCTCTACTTTTTTCTGCTATGTTCTCTACTTTCCCCACTATCTATCCAAATTCTACCTATTAATTAGTAAAACATCTAGAAGGCACAGTAAACCTAGTATAAAGCATGGGACTTAGAGTCAAGAAGTCCTCAGTTTTAATTTGAACTCGGGCATTTAGTATTGGTGTGTAGACCTGAGCAAGTCAATTAACCTTTCTCTCCCTCAGTTTCCTCAATTCTAAAATGGGGGTAATAATATAATCTACTTCCAGGGTTGTTGTAAGGATCAATTGAGATAGTATTTGTTTATTGCTTTGTAAACTTTAAAGTGCTGTATAAATGTGAGTATTACTATTTTCTCCAAATTCATGCAGCCTTCTCCTGATCTTGTTATGATCTCCAGTTCCACTTGCACAATCTATTAACTTTAAAATTGTTGTATAGAATAGAAACCTCTTGGGCTTCAGCTCTCCCTATTCTTTATCCCCTACAAAACCCATTCCCATTGTAATCTCCAAATCATTCCCAACCTCCCTCACCTTGCTTCCCTGGGCCATTACCACTGGTCTGACTTCATTTTTCTTTCTTCCAAATCTGTTCCCTTTATTTCAACTCTATTCTGTTTTCAACTTTTTAGCCTCTTTTCTCTACTTGTCCTTGTGCTACTCATCCTTTTCCATCCCCAATCTGAAATTACTCCCACCATCACTCCTGTGATCCAGGCCACATGTTTCTGAATGCCACTGGAGGAAGTCCCACAACTGGGCTTAATTGTCTTCTAGAAATATATGTTAACAAATTTTAACTGGGCCCTTAATGCTGCACAGCAATTTCTTTACATTTGTCTGACTTCTGTTGTATTTCCCATGATAGCTGTTCCAAACGTCTTTTCTTCTCAAACCATTTACACACAACACCATCTTTTCTTCAGAAGGTTTCATGTTACACTTCACAAAATTGAGATCTTCCATCATTATTTCCCTCTTTTCAGTTCTGTACTTCAAATCACTTCATTATCATTCCCTATTCAACTCCTCTTTTGCTTTAGTCCCAGAGGAAAAGGTAGGTCTTTTATTTGTCAATAACAACTCATCTACTTGTATCTTTGATCCAATTACTTCCTACTTCATTCTTTTACTTCTCCTTTGTTCTTTCCTTCTCCCCAATTTTCACCCTTTCCTTATCTTTCCTACAAACATGTCCAGATCTCTCCCATAACCCTCTGTATACCATATATAGAATGCTTTTTATGCCAACATGATGCATCTGAGTAGGACCTTGTGGAAACCCGCATTTCATTAACTTGTAAGAAAAAAAACTTGTAAGAAAAATGTATAAACCAATACAAAAGAATTTAGTGTAAAATCTTTCTGGTTTTATCTGGAAATGTAGGTAGGTGGCATGATGAAGCATGCTATAGAAGATGTCTCTCTTCCCTCTTCTTTCTCCTTGATGAGATATGAATTCCCTGGATTAGGAGAGAATTCTCTATATCCTAGCTTTTCTTTGTCTCACTGAATGGACTTTTGTTCACACACGTTGAGGTTGGCCTTTAATAGGAATGTTAGACATTAAAACATCAAAGACAGTAGGATTGGCCACAAACACTAGGGCTCAAGAAGTATCTGCACAGCAAGGAGCCACACAATATAGCAGAGCAACCAAGCTCTTTTTCTTACTTTTTATATTTTTTTTGGTCTATCAATAAGTGTTTATTTTTTCTTCTAAACATATTTCCACATTTATCATGTTGCACAAAAAAGATCAGATCAAAAAAATAAGAAAGGAAAAAAAAACCAAGCAAATGAAAAAAAAAAAAAAGGTGAAAATACCATGTTGTTTTTCATATTCAGTCCCCAGAGTCCTCCTTCTGGATGTAGATGAATCTCTCTATCACAAATCTATTGGAATTGCCTTAAATCACTTCATTGTTGAAAAGAGCCAAGTCTACCCACACCTAACACCCTATAAGGTCAAAGTGGGTTCATGATTTAGATATAAAGAGTGATAGTATAAGCAAATTAGAAGAATAACATATAATTTACCTCTCAGATCTGTGGAGAAGAAAAGAATTTGTAGCAAAAGAAGAACTGGAGTACATTATTGAATACAAAATGAGTAATTTTGATTATATTAAGTTAAAAAGGTTTTGTATAAACAAAACCAATGCAGACAAGATTAGAAGGGAAGTAATAAACTGGGGAAAAATTTTTACATTCAAGGGTTCTGATAAAGGCCTCATTTCTAAAATATGTAGAGAATTTACACATCAAATTTATAAGAATTAAAGCCATTTTCCAATTGATAAATGGCCAAAAGATATGAAGATAATTTTCAGATGACGAAATTAAGATCATTTCTAGTCATATGAAAAGATCACTATTGATCAAAGAAATGTAAATTAAGGCAACTCTGAGATACCACTAAACACTTCTCAGATTGACTAAGATGATAGGAAAAGATAATGATGAAATGGAGGGGATGTGGGAAAACTGGAACACTAATACATTGTTGGTGGAATTGTGAATTGATCCAACCATTCTGAAGAACAATTTAGAACTATGCCCAAAGGGCTATCAAACTATGCATATCCCTTAATCCAGCAATATTTCTATTGGGTCTGTATCCCAAAGAGATCATAAAGGAGAGAAGGAACATGTGCAAAAATATTTGTGGCAGCCCTTTTTGTAGTGACAAGAAATTGGTAAGTGAGTGGATGCCCATCAGTTGGAGAATGGCTGAATAAGTTATGGGATATGAATGTTATGGAGTATTATTGTTCTATAAGAAACAATCATCAGGATGATTTCAGAGAGACTTACATGAACTGATGCTAAGTGAAATGAGCAGAATCAAGACTATTGTACACAGCAACAAGAAGATTATATGATGATCAATTCTGATGGACATGGCTCTCTTCAGCAATGAGATGATTCAGGGCAGTTCCAATGGTCTTGTGATGAAGAGAGCCATCTACACCCAGAGAGAGGGCTGTGGGAACTGAGTGTGGACTCCAATATGGTATTTTCACTCTTTTTGTTGTTATTTGCTTGAATTTTATTTTCTTTCTCATTTTTTTCCTTTTTGATCTGATTTTTCTTGTGCAGCATGATATTTGTGTAAATATGTATAGAAGAATTGCCCATGTTAAACATATATTGGATTGTTTGCTGTCTAGGGGAAGAGGTAAAGGGAAGAGAGGGGAAAAATTTGGAACACAAGGTTTTGTAAGGGTGAATGTTGAAAATTATGCATATATTTTGAAAATAAAAAGCTTTAATTTAAAAAAGAGCCAAGTCCATCACAATTGATCATCACATATTCTTGCTTTTGCTGTATATAATATGGTCCTGATTCTGCTCTCTTCACTCAGCATCAGTTCAGTCTGCCCATCATTTCTTATAGAACAATAATATCCCATAATATTTATATACCATAACTTATTCAGCCATTCCCCAGCTGATGGGCATCTACTCAGTTTCCAATTCCTTGCCACTACAAAAAGGGAAGCCCTTTAGGGAACTGGAAGCTGAGTGGATGCCTATCAGTAGGAGAATGGCTGAATAAATTATGGTATAGGAATGTTATGGAATATTATTGTTCTATAAGCAACAATCAGCTGGTTGATTTCAGAGAGGCCTGGAAAGACTTATATGAACTGATGTTAAGTAGAATGAGGAGATCATTATACATAGCAACAGCTAGATTATAAGATGATTAATTCTGATGCTCCTTTTTTTTTTCCCCTGAGGCAATTGGGGTTAAGTGACTTTGCCAGGGTCACATAGCTAGGAAGTGTCTGAGGCTGGATTTGATCTCAGATCCTCTTGACTTCATGGCCAGTGCTCTAGGACATGCCTCTTTTCTACAATGAGATGATTCAGGCCAGTTCCAATAGACTTGTGATGGAGAGAGCCATCTATACCTAAAGAAAGGACTGTGGGATCTGAGGGTGGATGACAACATAGCATTTTCACTCTTCCTGTTGTGGTTTGTTTGAATTTTATTTTCTTTCTCATTTTTATTACTTTTTGAACTGATTTTTCTTGTGCTGCAAGATACCTGCATAGATATGTATATGTATGCCTATATTGGATTTACATAATTTTTTTACCATGTTTAACATATTGGATTATATGCTATCTAGGGGAGGGGTGGAGGGAAATGGGGGGAAATGGGAACACAAGATTTTTCAAGGGTCAGTGTTGAAAAATTATCCTTGCATATGTTTTGAAAATAAAAAAAACTCCAATTAAAAAAAATGATTGGAGGATGATTTCAGAAAGGCCTGCAGAGACTCATATGTACTGATGCTAAGTGAAGTGAGTGGAACCAAGAAAACATTGTAAATAGGAAACAATTCAACAATGAGGAGATTCAGGCCAATCCCAATAGACTTGTGATGGAGAGAGCCATCTGCATTCAAAGCAAGGTTTGTGGGGACTGTGTGTGGATTACAACATAGTATTTTCACTTTTTTATTATTGTTTGCTTGTTTTTTATTTTCTTTCTCATTTTTTCTTTTTGGTTTGATTTTTCTTGTGCAGGATAATAATAGTGAAAATATGTATGGAAGAATTGCACATGTTTAACATATATTGGATTACTTGTCACCTAGAGAAGGGGTTGAGGGGAAGGGAGGGAAAATTTTTTGGAACACAAGGTTTTGCAAGAATCTATGCATATACATATCTAACATATATAGGACTGCTTGCCATCTAGGAGAGGGGGTGGAGGGAAGGAGGGGAAAACTCGAAACAGAAGCGAGTGCAAGGGATAATGTTGTAAAAAAATTACCCTGGCATGGATTCTGTCAATATAAAGTTATTATTAAATAAAAAAAATGCTATTAAAAAAAGAATCTATGCATATGTTTTGGGGGAAAAAAGCTTTAATAATAAATTAAAAAGGCAAGCCCTTTTTCTTTACTGGTTCTGTGAATGATATGAAACCCTAAAGTTTACTTGAATCTCTAAATCAACTTTGAATTCTTTTCCTGAATGTGGAGCATTTCACTTCCAGAGTGGCACATCAATCACTTGTATCTGGGAAGCAATGGGAATTATGAGAGTCACCAGAGGAAAAGTTGATCCCCTAACTAAACCAAACCCAGTTTTTTCCCCCCATAGGAAGGTGATGGGGAAGAGATCTCAGCCCTAGCTACAGCTATAAAGCAAAGTATCTATGTGGGTCCCTAAAGGACATGGGACCCACTTAAAAGGAGGACTGTCTTGACTGTTTATGGATTTCAGTACAACACAAGTACTTTTCATGTTCTGTCAACTTAGTTTGTCTTATCTGTCTGTCAATCTTATCTGTTTGTTTGTCTGCCTATCTGTCTACAATCTTAATCTCTTTCCTGAACTTTAGTCTTATATTACCAATAGTTTTATTGAATTTGATATCTCAATATTTCACCAGAATTTTAAGCTCAAATGTCCAAAGTGGAATTTTTACCTTCTTAAAAACACATTTCAAGCAATAAACTGGTTTCAAATCTGGCTTCATATATTTACAACCTGTGTGATCCTTAATTCCTATTTTGCCTCAGTTTCTGTATCTATAAAATGGGAATAAGAGTGCCTTCTTCCCAAGATTATTGGGAGGATCAAATGAGATATTTATTTTAAAGTATTTAGCACATTGCCTGGAACATTTGTTGTTGTTTAGGCATATCCAACTCTTTGTGACCCTGTGTGGAGTTTTCTTGGCAAAGATACTGAAGTAGTTTTCCATTTCCTTCTCCAGTTCATTTTACAGATGAGGAAACTGAGACAAACAGAGTTAAGTGAGATGCCCAGGGTCACACAGCTGGTGAATGTGAGGCCACATTAAAACTCAAGTCTTTTTGCCTCCATCTCAGAACTCTATCCACAGCCATCTAGCTGCCCTCCTAGAACACAGTGAGTACTAGATAAATATTAGCTATTATTATTTCTTCCTCATTCTCTATATCAAAACTTCTTTTGTAAACAACCTACATATCAAAATTTTTTAAACTGTGGGAGTCACATGAAATTTGGCAACAATAAAAAGTATTAAATATTCCACCAAAATTTAATTCTTTATGTAAAAATGAACAAGAACATTAATATGCAAATTTGTTTTCATCTTTAATAAATTGTAAAATTATATGTATACTAAAGAATTGTTTTAAAATAAATTTCTTTATGATTTATTATCAGTAAATGATTTATATATCTATTTTACATAACTATACATCTGGGATCATATAAAGATTTCTCAGGTGAAAAGGGGTCACCAGTGGAAAAACTTTAAGAAGCTCTGCTCTGTATCAAATCAGTTACCAAGTCTTGTGGATTGTATCTCTAGCAAAAACAAACAAACACAACAAACCTTTGTGTCCATTCCCTTCTCTCCAGTCACAGAGCCTCTAGCTTAGTTTAGGACTTAGGTCCATACATTTCTAAGTGGCCTCCCTGTTTCTAGTCTTTTCTCTCTTCTATCCATCCCCCTCACATATCAGTTGAAAGGATTTTCCTAAGAAATGGGTTTAATCATATTACTATCCTTCTACTATTACCTGCTCTTTCTTCTTTGAATTGCAACTTCTGGGCTCTTTCTTCTCCAGAAGGACATGTTTATAAATGTTGGGTGAGTCTTTGTTTTGACACCTTTTGAATCAGAGTACATGCACATATATGAAAACTCTATAGATTGTTCATAAATTCAACCTTATATCATAGCCTGAACAATGAATATTCTTCATTCCCTCTTATTTTTTTCTATGTGGGATAATTTTTTTAATTCCATGTATTTTTTCCTTTTTTAATTTTAATTTTTTTATTAAAGCTTTTTATTTTTCAAAACATATACATTAGTTAGCTAGGTGGTGCAGTGGCTAGAGCACCAGCCTTGAAGTCAGGAGGACCTGAATTCAAGTGTGTTCTCAGACACTTAGCACTTCCTAGCTGTGACCCTAGGCAAGCAACTCCAGTTGCTTCAGCAAAAAAAAAAAAAAAAAAAAAAAACAAATAATAACCCAACATATACATGAACAATTCTTCAATATTAGCCCTTGCGAAACCTTGTGTTCCAATTTTCCTCACTTTTCCTCATGCCCTCCCCTAGATGGCATGTAGTCCAATATATGTTAAACATGGTAGAAATATATGTTAAATCCAGTATATGCATACATATTTGTACAATTATCGTGCCACACAAGAAAAATCAGATCAAACCAGTAAAAAAAAAAAAAAAAAAAAAAAAAAAAGAGAGAAACAAAATAAAATGCAAGCAAACAATAACAAAAAGACTGAAAATACTATGTTATGTTCCACACTTTGTGTGGTTCTCTCTCTGGGTGTAGATGGCTCTCTTCATCACTGAACAAGTAGAACTGGTTTGAATCAATTCATTGTTGAACAGAGTTGTGTCCATCAGAATTGATCATCGTATAATCTTCTTTTTGAAGTGTATATCTCTGCTATTGTATCTTTCAAGAAATTTTATATTATTTTGACTTGCATGGGAAGTACTTTGTTAAAGAACCCTTAAAGTTGAGAAAATAAAATTGATCTAGTATTTTATATTTGATTCCATTCTGTAATTGATTCTGCTCTGTAACTGCCTGAGCCATGTTTCTTTGTCTCTGAGTTAAGTTCAGAAGTTCATGAGTCTAGTAGTTCAGTTTTCCTCTCTGAGTTAAATTTAAAAGTTATTTCTCTACAAATCATTAGGGTTTAAACTTTATTTAAAAGTTATTTACGAAACATAAGCGAGTGCAAGGGATAATGTTATAAAAAATTGCTCTGGCATGGATTCTGTCAATGTAAACTTATTATTAAATAAAATAAAATTTAAAAAAAAGTTATTTAAAGTTGTAAGGAAAACTTTAATTGAAAGAAAACTGTTATCTCAGTACCACGAGTGCCCTTGTACAATTAGAACAAATCTGTTATCCTTGAAGGGTGCAGGTTGATGTCAGGGAGTTTGGTCTGTTATCTCTATAATAAATACTGTCCTTCAAGAAAGCTTGATTTGGTATGGCTGTGACACTAAGTAACCATGTAAGTGGACATTACCAATGAACTTTCTCTAGCAACAAGATGGAAAGAGGGATTGTTATTTGCCCTAGATTCCAGACTTCTATCCAATTGTATTATCTTCCCTCTGTGATGTTTCCTGTTCTTTATTCTTTTGTACTTCCCAAAACTATATAAAGGCTAGTAAGACCTATCTTGTAGTTAATAAAGAGCCATTTTATTTATATCGATATTTAACATTGATATTTACAAATAAATTGAACATATTTAGAATTTTGTGCCTGAATTTGCCAGTCAGAGCAAAACATTATTTTGTTCAGCTGAATAAAAATCTTTTTAGTAATCAACAAAAAATAAGCATAATGATTGAATATATCACACAAGTGATATAGAAATGCTTGCTAATCGATTGATAAGGATATTTTTAGGCTGTATATTACCTTAGAAAATCACAAGTTAATATTATTTGTGTTTATGGTGTTTTTATTTTGTTAAATATTTCCCAATTACATTTAGTCTGATTCAAGTAACTACACTCACAGTGCTGTGTCCATTATGTGTTCCACTAGATGAAGGGTTTGATCCTTCTGTTTTACATCTTTCAGATAACTGTGTGATGCTAAAAATATGATTTATCCTGGAACATTGCTTACAAAAGTCTCCCTTTCCCCCTTTTAATACCTTTAGCAAGAATGCCTTAGGTTTGTGAGTAAATTATTTTTATAAAAAATTTATATAGATGGGAAAATAAACATGGTTCAGTAATCACTGAAGTTTTCTCAGTCACTTTATTGTTTATTTATATATTCATCTATCCACTTATTTTTGGTAATAATAAGATTCAAAATTTTTTCCCATACTTTTTTCCATGTTTTCTCCTTCAGCCACCTTGAAAATGAATCGCTTCATATCATTAAAATTGTGTTCTCTCTAACTGGTATCTGGTTTGTATATAGGGTCTAATATAACCACTTTTTCCACCTTTAGAATTTTTTTTGGTGCTTTTTCCATTTTTTCATGAAATATATCATGACTGTCATGTTACTATCCAAATGTGGTGGCTTCTCTTTCCCTGGCAGTGAAAAATAGTTTATTATAAAAATATTTGCAGATCTTTTCCTTCTTTTGTCTGTTCATTTTATTTGTACAGTTTCCTTCTTAAATGCCCTGGGAAGGACTTTGACTAGAGTGGGCCTCCTGCCAAGTTTTCTTTAAATTTATTTTACCTTCTTGATGTTTTATGAAGTTATACAGCCATCTTCCTTTTCCATAGAACTTTATATATGTTTACATTTTGAAACTGGTGTTATCCTTGGCTGCTGCAGCTCTCCGCTTTTAAGTCAAATGTTTGCTGACTAAAGCAGTTTTTGGACTTTTTTTTTTTTTTTTCATTATGGTAGTTGATTTACAGCAATAGAATTTTTATACAAGTGCTGATGTCTATTCTTCCATCCATTCCCCATTTTTTGGCATCAATACCATGTCAAGCTGGAGATATTTTAATTGGAAAACATTTCATTTTTTCATTTTTATTCCTTCTACTTTTTTCTAACAAGTCAGTGGTCTGACTGTACACAGATAAATGATTTGGGATTGACCTTCATGTCAATAATGAATTATTCCTAACTATTATAATCAATATAATTTTCCAGCATCTACCATACTGCTTGGCACACAGTATCTATTCAATGAATGTTTGCTAATTGTTAAACTTTAGTGTCCTTATCTGTAAAATGGAGATAAAACTACTCCAGGGCCTTTGTAAGTGGTCAAATAAAGTATGGAATATGAAACCAACTTGTAAATGGCAAACTGCAGTAGAAATGTATAGTATTCTCATGAAAAATTTTGCCTTTCCTGAGGGGATGATTTAAATTTAAAAATGGTTCAACTTTACTGTCATTTGCAACTATTCAGTAAGCATTGGTTATGTGCCTTTTGCATGCATATCTTTATATATGTTGAAAGTCTTACCTGACCTTATCATAAGATCATAGATATAAAGATTGAAGGTATTGTAGAGGTCATCTATTCCAAAGCTTCTTAAATTGTAGGTTGCGACCCAATGTTGGGAGGGGGGGGGGAGGTCATGAAATTATAATTTATTATTGGTAATGTTTGATTTGTATACCTATTTTATATTTCTTTATATCCAGAATTGCTTAAAAATTTCTTGGGTGAAAAAGAATCATGAGTGGAAAAAATTTAAGAAATCTTGATTTAGTCTACCATCCTTTTTCCAGATAAAGAATTTGATCCCAAAGGAAGTTAAATGACAGACTCAAAGTCACAAAAATACTAAGTGGCCGAGTTAAACCTTGAATTCAACTCCTTCAAGTTGTACTCTTTCAACTGTGGCATGTTATGGTATGTTACACTGTCCTAAGGGGACATAAAGAAAATAACTTGTTGGCAGGGTCAAGGAGGGAAAAGAATTGCCAAATAAGTGACAAAAATTTGAATATACCAGCAAGCTACAAGAAATCCATTTAAAGGGACCAAAGGATTTTTGCCAGTCTCACAAAGAGCTTCTGTATGCCTAGAAATCTATGATTCTGGATGTCAGTGGATACCTAAGGAAAATGCATAGAGCAACAATAATCTATCATCATAACAACTTGAAATTTGGAATCCAAATTGAAACTCAATTCTTAAAAAGTGTTATCTTCCATACAATATTAATTATAAAGGAATAATGCCATTATAGCAACTTATTCCAGGACCATTCCTATTTAAATAACATTGAAAAAGATGAGAATGAGATGGTAGTGGTAGAAATAATAGTAGTGTTAGTATTCACAAAAATAATAATTGTCATTTTGTCTGATATTAGTGCGATCTTGAATATGCTATTGATGAGTCTGCAAAAGACTTACATTCCAATGATTATTTAATTTCAAAAAAAATATTTAATTTCATATTATCCACCTGGACATAAATATAAGAGGAATAACAAAATATCTTCTGGGACTTGGGACTTTTTCTCTCTGAATCCCATTTTTTAAAAATGAGAACAAGATAATAGTGAAAAGAATAGGAAAATAAGACAGGAATAATGACATTTATATTGCATGTGCGACAGTTAGAAGATGCACTAGATAAATTGCTGAACCTAAAGTCAAGAAATTCTGAGTTCAAATTTGGCCTTAGACATTTCCTAGCTGTGTGATCCTGGGCAAATCATTTAACCTCTGCCTATCTCAATTTTCTCCATTGTTAAATAGTGATGAATAATAACACCTACCTCTTAGGGTTGAGTGAGAATCAAATTAAATAATATTGGAAAGGGATTAGCACAGTGCCAGGACTATACTAGGTGTTTAGTAAATGCTCATTCCCTTTCATTTCTTCATTTGAAGTTTTACAATGTGCTTTTTCCTATTATCTTTAGGAGAATGAGCAAATACATGAAAAAAAAGTATTAAATACTAATAACATGCAAAGCAAGGGGGAAACAAATTTTCTATGTCCCTCATTTCAAGGAGCTTACATTCTAATGGAGAATAACACATATAGGGAAGTGGTTTCCATGGAGGGATATTTTAGTTAGAGAAGACAACAAAAATGTTGAATGGAGCCATAGGAAAATAGATTGAGGCATTCTTTGTATTTAATTACTTTCTATTTATTCTCTATATAATTGCATATCTAATCACTATCTCCCTTGTAAAAATATAAACCCATTATGAATAGGAATTGTTTCATTTCTTGTAATTGCATCTCTTAGCATCTAGCACAGTATTTGATTACAGTAGATATAATGAAGTAGTGTCTAAAAAGATCTCTGAAGGCTGTATATTGATTAATAAGGCTAATTAATTAATTATTGATTAATAAGGTTAATAGATTAACATTATCTATGTTGAGTTAAATTTTTTAAAAATGTGTTAAATGGTTCTCAATTACATTTTAATCTTGTACTAGGATTGTCAATCTGATACTTCTAGTATAGTAGACTGATACTTATTTTTATTCCCAGCTCAGTAATCCTTCATTAGGTGACTACTATGAGTTGGGCACTACTAAACAGCCCTTGCTGTCAAAAGAGCTTTCATTTTTTAATCTTTTAATATTTCTTATTTTCCCATTACACATAAAATATTTTTTTACATTTTTCTGAACTTTGATTTCTAGATTATCTTCCTTCCTCCCTTCCCTCATTGAGAAGGCACATGTGAACTTATGCAAAATATTTCTATAAAAGTCATGTTGCAAAAGAAAACATAGATCTCTCCTTCAAAAAAAACCTCAAGAAAAAAAAAAGAAAGCTTTAATTAAAATAAAATTCAATTTTATTTAAGTCAAATCCACATTCTCTCCCTCTCTTCCTCCTTCTCTTTTTCCTATAGACAAAGCAAGAAAAAACAAAATCCTTTACAAATATGTATAATCAAGCAAATAAACTTCCCACATTGACCATGTCCAAAAAATTATGGCTCACTCTGTATTCTTTTTTATTGTTGTTGTTCAGAGTATTTTTTAATTGAAACTTTTTATTTTCAAAACATAAGCAAGGATAATTTTTCAACATTGACCCCTACAAAACCTTGTATTCTAATTTTTCCTCCTCTTCTCTATAATCCCTCCCCCAGATGGTAAGTAATCCAGTATATGTTAAACATGTTAAAAATATATGTTAAATCCAATATAGGCATACATATTTATACAATTATCTTGCTGCACAAGAAAAATCAGATCAAAAAAGAAAAAATGAAAAAGAAAATAAAATTCAAGCACATAATAACAAAAGAAGTGAAAATGCTATGTTGTGATCCACACTCAGTTCCCACAGTCCTCTTTCTGGGTAGAGATGCTTCTCACCATCACAAGATCATTGGGACTGGCTTGAATCATCTCATTATTGAGAAGAGTCACGTCAATCAGAATTGATCATTGTATAATCTTGTTGTTACCATGTACAGTGATCTCCTGGTTCTGTTCATTTCACTTAGCATCAGTTCATGTAAGTCTCTTCAGATTTCTCTGGAATCATCCTGCTAATTGCTTCATATAGAACAATAATATTCCATAACATTCATATACTATAACTTATTCAGTCATTCTCTAACAGATGGGCATCCACTCAGTTTCCAGTTTCTTGCCACTACTAAAAGGGCTGCCACAAACATTTTTGCACATGTGGGTCCTTTTCCCTTCTTTAAGATCTCTTTGGGATATAAGCCCAGTAGAAACACTGGTGGATCAAAAGGTTTGCACAGTTGCATAACCCTTTGAACATAATTCCAAATTGTTCTCCAGAATGTTTGGATCAGTTCACAAGTTGGTGAAATCACCAACAATGTATGAGTGTTCCAGTTTTCCCACAAACCCCTCCAACATTCGTCATTATCTTTTCCTGCCAATCTGAGATATGTAGTGTATCTCAGAGTTGTCTTAATTTTCATTTCTCTTATCAGTAGTGATTTAGAGCACCTTTTCATATGACCAGAAATGGTTTCAGTTTCTTCATCTGAAAATTGTCTGTTCATATCCTTTGACCACTTATCAACTGGAGAATGGCTTCAATTCTTATAAATTTAAGTCAATTCTTTATATATTTTAGAAATGAGACCTTTATCAGAACCTTTGAATGTAAAAATCTTTTCGTAACTTATGCTTCCCTTCTAATCTTATCTGCATTAGTTTTGTTTGTATAAAAACTTTTAAACTTAATATAATCAAAATGATCTATTTTGTGTTCAATAATGAGCTCCAGTTTTTCTTTGGTCACACATTTCTTCCTTCTCCAATCTTAGAGGTAAACTATCCTATGTTCTTTTAATTGGTTTATAATATCACTCTTTATATCTAAATCATGAACCCATTTCAATCTTATCTTAGGTGTGGGTCAATGTCTAGTTTCTGCCATATTAATTTCCAATTTTCCCATCAGTTTTTGTCAAATAGTAAATTCTTATCCCCAAAGCTGGGGTCTTTGGGTTTGTCAAACACTAGATACCTGATATGGAAAATAAGTTTTACATGATTTCACATGTATAATTGATGTCACATTTCTTGTCTTCTCAATGAGTGAAATGGGTAGGAGGGAGAGAAAAAAATTGGGATTTAAATTAAAAATAATAAAAATAAAAATTTTATTTTTTAAATAAAAAAGCAATTTTATTTTATATTACTTTTTTTTTTTATCATTTAACTGAACTTCTAACTATTCTCTGTGCACAATAATCTATTTTCTTCCTCTATGTCTTGACATAGATGTGTATTCCACATCTGGAATGCTTTCTGTCCTCATTTCTACTTCTTTTTTTTTTTATTAAAAATAATTTAATTAATTTATTTTTTATTATACCTTTTTATTGACAGCACATATGCATGGATAATTTTTTACAACATTATCCCTTGCACTCACTTCTGTTCCGAGTTTTCCCTTCCCTCCCTCCATTCCCTCCCCTAAATGACAGGCAGTTTTATACATGTTAAATATGTTATAGTATATCCTAGATACAATATGTGTGTGTAGAACCAAACAGTTCTCTTGTTGCAAAGGAAGAATTGGATTCAGAAGGTAAAAATAACCTGGGAAGAAAAACAAAAATGCAAACAGTTTACATTCATTTCCAAGTGTTCTTTTTTTGGGTGTAGCTGCTTCTGTCCATCATTGATCAATTGGAACTGAATTAGATCTTCTCTTTGTCGAAGATATCCACTTCCATCAGAATACCTCCTCATATGGTATTGTTGTTGAAGTATATAATGATCTCCTGGTTCTGCTCATTTCCTCATTTCTACTTTTTGAAACCCCTAGTTACTTTGAAGGTTCAGTTCAAATGCATTTGGTCATCTACTAGAGCAGTGTTTCTCAAAGTGTGTTATGAGTACCCCTAGGGGTACAGGAAGAGTTTGGTGGAGGTATATGTTGCACCAGAGTTTGGTGGGAATATGCACTACACCGTGCTTAGCTACGCCTAATTCTACGTTCTCATGAGTCAAGTCAAGACAATCTTGTAAGGCATGAGATGGTCTTGTGAGGCGTGAAATGGTCCGGTATGACACGGGGTGAATATACTGCACTTCGTTACAAAGACAACTTACTTCTTTAATAGTTAGTGATTTCTCCAGGCACCTGTGTATTTTTTAGCTTTTGTGTTATTTTTCTTATAGGAAAGGTTTGTTATGTGCTTTAGTAAGTCCCATTGATTTTGATTATTTTTATGTAGAAGGATGAAATTGTTTGTGCTGAGATAACAGGTCATCATAATTTGGTTCCCTGTTGTTAATTTTAATCTGAGATGCGGCTCCATATACAATAGTCTGTTCCTTTTTTTCGACTTCTTGTCTACAAATGCTGAAAAAGCAACTTCACATAAATATGAAGTTATTGATAATATTTTAACAGAAAGGGAAAAACTTATTGTTGATGTGGGAGTCATTTCTGAGTCAGCTATCTGTGTTCAGGCCGATCATCAGCTTTGTTAGAGCAATGTTTAGTATAAGCAAAAAAAAGTTAAAATGAATAATAATGGAATTATCATTGCATATAATTGAAACAACTCAATGATAAAATTGGTAATGGACAACAAAAATATTGAATAAATTAAAAAACATTTTGAACACCTGTCCCAAACACATGTAAAGTACTAGGTATCCAAACATATAGTCAAGAAGTTTACTTTCTAAATAGTGGGAAGTTATACCTATAGGAATAGTTTGGGAGGACTATTTTGGTTGGGAAGTCACAAGAATGATGAATGGAGCCATAAGAGATTTGATTGACATACCCTCTCTAATAATCTATCAGCTTCTGAAGAGGATCTGGAGAAATTTGACTTTGAGGATTCTCTATTACCAGAGAAATGGAAGGAGAGGTTGAGATAGTAGTAGCTCTGCAAGAGGACAAACATATTCTCAGTGAATGAATAGGACATGGGATGTGCCCAAAAGGCAAATCCAAAGATCTGATCCAATCCACTGATCCTCAACTGTTACAGGAAATATCTAGAAAAATTGCTTTATTTGCAGTGAGTGAATCTCAGAGGACTTTTATTGAATATATGCAACAGTCTATATATATCCTTATAATGGTAGAATAGAGAGATATGTATCTGTATTGATGCTGCTTTTTGAGCAAAAGACAGTGTAGATTAATATACCATGCTAAGAATTCAAAGTGTCCTGGATTGCCTATTAGGCAGTCAATGTTTTCCTGTATTACACATGTTCAGGTCCTTATAGTGAAGAAAGAGATAGGAAAGATTATTTTTCTTTATCCAGCTGGATTTTACCTAGTTGAGTGCATTCTTGAAAATATTTCAGGTAGATTTGCTACTTCCAAAAGATTATTGGAAAAAGCACTTGGAGACATGGACTACCTGTTGATGTTTGTTTACCTTAATGGCACCAATGGTATCATGTCTATAGGAAGACCTTAGAAGAACATGAGAAAGACTGAAGAAAGCATTGGATTGGCTAAAGGAAAGTGGCTTTAAAATTTCCATTGAGAAGTACCAATTTTGTAAAGCCTCAGTAAAGTATGTGGGTCACACTGTATCTCAACAAAGGTATGATTGCTGCTCACCCATAGCAGACAGAAGCATACCGACTTGGCTACATCAAAGAACCATGGAGACCAGAGGACTTTTCTAGGGTCTGGTGGTTATTATTGAAAATTTGTTTAACAGTCTGATTCTTTTTGTACAGCAAAATAACTGTTTGGACATGTATACTCATATTGTATTTAATTTATACCTTAACATATTTAACATGTATTGGTCAACCTGCCATCAGGGGGAGGGGATGGAGGGAAGGAGGGGAAAAATTGGAACAAAAGATTTGGCAATTGTCAATGCTGTAAAATTACCCATGCATATAACTTGTAAATAAAAAGCTATAATAAAAAAAAAAAAGAAAGAAAAGAAATTTTGTTTAAAATCAGCCTGCTATTACTAACCCAATGGTTGACCTCAACAAGGTTCTCCTTTAGTCACTGGTGGACAAGTTAAGATTTTATCAAATACCCCATACATGCACCAGCATCAGCCTATATTGAGCCAAAATAGTTTCTTGCCTTAAGGGGAGATACCATCTTGGAGAAGTTGAATGCAATCCTGTTTCAAGAGAGTGATGGTCTATGAAACCAGTTTCATTTACCATCAAATACTTGAACAGCAGCAGGAAATATTACCCCAAGCTGTAAACAGACAGGTACTGCGAATTCAAAAATTATGTGGATGAAGAGAAGTTACAATTGGACTGACAATAAGCCACTGATATTCCAACCAATGCTGAAGTGGATTGTATTTGTCAGAGGTGGGTCATAGCATGAGCCAATTATAAATTCAGCATCTTCACATGGCTGGCCAGGCAAAACTAATATGGAGGTAGATGCCATGTCCAGAAGGCCTTGTGATACTGAAATTATGGTGATGTTATATATAACTCCCAAGAAACTGGAATACAAACTGGTAACAATTCAGCCAAAAAAATGGTATTTTTCCTAAACAGCATGTCAGCCATGGACTTCCTTGAACTAGCTCTTTTTACTGTAGTCATCCTGTAGTTTGATTGGTAAGGAGAATAGATAGCTGAAAAAAGACTGTGCAGTGATTCAAGCCAAGAATTAAGTCAATACTATCAAGAGATTCAGATACTAGTCCACTGAAGGCATTTTACAATTGAGACAATGGCAAATATTGGAGCTGTGCAATTGAGTCTTATATTAAAATGTCATTGGTTGATACTAGGGAGGACTTGGGTGCTGCTCAGGGTATATCTTTCTTTTTCTTTTTTCTTTTTAAAAATAGCTTTTTATTTTTCCAAATACACGCAACAGCAGTTTTCATGATTCACTTTTGCCAAACCTTGTGTTCCCAAATTCTTTTCCCTCCCTTCTTCCATTCCCTCCCAGAGTCAGCAAGCAATTCGATATAGGTTAAACATGTGTGATTCTTTTTAACGATATTTCCATATTTATCATGCTGCACAAGAAAAATCAGATCAAAAAGAGAAAGAAAAAAAAAGAGGGAAAAAAGCAAACCACAAAAGGTGAAAATACTATGCTTTGATCTATAGTCAGTCTCTATAGTTCTCTTTCTGGATGCAGATGGCACTTTCCATCATAAGTCTGTTGGAATTGCCTTTAATCATATCATTACTGAAAAGAGCCAAGTCCATCACAGTTGATGTTTACATAATCTTGATGTCACTGTGTACAATGTTCTCTCTTTCTACTCACTTCACTTAGCATCAGTTAATGCAAGTCTTTTCAGGCTTTTCTGAAATCAGCCTGCTCATTTCTTATAGAACAATAATATTCCATTGTGGTTATATACCATCACTTATTCAGCCATTCTCCAACTGAGGGGCATCCATTCAATTTCCAGTTCCTTGCTGCCACAAAAAGGGCTGCTACAAATATTTTTGCGCATGTGGGTCCTTTTCCCTTTTTTATGATCTCTTTGGGATACAGGCCCAGGAGAGAGAGAGAGACGCTGCTGGATCAAAGTGTGTGCACAATTTGATAACCTTTCAGATATCATTTCAAATGGCTCTCCAGAATGGTTGGATCAATTCACAACTCCATCAACAATGCATTAGTATTCCAGTTTTCCTATACCCTCTCCAACATTTAGCATTATCTTTTCCTGTCATCTTAGCTAATCTGAGAGATGTGAAGTGGTGCCTCAGAGCTGTCTTAAATTGCATTTCTCTACTCAGTAGAGATTTAGAGCATTTTTTCATCTTCTTGCACAAGATTGCTTGAACTAGTCTTTGAGATATAGTATGCAAACATTTAGAATTTGTCTGCATTGATCTTTTTTTTTTTAATTCTGGAAGGAGATAGCAAGAAGATTAGTCATATATTAGTGACTACTTAACAAAGCAGGTACAGTCATACCAAACCAGGAACTAGGAACTAGGAGCCAGAAAATATCAGCAGTTGCTAAAATATTGTAGAAGTAGTATTTCTCAGTACATAAACTCCCTTTTAGAATGCATTTGTACCAAAGTAGAGACTTTGAAAGTATATTTGCTCAAGATAGCATTAGCTTTGTCTGGCATTAAGAAGTTCAGACAACACCTTATTACCCTTCAGGGAATCTACAACCCAAATATTTCAACTGCACACTGAATAACATGTTAGGAACATGGAGACTAGACCAAAATCTCAATGGAGTGAACATGTGGTTTTCTTAGGATATGCATAAACTCTGACACGAATGATACCACTGAAATTACATATTATTTGTTGATGTTTGATTTATGCTTTGGACTCTATGAAGGTGGAAAACCTGTAAACACAACTACTGCATCTTTTTCTGAGTGAAAAGCAAAAAGAAGTGATGAATTTAGTGGAACCTTGAAAGAAATACATAATGATAGATGCCTAAGTTTGTTTTCAAGACATTAAACAAGGAACCCAAAAATTCTGCTGAGAAATCTGTTCATGGGACAAATGAGTTAGCTGAGCAATGCAAAACTACTTCATAATTAGTTGGAGCTCAATTATTAAACTTGCCCATTAACAAGATAGGGCCATGGTAAAAAGACAATTCACTTCCATTTGTTATTGTCAATAGATGATTTAAGTGTGCTGGCTGGAGTAGGACAAGAGCAAGTGAGTACTCAATTTATGAGCATTCAACTCAGTGGAAATTAAGCAAAAGGGATTGCTTGCCATATATGTAAAAATATACCAGACTGAGATAGTAGCTCAAAAACAGACTTGTTAATTGAAGAAGACTTTGCATACTATATCTCAAAGACCAGTTCAAGCAATCTTATGCAAGAAGCCTTAATCTTGATGCCTTCCCCTTCAAGGTATCCCCAATCTATCTCATATGCATCTTGTATGTACATAGTTTTTATTGCTTTTTTTTGTTCCTCCATTCCTTTTGTTCTTCTCTTCCTTCTCCATCCCCATTTCCCCCATCCCCACCCACACCCCATTAGCCTATAAGGTATTTGAAGCTAGGACAATTTTTTGCCTTTCTTTGTACCAGTCCTAGCCCCAACTCTCAGTGCTTAGCACAGAGTCTTGTAAAGATTTTTAAAATGCTTGTTGAATAACAATATCAATGCACTGAACCCAGAGGTAACAACTTTTCTATTAAGTACTTCAATTCTAGACACTTAGAGTGCAAATGCTTCCTACAAACCACAATAATACTGCTATCATGTTATAAGTTTAAGAAGTTGCTTCATATTAGCATCTTGCATGCTAATTATGAAGTTACTTATTCTTAGTTTTTAATCTCACCTCTGTGCTCATAATCTATTTTGTACTTATGTGTGCATGTGCATATGTATTTATTTATCTTTTTAGGATGTTGACCTAATAGAGATATTGCTGGGTCAAAGGGTATGCATGGTTTTATAGACCTTTGGACATCGTTCCAAATTGCTCTACATGATGATTGAATAACTTCAACAGTGATTAGTGTTTTAATTTCCCCATTTCCCTCCAATGTTTATCATTTTCCTTTTCTATTATATTAGCCAATCTCATAAGTGTTTGGTTGTCTATTTTGCATAACCTACCAATGTTGTTGTTTTGATTTTTTTTTTTTTTTTTTTTTTTTTTTTGCTGTTATGTAAGGCCAGAGAAATTGAGGTAAGACAAGAGATTGGTTTTATTGCCCCACCTTTTTTTAAACAGGTTTTTGAAATAGACTGCCTTTCTGCCAACAGAAAGCCAAGGTTTTTTTTTTTCCTGTTTTTTTCCCCTCAAATTAGTGCAATCAGGTTACAATTAAGTCCAATGAAGAAGTTAACACTCATAAAGCATTTGTTTTATGCTAAGCATCTTTGCAATCTTGAAATGACCGATTGTTTAATTCCTTAATCATTGTTCTTAAAACTTAACAGAGCTTCTTAAATCAACACAACAGACAGACAAGTCAGAAACAAACAGCACAGACACAACAGCACAGAAACAAACAACACTTAACAAATACAAACTAGGGACAAATTCCTGTTATTTCAGGAGTGCCATGAGGGGAGTTTTCAGGTCGACTATCTCTCTCTCCCAGAAACCCAAACTGAGGCTGTTCAAAGATTAACTAAGCTTTCAAACTCCAGAATAGAACTGGAGGGATCAGATCAGGTGTGTTTCCTGCATTCACAGAGAACACTCAGATGTGTTTTCCTGCATTTTTACATACAAAAAATACCAGAACCAAACTGTGCCTAATGGCACCCAGATTTGTGCTGAAAGGCACCCAGATTTGTTCAAACAGGCATCCAGACCAAGTTATGTTTAAAAGAAGCAACCAGATTTGTGCTTGAAGGCAACCAGATGCAATAGTCCCACATGGTGTCCCATTGGCACTTCCCAGAACTGTATGGCTGCATTCAGGCCAGTTTTTCCTAGGGACCCAAATTTGCTATCAGACCAGACAGAAAACCTACCCTGCAAGGGTTTCAAACCAGATTCTCCACTTAGGCCTGATAGAGGTATCAGTGGTGAGACCTTGCTGTGTTTGGATCTGGTCTCCCTGTGGGCCTCTGGAACAAACCAGGGGCCAACTCCCCTAAAAGAGTCCAGAACCAGAACTGGAACCAGCCGACCAAAAGGAATTCATGTTCAAAATCATTTGGCTAGTCTCTCCACGTTGAAAGATTAAAAACCAATCTCTTTTGGCTTTCTTCAGCAATGAGATGATTCAGACCAGTTCCAATTGTTCAGTGATGAAGAGAGCCGTCTACACCCAGAGAGATAACCATGGGAACAGAGGATAGAACCCAGCATAGCATTTTTCACTCTTTCTGTTACTGTTTGCTTGCATTTTTGTTTTCCTTCTCAGGTTTTTTTTTCCTTTCTAGATCTGATTTTTCTTGTGCAGCAAGATAACTGTATATATATATATATATATTGGACTTAACATATGATTTAACATATTTTAAAAAAATAATCTTTGTCTTGCCTCAATTTCTCTGGCATTACAGTTACAGATATTTGTTTGTTATATAGATATACATGTACTGCAGACACACTTTTATATACTACATCTTGCATAAAATTCAGACTGTAACCACCAAAGTAGCCTATTAAATAATGCTATGTATTGTATTAGCTCTATTACATGTGTTGTTTATATGTACTTGCTCTGTGTGTGTGTGTGTGTGTATGTGTGTGTGTATAAAATATGTATTTATTGTGAATGGCACCCTAAGATGATTATCTGGGACTTCAGATTTGTCATCTTTATTCTGTTCAGTGCTGATATAATTTGATGCTATAGTGTATAATTCCAGATATCAAGTGTACTACAGCTGATTTTGCAAGGGCTTCACAATTCCAAACCCCAGGGTAGAATGTAATCCAGCTTTGAGAATTTGCTGGCATCCTAGGATTTGTAGTTCAGAGGGAAACACATTTTCTCTTGACCTTGAGGGAAATTTGGGACTCTTTCAGTCTTGGAACCAAAGGTGGACTTTACTTAACATTTGTGAGTTCTTAAAGGGACACATGTAGTCTGGGAGAGATAAATAGAAGAAAGGATCAGAGGCTGTAAAAGTTGAGTAGTCGCAAATACCATTTCCAGCACAATCTAAGATTTAACAAGTTGAGCTGAAAAGAACTAGTGACTGGCTTGGAGGCAACAACCAAAGAGAAACTGAAAGAAAGGTAAACTACAGCAAAGCAGGGAGAAATTGAGTTGTACCATTAGACCCTGTAAACATCTAGGAACAGAGAACTGAGATCGCACACACACACACAAAACTATATGTACCTCTCCAAGGACTGAGCAAAGTTTCTAAAAGAGGTCTGCCCTTGTTCCAACTTCTCTTCTAACATATGTAATAGTAGATAGTCTCATATTCTTTATCTTTTTTTTTTTACCTAAACATATTATGTATGTTTTACGTACTTTAAATTAATTTTAATTAAACCTTAAACTTTAAATTAAAATAGAGAATCAAATCTACTCTGCTCTGTACCAGGTACAATGCTAAGTACTTTACAAATATTATCTCATTCTATCCTTATAACAACCCTAGGAAGTAAGTGTTATTTTTGTGCCTATTTTATAGATGAGGAAATAGGCAAACAGAGATTACGTGACTCATCCAGGATCATACAACTTGTAAGAATGTATAGCTGCATTTAAACTGAGCTGTTTTTGACTCCATGTCCAGCATTCTAACCATTGTGTCATCTCAGTGCCTAACCTTTGAATGAGTGTTTTTTTTTTTTCCTAACTGGGGGCTCTGAATTATTGTGATTTTACAAATAACTTTTCATCTGATAAAAACTCCATAAAATAGCAGAAAAAGTAGTTATTTGAACACATGAACTAACATAATGCCCCTAGGATAAAAGTAGACTCACTATTGTGATAGAATCTAGCTGATTAGATTTCCAGTTTCTGATATGAGAAAAAAAGGAACAATATAGCTTGGGTTTGAGATATAGGTGAAATTCTGTGCTCTCCCTTCTAGTTGGGAGGAAGGAGCAAAAAGCATACAGCATCTTCTGTACTGTCACCCACTGGTATAATTCAAATATTCTATCAGCACTGTTGTATTTCTTTGAGATATATAACATCTCTGAAGAATTAAAAATGCCTATTTTAGAAAACAGTGGAGAAGCAACTGGTAGACATGAATTGTGTGTAACAAATAACCAGTGAGGAAACTTCAAAGAAGAACAGGATAAAAAGATGTGGAACAGGCAGTTTGCAACCAACAATTTACTCTAGGCCAGATACTGTAGTAAGTGCTGGGGATACAAATACAAAAACAAAACGAAACAAAACAAAAAGATCCAGTTCCTATTCTCCAAGGATTTACATTCTAATGGGGGACGAGAGATATCATCATCATCTTCATCATCATCATCATCATCATCATCATCATCATCATAGTAGAAAGCCTAAAGTCAGGAAGATTCATCTTCCCAAGTTCAAATCTGGCCCCAGCCACTTGCTATATGACCACGGACAGCTCATATAATCCTGTTTGCCTCAGTTTCCTCATTTGTAAAATGAGCTGGAGAAAGAAGTGGCAAACTACTTTAGTATCAACCCCAAATGGAGTCATGAAGAGTCAGATGAAATAACTGAACAATAGTAATAACAAAAGGGAAAGATAGGGAAAACAAACCACAAAACAGAGCTAAAGAGCAGGAATGGAGAGAAGAGATAAAGTATCTTAATGAAATCTATAGAATTAAAACACAGTCAGGAGAGTGAAATATGGACAGCCTGAAAACATTCTAAAAATGGAGGTCCCTAAAAGGAAGAATGAGGCTAGAGAAGCAGAAGGATATTCCAGGGGGAGAAGACCCTATCATCATGGAAATGTGTGATAGGAAAATAAAATAAGCTGATTCTTTGTTGAGGTTGAGGGATAGCTAAAGTGCTCTTCTGGCATTCTCAAAATTCCAGAAGAAATCAAAGAAGGCTCCTAGCCTGCAGGTGGACTCATTCTTATAAACTTATGAAAATTTCATAGGATGGGCAAGAAAAAGGCTGTGATCTGCATGAGGGAATATCCAAATTGATGGCATAAATTGGCTTGCATTTTTGAGTATGAATCATATCTAGTTATTTAGTATCTGTGTACATATTGTTCTCCCACTCCCCGCCCAGCTTTCTTCATTGAGTTGTTTGAGAGTAGGATGGTTTTATTTTTATTTATATATGCCTTAGGCACTTAATAAATGCTTAAGGGACATATTTCTTGTAAACAACATATTGTAGGATTCCAACTTTTAATCCAGTTTGCTATTTGCTTCCGTTTTATGGGAGAGTTCCTCTCATTCACATTCACAGTTAAAATAACTAATTCTGTATTTCCTGCCATCTTATTTACCCTAAGTCATGCTTTTCTCTTTCTTTTCCCCACTTTTCTCCTTCCCAATATTTTGCTTCTGATGACCATCTCTAAGGGACATATTTATTAAACTTCATCCTAGAGGCTAAAGTATAATATAAAATTCTTTAATGAATTGCAATATATTCTATATAATGGCATCAGAGAAAGCCGGTAGTTGGAATTGATTAAAGAAAAAGCATAGTCAAAAAGAAAGAACTGGTCAGGAAGAAAGACATTAAATCAGATAAACAGTAAAATCTGGTCACTGGAAAAAAGGGATTTGCCAAGGAGCAGAAATAATTCTTTAGGTACCTCCCCCAAGATCATCCCATTTCATTCACCTTCATTTCATGCTCACTAAACTACTTTTTTTATGAGTACAGTCTTCTGGGTAATTTCATACTAGGAATGTAGTGCTCTGGATATGTAAGCATCCAGTCCCTATAAAGGTCCCTTTCCTATTACAAATTAACAAATTAGTATTTTAGTTTAATCAATGTAGCTTTAGAATTTGGGCATCATAAATCATTCCTCGGCAGCTTGTCTTTTTGTAGAGAAAATGATAAAGTCACATTCTTGAAGCACAACTCTTTCTATTCTGTAGTTTTCTAAGTGGAAAGTAAGGAGGTTGTGAAAACAAACTGTCTAAGACACAATATCCAGGAGACAAGGCATGATAGCTTCCAATTTTTTTTCAATTTAATTTTTTATTTATTTTAACATTAACTCAAAAAAATTTTGAGTTCTGAATTCTCTTCTATCACCTGACCCTCTCCCAATCATTGAGAAGGTAAGAAATGTGATGTCAATTATACATCTTTGAGGGCAGGGAATGTTTTCCTTTTTGTCTTTGTATCCCCCAAGGATTCTCAAAAGTCTTCTCTAGCACCACAATTTGAAAAGTGCTCAGCTTTTTCCTTAGTAGGTGTTTTTCATTAAATGTTATTTGGTTGATAGAATTGACTTGAATTGAAATTGGCTTTTTTAGTTATGATATTTTATTTTCCCAAATACATGCAAAACATATTTCCATGTTAACCAATTTTGGGGGGGAAACAAGAAAAAAAGTGAAAAAGAGTGCTTTAATCTGCACTCAGAATCCATCAGTTCTCTCTCTAAAGGTGGATAGCATTTTTCATCATAAATCTTTCAGAATTGTCTTGCATCATTGTGCGATCAGAAAAGCACATTTGATCATCATAAAATATTATTGTTATTTTGTACACTGTTCTCCTGGTTCTGTTAATTTCACTTTGCATCAGTCATATAAGTCTCCCCAGGTTTTTCTGAGAGTGAGCTGTTCATCAATTTTTTATAATTTTATGCTCATCATTTTTATTTTTATACTAAAATAATAATTTATCACAATCATATACCAAAATTTTGTTCAATCTATCCTTCAAATTGATTGACATCCCTTCAATTTCCAATTCCAACATCCAATTCAATGTCTAATATCCTATTCTTAAGTAGTTAAAGGCTATTATGTTCATGAAAGAGCTATCATGTGTAAAACAAAAAGATTAGGTTTATTCTGACTGGACAGTATAAGGAACAACTTCTTTGGGGAGAGGCAGATTTAAGTTCCATGTAAGGAAAATAACTTGCTAAGGATTAGGTTGGTTGCCTTGGGAGATAATGGAGTCCTCATTGTTCTTTGTTTTCCATTAAAGGGTGAATCAGTTATTTGTCAAGAGTATTATAAAGGGTCATCACTCTGTATTTTCCATCATAGGTTGGATCAGCATTTGTCAGGAATGTTGCAAATGGTTCGTGTTCAGCTACAGAATGATAATGATCTCTGAAGTCCCTGCTACTCTTAGATTCAGAGGAAGCAGGTCATTCCTAAGGGGGATGGACTCTGGGGCAATTAATATGTATGTCTGGGAAAACTTCCTCCTTTTATGAATCATCCTAATATTCTCACACTAATGAATAAATATCATTTAGTTAGAATGGACATCAAAGGCAGCACTCACTAATGATATTTAAATGGTAGTTGTCAGAAATAACAATCATTAAGAAAGATAGTACAGGGAGAAAATAACTCAACCTGGCTACATGAAGACTAAAGAGGTTGCAAAGGGCAAGAACCGACTACAAACAAATAATAAATATATTTTAGACATCAGTTAGTAGCCAAGTTATATTCCATCTCCTTTTGCAATTGCCAAGAATCCCAAATATCTCCTTGATATGTAACTTTAGGGATGGATACTAGTAACAATAGCTAACATTTATATAATGTTTGCAAAGTGCTTCATATAGATTATTTCCCTTGATCCCCACTACCACCCTATGAGATAGGTGCTATAATTCCTTCTCCCCCCATTTTAATGTTGAAGAATTAAGGTTAAGGAATGTTGTGACTTGCTCTGGGTTGCATGGCTCTGTCTAGTCTCATCTACCTCTCTATAAGGGCTACCAGGTAAAAACTAAAGACTCTCTTTAGTTTCCTTGCCCCCAGAGATATAAATCTACTCAAGGTTGTGAACTCTGGAGGAGAGCTGATTTGGCTAAGTATTGGAAGGTGAATATTTCAACAGAAATTTGAATCTTCTATGACCATCCAGCATTCTATCGACCATTGAACAGAATCAGATTTACTATAAGCCCTGCCTTACATGTGTTAGAATGTAAGCTCCTGAAGGCCAAGGAATGTTTTCCTTTTTGTCTTTGTATCCCCCAAGGATTCTCAAAAGTCTTCTCTAGCACCACAATTTGAAAAGTGCTCAGCTTTTTCCTTACTAGGTGCTTTTATTAAATATTATTTGGTTGGTAGAATTGACTTGAATTGAAAATGACTTTTTTTAGTTAGGTATTTTATTTTCCCAAACACATGCAAAGATAGTTTTCAATATTCACCTTTACAAAACCTTGTGTTATAAATTTTTTCTCCCTGTCTTCCTCCTTCTCCTTTCTCCAAGATAGCAAATGATCTGATAGAGGTTAAACACATGCAGTTCTTCTAAACATATTTCTATGTTTAAGAAAAACAAACAACAATAACTACAACAACAAAGGTGAATACTATGCTTTAATCCACACTCAGTCTCTATAGTTCTCTCTCTGGATGTGGATGGCTCTTTCTATCACAAGTCTATTGGAATTGCCTTGAATCCCCTCATTGTTGAAAAGAACCGAGTCTATAACAGCTGATCATCACATAATCTTGTTGTTACTGTATACAGTATTCTTTTGGTTCTGCTCACTTCACTCAGCATCAGTTGATATGTCTTTCCAGGCTTTTCTAAAATCAGTCTGCTCATCATTTCTTATAGAATAAGAAAATGACTTTTTCCCCATAAGAACTGGGTTGTACAATTAGGCCTGGGAACATCAATCAAGAGTTTAAATTAGGGCCTTAAAAGATGTATCTATCTTGGGGGTAATGAGGGGGTGGTGGTGGATATTGAGAAATTCCATTCCTTGGAGGAACTTGACCAGACAGAACTTTACATGTGAGTTCTCTGTTATCTCATCTCAGTTCCTTCTTGCTCAGTTCCACTCTTTTGCCACCATTGATATTTCCCAGAGAGGTGAAAAAAGGGTACTGGTAATTCCTCATTCCTTATATTCACAGTCTCCCAAATAATTAAGAAGAAAAAAACCACAATTTCCAAAGCAGTATCTATTCAATGGAGGTTAACTCTGAAGTGGAGAATAGAAAGACTGAGTGAAAACAGTTTCTAAATTGATGAGCAGATCCTCAAAACAATGATTCTATAATCATAGCTGATATTTATAAAGTGATTTCCAGTGGTTAGACTATTTTGTATACATTATCTTTTTTGATCTTCACCCCAATATTGTGAAGAAAATACTAGTTATAATTGTCCCAATATTACAGAGGAGAAAACTGAGGGTCAGAGAAGTTGAGGCTACCTGGTAGTCATATGACTATAACTTATAGTTTTAGAAGCAGAATTTGACCCCGGATTGCTTCTGATTCCATGTTCAATGATTTTTTAAAGTTAGATTTTCTTTATTATTTATGAACTAAAAATTTATCAACAAAATGTACATTTTGTTATAGGAAGAACAAAAAGAAGACTGTATATGAAACTATAATCTAAATGGATTTTTAAAATGCATATTAAATTTAATAAAGTAGTAGTAGTAATAGCTAAATTGCCCTGTCCCAATTATGTGCTTTTTAAAAAAACTACAGATACTATCTCATATATTAGCACATTTTTTTTCAGTTCTAGAGTTAAGCTTGTGTGCACAGGATGAGAAATAGCTGGAGTTTGATGGGGGAAAACCATCTGCAGGACTGGCAGTCAGGAAATCTGATTCAAATTCTGAGTCTACCATTTAATACTTGTGTAACTTTTGGCAGTAGAATATACTATATAGTATATGTAGGATAATGGGCAAGTTGCTTTTTTGCTATTCAGTGGTGTCTGATTTTGGGGGGACCTTAGGCCTTAGGCCATTGCAGTTCAGAATTTCTAAACTCAAGTGATCAACTAGTCTCGGTCTCCCCAGCCAAGGAGTGGTTTCCTAGACTAGACAATCAGACTAGAATTCACACTGACATGTTGATGGTGAGGGAAAAGGTAGCATAGTAATTAGGAAGTGCTATCAGGCATAGGTCTGGAAGTTTTAAAGGGAATTAACAGGCTGGGTGATTTTTGTGCAACTTGACATAGATCATCTAACCTAGAAGGAACTTTGCTCATCATCCAGTCTAATCATTTTGTAGATGAGAGGGTACAAACCAGAATCAAAGTCTCCTAACTTTTAGTTGTTTTTTCTCCCACTGCACCAAATTCCCTTGTAAGAAACTGACCTTACTTCTGTTGGGACCTCATGTGTAATATCCCTGGCAAGAGGTCAACCAGAATACATATGAAAACCTCTAGTGAAAGGAAACTCATTACCTTTCAAAACAACTCATTTGACTTTTAGACAGCTCTGTTTATTAGGAAGATTTTCTTTATATCAAGTTTGAATCTACCTCTTGGCATCTTCCATCCATTGCTCCTGGTTTTCCTGTCTGGAATCCAGCAGAGGAGATCCATTATGCTTTTCAAGAAAGACTGTCATACAGGAAAAAATAATGATGAATGTTGGAGGGGATGCGGGAAAACTGGGACACTGATGCATTGTTGGTGGAATTGTGAACGAATCCAACCATTCTGGAGAGCAATCTGGAATTATGCCCAAAAAGTTATCAAACTGTGCATATCCTTTGATCCAGCAGTGTTACTTCTGGGCTTGTATCCCAAAGAGATACTAAAGAAGGGAAAGGGACCTGTATGTGCCAAAATGTTTGTGGCAGCTCTGTTTGTAGTGGCTAGAAACTGGAAAATGAATGGATGCCCATCAATTGGAGAATGGCTGGGTAAATTGTGGTATATGAACGTTACGGAATATTATTGTTCTGTAAGAAATGACCAGCAGGATGAATACAGAGAGGCTTAGAGAGACCTACATGGACTGATGCTAAGTGAGATGAGCAGAACCAGGAGATCATTATACACTTCGACAACGATATTGTATGAGGATGTATTCTGATGGAAGTGGATTTCTTTGACAAAGAGACCTAACTCAGTTTCAATTGATAAATGATGGACAGAAGCAGCTACACTCAAAGAAAGAACACTGGGAAATGAATGTGAACTATTTGCATTTTTGTTTTTCTTCCCAGGTTATTTTTATCTTCTGAATCCAATTCTCCCTGTGCAACAAGAGAACTGTTCGCTTCTGCACATATATATTGTATCTAGGATATACTGCAACATATCTAACATATATAGGACTGCTTGCCAACTAGGGGAGGGGGTGGAGGGAAGGAGGGGAAAAATCGGAACAGAAGCAATTGCAAGGGATAATGTTGTAAAAAAAAAATTACCCTGGCATGGATTCTGTTAATATAAAGTTATTATAAAATAAAATAAAATAAAAAATATATATATATAAATATATATATAAAAGAAAGACTGTCATATATCAAATACAGATGTCACCTGTAAAATGATGGCATTGGACTGGGTGATCTCTAGGGTATTTACCAATTTTATCTCCCATAAACTTTTGTCTGTTTTAAAAGTTTTCTCTTTTCTTTCTAGCCATTAATTTCTTCAGTCAATCCTCACATGGCCTATCTTTGAATTCCCTCACCTTCTTGTTCTTCTAGAAATATTGCAGACTTTTCTCCAAAATGGCAACCCAAACCACAGAATCCTGTGAATTTCAGCTAACTGGGGCAGACAAGAGTATTATAGGATTAAAAATCTCCCTTGTTGTGGACATTATGCCAATATTAATGCAATCTAAAATGGTAGCTTTTTGACTTCCTTCTTGACTTATAGGCTCTCTACTAACAGCCCCAAGTTTTATTTTTTTTTAACTCGAACTATTATTCAGCCACATCTTCTCCAACTTGTAATTGTGTAGTACCTAGTCTCTGTTGATGGACAGTATGGTACAACTAACTAACCATTTATTAAACATATGCTATATTCCAAGTATTACAGAAGTGGAAGATAATATATCATAAAGAAAAATAGCAAGAAGGTTCATATGGTAGGATTATAGTGTCTATGAGAGTATTAATGGATCTAGAAAAGCAAGCTATTGTGGCAGCTAGATGGCTAATAAATAGAGCACCAGCCCTGAAATCAGGAGGAGCTGAGTTCAAATTCAGCCTCAGATATTTAATATTTACTAGCTGAGCAAGTCACTTACCCCCAACTCTGTCATCAAAAAAGAAAAAGAAAGGTAAGCTATCGGGGGCTTTAAATACTAAATAAAATGACATTTTATTCTACAAGCATTAGGGAACCATTAGAGTTTATTAAGTAGAGGAATGGCTGTCAAAGTTGAGCTTTAAGAAAATCCTATTAGTTAGTTGGTACAATGCCTAGAGCACCAGCCTTGAAGTCAGGAGGACCTGAATTCAAATTTGACCTCAAACATTTAGCACTTCCTAGCTGGGTGACCTTGGGCAAATCACTTAACCCCAATTGCCCCAGCAAAAAAAAAAAAATCTCATTAGGAGGCAGAGCCAAGATGGTAAGTAAAGGTAGGGGCTCACCTGAGCTCTCCCCCAATCCCCTACAAATACTTAAAAAAAATAAAGCTTTTTATTTTCAAAACATATGCACTGATAATTTGACAACATTGACCCTTGCATAGCCTTGTGTTTCATAGTTTCGCCTCCTTCTCCCCACCCCCACCCCTAGATGGCAATATATTAAATATGTTAAAATAGATGTTAAATCTAATATTGTAAACATATTTATACAATTCTCTTGTTGCACAAGAGAACTCAGATCAAAAAAAGAAAGTAAATTAGTAAGAAAACAAAATGCAAAAAAAAAAAAAAAAGAGTAAGAATGTTATGTTGTGATCCACATTCAGTGCCTACAGTCCTCTCTCTGGGTGGCTCTCTTTATCATAAGATCAATGGAACTGGCATCAATTATCTCATTGTTGAAAAGAGTCATGTTCATCAGAATTGATCATTGTATAATCTCGCTGTTGCTGTGTGCAATGATCTCCTTGTTCTGCTCATTTCACTCAGCATCAGTTCATGTAAGTCTCTCCAGGCCTCTCTGAAATCATCCTGCTGGTCATTTTTATATACCAATAATATTCCAGCCATTCTCCAACTGATGGGCATCCACTCAATTTCCAGTTTCTTGTCTCTATGAAAAGATTTACAAACATTTTTGCACATGTGGATCCCTTTCTTTCCTTTAAGATCTCTTTGGAATATAGGCCCAATAGAAACCCTGCTGGGTCAAAGGATATGCACAGTTTGATAACTTTTTGAACATAGCTCCAAATTGCTCTCCAGAATGGCTGGATCCGTTCACAACTCCACCAACAATGTATTAGTGTCCCAATTTTCCCACATCTCCTCCAACATTCGTCCTTGTCTTTTCCTATCATCTTAGCCAATCTGAGAGGTGTGTAGTGGTTCTCAGAGTTATTTTAATTTGCATTTTTCTAATCAGTAGTGATTTAGAGCACCTTCTCATATGATTAAAAATAGTTTAAATTTTTTCATCTGAAAATTTTCTATTTGTATCCTTTGACCATTTATCATTTGGAGAATGGCTCAGATTCTTATAAATTTGAGTAAATTCTCTATATATTTTAGAAATGAGGCCTTTAATGTAAAAATGTTTTCCCAGTTTATTGCTTCCCTTCTAATCTTGTCTGCATTAGTTTTATTTGTACAAAAACTTTTAAACTTGTTATAAGCAAAATTATCTATCTGGTATTCAATTATGAGTTCCATTTCTTCTTTGGATACAAATTCCTTCCTTCTCCACAGATCTGAGAGGTAAACTATCCTATGCTCCTCTGATTTGCTTATGAAATCACTTTTTTGGGAGCTGAGGCAATTGGAGTTAAGTGACTTGCCCAGGGTAACACAACTAGGAAGTGTTAAGAGTCTGAGCCCAGATTTGAACTTGGGTCCTCTTGACTTCAGGGCTAGTGCTCTATTCACTGGGCCATCACTCTTTATGTCTAAATCATGAACCCATTTAGATCTTAGCTTGATATGTGGTGTTAGGTGTGCGTCAAGCCCTAAGTTCTTCCATACTAGTTTCCAATTTTCCCAGCAGTTTTTGTCAAATAGTGAGTTCTTATCCCAAAATCTGGGATCTTTAGGCTTGTCAAACACTAGATTGCTATAGCTATTGCCTATTTTGTCCTCTGATCCTAACCTATTCCACTGATCAACTACTCCATTTCTTAGCCAGTAACAAATGGTTTTGATGACTTTATAATATAGTTTTAGATCTGGCACAGCTAGGCCACCTTCATTGGTATTTTTTTTCATTAATTCCCTTGAATTCTTGACCTTTTGTTCTTCCCGATGAACTTTGTTACTATTTTTTCTAGATCTGAAAAATAATTTCTTGGGAGTTTGATTGGTACTGCACTATAAATAAGTAGGTTAATTTAGGTCCCTACAAATACTTTTTTTAAATGAGTCTAAACAAATTCTAAGGCATCAGAACCCACAAAAAGATGGTGTGGAGCAATCGTTCAGTCCAAGATAATTTAGATGTTCAGTAGGAAAGGTTTATTGCACTAGGGTGAGAGTGGAGCACAGTCCACACAGCATGCCAGCACAGCCCTGGTCCCAGCAAACCAGGAACAGGCTTTGGGAGGCTCTGAATCAAAAGCTTCAGTAGTGGCTTCCAGAGCTCTCAGCCTGCAGACTGTAAGGAAGGTCAAACAGGTGGTCAGAAGGAGATTATAGAAGTCTCTTTGCTAACACTGAGGTTGCACCCATATTCAGAGAGGGATCTCAATCCTGGGTGGCAGTCTGAGAGCGAGGAGGACACAAGCACACTAGAGCTTGCAGCCACAGTAGAGTAGGGACTCTCCTCACAGTTCCAGAACAGAAAGAAAATGCTTGTGGTCACTCACAGGTCAGGAAAGTAAAAAACACACTTCTCCTTCAATCTCATCACCTTGGAAGAACTGAAAACTTATACCTTCTTAGAAGGATCTCTGAAAACAGCTGCACAAAACCCCTGAATCTTGGGACAATGCATCTTCTACACTGGAAACAGAGCCTTACTTTTAAAAAGAGTTAAAAGTCAAGTAATAGGCTCTGAAAGTGAGCAAACAATAGAAAAAGATTCTGACCATAGAAAATTACCACAATTATAAGGAAAATCAAAATATATACTCATCAGAAGATAAAGCTTCTACATTCAAAACCTCTAAGAAAGGTAAGAATTAGTCTCAGACCAAGGTAGAACTCAAAAAGGATTATGAAAATCAAGAATGAACTGATGCTGAGTGAAGTGAGTAGAACCAAGAGAACATAATACATAGTAACAGCAAGATTATGTGACGATAAAGCTCTTCTCAACAATATGGTAATGTAAGGTAATTCCAATAGAGTTGAGATGGAAAATGCCATCTGCATCCAGAGAGAAAACTATAGAGACAGAATGTGGCTGGAAGCATAATATTTTCACCTTTTATGTTTGTTTTTTTTCTTTCTCATTTATCTCCTTTTGGTCTGATTTTTCTTGTACAACATGATAAATAGGGAAATATGTTTAAAAGAATTGCTCATATTTAACTTATATGTGATATTTGCTGTCTTGAGGAGAGAATAGGTAAGAGAGGAAGAAAAATTTGAAACCCAAAGTCTTACAAAAATTAATGTTGAAAACTGTCTTTACATGTATTTGGAAAAATAAAATACTTTTGAAAATCAAGTAAGAGAGGTAGAGGAAAAATTGAGAAGAGAAACGAGAATGATGCAAAAAGAAGTACAAAAAGCCAATGATGAGTACAAAAAGCAAAATTGGCCAAATGGAAAGGTGGTACAAAAGCTCACTGAAGAAAAATTCCTTGAAAGTTAGAATTGTTTAAATAGAAGCTAATGAGTTTATGAGAAATTAAGAAACAATAAAACCAAAAGCAGAAAAAAAAGAAGGCAATATGAAATATCTCATTGGAAAAACAACTGACTTGGAAAATAACTCCAGAAGAAATAATTCAAAAATCATTGAACTTCCATGAAGGCATCATCAAAAAAACAAAAGAGCCTAGATGTCATCTTTCAAGAATGTGTCAAGGAAAACTTTCCTGACATTCTAGGACTGGGGGCAACTAGATGGGCTAGTGTGTAGAGCACAGGCTCGGAAGTCAGAAAGACCTGAGTTCAAATTCAGCCTTAGATATTTAATTGACACTATTGTGAGCCTGGGGCAAGTTACTTAACCCCAACTGCCTCACCACCAACAAAAAATAATAATAATGATGATGATATACAGGGTTATATAGAAATTGAAAGAATCCACTGATTCCTCCTGAAAAAAAAATGAAAATTTCAAGGAATATTACACCCTAATTCCAGAACTCTCAGTTCTAGAAGAAAATACTGCAGACATCCAAAAACAAACAATTCAAGTATTGCAGAGCTACAGTCAGGATAACACAAGCTTTAGTAGGATCTACATAAAGAATCAGAGGGTTTGGAATAATGTTCTAGAAAACAAAGGAGTTAGGATTACAACCAAGAATCACCTACCCAGCCACACTGAGTATAATCCCTCAATGAAATAGAGGCTTTTCAAGCATTCTTGATCAAAATACCAGAACTGAATAGAAAATTTGACTTTCAAATGCAATATTCAAAAGAAGCATAAAAAGGTAACAAAGAAAAGGGAAATCAAATAGGAAATTCAACCAGTTGAATTTGAGATGAAGAAAGATATGTATACATATCAAATTTTTGGTCTTTATGCAAACAATAAAATCAAAAGAATGAAAAAAAAGAAGACAATATGAAATATCTCATGATGAAAATGAAAGAAAATGCAGATTCCCTCTTAGCAAAACCTTTTGCTTGTTTTATTTTTTTCCATTTATGTTGTAGTAGTTACTTTGTATATTGCTTCCTTGGTTAGTTTATTTTATTTTACATGAGTTCATATGAGTCTTCTCTATATTTCATTTTTATATAAATATATGTATATATCTATATATATTCCTATGTATATATATAGCTATACATATATTTCTTCATGTTCATAATTATTATTTCTTAACGCAGAATGAAATTTTATTATATTCATGAATCACAACTTATTTAAATATTCTCCAATAAAGAATCTTTGTTTCTAGGTTTTTAAAAACATTTTGGAGTATACGTGATCTTTCTTTTTTGTTAGTGATCTACAGAGGCAAATGTCTGGTGGCATAATCTCTGGGTCAAAAAATAATAGACATTTTGATCTGTTTTATTCACAGAATTCCAAATTGCTTTTCAGAATGGTTGGGCCAGTTCACAGCTCCACCAATTCACCAATAGTGTATTAGCAGTTTTATAATCTCTTCAACATTGTTTCAATCTTTTGTCCTTGTCAGTTTGTTGAATGTGAGGTAAAACCTCAGAGTTGTTTTAATGTGCATTTCTTTTATTAATAAGGGGGAATATTCTTCTATATCGTTGTTAATAGTTGTAATTCTTTTTAGAATTATTTGTTCATGTCCTTTGCCTCCTTTTCTGTTGGAAAATAGCCTTTGGTCTTATATCTTTTAGTTTTTATCAGATCCACATAGAGATATGTGCCACAAAAAAATTTTCCCCCGGGGTATTGATTTCCCTTTTTATCCTGACTGCATTAATTTTGTTCATGCAAAAGTTTTTCAACTGAAATTATCTGTTTTATGTTTTAGGCAGTTATCCATTCTACACTGTGGGAGTTGGGCACAATGTCCCCCTAAAGGAGTCTGAATTTTTTTTTCTTTTATGGTGTGTTTACAGCTCCTTATTGGAAAATTTGGGTTAAATATTTGGTTATATGTCATCTATGTCATCTGCTGTACTTGATGAGTTTCCTGGGGTTCTACAAAACTCCCCTCAAGTTTCCATTTAATTTCTAATGCTAACCAGTAATCTATCAAAACTGTAATGAGAAAAGTTGTGATGTGTAATCTCTTCTGTTTCTTGGCTGCCTAAGAATTCATCTCCTATCCATTGCTGTGAAAATTACATAGTCTGTTTGTCTTCTAATTTTTTTTATGATAATATCTTTAACCTGGTCATGTATCCACTTTGAATTTATTGTGGTTTATGGCAGAGCTTCTTAAACTTTTTCTACTTGTGACCTTTTTCACCCAAAAATTTTTTAGCCAGACTCATCTTGAATTTGAGTTGGGGTATTTCTCCAATGGTATGCAGTGCTAAGTGTGCATGTTGTGTGGACCAAGGCTGCAATGAAGTGGAGCAATGAAACATGGGCAAGTGCTGCCACAAATATCCTGGATTTATTATGTGTTTGATTTTGAATTAAAATTTGATTATTGTGCTGCACCCCTATGGATTTCTAAAGCTTTGGTATATGGTATAACATCTTGGTCTAGACAATTTTTGCTATACTGCTTTTCAGTTTTCCTAGAAGGTTTTGTCAAATAGGAATTTTTTCTTCCAACTAATTATGTTCTCAGTTGTATTGAACATTGGGTTATTGAGTTAAATTTTTCCTTGTTTAGACTGTTTCCTTGAGCAATATTTTTTGGGGGTGAAAATAGTTTTAATTATATCTTTTTATTTTCAAAATACACGTAAAGCTACTTGTCAAATTCATCTTTGCAAAACTTTGTGTCCCAAATTTTTCTTCTTCCCTTTTTCCTATTCCCCTTTCCTAGACAGTAAGTAATCCAATATAAGTTAAATATGTAAGTCTTCTAAATGTATTTCTACATTTATCATGCTGCACAAGAAAAATCAGATCAAAAAGGAAAAAAAGAGAAAAAAAAATCAAGCAAACAACAAAAAAGATGAAAATACAATGTTTTGATCTATATTCAATCCCCATGGTCCTCTTTCTGGAAGCAGATGCCATCACAAGTCTATATGAATTGGCCTGAATCACCTCATTGTTGAAAAGAACCACATCCTTCAGAATTGATCATCACATAGTCTTATTGTTGATATGTATAATGCTCTTTTGGTTTTCCTCACTTCACGTAGTATCAATTCATATAAGTCTCTCCAGTCTTCTCTGAAATCATTTTTATAGAACAATATGTATTTCCTTACATTCATATACCATAACTCATTCAGCCATACCCCAACTGATGGGCATCCACTCAGTTTCCAGTTCCTTGACACTCTTAAAAGGGCTGCCACAAACATTTTTGTACATTGTAATATTCTTCTCTAAAATGAAATATTCTCTGGGCAGTTTTCTTGGGGGGCTTCTGGGGGCAGCCAGTAATCACCACAAGTGCAACCAGGGTTTAAAGTCCAATTCCTTTATTGGCTCCTTCAAAATCTTTTCTCCTTCACTTGGGGCTCGGCTAGTTTTCTGGAGGCCTTCCGGAACTTGGTTTCATTGTTCTCCATAGGACAGCCTGCCATCACTTCTCTGTCTTCCTTCTTTCTGGCCAACTGCCTCTCTGGCTTGTGAATCTCCTTGACTGAATCCTGGCTTCTGAATCTCCAGGAGTGAATCCTGGTTGAGGCTCCTAGCTTATATATGTTCTCTTAAAGGTGTGAATCTTGTAGAACTCTAGTAAGTACTAAGTACATAATCATTGTCTATCAATTCCAGTGATTTAGCACCTTGTTTCAAGTTCTGGCCCATAACATCTTCTTGTAGGATCAAATCAATCATACTGAACCATGCTAAATTAGATAATTATTTCTCTATCAATTCCACTGACTTAAGTACCTTGTAAGAATCCTAACAATACATGTGGGTCCTTTTTCTTTTTATAAGATCTCTTTGGGATACAGACCCAGTAGAGACAATGCTGGATCAAAAGACATGCAATTTGATAGCCCTTTGGGCATAATTCCAAATTGCTCTCCAGAATAATTAGATTAGTTCACAACTCCACCAACAATTTATTAATGTCCCAGTTTTCCCATATTCCCTCCAACACTGATCGTTATCTTTTCCTGTCATGTTGGCCAATCTGAGAGATATGTAATATTGACCAACATTTTGTAAGCAAACTTTACCATTTTTCTTCCCTCTGTTTAGAGAACAGATAGTATCAGATGTTATTTTTAAATTCTGACAAACTTAATCTTTAATTAAGCTTTCTATTGCCATAGTATTATCAGTTTTCCATTTTTTTCTGTGAAAGTCAGACCATTTTCATAACAATTACATCAAATCTCCAACATCCCATTAATTTTAAAGGTCTTAGTATTAGGTGAACCAAATGATGATAATTCTACTCCACTGCAGGACATTATTTTCATATCCAGTTTCACCTACCTAGAACTAAATCCTTTTTTGAAAATAGCTCTGGCAGTTTTTACCAAGGTCAGTGTATCCTAGAGAAATAGACATCGCTGAGTGCTGACAAGACTGCCTCAAAAGAAAAGGATCCACATGTGCAAAAATATTTGTAGCAACCCTTTTTGTGGTGGCAAGGAACTGAAAATTGAGTGGATGCCCATCAGTTGGAGAATGGCTGAATAAGTTATAGTATATGCCTCCAGAAAAAGGATTGTGGGAACTGAATGTGGATCACAACATTTCATCTTTTTTTGTTGTTGTGCTTTCTGTTTTCTTTCTCATTTTTTCCTTTTTGATCTGATTTTTTCTTGTGCATCTTGATAATTATTAAAATATGCATAGAAGAATTGCACATGTTTAACATATAGTAGATTACTTGGAGGTGGGGAGGGGAGAGAGAAAGGAAAAGAGAAAAAAATTTGTAGCACAAGATTTTGCAAGGGTGAATGTTGAAAACTATTTTTGCATGTACTTTGAAAATAAAAAAGCCATTATTAAAAAGATATATACATACACATACATGCATATACATACATATATATATACATACACACACACACACACACACACACACACACATATATATATATATATATATATATATATATATATATATATATATATATATATATATATGTGTCATGGTCTCTTCAGGGAGCCATACTTTTTCCTGAAAGATAAGAAACTGCTATAGGGAGACATGCACCAATAGAGAATCAGGGTCAGAGACATATATCAGGATCAGAGGGAAGAAAACACAATTATGTTCTCCTTTCTAAGATAGTAGTCATTACCAGATGTAATCAGGAAGAGGAGAAGGATTCAGGGAAATTAATGTATGTGGAGCGACAACCCAAATCTATGGTACAATATGTCATATGAATTGTAGAGTTTTTGATTTCTAGCAACTCTGAGTTTGTGGGAGTTGGGCCAACATCCTGTGTACTAGCATGAGTCTAGAGGATTACATAGATACCTAGGGAAAGTATAAGAACACCCAAGAGGCAAAGGGAATTGTATGAATAATAAATGAGCTCATGAATTCTTTCCTTTTCTTTTTTTTTTAATGAGGCAGTTGGAGTTAAATGACTTGCTCAGGATCAGACATCTAGTAAATGCTCAGTATCTGAAGTGGAATTTGAATTTAGGTCCTCTGGATCCCAGGATCCACTGTGCCACCTTGCTGCCCCCTCATGGATTCTTTATTGGGTGTGCAAAAAAGGCAGTTGGGTGACACAGTGGCTAAAGCCCCGAGTTTGGAGTCAGTAGGACTTGAATTCAAAACTGACTTCAGGAATATGTATAAGTTTCATGACCTTGGATATGTCACTTAAATTCTCTTTAATTTCAATTATAAAATGGTGGCAATAATAACATCTACCTCCTAGGATTGTTGTAAGGATCAACATTTGTAAAGTGTTTGGCATATGGCCTGGCAAATGTTGGATGCAATATAAATTCTTAATCCCTTTCCTCTTCCCTGAAAAAATGGATCACATTCAATATATTACCAGATTAAGTGCTTGCATGGGAGCTGAGGACCTGTTAGACATAAAGCCAATGCTGATATTTCTAAGAGAAATCTCAGGGGCATGAACCATAGAGACTTGAGAGACAAACAAGTTCTGGGCTATTGTGTTATACTCCATCCATTGATCTTGCCCAGAAGTTCTCCAATATGCTTCATCTGTCCTGTTTGTGTTTTTTCACTTGGGATTACATTTTCTTGCTATTGATTACTACTCTATCATCACCCTCTTAAAAAATCTATTTCTTTTGAATAAAGTTCACGCTTGTATTGCCTTATTATAGCTGTGAGTCATAGCCAAACAAGTCTCAATTATATTTTTAAGAGTATAAGGGGATTGGTTGAGTCAACCAAGAAAATCAACTAATCCCATATAAAGTAATTGACAGGCTGCTGACCCTGACACATACAAACACACACTTATACATTTATTTATGTGTATGTATATATTTTTAAAGTAGAGAGACACCGCCATTGAATCACTCAATCAGCTGGAGGAATGAACAAGCAAAGCCTAAGCATTTCTATTAAATCAATTGTCATCAAAGAGTTTAGACTAGAATTAGAAGTCCTCTCTGAGTTGATCAGTTTAGAATCCTGAAAACCATGGGATAAAATGGAGTTAAATATACTCAGATTAGTTGTACAAAAAGTATGTTTGGATTGGTCAGATCCTCGGGGTCTTGTGTAAAATAGCGAGCCAATTTGGAATCCAAGCATTTGAGCATCTGGCAATTGAAACAGATATTCCAGCCAAGAAGGAATTGCTTGGGGAGAGGAGAGAACCTCAGTTTTCTCTGCCCACCTTCTCCCTATTCCCCCCTACTTTGGAGGTCAGAAGAATTTGGTATTGCAGTAGCTGGCACGGTAATAGTGACTGGCAGCAGTATTGACATTATCAATAGCTAGAGACAAATTGGAGACACAGAGGAATGGTAGCTTCAATACTCTACGATCAGCCCAGCAGAAAGACTGCAGCATGCTTAAGGAAACCTTCATGAGTATACCCTCCCCACCAAAGGAAGGAAAAAGCCTTCAGTAATGGGAACTATGAATTATTCTTTTACCACATATGTTCTCTAAACTGGAGCTCCCTTTCTTCTCTCTGTATGTGTTTGTGGGAGAACATATCTCAAACTTCGGGAAGATGGAGGAGAAATGGGAAGGGTTTTGTAACACCTGATATTACCATATCACTTTAAAATAAATATCCAGTTCCTTAAAAAAAGACAACTGATAACAAATGATAATCCTGGTGGGAAGCATACCAGAGGGAGTTTATGAGTTGTAGATTTAGAAAGACACCCTCAAGAAAAGGATCTACATGTGCAAAAGTGTTTGTAACAACTCTTTGTAGTATCAAGGAACTGAAAACTGAGTGTATGCCCATCAAATGGAGAATGGCTAAATAAGCTATGGTATATGAATGTAATAGAGTATCTATAAGAAATGATCAGCAGGCTGATTTCAGAAAAGCCTAGCACATGAACTGATACGGAGTGAAGTGAGCAGAATCAAGAGAACATTGTACACAGTAACAACAAGATTATGCAATGATCCTACTGTGATGTGGTGTGACTGTGATCAACAATGAAGGTGATTCAAGGCAGTTCCAATAAATTTGTGATGGAAAATGTCAGTCATATCCAGAGAGAGGACTATGGAAATTGAATGTGATTCAAAGCATAGTGTCTTCCCTTTTTATTGTTGTTCTTTTCCTTTCTTGTATTTTTTTCTCTTTTGATCTTTTTTTTTTTTTTGCACAGTATGATGAATATGGAAATATGTTTAAAAGAACTGCACATGTTTAACCTATATTGAATTACTTGCTGTCTAGGGGACAGAGGGAGAAAAATTTGGAACACAAGGTTTTGCAAAGATGACTGTTGAAAACTATCTTTGCATGTATTTGGAAAAATAAAATACTATTAGAAAGATACCCTCAGCTCCTTGGTATTACCAAGAGCAATTGTGTATGGTTAGTATTCTCTCTTCCCCTTCCTACTTTCACTTTTAAGTCCTCTTGATTAAAATAAAAACATACAACGAATGACACAAACCATTGTGAACATCTCTTCTATATAACTATTTTGCATGATTCAAATTCTTGTTATGACAAGGCTGCAGCACTCTCAGGACAAGAAACAGTTAGATGGCACAGAAGTAGATGGGATGAAGAGGATGCATGAGGAAGAGCTGAATTCAAATCTAGCCTTAGATGCCATGTCTAGATGACACGAGCTTTAATCTGCTTCATTTTCTTCAACTGTCAAATGGGTATAATAGCAGCACCTCCTGGGTTTGGGTGAGGATAAAATGAGATATTTGTAAAGCACTTGGCACAGTGTCTGGCACATAGTAGACACTTAAGAAATGCTTATCCATCTCCTTCTTCCCTCTAGAAGTGAGCTTAGAGGTGTGTGATAAAGTCAAACCCCTACAGAAAGCTTAAATCCATTTATAACATTCTTGATTTAAAAAGGGGGGGGATAACTTCTACTGCTGGATGATTCTAATTCTGTGGCTGTGCCTCATAATGAGTTTAAATCTCTCTCCTTGTAACTTCTGTTCTTTAACCCTAGTTTTGTATTTAGGGCTAAAGCTAAGTCTAATCTTTCTTTCATGGGAAAAATCTATCATTTCATTCTTGGTGCACAAGATCCCTTCCAAATCCAAGTTTCTCCCACCATGCATTCCTCAACAGAGTTAGTGTTTATTGAAGCTGCAGGTACAGTGCTGATGCTTGGTATTTGAAGGTAACCTGACTGCCAAATATTTGGTTCTTGTAGGGGAATCCTTCACCCCCATGCTGCCAGGAGAGAATAGGGTAGTCCGCTACTACACTATGCACCTCCAGGATAATCAACCTGAATAATGAACACTAGGTGGCAATAGATGGCTGTTCTCTCTCATTTCCCTATCCCAAAATGGAGTAAATTACTCTCGTTCATAAACATACCTCTTCCTATTGATTGGGACATTTGAGTCTCTCTCTCCCTCTCTCCCTCTCTCCCTCTCTCCCTCTTTCCCTCTCTCTCTCTCTCTCTCTCTCTCTCTCTCTCTCTCTCTCTCTCTCTCTCTCTTCTCTCTCTCTCTCTCTCTTCCCCTTCTCTCTTTCTGTCTCTCTGTGTGTCTTTGTCTGTGTCGCTCTCTCTCTGTCTCTCGCCCCCTTTCTTCTTCTTTTTCCTTCCCTCCCTCCCTTCTCTCTGTCTCTCTGATTCTCTTTCTGTCTCTCTGTGTGTCTCTGTCTTGGTCTCTCTCTCTCTCTCTCTCACACACACATACACAGACTATTTACATGATCTTGGGCAGGGCCCTCCCCTCTCCCGGTTTGTTTCTCTGACTGTAAATTAAAAGAGTGATCCTTAAAATCCCTCCTACGAGACACCAACAACCCCATACAGAGACATAAGCATTGTCAGATGATTTTTTTTTTTTTTAAGCAAGGCCTTCCCTTTGGGAACATGGGCAGTCCTGTAAATGTAAGCTGGACTTTTTATTACTTGTCTGTCTGGCTTCAGTAAGTGAAAGATGGGAGGGGGAAAAGAGAAGGAAGGGAATGGCAGAAGCACAGCAAGCACTAACTTTCTTTTCCTTCTGGGCATTTCCTCTCCTCATCCTCTTGAGATCTCATAAAATGCAAGTAATTATCTGGAATCTAGACAAGGACATCAAGAACTAAGTTCAAATCAAACTTTGTTTCTTTTTTTTTTTTTTTTTTGCTTTGGTCTTTGGATGCTCTGAAAAAGAAACTTTCAGAACTAAACAGACTGCCAATTTAGCAGCTGGCTCCCTAGCTTCTGACAAGGCCTTCAAGAGTTTGGGGAATTAAGCTGCTCTAGTTCAAAATAGTATTATTGCTTTCCATTTGAATATACTTTTAACTATTTCAAAAGATTTATTCACATAGAGAGTATCTCAGTGCATCCTTACCATAACTCTGGGTAGTAGATAAGTCATCTGTGTTCTTCTATACATAAAGATGCTGAGTGATTGGGGTCCTATAGCTATTGGAAAAGCCAAAATTAGAATTCTAATTGCCTAATCCATTTGTTCTTCACCTAGTGTGTATGAACCTTTAAAAAAAAAGTGGCAATTTCATTTCAATATAATTTTCATAACCCTTTATAATCCTGTGTATTTTATTTTATGCATTTGAAAACATTTTGAGGAGTCAATAGGATTCGCCAGGCTGCCAGTGGCCTCCATGATTCATTTCCCAAAAGGCTAAGAACCCCTGCACTAAAGTGTGATGCTTCACCTTTTCTTTCCAAAAACCAACTAGGCAAATCAGCAGAGAGGAGAAGGAAGGAGGAAAAGCACAATGTTTAGAATTGGCCACCGGGCTCTTTTTGTGATGGCAAAGAATTGGAAAATGAATAGATGCCCATCAACTGGGGAATGGCTAAATAAATTATGGTATATGAAAGTAATGGAACATTTTTGTTCTATTAAAAAAATGAAAAAGCTGATTTTAGGAAGGCCTGGAAAGATTTATATGAACTGATGCTGAGCGAAACAAGCTGAACCAGGAAAACATTGTACACACCAACAGTAAGATTGTGCTATGATCAACTATGACAGACTTTGTTTTCAGTAGTTAAGTGATCCCAGAGAAGTCCCAGTAAACTTTGGATGACACATTCAGAGAGAGAGAACTATGGAGACTGAATGTAAATCAACACATGCTATGTTCACTTTTTTTTCCCCTTTTCCTTCTGTTTTTTTTTTTTTTTCTTTTGTGGTTTTTCCCTTGTGTTCTGATTTTTTTCTCCCATCATGATTCATAAGGAAATATGTAAAAAGAAATGACTGCACATGTATAACCAAAAAAAAATGTTATTTTTACATATAACTGGGAAAAATAAAAATTGTAAATAATAAAAATAGAATTGACTACCGTGCCACATTTTTTCTCTTAGATTTTCTACATGATTTGCCTGAGACAAATGCCATCCTGGTATTAGACTTAGGTCCCCTCGCACACTTCTTTTTTTTTTTTTTCCTGAGGCAATTTGGGTTAAGTGACTTGCCCAGAGTCACACAGCTAGGAGGTGTTAAGTGTCTGAGATCACATTTGAACTCAGGTCCTCCTGACTTCAGGGATGATGCTCTATCTACTACACCAGCTAGCTGCCTCCCCTCGTAAAGACCCTTCTAAAGACAAAAGCAAAATTTGCTTTCCTAAAACACAGCTACCAATCCTTTTACTTCAAGACTCCTAGTCATTTTCCTTCCCTTCTCCTCCACCCCCATTCTAAGGAGGAAATGCCCACTAATCATAGAACTAGAGAGAACCTTGGAGAACTTCCAAACCAACTTTTTCAGTTTACAGAGGGAGCTAAGGTTCCAAGAAGGGAGAACACTTTACCAAAGTCACAATTTATCAGTAACCAAGACTAACAATCTAGGTCTCCTGAAATATTAGACTTATTCTTTTCATTACATAATGCTACTTCCTCAAAAGCACTGATCTCTCCCCTACCCAGTTTAGTCCCCTAATATTTTGGAAAGAATTCTCACAAGCTCTGCCATTTTTTTGTGTATAAATTCACACAAGTTGCTTTATGTTTCTTAGCCTCAGTTGCCTCATCTGTCATAGAGTTGATAATAATCCCTGCCATAATCCTTTTAGAGCTATCATGAGAATCCAAGATAATGATGGCAAATATGCTTAAGAAAAGTTGGAGATCTAATCAAATGTAAGATGTAGCTATTAGAGTATTTGGGGTCCCTACATACATGTAAATATCCGAGTTCCTGCACATTATCACTGCCATCACTAATCTTATCTCCAAAATTGTCAAAGGTGGTAAAGGCAAGAGTCGCATTAGGGAAAACAGCACTACTAATAGCAGCTGATGTTTGCAGAGTGTTTCAAGGTTATAAAATATTTTATCTACATCAATTCATTTTTATATATAAAGTGTTTTTGTTGTTGTTTGTCCTTCATTCTCAGAGAACCATGACATTAGGGAGTTGATGCCATGACATGCAAGTGAATGGGATTGAAATGAGGGAAGCCTATGCGAGGTCACCTGCCTTAGTTTCCCCTAAAGAGCCATCTGGATTCAGTGGCAGATATAGATCAGATCACTGGAGATGGCTCTGGATGCCGTGAGAGACTTTGGTCTTTTTAAGCAGAGGTCTTCAACAGTTCTCAGTTTAACTGAAGCTGCCCCCATTCAGTGATTAGGTAGCAAATGAGGCAAAGAAACTCCTCTTTCACCTAGTCCAAAAAAAAAATCTAAATAAATAAATCTGGGAAGGGAAGAGCCTTGGGATCTCTGGCCAAAGCAGAAATGATTGTTATTTACATTCATTCTGAGTCAATCAGGATCTACTCTTTCTTCCTTTCTCTGTTCCCTTCTTCCCTCCCTCCCTCCTTCCCTCTTTCCCTTCCTTACTTCTTTTTTTCCTTTCTCCTTTCCTTTTCTTCCTCCCTCCATTCTTTCCTTCCTTCTCTCTCTTCCTTCTTTCCTCATTCCTCCCTCCCTACCTCTCTTTCTTCCTTCCTCCTTCCCTTCTTTCCTCACCTTCCTTCTCTCTCTCCCTCCTTCTTCTCTCCCTCCCTTCGTTCATTTGTTCCTTTCTTCCTTCTTTCCTTCCTTCCTTCCTTCCTTCCTCATAATCCAATGCAATATCCAGTGAAACAAACTGTCCACACTTTGTCTAATAATGAGAAGAAACTGAAGATTAGAGAGATTTAGAACTAATTCAAGGTTACATAGCTAAATAAGTAATTGAGGCAGGATTGGAACCCAGACCTTTTGATTGAATTCAGGGGTGTTTCTATTACATTAATGGTGTCAATAGCAAATAGAAATAGAAGCCACTAAAATGTACAGGCAACATGTTAATTTAAGTTTTAACATGTAATATCCATTTTGTATTTTTATTATTTTTTTTACTATTTCCAGACTACATTTTAACTTGGCTCAGTGGCACTGAAGAATGTTATGGGCCAAACTCAATTCTCCTATGCCTTTGTCCTACATCTTGCTGCCCCTTGGATGTCTTTTGAATTTTTTGTTTCACCGAAGGGAAGAATGCTTTAGGATACTGCAGGCTGGTCTGTACTCTGGATACCTTCTGTCTATCTGCCTGTTCCTCCGTTGGTAAGAAATTATTCATAATTAGTCAGAGAAGAAGTATGATAGGGAAGAACAGAGAAAAAACAAAATGGGAGACACAGAATAGCTGCAAGCAACATCCAGGAAGGCAAAGTATATTTTTCCTTCCCTCTGGGGAAAAAAAAAAAACCAAAAAAAAAAACAAAACACAAACTGTGTTCCTTAACTCAGAGCATTAGTACTTGAGCCAACTACCATATACTTAGCCAGGCTAAAAATGTGCTCAAACAGAAAGGATTTAAGCCGCTGGCTTGTTTTTGGCCTCCTTCCAAGGAACCAGAACAAGAGGGTTTATTTGCTGCCTTGAGATTTAGCAACAAACCTTCATGCAAAGCTGGGTGCAGTATGCAGTGTTTGGAGAGACCGAAGACTCAGTTCTGGGCCAGAGCTTTGTATTCCAAGGCCAGTCCTCTGATTAAGGGTATAAGAAACATTTTATTTAGATCTGTCCTCAGGTCACCATATTTGTAGGCCAGTAATTGTATTTCTCGGCCTCAGTCTACCTTCTGTAAAATGGGTTTTAATCCACTTTTTATTCAATTTAATAGTATTTTACTGGATCTATATATTCATTGCCTGGAGGTTATTAAAATACCATTTAACTATTATAATAAGAAATTTATTTGACCCAGTTGAAGCATATATAAATTAAAATATATGAATGCCTATAACAGGTGCTTGGCAAATGTTTGAAATGTCTAGCTGTGTGGGATTTTTTAAAAGAACCAAATAACACTTCACCTGCTTGGAATCTTTGGGAAAGAGTTATTCTAAACAGCTGAGCTATTTAAATAAGATAGGGTTTAACCCTTTAAGCCCCTTAAAATGCTTTTGTTGATATTTTAAAGGAAAATCTTTTAAAATATATATTTCCTTTCTTCTTAGAATATACTGATCAAAAAAAAAAAGAATATACTGATCATAGAGGCAGCTAGAATGGCACAGTGGATAGAATGCTGGACCTCAAGTCAGGAAGATTGAAATTCAAATTCAGTCTCAGACATTTACCAGTGATCTTGTGTTTGTCACCTCAGTCAACTTCAGTTTCTTCATATGTTCAATGGAGATAAGGATAGGATCTACCTTCCAGGGTTGTTAGGATAATATGAGATTTGCAAAACACTATGCAAACCTTAAAGCACTATATAAATACTACTACGACTATTATTAATTCAATCTTTTCTTGATGAACCAGGACCATCATTATGGATCTCAGTTGCTGCACTGACATCAGAAAAGAGTACGAACAGAGATATCTGCATGCTAAGTCTTACTGCAGAGGAGAGGGCTCTTTGAAACGAATGCAGCTGTGCTTTTTTGAGTTCTTGTTTCTTTTAGAATTTTTCCAAGTTTTACTTTGCTAATCTTTAACATCTTCCTAGATGCTTTTCTGCTTCTAAAAAAAAGCATATATAACCTAAACCTTAAAAACATTCATTGCTACTCTTCATCCTCCTTAGCTATCTATTTTATATCTGTCTTCCTTTCAGTTATACATTCTTTGTCTCCATTTTCCTCTCTCTAAATGGTTTGCAATCCTGCTTAGAACTTCATCACTCAACTGAAACTGCTCTTTCCAGAATCACCAGTGATCCCTTAATTGTCTAATGGAAATTCTTAATCCTTCTTGACTTGTCATTTAACACTGTTTTCTAACCTTACTCTGCGGGCTTTCATTACATGGTTCTCTCTGGGCTTTCTTACTACCCATCTGATACTTTTTCAATACCTTTTGCTAAATTATCATGCATGTCATCCCCACTATGGATGTACCTCAGCGCTCTGTCCTGGACCCTATTTTCTTTTTTCTCTAACCTCTTGATGATTTCATTAGTTCCAGTGGACATACTTATCATCCTTATGCAGATAACTCCCATATATATATACATCTAATCTCTCCTCTGAGCTCCAGTCTCATATCATCAACTACCTATTGGGCATTTTGAACTAAATGTTCAATAGATATCTCAAACTAAAAGAATTCTTTATCTTTCCAACAAAATCCACCCTCTTCTAAACTAACAATTCTTGAGAGCATAATAATTCTTTCAGTCACTCTGGCTCACAACTTATGTCATTTTCAATTTCTTCATTTTTACTCACTTCACATATTCATTCATTTGTCATATCTTGGCATTTCTATCTTGACGATGTCTCTCACATCTCTTGGAGAAACATCCCCCTAATTCAGATCCTCATCATCTTTCTTGGTCTATTACAAAAGCTTCTAATTAATCTGCCTGCCTCAAGTTTTTCCCTTCTCAAATGTACCCTCTGCACAGATGCCAAACTTTGTGTTTTCCTAAAACACAGGTCTGACCATGTAATCCCACACTTTACCCCATTCAATAAGTTCTATTGGCTACCCATTACCTTTAGGGTTAAATACAAAAATTTCTGTCATTTAAATCTCTTCATAACTTGACTTCTTTCTATCCTTCTAATCTTCTTATACAATACTTGCCTCCATTCAGTTTGGTTTATCCATATCAACCTATTTTCTATTCTTTACACAATATAGTATAATCCATTTCCCTTTGCATTGGCTATTCCCCATATGTGGGGTGATTTCTTTCTGTACCTCTACCTTTTAGAATCCCTGGTTTTCTTCAAGAGTTAGCTCAAATTCCCTCCTTCTGCCTTTCCATTTCTCCTTAGCTATTAGTGTCTACCCATCTGAGTTTATTTTATGCCTTCGTTGTGTCTTGAATATATTTATGTGTACATGTTGTCTCCCCTATAGAAAGTAAGCTCCTTGAGGGCAGAGACTGATTTACTTTTGCCATTGTATCTGTAGAACTTAACATAGTACTGGCACAGAAATGCTCAGTAAATCAACTCATTTCTTGCTGCTCTCAGGGTTCCCATTTGTAGTTGGCATATTTCCTTATAATTTTCTGCTTTTTATCTGTTGTGGGATTTATATATCAAATAACTAAGCTCATTAGACTTGTGTGTTAATACCAAAGTAAATCAGTTCCAAGTGAGGAACTCTAGGTCCAACATGCAAAGCTTTGAGTGCATAAACTTTGTGGCATCTATTTTGGCTGCTAAGATTTCATTTCTGCATTTTTTCCCCTGGTTCTCAACTGTATTGTTGATAAATGAATTCCTAAGTAGTTAAATTCTGGATAGGTGGTATTACTTCATAGGATATTTTCTATCCTAAAGAAAATTATAAATCTAGCCAGAAAGAAAAGATGAAATACAAGAAATACCTTGAGAACAATTTAAGGAGTGATCCATGTAGTCACTTAATTTTTAGATTTAACATTGCCCATTCCTAAACACTTAGCTTAGTTCCCTGACATAGAGTAGTGTAAGAAGCAGCGCAGTAGAAAAGAATACTGCACTGGGAATCAATAAACTTGGGAATGCAGGCTAAGTTTAGTTCTATCACTTCCTTGGCCCTATGACTTTGGAAAAAAATGTCATTTCTCTGAGCTCCTCTTGACTTGTGTTCAAAATTTACTGAAGTGTTAGATTAAATCATCTTTTAAGTCTTTTCCAGCTAGAGCTCTAGGAGAAGCTTTGATGGCAACCTTTGCAGGGCTGGCCAAAGCAGTTCCCATCCAAGGACAGCTTTGTTAGTATAGTACTAAAGAGTACTACAACCAGCTAGAGAACTGAAGGTCAGGGCTGGAGCAGTGCTTCCTAAATTAAAGGCAATCTGTCTTCAAAACCTGTCTTCCCAGCAGGATGAATACAGAGAGGACTGGCGAGACTTACATGAACTGATGCTAAGTGAAATGAGCAGAACCAGGAGATCATTGTATACCTCAACAACGATACTGTTTGAGGATGTATTCTGATAGAAGTGGATCTCTTCGATAAAGAGAGCTAATTCAGTTTCAATTGATCAAGGATGGACAGAAGCAGCTACACCCAAAGAAAGAACACTGGGAAATGAATATAAACTGCTTGCATTTTTGTTTTTCTTCCCGGGTTATTTATACCTTCTGAATCCAATTCTCCCTGTGCAACAAGAGAATTGTTCCATTCTGCACACATATATTATATCTAGGATATACTGTAACCTATTTAACATGTAAAGGACTGCTTGCCATCTGGGGGAGGGGGTGGAGGGAAGGGAAAAATCGGAACAGAAGTGAGTGCAAGGGATAATGCTGTAAAAAATTACTCTGGCATGGGTTCTGTCAATAAAAAGTTACTTAAAAAAAAACTTGTCTTCAAAGGCAATAAATCAAACCAATTCTGGGCCCCTTCCCTACTTCTTCCCTAACTGGAGTCATCTAGTGCCAAATCTCTTGGGCAGGACTACAAATCATAGCAGAAGAGGGAGAAGATAAGTAATCATGATGAGAGAAGATAGAAGGGATGGTATTTTCTTCTTAGTTGGTCTCACTCCTCATCATTTTCATTTTGCCTCTTCCCTATTCCTTCCAACTTCAGATGATATAATCTTCTCAGTTGATTCTTTTGGCTCTTTATTGGGCCAGCTTCTGGGGTACAGCCAGATTATTTATAATCTTAGAATTTTAGGGGAAGCTAGTGGAAAGGAGCTCCATATCTTCCTAATGCCTCTCAGCCAAGTCCTGCTCCTTCAACAATAAGCCTTTCCTTTAATGCTAATAATCTCTATTCCTCACTAGTCGGCATGAAAGGAAAGGAAATCTTGTAGTTTGAGCTGGGAGGTGACATGCATTAATTTAATTATCATTAGGGATGCAAACCCAAGAGTTCCATATTCTTTTCAAAGCCTCAAGGACATCATAGCATTACAATTTTTAAAAATGATTAGATACTTGTTAATGTGGTAAATGACAGCAGTTAGCAAACCTCTCAGGGACCACTATTGGCATTGTTTCTGTCTCTGAGCTCTTAGAGATTTCCCCAAGGATGAAATGGGGGCATAGACCTTTAAAAAAGTAATAAAGTGGTCCAGCTCCTTGCCCTCCCTTGCCCCAAGCAGTTTTAAAGTGGATGGTAATAAGGAATAGGTATTTTTCTTTTTACTGTTGCTTCTTAAATTAACCCAATTTCTTCTTTGCAGAGATATCCCTGATCATTCTCAGTTTTTAATATCTCTCTTGTAAATTAAATAATACATTATCTTTGTGATTGGTTGAGATATATGACTCTTTTATAAGAAGTATCAGGGTAGAATGATAGGGAGTCCTTTTTCCAGTATCTCTATGTTCCTAAAGGCATAGCCTCACGTCTTTATCAATTTTTGGGACAGGGTGAGTCTCTTTCTGCCAGTAGAGCTTTGGCAATAGCTATCATGCACTAAGTTAACATCTCTGCCTATTACTTTTGAAAGATTCATTGGCTTAGACATCAGCAAATTAACCTGCTCTCTGGAACAGCTTGGTATGGGCTTTTTGTCCCTTCTCTCTTAGATATGAGTACTTTTCGAGAGTGGTCTTGAGACTGTGGTCTTTGAGAACCCCAATACACAACTTTACAAATGTCAATCTCATCTCTAATTATAGGGAGAGGGAGATGACACTTGGCAAGCTTACAAAGTTAAGAAAAACTAACTTTAACATCCTTCTGGAGAATCTTGTTTTAAGGAAAACTTCCTCAGCAATGACAAATTAATGTTTGTTTGTTTTTTTTTTTTTTACTTTGGAGGAGAAGGGCAGAGGCAGCCTTATTTTATGGAATAGATGTATTTTTGAAAAGTTGCATGTAAGTGGAATTTTTATAAATATTATATGACTTAAAATGTACAAAGGTTGTTTGCTATTCAAAAGAATCTTTAATTACCTTGTATGATAAAGAATCATCTATTGTATCTTTGGCATAGGCAAAGATTTTCATTTAACAGGTTTGTTTTTAAGGCAAACCCATAAACAGTTTACCATCCAGAGAACCATGTCCCTGTTCTTCATTATCAATAAGCTAAGAAGTTGGAAATAATGCAGTGAAACATTATGTTCAAGAAGAGAAGGAGCTGGTTATACTAGAGATTCATCTTTTTAGTTAAGGATTTTGCTGGGGAGTAATTGGGGGATGGGTTATAATAAGTCTCCAGTTTCCATTTTCAGAATGACTCTTGAGCCTTTGACTGTGTGGAGGCCAAGGGTTTGTTGGCAGAAAAACAAGAGAAAAATTAGTTTGCGTCCTTAGTCTGTGGCTGTCTGCCAACATTTTCTTCAAATGAAACATTCTTATTTTCATCCTGGAAGTATTTGTCAGGTCTATTAAAATTAAAGGCTAGCAGAAACAAAAATGACATTTACTGGGCTGAAAGTACTTCTTTTAAATCTTAACTGGAAAACAGAAAAAAAAAATACATATATAATGTATGTATGTGAGACATACATACACACACACACATATATAGCTTTCAAAGTGGAGAAAAAGACTCTTTTATGATTACTTGTAAACTAAAATTTGACATGGCTTTGTATTTTTACATTGGTCCCTGTGTTTTGATGTACATATGTGTTTATTTGTATATAGTATACATGGATATATATATATATATATATATATTTATATTCAGAATCATTGAAACCTACCTCTCAGAAACATATGTAGGACAGATGGATATTATATTCACAAGATAATTAAGAATTCTAGTGGATTTCATTTGCATCTAATTTTTATATTTCCATAAACTTGAAAGCTGTGAAATTAAAATTATTGCCTGACACAACAGTGCAACAAAAGTGCCAGATTTAATCTTCCCCAGATCTTGATGGTTTACAAATCAAAAACTAAAATCAACACCATTAAAAAAGTAGAATAACAGTATCTGCAAGGTGTTTACATACAAATCTCTTTGGCAATTTGAAGCACATAAACTTTCTTACTTTTCATTCTTATTAATTCATATAAATGTCCTAAAATGATTATTTAATAATCCCTCCTAGCATCAAAATCTGGCTAAGAAAATTTGTTTAGTTCTGGTTGATTAAAACGAAAGGGGAAAAGTCTAGGTCATTCATAAGCAGACTATATTCATTTCATACTTGCTGTACAAATCTACACACCTGTTACTTAATACTGTAATTACATTTTAACAAGTATTAAAATCCTTGAAATTATATTCAAGAGGTAAAGAAATACACAAACAGCCAGTCTAGTCTGGTTATGACATTTCTACAGCTCGTTTACTTAATTTTTAGCAAAATCTTTGAAACTAGAAAATCTGAAGTAACTTAGGTTAAAATCCAGGCCACTGCACATTCAAATTCAGTATCTGGTAAAGTTGGCTGTGAATGTATGGTTACTTACCTCTCCCGGATCTGCATTGTTTCAATAGATCCACTGGCAAAATTAACTTCATTCTTCTTGTTTTAAAAAAGCCCAAATGAAAATATACATTAGATTATTTCTCTGTGTGTGAAGATCAGTGCCTGAACAAAATCCAGCCAAGCCAGAGAACTTGGTTGCTACAGCAGAGTCAATTCATCATGAATATGTACAGCAATGCAGCTTTAAAAATTTTCTTATTGACAGATTAGCTCCATCTTCTCCTTTGTGTCAGGGAACAAAGCTGTTTAGGAGAGAAAGGCCTCTCTGTTTCCCTTCCACATCTGCCTCTTTGCCTGGGCTCTTGCCTAGGGAATACTGAATTGTATGTCTCTAGGTGCCACACTCCTAATTGGGCACACATTTTGTATGCACAGGGTAAGCTTCCCAAATCAGCAAAGGTGAGATGGCACTGTACTCCAGAGAATTAAATCTAGGTTGGTATTTCTTGTGCCCTTCAGCACTTCTTTCTCTCTTCTGTAACCAACCCAATCTGGATCTTTTTTAGATCATATGCATGTGAGTTGTGCAATAGAGTGGTATCTCCTCCTAAACTTCCCCAATTTTCTTGATCAGATTGTAATTTTAAGCAAGGTCATATTTGATATACTTTAAGGTTCTTCCAATTCCATCTGTGAAGTTAAGTATTATTACTGATAAGAAGGGTGATGTACCTACGGACCGATGTTCTAGTAACAATGGATCTAATCTGAGTTTTGTAGCACAATTTTCATTTGAAGTTATGCCAAATGAAAAAAATACAACAACAAATTTCATGTTAATTACACTGTATTTTAAATTATTTTCCCAGCTTTCTATAGCTAAAGTGTGAAATTTTCTTCAATACAGTAAAACATTATAGTATACAACTGGTTACAAGGTCTGTAGTAATGAGTCAAAGATCATGGTGTGTTTATTCTATATACAGATATAGCTTAATATTTCACAGATACAATTTCTTCTTGGCTTTGGTTCTTGACAAAGCATAAATTTTTTTTGTTTGTCTTTTTACAATTAGCCTCCAAAATAGCCTCCTCCTCCCCCCAGCTGAAGTAAAGCTTCAACATTTCCCATCAGCAGTGTTTTCTGACCTTCAGCTATGGGGATGAGAGGGTGAGAAAGAGTGATAAAACGATTTGTTGGGAATGAGAAAAGATCATTAACCACAATTTCTAGAAATGGGATTTTCTTTTTAAAAAAAGAAAACTGTCATTGCTTTTGGAATTGAAAGGTTCTTCAAAATCCACACAACTGTTTTTGTTTTTGTTTTGCTATTTCTTCCTGCATTTCATGACCAGCAATGGTTGTCTTCATGGCTAGAATCTCTGGCATATATGATATCAATTTCAATCCACAACACATAGTCAATCTCAAATCAAATAAATGCTTAGACAAGATCAACACTTATTCCCACTTAAGACTAAGTGCACAACTTTAGAGTAACATAAAACAGTATAGTTCTTAAGACATTCAGATTTCTCAAGTCAAATCTCAATGAAATGATGCTTTTATGATGTATCTCATCTTGTACATGTCATGACAATACACATCATATGGAACATGCAACAAGAATCACAAAATTACCTTTGGTATGAGGAGTGTATCTGAATTGATAAAATATGGTTTCAATTGCCATTCAGCCTTATACACCAGAAGCACATAACCATAAAGAAACCAGGGTTTGAATAATAACGAATTATTAATGCATTTAGGGAACATTAAATCCTAAAGGGATATTGCGCTTATCTTGAGAGATGTGTAAAGTAGTTAAGGCTCTGGTTTTTTATTTGTTACTTATTCTTGTAATGCTTATGCTTAAGTTGAATACTATAACTTTAAGAGGATAATATAAGAGACCCTGTTCTTCATACACAGTAAGATGGCTTAATATGATTGGAATTGTAGAGCTTTGGGGATCTAGGCTTGTTTAAAAAAAAAAAAAGTGGCTATGAAACAGCCCCCTGTCACCTGAGGCTTAATTGCAACCTCTGGATGGTTTCTTGTTTAATAGACAAATTTAAGGGGTTGGACTTCCTAAACCCCAAGGCAACTTTAAGAATTTATAACAATCCTCCAGAGGGAAAATGCATTCTGTGGGTCTAAACAAGACCAGAGAATCCATTCTGGTCTGCAGCTAATTGAGACATAAGTAGAGAGGCTCGTTTCTCCGCCTGATTCAGTCCCAAGAGTTAGTTTTAGCTAGTCACACTTGGGAATTACTCTCTACTAAGGACCACATGGGGTTTATGGAGAACTTCAGTGTGGTAGTCTTTTCAGCTTTGTTTTTGTTTCAATTTCAATTTCTAGAAGTTTGTAAATGATATAGGGATCTGGTGTGTAGGTTGGGCAAAGTACAACAGGTTATGGTACTCAGTGAGCAAACACAACAGACTACAGAGGTTAGCAGCCCTTCGTTAGTGTTATATGATTACTCTTCTATACTTCACTTAGAAGCAAATAAGGAAGAGATCACTTTCAAAAAATGTAATAGTGTAGTTGTCTGAATGTACAAGTTGGCACTATTAGGGCCCTTAAAATACATAGTAAGTTTGCAATGATGCTATATGGAGTATTGCTGTGGATACTGGTGAAGTAGGGCATATATATATGAAAAGAAGAAGCCCCTAAATTTAGAACTAAAGAAAACTATCAGGAGTTCTCATAAATCTGAACTAATTTCCTCTAATTTGTTAGTTTCTCTTTCGTGATTGGAATCTGCTATGATTTGATCAACAAAAAAGTTTCAAAAAGTATTTTACAAATAAGAAAATAAAAAAAGATTGTAAAGCATTCATTGTTTTCTATACAGGAAAAAGGAATTAAAGTATCTGAGATTTTATCTTACTTAATATTCCAGCCTCTTAAGGCACAAACATGTTCATGGGTTTTTTGAGACCTTTCCTTGTTTTTTTTTTTTTTTTTTTTTTTTTTTGGTTTATTTGTTTTTTGCTATTGTCATTAACATATAGTCACCACTTGATTAGATTTAAAAGGCCACATGCATTTCAATAATCTAGAAACAAAGAACCAAAAAAAACTGCTAAGAGGAAAAAGTAACTTCAATAGTCCATTTGTCGTTCACGTATCAGTCTTTCAAAAAAAAAAAAAAAGTAAAATCAGAGGCATAACCCTCAAGTGGAAATTGTATTTTATCTCATTTGTTGACCTCATTTTTATTCCCACAACTTTAAATACATCACATTTCAATCTACCATCAGAATTGGATTCTCAGTTATTACCTTGAAAAGAATGGAGTTCCGGAAATAAGATATTTGGCAAATAGTCGTTTACATGCTACAAACACAAATAGCCTGATATAGTGGGAAGAGCTGGATGACTCAGTGGACAACCCTGACCAAGTTATTTAATTTTTTAACCTGTTTTCTAATTTAATTGAATGGATGTGGGTTCCTTAACTACTTAACAAACTTAGCAGAGGGAAAAAAAAAATGTATTTTTAGATCCTTGGGAAAAAGTACTCTGCAAATATAAGGCTATCCTATGCACAGGCGTATTTTTATGAGTTGTCTCTTTATAGGATATAAAAAGTTTCTTGATGTCAAAAGAACATTCTGTCTTTCATATAGAAGCACAGAATCTCGGAACTGGCAAAGATCCCACAGACTTTTTAGTCCCACTCCTACCTAATAGTAAATCACTCTACAAATTCTCTACTAAGTGGTCATCTAGCTTTTGCTTAAACATCTCCAGGGATATGTAATACCTTCCCCTGAGGTAGCTCTTTCCATTTCTGGATGGCTCTATTTATTAGGAAACAAGTCAAAATGTGTCTATCTGCAGCTTCTATCCAGTGCTCTTAGCTCTGCTCCTTATGTGCCAAGCAGAACAAGATTACTCTTGTTTCCACATGAAAACCCTTCAAATATTTGAAGATCGCCATTATATTTCACTGTGCCTCCAAAATCTTTTCCAGGTAAAAGATCCTTAGATCACTGGGGACCTTGAGTTTTGAGCTCCCCTTTCTATTCTGGTAGCCCCTTCTGGACAAATTATAGCTTGTCCATTTGGTATGTAGAACCAAACACAATATCCACATAACCAGAATGGAGCATGGAATGATCACTACTTAGTTCTGAATATACATAATTACCATAGCCTGATGACACATTAGCTACCTCTCCACCCTATTCCCATCATTATGTATACCACTGAGTTATATTAGGCTTGAAGTTCACTAAAATCCCAATAATAATTACACATAACTTTTTGTTCAGTCATCTCTTCCATCTTGAAATTGGGGAATTAAAGTTGAATTTAAATACAAAACTTAACACTCACCTCCATTAAATGTCATTTTATTAGATTAGGACTATCATTCTAGTCTGCTGAGATTTCTTCAGATCCTGAATCAATCGCGTAACTTGTTAGTTATTCCTCCCAGCTCTGTATAATCTACAGACTTGATAAGCATTCCATTCTATTCATGATTTCCTATAAATCATTGTTTAAAAGGTTGAATAAAATGAGACTGAGGACCGAGTCCTAGGACACCCTACAAGAGAATATGAAATTTGGTTGACAGCCTTTAGTTTCTCTTTGTTTCCCGTCATTCAACCAGTTTGAAATCCAACTAATTGCACCATTATCCAGATCACACATTTCCATCTTCTCTATAAGAATATCTTGAGGGACTCTGCCAAATGTCTTGCTGAAACTCCAGTCAGTAATGTATGTCCTGTTGGTATGAATATTTCCTTAGGAGTTAGGAATGGGGTGCGTCTATGAAATTTTGTTTTGTTGATCACAGTAGAATATTTAGGATAGAACTCTGAGAAAACAAGTGGAAGGGCATAATAACAGAATTCTATTAAGTATACAGGATCTAAGCTCTAATATTGGGTATATCTTGTGAAAGTTAAAAAGGTTTAATACTAGAAGATCAAACTGGAGAGGTTTGCCTGCAAGATTGGGAAGGATATATTTGAAATCATGATGGTTGAGTTACATTGAAGAAGGTAGGGGATTATTGGTTGGCAGTTTAGTTTTGCTCCTAGTATAACTCTTCTTACTTCCTCTTTTTTTGAATACTGCTCTCTATCTTTTCACTTTTTCCTATACTACTTTTTTTTAGAGTTGTATAAATGTGTCATATCTCTTTAGAAATTACTACTTTCTTTCCTAGCTTTTTTGACAAATTTTTCTTTGGCAATCAAATGATAGGGACATTATAGACATGGGACGAAAAAAAGAATGCTGCTGAATCATTTTTTAGGAATCTCATTTACTATACTTAGTTCTGATTATCTTTGAAGTTTTCTACATAATTGATTATAGATATTCACAAATTATAAATATTCCCAAAAGGAATTTTTAAAAAAGTAATAATCACAGATTTCCAAAACAAATGATATTACATATCAGGAGTTTCTGAATTCATACTGCTGAAGTAAAATATGTTGAATTCATACTGTTGGTACTCAAACATTGCTGGAAAGCTGAACATAAAATATGCCCTCTGTAGACAAAGCAGGGACTTCTATAATTTAAGTACAACATCTCAGAAAGAGGAGAAAAGCCCTTTGCTCTAAGGAACATTTTTTTTCTGAAAGACTCACTAATGAAAAAAATTCATCTAGTTCACATATTATACATTGCACCTTTTCAAGAGAGATTCAGTTTTAAATAAAGTTATGGCTTATGAGTAAAAATGTGAAATGTGCTCTTTTATTACCCTTGACATCAACTCAGTTTAGGTGGTACTAGTTACATTAAATATCCTTAACTCCATTGCTATTTTGCCATAAATCCTTTAAGACAATTACAGATATCTGAAAAGAAAAGTGATCTTCAAGTCACTATTAGATAATGTGATAGATATTTGGCCACCATCAAAAAAATTAATAAGTAGAAATTTTTCACTTTAATGCAGCTTCAGCAGACTACAAGATCCTTTAATAGTAAGTGCATTTAAAGTATGGTTTCTACTCTACAAATTTCCACAATTTGTTAAATAGAAGGCGCCTTACTAAATCTAATATGCTGAATATAAAGAATATTTACATCACTAGACTCCATCATTTACCAACTGGAAAAACTGTGATTAATTCCCTACTATATAGAGAGCAAGTACTGTCAAACTCTTAAGTTTGATGAGTGGCTCTGTAAGCATTTAATTGATTGAGATAAAAAGGACAACAGTTTAATTTTATTCAGAAGAAAAAAACAAATTATTCCTACTTAGTGTCATGATTTACATTTAATTTAGTTTATACTGGAGAAGCAGCAATTAGAATTTTCCCAAAATTATTATTTGGGTAGACCATATTTACTATTCCTTCAAAGGAATTCAAAGTCAGGAATAAAATTTTTGAAATACGTTGAGAACAAATAATTTTACACAAGAAAATTTTTACAGATGTAACCCTTTTGAGGAACTTCAACAAATATATATAAATATGTGTGCATATTTTTTTCAATTACTATCTTTTTCCTCTGGTCAATTGCTTTTTCTAATCCTTTGGTTCTATATTCTAAGTAGGATCAATTTAATTAAACAAAGATTTATTAAGCGCCTACTCTGTATAAGGCACTGTATTAAGTCTTAGGATACAAGAATAGTTTTTTGTTTTTTGTTTTCCCCGAAAGGAACATCAACATAGTGGGGGAAAAAACTTCGAGTGAGGAAGGAATAATGAATGAGGTCTAACCCAAATTAAAAGCTGCCTCTCTAGATCTTCTAGGAGATTTTCTAACAGTTTTTTAGAGTCCCTTTTTTGGTTAACAGACTTGTAAACCAGAGTGGGAGTGGGAGGGAAAGCGTATTGCCATTCTCTGAATAAATCTTTAAAAGGTCTAACCAAAAAGATTCTTAAGGAAACCTAATGGAAGATGTTGTTTCTGTCATTATCAATAAATCATAGATGCTGGGTGTTCAAAGAATGATCAGTTGGATGCCTTCTCTCTCTAATCAAATTAGCAAGTCCCTGAGGGCCCATGAGCCTATTTCTACTTATTAGTTCTCTCAACAAGTACTTGAAAAGCTTTTTTGCACACTGTGAGGTTTCACTGTTTGCTGACTCACCAGAGAAGGGCCTGTGGAAGTACACAGAGACATTCAGAAGGGGACACTCTTCTATGTATGGCTTTTTTTGGTTATAAGTTTTCTTTATTTACAGTATGATTAGATGTGAATGAAATTATTCTTAGATAGCATGGGTTCAAATCTTGACTCTGCTACTTCCTAGCTGTGTGACTATGGGGAACTTATTGAACTTTCCTTGAGTCTCAGTTTTCCAAACTATAAAATGAAGACAATAATACTGATGTGACCTACCTGTTGTGAACTTTACAGCATCAGTTAAATGTGAAACATTGTCACTGCTTGGGGAGGGAGGGATTAGGGAAAAGAGTGAAATGCTACCATTATTATTTTCTTTTGTAACTTGATCATTAAAATATTATTAGTTTAAAGATACATTTAGAAACAAAACATCCCCTGGCCAATTCCAACCAAAGCAAATATGCTTATTAAAAGCAAAATTAAAGAAAACAAAAAGGCTTCTGACATCTTCTTTACAAACTAAGGGGAAAATTAGCCTAATATTTCAATCACAGAATAGAAAGCACAAGAATATTGTCTTAATGCTTAGGTGCTGAATATTTAGATTTAAGGGTATTTTTGAATATATGTTTCTTCATATATTCAGATGAATTCATCTTCCAGTAGATGAATTTGGAGGTGATAAGAATGAATCTAAAAGAACACATGTGTAAGAGTTAAAACAGAATTTGTTTCTGTTGACTGCAATACAGGTTCAAGGCATAGGGAATTTTGGAAGCACCTGACGTTGCTTTGACATTCTTATCTCAAAAATCTATAATGCACATAAGGAATGTATTGTCAGGAAAAAGTAAATATCATGCACAATCTGTGTAATATGAAATACACTAGCTTTTGTATTTTCATGTTCTGATGAGGCATACAATTTAAGACACATCTTCTAAAGCCGATCAAGTCACTCACAGATGTTCTGGGTTTAATCTTTAAAAATGTTTGATTTATTCAGGAATTTTTTTATAACTGTCTTTAAAATGTTAAGGAAAAAAAAATCAAGTTTTAAAGAAAGAAATACTGTACCTATTCTATGAAAAATTATAGAAAATTCAATAAAATATTTGGAAGCGAAACTTAGAATAATGGAAAAAACACCTGGGCTTCAAGGTGCCACTCTGCCCCGTACTAACCATGTGACCTCTGACAAGTCATTTCATCTGTCTTGTGCCTCAGTCACCTTCTTTATAAAAGGAGACGGCTGGACTAGGTGAACTCTGATAATTCTATTAATTCTATTCCTTATCTGACTTGGGCTAAGGAAGAAGATCCTAAGTAATTGTTGGCACACATTCCGAAGTTGTTGCTTCTGACATTAGACTCATAAGGCATAATTAACAACCACACCAAAGAACAAGTCAATGAAAGAACAGCAACTAGCATTTCAGTTCAAAGTTTGGAAGCATGCTCACCTAGAAGAACCATTTGCTTAATGCCTATAGCATTAGACTCAAAGCTTTTACCATACAGATTCCATGGGGACATAATGAGGTAAATAAGCTATGTTTTCAAGATCTGTGCAAGAGAACAGTGAATTAGGGACATGAAAAAGTTGCCCACACTGGCTATTTAGGTAGGTTCAGGATAACTTTTCTGGAAGACAGCATTATAAACTTTAAGGTCAACCTTCCTTTCAATACTACTGAACCCTAGTTTCATATAACCATGAATACTAATTTTTTAAAAAAGTTTGTAAAAATAATACTAGCTGACATTCATATAGTTTTAGTTTCACAAGGTGCTTTTATATACATTGTCTCATTTGACATTGTCAAATTCATCACATTGTCTTTCATCACAGTCCCATTAAATAGGTACTATTGGTATCATTTATCTTCAATTTACAGACGAATAAACTGAAAGTAACTCAGAGAACTCATGTTCATGCAGCTAATGTCAGAGCGGGATTGCGGACCTATTTTCCTTCTACTCTTGGTCAACACTCTTTCCATTACACCTGGTTTTTTCATAAAAAGGGAAACCTCTTTGAAAATAGAGCAGCAATAAAATAAAAAAAAAAATAGAGCAGCAAACACAAAGTTAATTTAAGCAGTTACAATGGATGGAACTTAAGCAAACCGACTTATCTGCAGAGACTAGATCCTAGCAAATGGAGGAAAAAAGGAGATTAGAATATTCACACTCTTTAATATTGGGAGAAGAAAAATGCCCTCAGGAAGAGAATATTTCCACAGAGAAGAAAAGCATCATTTAGCATGAGGGTGTATATGATATGATGGATAGTGTGTTGTACTGGGAATTGGTGGATGACTGGTTTGTATCCTATCTTAAATCCTGTGTAATAAACATGGGCAGATCTTTTAATTTTCATGACCCTTAGTTTCCTCACCTGTAAAACAGGGATAATAAAATTAATACTACCTATCATAAGGGGTGGTTCTAAGGAGAATCTTATATAAATCTGAGTTATTATCATTATTATTATTATTATTGGTCTGAACCTGTGATTCCATCCAAGTAGGGATCGTGGAAGCTCCCCCTACCAAAGCAGATCAGCAATTCAATAATAAATTATAGTCTTTTATTATTATTATTTCTTGAGAAATAAAAATAAATTTTGCATTTTGGGAAGAATACATTCTTTACAGGCAAGAGGTATTTGAACAACTACACTTCCTTCAAGAGTGGAAGACCAACAAATTGACAGGTAAAACCTGAAGAAAAATATTACTGTTATTGATAATGTTATTGCCCAATAAAATAAACATTATGGATATAAAACTGTACTAGTGGGTACCCACCTTTGTGTTCTTTATGATTAAACCTGAGCTGTGAGTTAGATGATCATAATCAACATTTTACTCAGTGGAGAACAATATTATGAGAACCAAGGATTTGGTAAGGGCAGTTATAATAGGATTTAAATTGAGTCCGTATTGCTAGTAAATCATATTTGGAATCTTAAATATAGAAGTAGCTTTCTCAAATTATTTGATGAGCTATATTTTAGTATTGCCTCAGTATTAGCAGCTTTAGAGAAACTATAATATGGGTTCAGTTCTTAAGGAACTTTGAACTTAAGGTGGAATAAAAAAAATTAAATGTGACTACATAAGGAGATATCCCATATTTTCTTAAGGTGATCAACTCAATTTTTACAAATTATTTCATCTTATGGCATAGGATAAGAACTCTTTCAATCTATAACAGGTGAAAACTAGCTTAACGGAACACATTTTGTCCCTCCCCCCTCCCCTATAGGTCATCCAGTCTGAAATAAAGAAAAGGAGAAATAATTCAAATTTGTCTAAACAAAGGGAATACTAATATTTGTAACCAGGTCCTGTGCTTCTTAGCTCATGATGAAAGCTCTTTCTATATACATCCTTAAATGGAACAGAGAAAGCATTTTGATCTCAATACCTGCAGTGAGTAAAGAGGGCAAGTACAAAGCCCGCAGAATGCCAGGGTGCAACAATGTACCACAACACAAAGCCTGAGGGCACTGGGCAGGAGTATCGGTCCATATGAAATGGGAAGCTGGGATTTTCAGATTCAACATGCATTTGATGACTTGGAATCCACACCTGCTTTGATATAAATACTGCTCAACGTCCTCACAGTGGTTGGTAGCTAAGTGGCTGAAATACTAACGGACATCTGATTATTGTTATATGATATTCTTTGCAAACAAAATCTATTTCTCTCTCTCGAGACCCCTACTCCCAAACCCATTTCCAACCTAATCACATTTATTGAAAATAAATAAATAAATAAATGTAACCCTAAGACATTTATTTTAAGTTCTTTTCTTAGACACACATACTTCAAAGACACTAACTTTGAACTTGAAAATCCCTTAAAAGTAGGGATTCACTAAAGTGAAAATGGCTTCTCTGATACTTGGTGGCCCAGACTGAAGATGCTTTGTTACCTATTTGACTTTGAAGACTGCCCTGAAAGCAGATGAAGTCTGAAAACCACTGAGTATAAGGAAAGTGGCACATCCAATACACACAATGGCATGTGTGTGTTTTCAAAACATTTGCAAAACAGGATGGAATCACCACAGCAGCTACATCACAGGCTTTATCTAAAGGACAAGCCACTGTGGAATCAATGCCTTTCCCAGCTCACTACACATTATTCCCTTTCCTTTAACATCCCTTCTCAGTACATTATTGGCACTTTAATATCAATTTCATAAATGCAAGTGTGTTTACATAGAAAGGTCAGATGATGATTGTAAAACACTATAATATATACACACAAAGAAATAAACAAATCTCAAAGAGTTGTATTAGCCAAAAATGTGAGAAACAACAATAAAAATGATATCTTAACCACAGCTTTTGCTTTAAAATGCAATTGATACCCAAAGCCATGATTCGCCAACGGCCTCTGTACCTAGACTTCAAGGCCATGGAAAATACCTGAAGGCACTTATTATCCACACTGCTGAAAGATAATTACAGAAAGAGGTGGGAAGCTTTTTCAGGAGGGGAAGTGAGGGAAGAGAGATGGATGAAAATGAATCCTGACCTTCTGTGATCCACACAGAAGTCAGGGTTTAAATGACAACATAACATCTAGGCACTGGAAATGTGTCTCTTGAAAAAAAAAAACCAGCCAAATTGTAAATATTATTGTGTTTCTATGGATAGAGCACCTCATGCAGCTGACTTCTTTGTGGCTGCATCATACACTCTTTGAAATATTTAGCTTGGTTAGCTCATTGGCTTCTTCAATTTCCATTTCACCACAGTCACTTTTTTCTATGGCTTTGCCAAATCTACACCTTTCTTCTGCTTTTACTGGGTCTTTCCGAGGCTTCTTTGCAGATAGGTGAGCATCCTTCGCCTGTGTATTATTATCAGAGCCATAAGATGTCTTGTCAGAACTGTGAACAGAAGGCACCAAGTTGGCAATCTCATCTGTTGGAGACCGTCCAATGCTGCCATCTACTTGAACTCGAATGTCTGGTGATATAGATAATTGGTGATGTGGCACAATCCCACTGTCCATGCATTTCGGATAAAGGTAGGTTTTCATTTGACCTTTCCCCTTCACATTTACTGTTCCCCTGTAGTCAAATTCATATCCCATCTTGTTCAAGATATGGTAGCTCTCTTCACTCACCTGTATGCGGCACTCTACTCCAGTAGTATCCATCCTGCTGGCAATATTCACTGTATCTCCCCAAATATCATACAGTAACTTTGTAGTGCCAATAACCCCTGCAGTGAGGGGTCCATGATTAAAGCCAATTCTAAGTTTAAAGTTAAACCAGAGCATGTTATTGTTGAAGTCATCCACAACTTGCATCATTTCTTTGGCAAATTCAAAAAGGGTTCGCAAATGTTCATGTGGATGATTGCTGTCTTGACACTGGGAGGTATTCAGTCCAGAGGCTGCCATGTATGTGGCCCCGATGGTTTTAATCTTCTCAATGTTGTTATAATCTGGTTTGCTTAGCAATTCATCAAAGTCTCCAATCAGTTCATTTAGGACTCGATAGCACTCCTTACCTCCTTCGTAGTTCTCTTCATAAAATTCACTGAAGTTTACAATGCTGGCAAAGATTACCCCTCCACTATCATGGTTTTTAGAGTAGCTTTGGGAAACCTTCAGTTGTTCTGCCACATGATAAGGAATAATGTTTCTTAGCAGCCAGTCAGCCTGATCTCTCATACTCTGGATTTTGGTACGGTGAAGATCAGCTTCCACATTTCCATGATAGTGAAGCCTATAACTGACTTCGAACTCTCGATTCAAGAACCAGACCAGTAAAAGCAGGAGAAAGCAAACGAGTGTCACCTCCTGGCCAATTAGGTCTGCTGGTTTTTTGCTAAAATTTGGCATTGAAGTGTTGCATGGATTCTTCCTGGAACTAGAGAGCAAGGAAAAGACAGAAAAATATTCAATTAGAAATATATTTAATTTTTTTTTCTTAAATCTAACACTTTTATTTTACAAAAAAGAAAATTCAAATCAAAAAAAGATTCTGGCTTCTCCAGAATCACACAACTCATAAGTATTTTCAATATATTTTTTTTAGTTTTTATTTTTTAAAATAATAACAACTTTTTATTTTTAAAAATACATGCAAAAATTCAATGTTACCCTTGCAAAACTTTCCCCTTATCCTCTCTGGACAGCAAACAATTCAATATAGTCAAACATGTGCAATACTTCTAAACATAATATGTTTAATATTAAAACTACTAATCAAAATTTCAAAGCATAGAAACACAACACTTAACAGGCATATAGAGGACCAGCACTTCAAATATCTACTGAATTCTAATTTTTTTAACCAGATCTTTTATATCTCTTGTATAGGGAAGTCCCAGCAAGGAGATTCCTTCTACCAATGCAGATTAGCACCTTTTTTTTTTTTTAATTTCTAGTTTTAACTGCCCAAGGTATAGCCTTCAGCTAAAGATTCAATTCAGTTTTTATTCTGCTAGCAAAAGAGCTAAAAATGATTTGAGATTGAATAGTGTATCCTATATACTAGATCTGAAGATGAATAGAGAAAAACACAAAAATCACCCTCCTGGAGGAGTTTATATTCTACTTGTGGAATATAATGTGTGCACAGATAAATAAATAGCTCCCCTTCCTGGAAGAGTTTATAAACTACTTGGGAAATATAATATGTATATGTGTAAATAAATACTTTTCCCATTTACAATCTATATCTTGTATGTACATAGTTACATGTTGTCTTTGCCATTAGAATGTGAATTCTCTGAGAACATGTTTTTCCCTTTCTAGGGCTTAATATGATACAGAGTACATGGTAATCACATAATAAATATTTGTAGATTTACTAATATGAACTGTAGAGATGACTAATAATGAGAAAGATGAGTAGAGGCTTAAGAGCACATGATCACAAATTTAGAGTTGGAAGGAACCTCAGAAATTACCTATTCCAACCCTCTTGTTTTATATATGAAAAAGGAGAGGATCAGAAAAACTAAATGAATTTCCAAAGTCATACAAGTAGTAAGAGGAAGAACTAAGGTTCAAAACCAGATCCTTTGAAAGACCTATAGGTCTGTGAACTGAGTTTTGAAGGCAGATCATCACCATTACCACTACAGTCAGAACTCACCACTATTTACTCCTTTTTATGTAGCACTTTGAGATTTGCAAAGCAATTTATGTTATCTTGTCTGATAAGGATTTGGGGAGTTTATTCAAGACATGGAGGGTAATGTGTATAGATGGAAGTGGGACATATAATGTCAAGAATGGGAAACAGCTAGTTTTAGAGTTTGATTAGAATATTTAGTGAATGTGAAGGGAATGTGAAATGTAAAATAGATCTGAAAAAATAGGCTAGTTATAAATTATGAAAAATTTTAAAAAGTGAGGCCAAGAAATTTGTATTTTAACTTAGTGGTAGTAGGGAGCCGCTGAAAGTTTTTTGAGTGAGGACTGACGCTGATTATTTTGGCAGCTATGTTTAAAATGTCATGGAGAGGAGAAAACTGGAGCAAAGACATTGCAAGCAGCCTATAACTGCCAGGCCAAAGTCAAACTCTGATTTTTACTGTGGTGTGGAGGAAACCTGCCCTATTCTAGCAGGTTTCACCCTAGGTTGATTCTAATTGAAATAATCAGAAATAGTTTTCATTTTGTACTTTCTGACTGTTCTGGTTGTAATGATGAAGATTTAGTAAATGAAGACTGGCAAAATTCTTAACTTTTGTGAAACAAAAATTTATATTAACCTTCATTAATATATAATGCATGTGAATATATAAGAAAAAGAAAAACAAGCATGTATCACCAAACAAAAAATTTCTATGATTGTAAAATTATGTGATAAGGTGAAGCAATACAAAAGGAGTGTTCCAGAGGCGGATCTTTATATTTTCACAAATTAATATTTAATTAATTACAAATTTTGGTTATCCATTCCCCAATTATACTGTTGACAGAGAAATTAATGTAGCATTTTTTCAAATGGGGGTTTAGTGGATTTAAAAAGAAGTTCTCTGAGCAATTCTGAAGGTGTGCAGGGGCCAGGGATAGGAGAGAAGCGAGACGGCTTGGGAACTAAAACAAATCCACAAATTGGTCAGATGGAAGCTATGAGAAACACTAAGTTTTCCTCACTTTATTTCAGGAATGAGCAGTGTTTATATGTTGCTGTTATAGCTTTCTTATAGAGCAACTCATTTGATTAATCATAATCAAATATTGCTAGTAGACAATTAATAAAATGGATCAGTGGCACTCTTGAATGCCAAAGATGTTTATATGACTTTGGAAGAGTGGGTATTCCCGATAGGTGGC